>NC_047582.1:9258750-9980000 GCF_011004845.1 Esox lucius
CAGCCCATCTCTCTCAACCTGAAGACCCATCAGGGCACTGTTCATCTGAGAGCCGGTCTGAAACAGGGGGAAGAAATGTCAAATTGTGCCGCTCAACCTTATCAACACCAGGGATGGGCAACTGTTGGTCCTCCATGTGCCAGGGAGCAACAGAAAGGTTCCTACCATCTCCTTGTTCTGCAGGGCAGAGTTAGCGCGTGACACCTCCACTCGACTCTGCTCCAGCTCTCGCTTCAGTCTGTCGATCTCCGCCCTCTGCTCCGCATTTATGGCCAACTGCAATCCCATATATGCACATGTCAAGCTGATGTTTCACAATGCAGCACAAGTACCGCTTCAAGTCCCGGTCTAGCGTGTCGACGGGCCGTACCTGTTGCTGCAGCTGTTGCTTCAGTCGGGCTATCTCTTCAGCTGACCTGTCTCTCTCCTGTTCCATGGAGCTGCGTTGAAGCTGGGCCTGTTGTTGCAAGGAGGAAACTTCACCCTCTTTCTCCCTCAAACAGCACAGCAGGTCCTCCCTCTCCCTCTGGAGACCCTGCACAGCGTTATTCAACTGGGAGACCGCCTGGGGGAGCCGGAGAGTCTTGATAAGTTCCACAAGGGGGACACAACTGAACAAATGCTCTCTAAGATGAGGTTTTCTAGCTGCTGAAGTTACAGCTGAAGCCTTTGGTCGTTGCCTACCTTCTCTTTGTTGTCCAGGGAACTGTGAACGTCGCCCAGTGCTGCAGTCTGCTCCAGCAGCTCTTTGTTCAGACGATCAATCTCCTGTTTCTGCTGCTCCAGCTGAGCAGGACGGCGAAAACGCACGCAAGTCAGAAAACACCATTACTAACTCTAGGTTGCTCTGGATACCGTCCGCTAAATGAATAAAATCTAAATAATAGTCAAACATGACAAGAGTAATGATCTCTTTGGGTAGGTAAGCCCTGAACCTGCTCCATGTCTGCAAAGGGTTAAAGATCCGGGTTTACATTTGGAGGTCAAGGCGTTGAAGGTCATTGTACCTTGAGTCTGTTCTCCTGTCGAAGCTGGTTCAACTCGTTTGCCATCTGTTGTTTGGCCATGGACAGATCCTCCTGGGTTTGCTTGGCGTTGGACAAGACCCGGACTATTTCCGCATTCTGGAGACAAAATATTACGTAAGCTAGTAGCAAGAATATTTGAAAACCATGACATGGCCTGATTATTGTAGGAGTAACACCAGCACATGGATGTTGCACACTGAGACATTCTGAGTGTCTACCTTCTTCTGTAGCTCAGCGTGGCTGGTTACCAGTTCAGCATGTCTCTCTTTGAGCTGACCGAAACGCAACTCAGCTGCCTGGGCTCGACCTGCATGGGGAAGACGGGGTTAACAGGGCTAGAGGTATGTCTGTGTCTCTCTGTGTGTGTGTGTGTGTGTGAGAGAGAGATTGTGTGCCTCTGTGTATGTGTCTGTGTGTATGTGTGTCTGTGTGAGTCAGTGTCTCTTGTGTGTGCTTCTGTGTATGTCTCTTGTGTCTGTGTGTGTTTGTGTCTCAGTGTTTATGTGAATGTGTGTCTCTTGTGTGTGTTTCTGTGTGTGTCTCAGTGTGTATGTGAATGTGTGTCTCTGTGTTTGTCTCAGTGTGTATGTGAATGTATATTTCTGTGTGTGTGTCTCAGTTTGTTTGTCTCAGTGTGTATGTGAATGTATGTCTCTGTGTGTGTCTGTCTCAGTGTGTATGTCTCTCTGTGTGTGTGTGTGTCTCAGTGTGTATGTCTCAGTGTGTATGTGAATGTATGTCTCTGTGTGTGTCTCAGTGTTTATTTGAATATATATTTCTGTGTGTGTGTCTCTGTGTGTGTGTGTGTCTCAGTGTGTATGTGAATGTGTCTCTGTGTGTGTCTCAGTGTGTATGTGAATGTATGTCTCTGTGTGTGTGTGTCTCTCAGTGTGTATGTATGTCTCAGTGTGTATGTGAATGTTTGTCTCTGTGTGTGTGTCTCAGTGTGTATGTGAATCTCTGTGTGTGTGTACACTCACCATCAGCCTCCTGGTATCCAGCCTGTACCCCTGGTATAGCTGCGGTGGCCTGTCGTAATGCCCCCAACTCCATGCGCAGGTGCTCATTGTCCACCAGAGCCATCTGCTTATGGGTCCTCTGTTCTTCCAGCTCTGCCTCCAGCCTGTTCACCTGAGACTTAAGCTGGGTCACACACCTCTGGGCCTGGAGGGAGGTCAGACAGATTGATGCTTGGTTATGTACACCTGAACGCAAACAGACAGGTAGACAGGAAGATACACAGACAGATAGACAGGCAGGTCAACAGGCCGCCTAGTATTTAAAGAATTGGGCCAGCAACTGAAAGGTCCCTGGTTTGAATCCCAGAGCTGATTCTTTGTGCCTTAATAGCTTCTTTGTTAATAAATAAGGTGGATATAAATAATTAATAATAAAAATTATTCTATTAAAAGTGTCTGCTAAGTAGCAACAATAAAAGAAACGACCACAGGTTACAGACAGACATGCACAGCCACCTCTGTTTTGAGGAGCAGCAGCTCCGGTTGGATGGCCTCCAGCTCCACCCTCAGAAGGTCTGCCTCCGTCAGTCCTGGTGATGGAGATCTCCTGAGATACCAGTAGCAAAACACAACCTATTATTTATTTACATTCCCAATTCCATGATATTCAATTCACAGTTACAATATTTTCTCATTGGAACACCAAAATAGGCTGGGCCATGTGCCCTCCTATACATGCCTTGTCAAGCTATGTTGCTTTTCATCACACTATTTGCTTGAACAGGGAATTGTTCGCCGGGCGTCAGTGAATGCTCTGTTGACTATCACCTTCAGTCAGTTTGCTGGCATCTGACACTAAAGCTGGTAGGGTAGCCTTGTCTCGGGATATATAGAAACTGCCTTTGGTATGAGGGGCACTTCTATGTTCAATCTATCGTTGTTGTTCTTGGTTGAGTGAGCAACATGATAAAACCCAGAATGACTTGACAAGGCACTAATCGCAAAATGGACATCACAAAATTGTTAGGGGACAAAAACATCAAATTTGCTGGACAAGTGTAAATGTTAGGATCAATAAAAGGGAGAATGGTCAATTTACCTTTGATGTAATCCAGCATCAGAAGGTCCCAGTTGACTGAACAGGTTGCTGAATGATTGCTGTAAACAAACAGATACAGAGTCAAAGGACAGTTGGTAATAACCATGTTAATAAGAAGATTAGATCCAACAGCATAGTATTAACTGAAGTGACAGGAAAGTGACGGGAGAGTTACAGGAGAGTGACAGGAGAGTGATGGCAGAGTGACAGGAGAGTGATGGAAGAGTGATAGGAGAGTGACGGAAGAGTGAGGGAAGAGTGAGGGAAGAGTGAGGGAAGAGTGAGGGAAGAGTGAGGGAAGAGTGAGGGAAGAGTGAGGGAAGAGTGACAGGAAAGGAACGGGAGAGGGATGGCAGAGGGATGGGAGAGTGACAGAAGAGTGACAGGAGTGGGACAGGAGTGGGACAGGTGAGTGTCTCATTGTACTTGTGGCATCTGGGCGGCTAGGCTGTAGTCTGGCTGCGGCTCAGCCTCCACCTCTTCATAAGGCTCCTGATTGGGCATCACTACCACCGGCTGTACGTACTCGGCCAGAGCTGAGGCACGCAGGAAGTTTGGAGGAGACTGCAGGATGTCACACGGAAAACCCACACAACATACATTAGTGAAGATTCACATACAGAAATATACAGAGCAAAACTAGTAGTTTGTTGGTAAAAAAAAAAACTTACATCTGGAAGGTCAGGGATCTGGATGACCTTTTTGAAGAACTCGGTCTCTCTGGCCCGATCAAAGAACTTAGTGAGGCTGGAAAACCGCAGACACAGATCACACTATATATCCCTGCATACCGGAACACAAATACCAACACGCACACACAGACACACAAACTGAAGACAGCTGATAGGAGACCTACCTGTTGAAAAGGTCACGGAATCTCTCCCGATGTCCTAGAAGAGAGTCAGCGGACACCCCTGGAACACAGAGGGGTCACACATGACCTTAGGCCGATGGCTGACTAGAAGTTCTGACTTCCACACAACGGAGAGCTACAGGCCTAGAGTTCTGTATGTGTGTGTCTGTGTGTGTGACTTACGACTGTGCAGCTTGAACAGCAGCTTGACAGAGTGGTGGTAGAGCCAGCTGCAGTCCAGTATAACTGGGATGAGGGGCCCCAGACGGCACTGTCCGGCAGGGGTGGTGGACTTCCCCGCGTTAGCATCCAGTTGCCGCCAAACTGTCGGGAAAACACAAATCAACATGGCTTCATTCAACTAAGACCCTGCTGAGACCCTGTGTATAAAGGAGAGAAGACTTAGCTAAAAGACCCACCTGTCTCGGACATCTTCAGAGCAGCTTCCAGGTAATCTAACAGCTCTTGAGTTACATCAAATCTGTAGAAAACAGAAGAACTCAGTGTTAGAGTGCTCCTCATCAGCAATCAATGTAAACACCTGCAAAACCCACCACAGAAATAGCTCAACAAACACAGTGTTGAGAAAGACATTTGGCGCCATTGCATCATGGTAGTTTTGGGTTACGGTATGGTGCATATTACTGTGCTTTGGGTGTACGCGACCGATACTCACATTTTGTTGACATCAGTTCCTGCCTCTCTCTCCATTGTCTCATCTTTGGCCTCAAGGTTTCCCGGAATGACCTTGTGCTTAGGAAATAATCAACATACTTATTCATTCAACAAATGTGTCTAAAGGAGAATGTGTTGGACCTTGTGTAAACTTCTGTCTGTAAAATGTATAATGTTACATGTCAGAAGTTAACAAAACAACACCTCCACAGGTACACAAACCACATGGTTTCACAACCAAATGCATATTTGGTATGCATAAACTTAAGAAGTCTCACCTTCACATGGAACTCCATTTTGAGACACAAGAACTTGGCCGACAGGGCCACAATATGGCCGTACCGGTCATGCAGGTTCCCCTGGAAATACGTACGGTCAAATACAGTTTCTTTATAATCCATCGGTATGTTTTAATGTGTTCAACTTAAACAGGTGCAGCTGCAAACAACTACCTACCCACAGAACTCCCATGTCTTTGACATTCCTGCAGTATCGATGGGAGTCTCTCACAGCCTGAGGAATAGACACAGGAGAGAAAGGCCACTAGAGGACGTCACAGCAAAGCGCTTTTAAAGACGTGACAATAGATACACAGGCAAGTTTGGCAGTAAGAGTAGGAAGCAGTAGAAGAGGAGAGGGAGGACAGCGGTTAAGGCCTTGCTTCAACCGTACATATCTACACAAGCACTCTGCAGCCTCTAATATCATTCCCAAACACTTCAACCCAAATGCTTGGCTGGTCTAGTGGAACAAGTAGTCAAACTAAGCCTTTGTAAGTCAATGAGAAAGGCATGAGAAACTCCCAGCATAGCAGGCATTGTCTGAAACTAACATACTGAGCAGCAACATCCCAAGCTGACTGGATTCTGCAGTGAGGCAGGGCAGGACACGCAGTTGCTAATTTCAAAAAACACTACTACTTAAGCAAGCAACCTTATTGGTGAAACATGGACAAAAAATGTTTTGCCCACTGCTAATATGTGTATGCAAAACTTGCACCATAGGGTTTAAGCTGGTTAGTTTCTCATTTATGTGATATTTTATGTACCAAGCTCAAGTAATTAACAAATGTACAAAAGCACTAGACTTGTTTAAGAAGTAAAATTGTGTGACTAAATCTTTCTAAAGAATTCTAAATGTATTATGTAATATTCAGCGCAGTCCAAAATATTTTCTGACCTGATCCTAAAAAACGATTTCTCGGCTAACTTCTAGCAACTTTGCAACCTCACACCCTTGCCTTTCATTAACTTACTTTGCGCTGACTTTGCTGATAGCTATTTAACTGTGTAAAAATGTACTCACTATGACATAAAGTATGTGACTGTTCCACCAAGCTACTCTATCTAAATAAGATTTTCTGCAAAACTACTAAAATGCAGATAGAAGGGTAGAATAAGGAAAGGAAGGGAATTGACAAAGGAAGAACAAATGTTGTATGAGAGACAGGAAGAAAAGTTGTATGAGAGACAGGAATGTGAAGACTAACGTTAGGGTGTCCATCCCGGAGGACTTTGTGGAGCATATAGCAGAACTTCCAGCTGATGATGGCGTTAGAGGATAGGGGTAGGTTGAGGATGTACGACCAGAACGTTGTGGCTCCGCCCTCGTGATGTGTCCCCATGATGATGTCAGTATCGTGGTCAAGGATATGATTAAATTCAACCAATTATGCATATGACCACCCAAACAGACCAAGAAAACATATTTGTGGGCTACACATGCATCCAATCAACATTCAGTGTTCAACCCATCTGATTTATAAACAGGCAAAAGATCTCTGCAGGTTCTGTGATATATTTCCAATATACCACGGCTAAGGGCTGTATCCCAGCACTCTGAGTCATGTCATCACGCCTAACAACACCCTTAATCTATGTATAACCATGCCTCATCACCAGGGCCGTAACTAACCCAGGAAAAGGTGGATATGATTCACTATGCCCATGGTGCGGCAGGCCCCATTGATCGTAATAATGTCAATGTCGTCTATAAGTGAAGGCATCCCTGGCATTTATCTTTTCAGATGCTCAGGATTCCTGGTCACGGCCCAGCACATCACAGTAACTCCTTGTGACCTCAGGAGAGTTGATGATATACCCCTAAGAGAATCATTCCAAGCTGTTCTGTTTTAAAGCAATTGTAGAAGCTAGAAGGTTGCATTTTCCAGGCAATTACGATAAAAAAGCTTGCAGTTGGCCAAACCTGTGACAAGGATGCGCTAGAGTGAGACAAAGTTAGGCAACCTCACTAACCTAAACACCAGAATGAGCCAACTGGAAGCTGGAAAGAGATGTTGGTATTAGGGCCAGACTGGATATTCTTCAATGACAAAATAATAATACACTCACCTAAAGGATTATTAGGAACACCATACTAATACTGTGTTTGACCCCCTTTCGCCTTCAGAACTGCCTTAATTCTACGTGGCATTGATTCAACAAGGTGCTGAAAACATTCTTTAGAAATGTTGGCCCATATTGATAGGATAGCATCTTGCAGTTGATGGAGATTTGTGGGATGGACATCCAGGGCACGAAGCTCCTGTTCCACCACATCCCAAAGATGCTCTATTGGGTTGAGAGCTGGTGACTGTGGGGGCCATTTCAGTACATTGAACTCATTGTCATGTTCAAGAAACCAATTTGAAATGATTCGAGCTTTGTGACATGGTGCATTATCCTGCTGGAAGTAGCCATCAGAGGATGGGTACATGGTGGTCATAAAGGGATGGACATGGTCAGAAACAATGCTCAGGTAGGCCGTGGCATTTAAACGATGCCCAATTGGCACTAAGGGGCCTAAACTGTGCCAAGAAAACATCCCCCATACCATTACACCACCACCACCAGCCTGCACAGTGGTAACAAGGCATGATGGATCCACATTCTCATTTTGTTTACGCCAAATTCTGACTCTACCATCTGAATGTCTCAACAGAAATCAAGACTCATCAGACCAGGCAACATTCTTCCAGTCTTCAACTGTCCAATTTTGGTGAGCTGGTGCAAATTGTAGCCTCTTTTTCCTATTTGTAGTGGAGATGAGTGGTACCCGGTGGGGTCTCCTGCTGTTGTAGCCCATCCGCCTCAAGGTTGTGCGTGTTGTGGCTTCACAAATGCTTTGCTGCATACCTCGGTTGTAACAAGTGGTTATTTCAGTCAAAGTTGCTCTTCTATCAGCTTGAATCAGTCGGCCCATTCTCCTCTGACCTCTAGCATCAACAAGGCATTTTTGCCCACAGGACTGCCGCATACTGGATGTTTTTCCCTTTTAACACCATTCTTTGTAAACCCTAGAAATGGTTGTGCGTGAAAATCCCAGTAACTGAGCAGATTGTGAAATACTCAGACCGGCCCGTCTGGCACCAACAACCATGCCACGCTCAAAATTGCTTCAATCACCTTTCTTTCCCATTATGACATTCAGTTTGGAGTTCAGGAGGTTATCTTGACCAGGACCACACCCCTAAATGCATTGAAGTAACTGCCATGTGATTGGTTGATTAGATAATTGCATTAATGAGAAATTGAACAGGTGTTCCTAATAATTCTTTAGGTGAGTGTATAACAGTTGCAACAGCAGCAAAAAAAAAAAACATGCACTAACCCTTTAAGGCTGATTTCAACCATGTTTTTACTTTATTTCACTTTTTTGAAACAGTTTTTTGTCTTCTGTCAATTTGAAGTTGTCCCATTAAATTTTATTTAATTTCCATATTCATCACAATTTCTGTTTTATGTCTTAAGAACTTAGAATTGTATCCCATGTAGGCTAATAAATGTGCTCCAGAAATCTGTCTGATTCGAACACAAATTTCCCCACGTAGGTCTGCTTGGAGAGTATGAAGTTAGTGATGTTTAAGTGATTGTAAGATGCTTGGAAAGGATACTGCGTGCATATTTCTCCTTCAGCGGTGTCTCACTGGAGGTGAGACTTTTACTGATGCTGTTGAGCTAAAAAAAAAAAAAAGAGGTGCGACAGAGAAAGACAGGGAGAGAAAAATAATAAATTACGTGGCTATAAGATATCTCCAAGTTCAACGTATTACTAACCAAGGACCCAGCATTGGACAATTAAAGGCGGAACAAGAATAGGTTATTATCAAAGTGAGGTATGGCACGAGGAAATTGCCACCGTTCGGGAATACATAAATTAACATTATACTTTATACGTACTCTGTTCTTCCCGGAATTTTTTTAGTTTACACATCTGTAAAAATATTTTTGAAAGTATTAATGACTCTCTGACTTCGGAAGTAGGCTATAAATATTAATCTGACAAAACTGTACGCATATACTAATACTAAGCCCACTTAATAGTCAAATAAATACTTAATCTATACATAACCAATGCATATTTAAGTTATTGTACTGTTCAGCCTTCATGTTTACGTTTTAAAACAAATCCTTACCGCAAAATATGACACCACATAACCACCATTCAAAACATGTTTTAATTCAAACATGTAAATTACGGAATGTTTTTTTAACACAATGAAAGATGGATGGGATGTAGTATTAGCCTACCTGTTGTTTCCCAAATTGTTCTTTCTCTGCCGCCAGTTGCTTCTCAGTTTTATTCTCGCTTTTATTTTTCGGTTTAGTGGAGCTCATCTTGCCGCGGAATAGTACAAAAACTAACTAAAATACGTTTACCTCACAAAGAAAAACAATGACAATTAAGAATTTCAAGTTCCTTCTCAATACATGCTCAAGAGATTTGTCCTCAAGACATTAGTCATCCAATATGCCAGCAGGTTTGCAGACAGTGAAACCGGAATGACAATAACACAGAAGCACCATTCAACAGGCCTGAAGGACTGGTTTAACATCTTATGCACAGATTTGAACATAGTTCCTAAATGGTTCATGACAAGTATTGAGAAGGGCCAAACACAGGGCATGTCACACAATAAGTGTTTTACAGGTAATTTAAACAATAGTTATAAAAGTTTATACAATAAAATATTTGACTTGTAGTGAAAGCCCTTTGGTTTCCAAAAAAACAATTCATAAACTGGCTTGCCATTGCAGTCTCGCTGTTTTGAACAGAATGAGATGTCAGGTTTGACACCAAATGTCTTTTGCATATTCTTCAAAGTGACTAGGGTGATATTACATATGTAGGGTAAAACAGGGCAATTGGACTCCAGTCTCAATGACTACAGCAGGAATAGCCCTTAGCCTCCATCATCCCCCTTCCTAGTCCTGCCCAGGCCTGGCATGTTCAGGTAGATGCTCCACCCCCAATTGCACTTCCAGATTCCTCTGGAAGACCTGAGTGTTCCTGGGTGGAGTATCACTGTCCTGCTGAAAGAAAACAGAGAATAGGCAAGTCTTCACAAACCTAGCTAGATGGGAGAAACTGTCAGTCACTACCAGTTCACACAATAGTGTATGACAAGGCCACAAGCAGCACCTGGGTAGTTCCATGGTATAACCCAACAGTCCTAGGCAAACGTTTACTCATTGCTCTGTTGTTAAGAGCAGAAACTAATCACATACCCTGCTTGTCTGACTGGACCTTGTTGTCTGGGTGGGTGGTGGGGTCTCGTTGAGGTACTGATGGGGAGTGATGTGGTTATGTTTTTCTGGGTCACAACTGTGGTTTTCCTGGGAAACATTGGATGCTGGGCTGTGGGAGGGGCTTAGAGGTTGTAGGGTTGTGCGTTCCAGGCTAGCCACCATCTGACGTGATTCAGCTAGCAACCTCTGTAGACGATTGGTGGAGGAAAACTGGTCCTCCTGGGGGTATGGACAAAAAATACAAATAGCTTCCTAGCCAATGACTTTACCTTTTCCCAGTAGGAATTTATTATGAAGACCAGGTATTGTTTTGTTTTTTACTTTTAAGTTATTTTGTCCACTTACATTTTCTAAAACAGTTAAAATGTCTCCCAGGTTGCTGTTGTCAACACTTTGTTGATGGGTGGCTGCTGGAGAGTTGGAATCCTTCTTGTGACCAAGGCTCCTCCTACTCCGAGAAGAAGGGGAAGGGCTATCCAGGTGCACACATGTAAGCTCCCCTTGGCTGTGAAAGCAGTCAATCAATCAATCCTTAGAGAAATTGGCAATCAATTAAAAACAAAACTAACATGGACAGCATACTACTCTGGGTTCTTTCTGTCCTTACCAGTTGTTCTGTCCCCAACCTCATGTCACACCTATTTGCTTCAGATGGGATCAGTCATAGTAGCATAGCCATATCTCACTAGAATATGTCAACCATACTGATAAGCTCATATTCAGAAACCTCCCTGCACTCTTTTCTTTAGATTCACTGGCAGATGTAGTTGGAGACTTCAACGCTAAAGCTTAAGTAAACTCTGGTTTTCTATTATTCCCACTTATGATGTGGTTTCCTCAGAGACACTGTGGTTGTTCCAGTGGCTAGGCTAATAATGCCTGCCAAGTATTCTTCGCTAGCTCTCTGGGATATTCTTCCTGTTCTCAACTGTTGTAGTTAGATTTTTTTAATATGCTGTTGTTGTTGACCAAACCGGAAATATTACTCTCCTCCCGCTCCTGGGGCGCTCGTATCTCTTTTACGACTCGGGCTGGTTTGGGTCTGGATCTATAGTGCTGTTCAGAGACAGTCTGTAGACTGAGTCTCTGCCTCGTCTGTCTGTCCATCCTCCCCTTATTATTCCCAGACAGGTCATAGACCTCAACTCAACCCCTCTTCTACAACCACAGGGACACCATCTACATACCTGTGAGCTACAGAAACTGTCGCACGCCATGTCACTGCTGGAACAATACATGCGCACAGCTCACCTGCTGGGTGACCTCTGACCCTCCGCCTGAGTCAGAGCTTCCCGGGTGCTCTCCAGGTTCAATTTAAGCAGCTGCAGGTCATTTTGCTGGTTCTCACACACCTAGAAAACACATTTGCACGCTTAACACCACAGAAAGGTTTACATAAACGTTATTCATTTCCATTGAGTTGCAATTATACTTTTTGTTAATTGACCAGGTGTAACTAATTATTATTCTACATCCAAACCTAATATTTACATGAATATTCTATTCTAGTGTGGGTCAAATAGATCCTGTTTGTGGGGTTGAACTGAGTCAGGGATGAGGCATGTGAAACCAACTACGCAGTCAGAAGCGAACAGCCAACGTTAACAACATTCCTGACATTCCACAGGTACGCTGTAAAACCTGACTGACAGCCCTAATGCACCATGGGTAGAGGTGTGCAGGTCAGTGGTAAGAACAGAACAGACACACCTGGCGAAGACAGTGCAGCTCTGCCTCGGTGCGCTCCTGTTTGGAACGAGCCAATCCCAGCAGCTCATCCTTCCAGCTCTGCCCGTCACCTGAAACCATGTGGAAAGGTCTCCATCACCTTCGGGTTCTTCTCAAAGTTTTAATCTTTTCAATAGTTTCTTATTAAAACTGTGGTAGGAATGTCTCCTTTATTTCTCAATGAGCCATCTAAAACAGTGAACTATGAAGGCTGAGTTATAATGAGTCGGTCTTATATATCCTCATGCAGTCAGTGAAGAATGTCAGAATAGCATTGATTAGGTGGAGAACCCAGATAGTCCTCTTTAGGGGAAAAAAGACCTGCAGTGTAAACAAAGTTAACCAGCTTCTCATGCCAATAGCCTGGGAACACTGCCTCTACAGTTCAGCACCGGAAAAAACACAGGTTTGGACTGGCAGGGTTTCGGTCGCCATAAAGCATGCAGATGAAAAGGTTTTGTTCAAAAGTCTGAACTAATGAATGTAGCTGAACATGCGGTACCTGACATAGCCAATTCCCTGCGCAGCAGCTGGCCTTCCTGTTTCAGACGGATGACGTCCTCTCTCTGGGCACTGCCCTCTGCCACCAGCTGCTCCAACTCCTCTGTGACAACCACACAGAGGGGCATCGCAGGAGAAAAAGGACATAATTTAAACTGGCCAGTGGCTTCAGACACCTATTAAAAACGACCTATAATAAAGTACTTATACAATTAATCCGAATCATTAGTGAGTTTGGATTGCTGATTGGCTGGCACATCCTCCTCTAGAGGATGATGACATCACCTTCTATCAGGAAATGACATTACTTTTTTTTTAACAGAGTTTGATTCAGTTGAGGTTTATTTTGTTGGTTTTGTTTTCTCCATACAATTGTCATAAATACCAGTGCAGGACAAGTCAACAACATTATTTAGGTATGATTCAGCAGAATATAAATTTTACAAGTGATAATTTCACTAAACCTTTAAGGAGAAAACAGGTATTTTATACACTGAACAAAATTGGCCTTTTATTGTGGCCAGCCTAAGGCACACCTGTGCAATAATCATGCTGTCTAATCAGCATATTGATATGCCACACCTGTGAGGTGGATGGATTATCTCGGCAAAGGAGAAGTGCTCACTAACACAGATTTAGACAGATTTGTGAACAATATTTTAAAGAAATAGGCCTTTTGTGTAGATGTTTGAGTTCAGCTTATGATAAATGGGGGCAAAAAAAAAAAAGTGTTGCGTTTATAATTTTGTTCAGCGTACATAACTATCTTTTCTTACTGACAAATGTAGTATACCTTTGAGTCGAGAGTTGTCATGGCGCACATCTCTGTATCGCCGCTTCAGCTCGTCAGCCTCCCTGAGCGCCTTCGTCTCCCGCAAATGGCTCTCCTTAAGCGACCCCTCCATTTCCCGCACACGCCCAGACAGGTCCAGGATGTGATTGGTTGCTTCCGTCACATCCGTGTCCTGTTTGGGGGGAGACTCTATATGGTTTTTCCTCATGGCTGTAATCTGAGTGCCAAATCAGCAAGGCTGTTGTGACCTTTAAGAGACAAGTAACCACATAGCCTCTGAAGAGGTATAGATGAAAGTTTAAGAAAGCAGGCGAAATGCACCTTGAGTCTGAGCATGGCACGCAACTCCTCCTCTCTGACCTGCAAAGAGCCCAGCTGGGCTGACAGAGACATCACTGTTGAGTTTAGGCTCTGGTTCTTCTCCTGGAGGGGGAGACAGAAACACCAAAATGCCAGGGACACTAAATTCACAGTCCAGTTAAACAGTATCCCCAACTGAGCAGTGTGCGTCTGCGTGGGTTTGTACCTCCAGGTCATGGCAGTGTTGAATGGCGTTCTGATGTTTCTGGCCCAGCTCGAGGAGCTGTTGCAGGGTAGAAGTGTGCTCCCTTTGACCTTCCTTCTCTCGGGCCTCCACCACATGAACCCTCTTGGTCACAGCTCTGATCACCTCATTACGCTTCTTAAGTTCATCTAAGACAAGCAAAGACACAATGACACACTCATTGACGCATCAGTGGTACAAAAAACACACGCACATAGGCATACAAACACCACCTTTCTCAGTGCTATTCTCAGACCCATACTACATAAAACTAACATCATAAAAGAACACGAAGTATGACATTTACCAGTGATTTATTATGGGGATGTACAAACAGATTACAGCACACAGTGCCCCCCTCACCCTCCAGACGGGAACACCTCTGCTCCAGAGTGAGGACTCTCTGGCGGTCCTGTTCCCAGGCTGTGACTTGCTTGTGGTGGGCTGCAGCCATTGTGTTGAGTTCCTGGTCCCGGTCCTTCAGGTCAGCAATCAACAATTGTAGCTCGTGCCTCTGCCTCAGGATAATGGCACTCTCCATTTCCCCCAGAGACTATATTAAACACACCCACACAGACACAAATTACCGTACGGAAAGTATTCAGGCCCCTTTAAATTTTCCACTCTTTGTTTCATTGCAGCCATTTGCTAAAATCAAAAAAGTTCTTTTTATTTCTCATTAATGTACACTCAGCACCCCATCTTGACAGAAAAAAACAGAAATGTAGAAATTTTAGCACATTTATTAAAAAATTCAAACTGAAATATCACATGGTCATAAGTATTCATACCCTTTGCTCAGTATTGAGTAGAAGCACCCTTTTGAGCTAGTACCGCCATGAGTCTTCTTCGGAATGATGCAACAGGTTTTTCACACCTGGATTTGGGGATCCTCTGCCATTCTTCCTTGCAGATCCTCTCTAGTTCCGTCAGGTTGGATGGACAGCCATTTTCAAGTCTCTCCAGAGATGCTCAATTGGGTTTAGGTCAGGGCTCTGGCTGGGCCAGTCAAGAATGGTCACAGGGTTGTTCCGAAGCCACTCCTTTGTTATTTTAGCTGTGTGCTTAGGGTCATTGGCCCTCATTTATCATTCTTGCGTAAATGGCAGAACTGGAAGTTGTCCGGAAACATGAAGCATGTCTTTTACGCAACGTTGTTAATTTTCAATCGTTTTCTTTGAAAAGGCAGGTAATGTTTTTTAATTATAAAAACTCATTACTCCACATGCTAATTACTTCGCTTTCTTTTCGAGATGCCTTTAATCACGGCCTTTGAGTGAGGCACCAGTTTCATGCCCTGCCTAGAGACACAACGATGGTTATCATCTTTCCCAAGCTGCAACACACTCCTGTAACAGCACCCATGCGGAATAACAGAATTCCAGAAATGACTGATCTATTTAAAGGAACAGTGTTCCATGACCCCACCCCTCTCCCTTTTAGGGTTAGGTTTAGTACAAAACCCTTTCAGTTTACCGATCCAGAATGTAAAAAAGCATACTGAATGCTGCCCAGACCTGCTACCTAGGAAGGTAGCATTGCGTTTTTAATTGTTTCAAATGTCTGTGAGCTACTATGAGCAATTTCCCATCTCTGTTAATGATGAAACAATGATATAAGAACAGACAACATAATCATTGTGTTCAACAATAATAAAACAGCACCACCCACCTGTCTGTCCTGCAGGAGGGGCAGAGACCGGGAGGGGGTTCTTGTGTAAAGGCTGTCTGTGGAATTGAGGCCATTGGAACTTCTTGTTGACTGTCCAGCCATTTTCTGTCCATCATGTTGAACTGAGGTGGACACTGGGGAGGGTTCCTCGACAGAAGCTCCCACATTACTCTGCAAAAATGTTTCATGTTAAATGTTCTTTCAATTCTTTTCAAGGCTAAATCAAATCAGTGTTTGCATTTTATGAATGGTCAAATAATATTTAGGTCCACAGCAATGATTTACTCACTGTTTCCTTTTTCACAGGTGTGCTGTGCCAAAGATCACAACTGGTAACTGAAACACAAATACGTTTTAGTTTATTATAGTTACTGCAAGATTTCTCAGACAGACAAACCGACACACATACCAGAATAGCTGTATGATGATAGGTTTCCAGATTCTCTGTTAGATTTAGAAGTTCTTCTACCACCATGGTCCATCGCAGCTCACTCATGACGTTTCTTGTAACATTTTCCCTAATTACTGTCCTACCAGCTAGTCAATTCTAAGTCCAATAGCTAGCTAGCTAAGCTAAACGAAAAACTAAATCCGATTTAAATGGAAATCTCATTATAATTATCTCAATTTAAAGGCATGGTTTATATGCATAAAAGTATAATGAATTTGATTACTTCACAATGAACATGAGATTCATTTGTAAATTCAAATAGCCAGCTAGCCTAGAAAAATCCTGTTAAAAGTTTGCACATTTTCAAATGACTTGTTGTGATAGGCGGAGGAGTGCAGGTCAAGGCATTCATGTAAATGCCTATCATATAATTTCAAATAGAACCACAGTGAAAGTTACATTCACTAGATATATAAAAAGCATTTTTGAATCTATTATTATTTTGTTATAAAAACGTATTTATACCCATTTATTTGAGAAAAACTATATTTTCTAAAGAAATGATAATCGGGGCAATTAACTAAACACCTATTATTATTTTAGACGTTCGTGCTTTCCAAGACAGATGCATTGACAGGACCCCTAGCCAAATCAGGCTGTAGGAGGTGTGCTCAAGCCGTTATAACTTGTCATTATTCTGTTTCAGCGATTTTGCTTTAACTTTACTTAACAATGCTTACGGTTCTGTTAAACAGTCAAGAATATTGAGGTCATTTTCGAGGGGTATGTATCATGTTGTCTTTCCAATGATTGTCTTGGAGGTGATGCTAGCTAGCTAGCTGCACCTTCTGTGTCTGTACTGCTGTTATACGCGTTAGCTGCGCGGTTAGTTAGCATAGCTAGGTAACTATGAATGAAGTCACTCTTGAGCCAATAATAAACGGGTTGTCAGATATTAGCTGGTTAGCAAATGTTAGCGGGATGACCAGCTGGCAAATGTAACTAGCTTGGCTTTTCCGTAGGTTAAGTTGTAGCATCACGAGTTTGCTTAACTAACTAGTAGTAGTACGGAGTAAATAACTAGCTAGATGCGTTTGGTAAAAAAAAATTACGTTGCAATGATTCTTTATGCGTAGTTTTGAATATTAGTGGTCACCGTGTTTCAATAACATTATACCTTCCTGTTCCCGACAATGTTGTCAGGCAAAGGCATCAAACACATGCAAGCTAGTCAAGCTAGTTGCTTCAGTTCTCTAGATAATTACGATGTCTGACAGCTTAGCCTGATTTCATACAGCAGCTGTAAAGACAATTTCGTACATTTTACTTATATAAAATAGGAATTAATAACAATCCATTTATTTTATACCAAACCAATATTGCGTGTCTCTGCATGTTTGCTATTTAAGGCAAGCAAGGTATGACCTGTTATTTTTCCCTGGACCTCGCGTTTTCAGTGCTTTGTCCACGTAGGTTTGCTGTCTTCATACCAATCAATTGCAGAGGGTGGATGACTAAGCCAAGTTGTTAGGGATGGATATAAATATGTATATTATTCTCATTTACTATTTTCCAATGCTTTAAGATATCTGGATAAGATGCCTGTAATATGCTGTACTTAGTTGGGATACATGTAACATTTAATTGTTATTCTGTTTTCATCTGATTGTCTAACCAATCCCTTGAAAAAAGTAGCTCAGCCATAGAAATGCATTATTCATATATATGAATTCATATTATATTAGCTACAGGTGGAGGCCTAAAGTCTGTGACTCGGGGTCATTATCAACCAATTCAGTCACTACTGTAAGTTGTTTGCATAAAAGCCTGCTAAATTACTAACATGTAAAAGGATACTCATGAGTGGGATATCAATGGTTAATGTAAAGAGATTATCCATACCCTACCTTGATAGGGTTTTGATGTCATCTGGAACACTTTACAATTGCAACAGTTTTTCGTGCAATTTTTAGGCATGCTTTGCCCAATTAATATTTTCCCTTCTGTTTTCAGAAAATCCATCATGGCTACTACTGAGAATGCAGAGACAGGTTCACCAGAACACAAAGGAGACTATCATGGGGGTGCCGACCCAGACACAAAGTACCCAATGAAAGTCCAGTACTGTGGAGGTAAGGGCTTATACCCACTACAGTAGTTGTATTGCCAGCCATTGTTCCGAGGTTAGGGTTGGCAATAAAAAAAATCTGAAAATGTAATCAAGTCTCTTTAATGTAGGTAAGTCTTGCGCTTGAGATACCTCCTGACTGATCACTAGTGCGTATATACTTAGTCACCCAATGTGTGTTGTAGTGACACATGAGGTGTAGGTTCAGAAGTAAATGGACGTTTCAATCCTTGTGTATGTACATGTGTGGTTTACTGTACCTTTCTGACAAAAACGGCTTGCTTACCTTTTTTCATTTACCAAATGTTTGTAAACCTTCTACTCCAAAATTCCATGAAAGTGGTTTTGGAAATCACTCTGTAAATCAGAATTATTTCATCTGTTGCTGCTTTTGATTTGCTATGCACAGCAAACTTTAGAAATACTGCTCATTGCTGTCACATATGTGAATATGAACATTAATCTACATATTATTCTTTTTTAAATTTTAATGTTGTGCCAATTACTCTGATTTGATGTGAATGGGCTCTATGTATTAAATATTAGGTAGGATTTAGTGTCTGGTAAGGATGCACCAATCAGTCAGCCAGCAATTGAGTCATACGATTTCCGCTTAAAACTGCCATTTGACAATCAGCTAATTTGCCTTTCTCATGGCCGATTGAGTTCATTGATATGCAACATAAGCCAAATTGATTTTATTTATTATTTGAGTTTTTATTTCTTTATCTTACGGTTTATAATAAAAACAGTCAAAGATAATCCTAGATGTAAAAGTAGTTGTGTAGGCTATTCATGCATTTCCATCGCAGTCAGGCTATATTTGGAATGTTCGTCTGCTGCTTTAAGTGGCTGGAGCTCCTGTATGAGTGCTCACCAGTTGAAGTTTACTATGGATGCATGTATCTATCAGAGGTAGAAATAGGATGGGCCATGTGACTATACTCCAGAAACAATGACAGCCATCGTGGATGGGAACAACCTCAAAACAATGATTTATTGTATTTTAACTGGACTGTCAACACAAGACTGTACAGTGAAGTGGATTTGCAGGGCCTAACACCAAATTAATTATTCACTATTTAATTAAACATTTGTGGCAGTTAAAATCAGGGTTTCATTTGAAAAATGTGGAGCCATACGATATGACCTGCATAAATTCACTTTACCAGATATTTGCACAATTAACCTGAAACAGAATACAATAGGCGTTAGTAGGCCTATGTAGGTTTTAATTAACTTGTTCACTGCACCTGCAGTCTACACTTGTGGACTACAACGATTTCACTAGTGTCTGCAGAATAATCCTCTTGTCCCAGATTTTGATATTTTAAATAAGGTAGTGGTAGGCAACTGGAGTGAAACCAAAAAGTTTATGGTTGTTTATGTATCAGCCAGTAGCTATAGCCAGCTAACTGTGTCCCTGGTTAGATTAACTTATGATCAAACATCCAATAAATATATAGGCTTAGATCAATTTCTCAAAGCTGTTTTTTTCTGAAACAATAATTAGTATCAACAGTTGCATGATAAAATAATCAAATAAGTTTAGACAAACCTGAAAATATTGCTTTTTAAATGTTAAGCCATAACATCATACAAACATTTAGGATGTTTATGTATTTTTCATAGTTTAAACCTAAATGACTGACTAAATGTTCTGAAATCTTTAGGCTACGCATTTGCCTTTCGAAATAACACTGAAAGTGATTGTTAGACCATTATATACATTCTTTATAATGCTTGAAAACAAATTGGAATTTGTCAATTAGGTGAAATGTGGAATAAGGAACTTGATGTCTATTTGCTTTTTATCATGTCTTTTAGCCTTCTAAAAGTTACTGGCAATGAACTCCAAATTGTTCTCATTTGGTTTAAAAGATGAAGTCTCAATATTGTGTTCATATGGATTGCTTTTCAGAGATATTTGCAAAATGTAATAACTGTTGCCCACATTACCAAGATGAAATAGATAAGCCCACTAAATAAGTTTTCGATTTGTGAAGGTAAGAATATATACCAGATACTTTATGAAGGCTACAAGAGAATGCATAGCCCTGTAGAGGCTACAGAAATCCAGCTGTATAGCAAGACTAGAAAGAAAGTGTATGTTTTCAATCCTTTACAATGCGTTATTCCTAGCAATTTCTCCATGTGTACACCCCATCCTTTTCACAAAAAAAAAAAATTATGAAGCCTTTATCCACAATGTTTGGACAATATTCAACAATAAGATTTTGTCAGATGTCTAGGCGGATTTCACCTCAAATCAGCAACCCCCCACCCAAAAGATCAAATTAAACCGAAGTAGATTGGTATCAACCTGTGAACAGCTGATCCAAGAAAAAAAACGACCAGGAATTGGTATTGGCCTTAGAAAAGCGATGTATTGTGATGAAAGACCACCTAATATGTTGTAAGGTAATCTCACATTATTGTCCATGTCTCACACTACCATGTTTTTTTGGTTGCAGTATGCTCCTTGCCAACAGAGTACTGTGAGTATATGCCAGAGCCAGCCAAATGCAGGCAGTGGCTAGAGAAGAACTTCCCTGATGTCTTTGCCAGAATGAGTGTTGGTAAGTACCATCAGTCTCTTTCACCCTGTCTCCAGCCCTTATTTTTCAGGATGGTTTGCAATAAATTATTATTGCTGGTGCACAATTATTGGTGGTGTGTAATAATGAACGCTGTCATATTAAAATACATTTTTTTCCTTCTGCCTTACTGGTCCCGTAGGAAATACTCCCAAGCAGGACACCGGCGGTGGAGAGGCGCCCCCTGTTGGGGAGGAGGAGGAGAAGAAGAAGCAGAAGAGAGGTCTGAGTTTGACTCTTTGTTTTAATTGCATCCTTCACAGCCATTGTACTTAGTGGTTCTATTTCAGACCAAATCATCAAGGTCTTCATTGGTATGTACAGGAAAATAACAAATGTGTGCAGCGGGTGGGATTGCTTCGCAGACGTCTTTTGTGTCCTGTTCTCACCCACCTCCTCTGTTCTGACTGTCAAGGTGGCCGAGGACAGATCAAACAGAAAAAGAAGACTGTTCCTCAGAAGATAACGATAGCTAAAATCCCCCGTGCCAAGAAGAAATACGTCACACGGGTCTGTGGTATGAACACCTTTGGTAAGGGTCACCCATCGCCTGTCACCCACTGTTAACACGTCATTGAAGACATGGTTCACTGTTCGTCTTGCTTGACTGTGGACTTTTTCCTGCAGACATTGACCTTAAAGAGGCTCAGAGATTCTTTGCCCAGAAGTTCTCCTGCGGGGCCTCAGTGACAGCGGAGGATGAAATAATCATTCAGGGAGATTTTACAGATGACATCATCGATGTCATTCAGGAGAAGTGGCCCGAGGTAAGACTTCTGTGTTTAGTCTCCCATGTCACATGGATGGATGAATGAAAATAATGTATTTGGCCACAGGAAATATTCAGTAGTCTGTCTTTCTCAATGAAACATCACCTAGCACATCACAAAGCACACAGCTTCAAACCATCTGTCTGTTTCTCCATTGTAGGTGGATGACGACAGCATTGATGATCTTGGCGAAGTTAAAAAGTGAAGACCCAACGTGCACTTTTACTGAAAATGGATGCGACATGTAACAATAACCTGGCCAAATGTACACATCAACATTAAAAAGGATTCGTTTTATATCTATTTTATTTACTGTATAGAAACTGTGGACTTGGCCACCCCCCTTGGCATTTTTCAGTTCTTGATAGCTGCTCTCTCTTGGTTGCCAAAGGTCTGGTCCAATGATGTGAATCCTTCCATAACACTTCCCTCAGAAAACATGTAGGTTAATAAATTTCGGTCCCATTCGCTTGTTCACTTTTTAGTGTTTCTTCATTTGTCTTATTCTTTTCATTTCTTGTACTATCAACACTTCATGCTGTCATTGTTTGATTTTATGAGGCATACCAAAATTTGGCTGCACTTAATAGGCTGACAAGAAAACAACATTTGTTGAAATGATTTGAAATGACAAATAACGGAGTATGTCTACCAGCAAACATTTTTCAAAGTAGTGGATAAAATGTTTCCCCCAACTGGTAATTTTCCTAAAACCTTGAGAAGGTGAGTATGGTCAAAGTACGTCCTTTTGAAACCCTACGCCTTTTCGCTTAGGGTTTTTGTCCGCATTGAAACAGTCCTCGGTCCTTGACCTTTAAACTTGTTTATTTTTTATTTCTTTTCTGAGAATCCTTAGAGTCCCTTGTGCTCGGGAGTGTAATCTTTCCAGCAACATAATAGTTTTATAATGAAGCCATAATCCCTGGGCTTTTAGTGCATACGTTCCCACCCATGTCCCTATGGACCAATACTATCCCACGAGAGATAACACAGTGTAAAAACACAGTCTACACGTTGTTTGCACTGGAAGATAGTTTGCATGCGAGGAAACAATAAAGTGCTTGTGCCCGGGAGGTATCTGGCACACCCTATCTATGTTAGCAGAGAGGAGCTGAGCTGCATGCAGACCCTATCCAGACCACGTCTCGTTTGACCTATGGCGAACTTCACTGAAAAATACCCCTGCTGTGCCTTTGAGTCTCCAATGCTGGACAAGTACCTGCCTCCCATCCTGGTGCTGGAGTTCGTGTTTGGGTTGGTGGGGAACGTTGGGGCTCTCTGGATGTTTGTCTTTAACCTGGACACCTGGAAGCCAAACTCTGTCTACCTCACACACCTGGCGGTGGCCGACTCCATCGTCATGTTCTGCCTGCCCTTCCGAGCCGACTACTACCGACGTGGTAAGCACTGGATTCACGGTGACGTCCTGTGCCGTATTATGCTGTTCATGTTGGCCGCCAACCGTGCTGCCGGCATCTTATTTCTCACTGCTGTGGCCGTCGACCGTTACTTCAAGATAGTTCACCCCATGAACACGATCAACAGGATGGGGCTGCGCTATGCTCTGTGGGTTTCTGTAGGCTTGTGGGGACTGATAATCGCTGCCACTGGGTACCTGCTGATGAATGATCACTTCTTCATCAGCAACAACCGGACCCAGTGCGAAAGCTTCAACATCTGTGTGGGCTCCAATCCAGTAACTACCTGGCACGACGCCTTCTATGTGATCCAGTTCTTCCTACCCACTGCTATCGTCACTTTCTGCACCGTCTGCATCACTTGGCAGCTGAGAAGAAAGACAATCGACAGCAGGGGGAAGATCAAGCGGGCGGTGCAATTCGTCTTGGCTGTGGCGCTGATCTTCATAATTTGCTTCTTCCCTAGTACAGCGTCTCGGATCGCCGTGTGGATTCTCAAAGCCTGGTATGATGACTGTCAGTTCTTCCAAGAGGCCAACCTGGCATTCTACACCTCTGTGTGTTTCACATACTTCAACAGTGTGCTGAACCCCATTGTGTACTATTTCTCCAGCCCGGCATTCAGCGAGGCATTCAAGAAACAGTTCAACAGGCTGCTGAAGAAAGAAGAACAGGCATCCATACCCGAAATCCAGACTGACAGTCCAAACACAGTGTCAGGGAGAATCTAAAGGAATAGTGACCTCTGATTACTGATGTAGTGTCTGGGTCTGTTCTCATAAAGTGTTGCTGTGTATGTCACATTAACTGTGATTTAGGGTTGTGCTGAATTCAGCATTTTGAGATTGACTCCTTTACCTCACTTTTATGGTCTTTTAAGGTCTTTAGGATAGCCGGTTATATATTTCCATTTATTTATTGTGCTGTTTTTGAAGCCTGCATGGCCAACATGAGGGTTAAATTAATGCATTCTAAGAAATGTATTTAAATTCGATTTTATAACATTTGAATCTCCATTATTTGTCCTGTTTAGTAGGCTACTTTAAGTTCAAACGTTGAATTTGAAGTATTACTGAATAGAGCACCAGCCCGTTATGAGATAAAAAAAATCTGATTATTGGTCAGCATCCTAATACGCAGAGATTTATTAAGCCTTATAGATATGCTCCGGGGGAAGAAACAAAAATCAGACAAGTTATATCAACTAAAATTCTAATTTAATGGAATCTGTGAATATTTTATTTTAAACAGACATTCCAAGGAGATCTACAACGTTTTCTGTACAGCCACCATCCAAATGACATTTTGA
Organism: Esox lucius; assembly: GCF_011004845.1. Classification (NCBI taxonomy): domain Eukaryota; kingdom Metazoa; phylum Chordata; class Actinopteri; order Esociformes; family Esocidae; genus Esox; species Esox lucius. The sequence continues at coordinate 9,282,743 of NC_047582.1, forward strand.
TGTTCTTTTTTTTGTCAAAAAAAACCTGACTTTTCAAGAGATACCAATGTTTTTTTGGGTTGTCTAGACTAAATGTACACTAATAATGCATGAATGGGTGCAAAAAGAAACAAACCGAGGATGTTACATTTGTTTCAGGTATCTTATGGTTTGCATAAAATAAAATATGATTATTATAAAACCGGGGGAAGCAAAATCTGAACGCTGTTTGGCAGAAAGCTGGGGTATTGTCTACCGCGAGTATAAAACATTTTTACTGTACTAATTACGTATAGAAGCACCCTCTGATAATAACTGGTCTATGCTATGTTTATTGTGTCTTTGGTAAAAACCAAAGTGGGAGGTTTGAGTGAGAAAGTTCAGACAGACACCAGAGAGGATACTTCGCACGTGACGTCACAGTCTGGGGCTGGGAAGGGCTGGATCTCCAGAAAACTAGCGGGCCAGGGTTTGGTAATTATCCGTCACACATAGCAGCTTTCTCAGTTGCTTCGATCAAAACAAACAGAGATTTATCGACTACACTTCAGGTAGGAATTCACGAGTTGCTTCCTGAATACAACGAACACATATATACCGTTGTTCTTCTTATTATTCAAAGGAAAGCTGTCTAGCTAGCAGAAACCTATCTGAAATTCCGACAGGGAGGGAGAAGCGAAGGAACAGGGAATTATAGTACACCCACTGTATGAAAGCAGAAGTGCGTAGTGTGTTACCTACCTAGATGTTTATCTAGTCTTATTCATTAATACTGTACATAAGTGGATGCGGGTATATAACGTATTTTCAATAAAGGTAATTGTTCAAGATGGTTGATATTGCCAGTTACTAGGTGTGTCAATTATTCAAGGAAGCGTCATTCACCCAGGATCTGTTATTCCTCGTTTCTTACCAACTGGTTCTATTGAAGTAACTAACCACTTAATGTGACACTATCTAGCTGTATAGTTATATCATGCTAAAACTAGATATCTTCCAGCCATGATGGAAAGTTGCAGTGAATGTGTACGTAGACTTAGTCTCTACTGTGTTGATAATCTTATTATGGAAAGCGTGGGATGGAGCGAGATTCAACAACTTGAAGAGACTGACTCGTGGTAAGGTAAGCCAGTTCAGCAAAGGCAAGCTGCAATTATCCTCTGTAAGGCTGTCCTGTAATTGGTAGTTTGATTTGCGAAATACACTACCGTTCAGAAGTCTGTGATCACCTTGTTTTTGAAAGAAAAGCAAAAAAAGATTTTCCAGTAAAAATAACATCAAAATGTTTTTAAATGACTATTGTAGTTAGAAACGGCTGATTTAAAAGAAAAAGTGGAATATCTGCATAGGCATACAGACGCCCATTATCAGTCCTGTGGTCCAATGGCACGTTGTGTTTGCTAATCCAAGTTTATCATCTTAAAAGGCTAATTTATCATTAGAAATACCTTTTGCAATTATGTTAGCACACCAAAGAATTGTTGTGTTGATTAAAGAAGCAATGAAACTGGCCTTCTTTAGAGTAGTGGTATATCTGGAGCATCAGAAATTGTGGGTTCGATCCCGGCCTCAAAATGGCCAGTAACCAAGAACTTTCCTCTGAAACTCATCAGTCTATGAAGGCTATTCCATGCAAGAAATTGCCAAGATACTGAAGAGCTCGTACAATGCTATGTACTGCTTCGTTCACAGAACAGCCCAAACTGTCTCTAACCAGACTAGAAAGAGGAGTGGGAGGCCCTGGTGCACAACTGAGCAAGAGGACAAATACATTAGAGTGTCTAGTTTGAGAAACAGACGCTTCACAGGTCATGATATATTACCCGCAGAACACCTGTCTCAACGTCAACAGAGACAACTCCATGATGCTGGCCTTCTAGGCAGAGTTGCAAAGAAATTGCATATCTCAGACTGGCAAAAAGAAAAGACTACGATGGGCAAAATAACTCCAACACTGGACAGAGTAAGATTTGGAAAAAAAGTGTTGTGGATAGACAAATCTAAGTTTGAGGTGTTCGGATCTCAAAGAAGAACAATGGTGAGACACAGACCAAATGAGAAGATGCTGGAAGGGTGTTTCACTCCATCTGTCAAGCGTGGTGGAGGCAATGTGATAGTCTGGGGTTGCTTTGGTGATGGGTGAATTGTACAGGATAAAGGGGATCTTGAAAAAGGAAAGCTATCACTCTATTTTGCAACACTATGCCATACCCTGTGGACAGATTTGATTGGAGGCAATTTCCTCCTGCAACAGGACAATAATCCAAAGCACAGCTCCAAACTATGCAAGAACTATTTAGGGAAGAAACAGTCAGCTGGTATTTTGTCTATAGTGGAGTGGCCAGCCCAGTCACCAGATTTCAACCTTATTGAGCTGTTGTGGGAGCAGCTTGACCGTATAGTATATAAGAAGTGCCCATCAAGCCAATCCAACTTATTGGAGGTGCTTCACGAAGCACGGGGTGAAACCTCTTCAGTTTACCTCAACAAATTGACAACTAGAATGCCAAAGGTCTGCATGGCTGAAATTGCTACAAATGGAGGATTATTTGACAAAAGCAAAGTTTGATAGACACAATTATTATTTCAATTAAAAATCATTATTTCTAACCTTGTCAATTACTATATTTCCTATTTAAACTCATTTCATGTATATTTCATGGAAAACAAGGACATTTCTAAGTGACCCCAAACATTTGAATGGTAATGTAGCTATTTGATTAACCATTCCTTGACTACTATCTATTTGCCCTCACATAGTTTTTGATACCTAACTAGGCTGATTTAATTAACTTGGCTTTGTTTCATCATTAATGTGTGATAAATATAATACGACAAAAAATTGTTTCAAAGTGTAAGATGTTTGTAATGAGACGCAGAGTGGCTACGTCACGATAGTTGAGACCCTCACATTCAACCTGGATCTTAATATTTGGACTTGAAATGCATTTCTTTGATTGGTCAGATTACAATAACCTTGTGACTCAGACTTTTTCTTACAGTACATGCAGAGTATTCAGACATGACCAAATTCCAGTCCTCTCTCTTCTGAATTCTTGTTACCTCACTTGAGAATGGCCATGTGAAATTGTCAGGGTAGAATTTACATCAACAGTGTGCCTTCGTTATTGGCACCATTACTCCTTTCACACACTCTTCACTCACTGTCATCCCACGACAATGGGAAGGCCGGGATGGCCGTTGTGGGGCCAAAGGACTGCTTTTTATTTGAATGGATGATAAACCGTCTTGATTAAAATACATACACTATACATTTGGCTCTAAATGCAATATGGTAACACCATTCCGTGCTAGGTGATTTTAAACATAGTCAGATGGGTTGCTATCCCTCCAAGGTTCATGTACTTCCTCCAGGAGTTTGTTGTCCACAGGAGAGACTGGGAATGGGAAGCCAAAACTCACCAGCGACACCCTGACTGGATAAGTGTTGGGGCAGGACCATGTCGACACTGAGGATGGCTATTCCATTCTGCTCTGTTTAAGACCATTAGCCATTTCATTCTTGACATCTTTGTCACCAGTCAGGGCTGTCCAGAAGTATAATGGAGATGTATTGATGCTGTTTTCTGTGCGCTTTTCCATGTGTTAAGTGTGAGGGTTTTATGTTCAATGTTTTGATTTAGGGTTAGCATTAGCATTCATGCTTAAGGTATAGGCTAGGATTAGGACTATGTGTTAGGGAAAATAGTTTTTTTATTAGTTATCACTTGTAGATCCTCACAAGTAGTGATACCAATGTGTGAGATTGTGTGTGTATCCTGTAATTGGGATGTGCTGCTGGGTAGTCTTGGAATGTCTTGACTTCCTGTACACTTTGTGATTGGCCCTAAATTGACCTGCTGCTTCCTGGCTAGATGCCATGTGTCTGTAATGTTATTATTCTTCTCTGTCTCTCTTTCCATTCTTTCAGTCTGTCTTTCTCTCTATTATTTCGCTTACACCCATTCTACTTCCTGATATATAAACATGGTCATTACATAGACGTACTACCCCAGACATCAGTACAGCTGTACAGAACGTGAGAGACAATCAATGCTGGCAGAGATAGCATGCCCAGTAAAGCGGTTGTATAGAAACTAGACGTTTCACTAGATTTGATCTATCTGTTGATTTACAATCTCACCCCAGACCAACGGGCAGGAAAATATCCTCTGTTCACTTTTCACTAGAACATGTTATATCTCCAGACAATCAGAATTGAGTGTTATTGTTGTGAACTTGCATGAAATCTGAATTCTGTGTCATGTGTTCCCCAGGCCTGGGCCTCAGGGTGGGGCAGAGTGAGGTGGGCAAGAGGCCAGCCTCAGCTTCTGTTCTCGTAGCCCCCCAGTTAACCCTAGCCCTGTCTGAAGTGCAGAGGAACCATGAGCACAGGCAAGCCCAGTGGAATCAAGCCGCCAAGCAAGATAACCAGGCCAACCGGGTTACCAACACGCACATCCCCTTCCTCTGGTAAGAACCACCTGTGTGTGTGTGTGTGTGTGTGTGTGTGTGTGTGTGCGATCGTTCCAGCTGCTGATAATGATAATAGTTTTTTCAGGTGCTCCGAAGCCGGTTCCTCCAGAGAAGTCTCCCACCCAGGATGGCGCTGTGGACTACCAGGTGGGTGAGAAGGTGTGGGTCAACGGGAACAAGCCAGGACACGTCCACTACTTGGGGGAGACGCAGTTCGCCCCTGGCCAGTGGGCTGGCATCGTCCTGGAGGAGGCCATTGGGAAGAACGACGGGTCGGTGGCAGGGGTCCGGTACTTCCAGTGTGAGGACGGTCGGGGGATATTCACGCGGCCCTCCAAGCTGTACAAGACGGCCGTGCCGGAGAGGGAGGCCAACGGCGGGCAGGCTAACTCGGCCGAGGCGGGGGCCAACTCCCTGAGCTCTGCTGCTGTTGGGCCAGATGGTACCATGGGTAACTTCACCAAGACGCCGCTGAGCAGGACCCAAACAGGCAGTGGCTCAATGTCCAACCTCTCGGAGACGGACTCGGCCAAGAAGACCAGGAGAGAGCTGAGACTGGGAGACCGCGTGCTGGTGAGTGCACGCGTTTGAGTCTGTGTCCGTGTGTGTGTTGGTTTCTGGCTCAGAAATGTGTTAGCTCCTAGCTGTCTCTCTCCAGGTGGGGGGTACCAAGGCAGGGGTGGTGAGGTTCATGGGGGAGACAGAGTTTGCCAAGGGGGAGTGGTGTGGAGTGGAGCTGGACGAACCTCTGGGGAAGAACGACGGAGCCGTGGCTGGAACCAGGTTAGATGTTACACGCGCTAAGCGTATTATCCCTGGTTAACGTATCCATTTTTAAATCCAGGTTAAAAACACTTCTCTTTCCACGTGCCTATGACTGAGCACTTAAACTTATTTAGCACTGTTTAGCCTTACAGCTTTTATAGCGTCCTATGTTTTATCCCCTTTTTATTCTTTTAATATTTTCTTATTAAATTTTTTATGGAAATAAGAAAAAGTTGTTTTGATGTTTTCATTTGAGTATTTGTTTTTATGCTATTGTATTTTTTCTTTTAATTTTTCTTTTGAATTGCTTCTATGTGTGAGCTGTGCTATATAAATGAACTTGCGTGCTTAAAGCCATAGCGGTAATATTTAACACTGGCCGTGTTTCTAACATCCTCCGATACCCTTTCACATGTCTTCAGGTATTTCCAGTGCCTGCCGCGATACGGCCTGTTTGCTCCGGTCCATAAGGTGACTCGCATCGGCTTCCCTAGCACCCTGGCTAAAACCAAGGGCTCCTCCCTGAGACGCTCCACTATGAAGAGGAGTCCAAGCGCCTCCTCCATGAGCTCACTGAGCTCTGTTGCCTCCTCAGTCAGCGGGAAACCCAGCCGTGCCGGCCTGGTGAGAATCCCACACACACTTGCAAACCCAGACACATACACACATACATACATATAGAAACGTATTCACAGTTATAGACACGTGCCTTTATTAACGTGACATCTATACACACGCTGATGTAACACGTTTAAACCCAATGGTGTTTTGTCCTAATTTTGCCCTCCTAGCTGACAGAGACCTCGTCGCGGTACGCTCGTAAGATCTCTGGCACTACAGCGCTACAGGAAGCGTTGAAGGAGAAGCAACAGCACATCGAGCAGCTATTGGCTGAGAGGGACATGGAACGCGGGGAGGTCGCCAAGGCAACAAGCCACGCCGGGGAGGTGCAGCAGGAGTTGTCGCTGCTCACGAAGGTTCAGGAGCAGGTGATGGGAGAAAGCAAGCACTCACCAAAAAACACACACACTGTAAAATGCAACACACGGGCATGACCTATCCATCCCCCAAACAAGCTCTAGATTGTTGACCATGGACAAAAATGACCTTTGACTTAACATTACTTTTGTGTTAGTATGCTGTAGAGATGGAGGCAAAGCTGGACCAACTACGTAAACTGGTGGAAACGGCCGACAGGGACAAGGTGGAGCTGCTCAACCAACTGGAGGAGGAGAAGAGGTGTGTGTGTCCTTGTTTTTATTTCCTTGTGGGGACAAAATGTCCCCATAAGTATAGTAAAACCTGAAACACATGCCTTGTGGGGACATTTTTTAGGGTCCCATGAAGGGAAAGTCATTTTCCGGCTCAGGGTTTAGGTTTAGGTTCAAAGTTACAATTTATTTTAGAGTTAGAATTGGAGGTTGTTTAAGTTTAGGGTTATGGTTAGGCATTACATCTAGGTAAATTTAGGCATAAATGTTACTTTATTGAGGTTAGGATTAGGGTTTGGTTTAAATTAGGGTTAGGTTAAGGGTTAATATTAGGGCAAGGGAGCATGCAATTTTGTTTTTCTGGGCCAATGAGGATATAAAAACAAACGTGTGTGTGTGTGTGTGTGTGTGTGTGTGTGTGGTTAGGTCTTACTGAACTCATGGGGACCAAATGTCCCAACGAGAATAGTAAAACCAGAACAAATTGGCCTCATTGGGACCTTTTGCCGGTTCCCGTGAGGCAAAAGTCAATTTACGGCTCAGGATTTAGGTTTAGGGTCAAACTTACAATTGATTTTATAGTTAGAATTGGGGTTTCTTTAGGGTGCAGGCGTTGTTGGTTAAGTTTAGGGTTAAGGTTAGGCATTACATCTAGGTAAAGTTTAGGCATAAATGTTACTTTATTGAGGTTAGGGTTAGGTTTACGTTTAGGGTTCGGGTAAGGGTTAGGGCAAGTTTGTAGCTGTACAAACTTGTGTGTGTGTGTGTGTGTGTGTGTGTGTGTATGGGTAGGGGATGAGGCCTGTATTAGTTGAACATGAAAGGAGAGGATGACTCTTTCTATGTCTCTGACAGGAAAGTGGAAGACCTGCAGTTCACTGTGGAAGAAGCTTGCATTACTAAAGGTGACCTGGAGGTAAACATTCACACACTGACACACACGCACCCACAGTCTCATGGAGCTGATGTAATGTTATGTCCATTTCCTTCACTCTTGAAACCCAGATAATGCCTTCTTATGGTCTAATGTACACGTCAACCCTCATCTGCTCTGTATCATTACGTCAAGTTTTGTTCTCAGACACACCCTTTGTAAACTCAGGGCGCTGCTGTGGAATATAGGTCACCAGTTGACCGCAGTTCCACCATGGATTGGTTAGCTAATGCTCTCTCTCTCATCTTATTGGTTACTTGAATCTCTCTCTCACTGTCATCTGATTGGTTAATTGAACATCTTTAGTCTTGTTTAATCTCTTCTCTCTAAAGCTACATGATAAATGTAGTCATCTCTCTCAAGGTTTTGTAGATTACATCTCTTAACCCTTATATATTACCCACAACAGGGTACATGTTGGCATGATTGACAGTTCATTGTATTCACAATAATCTGCTTTTGACTGTGGCTTCTGCTGCTGGATTAATAAAGATACTGATGCCAGTTTCAGTAATTCTCTCTTGCCACGTTACTGCTATTTTCACATCCTTTCATTATGTTTCTGTCCTCTGAGAAAGCTTTTCTCCTCGCTCATGGAGAGAGTGATGTCACAAAGCCTTCGTCTGTCCCTCTCCCTCTGGCGCTTATAGAAAAAAAGGAAGGATAGAACGATGATGTCATTGATTGCAAGATCTTGTCAAGAAAGTGTTTGAACACAAGTGTGAACCAAAGTTAACCAACTCCACCAGATGCCCATAGAAGAGACCCAACCAGATCCATAGATTAGGCAAAGATTAATTTAGAATCTCTTGGTGCTAACATGGGGGGGGGGGGGTTAGCAGAACTGTGAGTCTGTGAGTCGAACAGTGGTGATTAGAGGGAGTCCCTCCCCTGTACTTGGGGTTAAAGAGATAAAGTCTGTTCATAACATTAAGACTGTCTCAGGTAGTGCAGTGAGGCTTGGTCAGTAGAGCCTAGACCTGGCAACACCAGAACAGTTGGTTTGATTCCCAGGACCATCCATATATAAAACAAATATTTGCACGCATGACTGTAAATGGGTTTGGATAAAGCTTTTGTGGTCAGTTGTGTTTAATTATATTGGAAACCCATCCCTAACCTTAACCATTTTTTTATGACTTAATAATTAAGATTTTGCCTACTGTGTAGCTAAAGCATATGGTGGAATCCAAAACCGTTGGCTCGCACGTGCGCTTCCTGCTTCCTGGTCTCTGCTATGACATCATCATTTGCTATCCTATCCTTGTGTGTGGCATGGAGTTGGCATGTGACGCTGGTGTCGGTGTGTTCTCCTCTTCCTCTTCCTCTCTCTGACTAACAGACGCAGAACAAACTGGAGCATGCCCACATTAAGGAGCTTGAGCAGAGCCTTCTGTTTGAAAAGACCAAAGCTGACAAACTACAGAGGGACTTAGAGGACACTAGGGTAAAGCCATCATAGATGTCATGTATACAGCAGCATCATCGCCCTATTCTCCTGGATCTAACGGGATCTTACATTCTGGACAAAGTAGGATTGGCCGATTTGTTATGGATGTATGGTTATTGCGGTATCGATGTCAAGCCACAGCATTCCACAATGTTTCTTCTGCATGCCCCAAACTCTGTGGAACAAGAAGCCGGGTCACGTGCTGCTGCTGAGTCGTACCTGTATACGCCGACCACACTATGATACCGCTTTTCATAGCTTAAATATATTATATTGGATTTATTTCTAAGTTTTGCTTGTATCAGCCAGCCCCGTCTTCAAAAAGCTGCATGTGCTAGGGTCGTCCCTCTGTCCTCTCACCCCTCTCGTTCTCTCTCTCATTCTCCTTCTCACCCCTCTCGTTCCCTCTCTCATTCTCCCTCCACACCTCCCTCTCGCCCCTCTCTCATTCTCCCTCCACACCTCCCTCTCGCCCCTCTCTCATTCTCCCTCCACACCTCCCTCTCGCCCCTCTCTCATTCTCCCTCCACACCTCCCTCTGGCCCCTCTCTCATTCTCCCTCCACACCCCCCTCTCGTTCCCTCTCCCATTCTCCCTCCACACCTCCCTCTCGCCCTTCTCGTTCCTTCTCTCATTCTCCCTCCACACCTCCCTCTCGCCCCTCTCTCATTCTCCCTCCACACCTCCCTCTGGCCCCTCTCTCATTCTCCCTCCACACCCCCCTCTCGTTCCATCTCCCATTCTCCCTCCACACCTCCCTCTCGCCCCTCTCGTTCCTTCTCTCATTCTCCCTCCACACCTCCCTCTCGCCCCTCTCATTCCCTCATTCCCTCTCTCATCCTCCCTCAACACCTCCCTCTCGCCCCAGGTGGCCACCGTGTCAGAGCGCTCCAGGATCATGGAGCTGGAGCGAGAAGTAGCGGAGCTGCAGTTGAGATTACGTTCCTCCCAGCAGACAGAGGTCGCTGTGTCACTGTCACCAGAGGAGGTCGGCAACCTCAAGGCTCGGGCCCAGTCCCAGGAGAAGAAGGTAGGGGGTTTTAGAGGTCTTTTGACCCATTTGGGCAAAAGTGTGTACTACACTTTCCGTCCCTCCTCGTGACCCGGAACCTGAAAGGATGTCCTACCCAATGAAGTGTTGTGTCAAGGATGTCTATGTGAATCCTCCCAGGGAAGGGTTTTGAAATCTGTCACTCCCATTTTGAATCTACTTTTATTGTATTTATGGCTGAAACAAGACATTTGATTTTATACATTATTTTGGCCCCTGTATTCATACTTCATGACCTGGAAGTGGAGAAGAATTGTCTCTTTTCAAACCTGCATGTTTTTTGTCACTTCCATCCTTCTCACTGCTTCTCCAGGTTTAGTTTTGACCTTTTTTAAAAGGCTGCCAGAGAGGGCAGAGGAGAATATCTAGTTGAGAAAATACCCTAGTAATCTGTTTGCGCCTAGCCTTCTACCAGAGATGGGCGTCCCCACACCTGGCATATTGTGTTTGCAGGCTTTTATTCCAGCCCTGCCAAACCTGTAGTCCTTTAAAGTCTGTTGAACTTCATGTCTATTGTCTGTCTTCTTGTCCAGATCAGTGAACTTAGTGTGGATCTGGACAGCAGGCAGAAACAGCTTCGCTCTGCGGAGGAGGACAAGACCTCCCTGGAACAACAGCTAGTCAGTCTGGTGAGACACACACACAAGTATGCACGGTCAGCCATGGAAGGTCATTATCCTTCCCTTTGTAGCTGATGGAAAAGTGTTCTCTAGTGAAAGTCGTTGTGATGTTTGTTTACCATCAGAGACACAAACTTGAGGCAGCAGAGGAAGTAAACAAGAGGACAACACACATAATGCAAGGTAGACCAACATACAAGTCATTTTAGCTGAGGGGTATGTTTAATAATGCCTGGGGAAAGCTACATTATGACTGACACAACCTTTCCGACCTTTCTCACAGAGCTGGAGAAGAGGCTGGAACAGACTGAACTGGAGAGGGAGGCCCTGAGAGAGGAGAACTGTCACAGAGAGAAGGAGCTTCAGGATAAACTGATGCAGGTGTGTGTTTGTGTGTGGGAGACGGGGATTTCTGAAGTGTATAGTGTGCGTGGGTGCGTGAGTGCGTGCGTGCGTGTGTGAGTGCGTGAGTGCGTGCATGAGTGCGTGTGTGTGTGTTCATGCCTGCATATGAGCAAATGAAAACGTGTGTATGTAATGCTTGATGTATGTGAGCAAACAGCAGCTGTGACACAATGGTCACAGAATGTTCCATCCTCCAGACCACTGAATCCAAACTGAGGCTGCAGGCTGGCTGAGTCACAGTGGATTTATACATACTACATACGACACGGCCCAATGCATATTTAAGAGGCTTTTCTAAGAGGAACTTTGAAAAGGTTGTTCTTGTGGGTGATTATCTAGTTCATTATTACTTGTTTGTTGAATGTTGTGTGTGTTCATAATGGCATTGGTTCTGGTTGGCACTTCCATTGACTCTCGGTTTGTGGTAAAGATGACGTCATTACTTACTTAAACATCGCTCCTCCTTCAGGCCGTTGAGTTATCGGACAGGACCACCCACTTACTGGAACAGCTGACCAATGAGAAGACTGTGCAGGAGGCTCAGGTGAGGCCATGGGGCATTGTTTTTTCATTGTCTTTGGTGTAAAGTAGGCTTTAATGTGAGTGTGAGTGTGCGTGTGTGCATGCGTGCGTGTGTGTGTGTAAGAGAGAGAGAGATATCCAGAGGGCTTGTACTTATTCATTTGTATGAGTACTGGTCAGCAAATTGAGACAATCATGCATAAAACACTCCGGGCCATCTTTCAATCTGTTTCTCTTGCTGTCTTTCTCTAGTTTATTCCTCTCGCTTTTTTCCCTAGCTTGGTCTCTCTGTGTATGCATATTAGTTTCTTAATTTGAGTTACCGTGCATAGTTTCTTAATGTGAGTTTCTGTGTGTAAAGTAGTTTCTTAATGTGAGTCACTGTGTGTAGTTTCTTAATGTGAGTTACTGTGTGTAGTTTCTTAATGTGAGTTACTGTGTGTACAGTAGTTTCTTAATGTGAGTTACTGTGTGTAGTTTCTTAATGTGTGTTACCGTGTGTACAGTAGTTTCTTAATGTGTGTTAATTTGTGTACAGTAGTTTCTTAATGCGAGTTACTGTGTGTAGTTTCTTAATGTCAGTGTCTATTATTTCTCATTTCTATTTTTACCATTGACTTTATCTAGACACGGGCAGGGTGGACAGCTTTGCAAGGTGATCCATTTAGCTCTGTTGACTGAAATAATGTGCCTTTACTTAAATGCAGCAAAAACCTCTGATCAGAATCTAGTTAGGTAGCAGCTTTAGCCACAAAATATAGTGTATAACCAACTGCATGAGCCACAAAACAGTTACTACTGAAAGGAGGAGTTAAAGAAGTCTGCCTCCAAGAGGGATCAGATCTGATGCTGATGCAATTTTAAAAAAAAGATTATAAAAATCCCTTTAAATGGATAGGCTGACGGAATAATCTAAGTGTTCTAGAGTGTGCTAAACACACACTCTGTTGCTTTATTTCTCTCTCTTTCAAACCCACACTGTTCTGACACACTGTATTTTAAATGCTGCTGTGACGATCTTACTGCCCTTCCTGTCCACCCTCTGGGTAACATCAGGCTGTGATGTAATCACAGTCGGGGCCATAGTGCGCGCACGTGTGTGTGTGTGTGTTCCATGCATGGCTGGGTAGAACATTATGTTATATGTAGACGCAGTCATGTACGTAGGTTCGAGAGTTACGTGAATCCACACTGTTTTGCCACTCAGAGAAATTGATGGGAAGGAACCGTTGTGATTGGTTGATCTTTGAGAGGGAAGGTATGACTGGCTGATCCAAGTGCACCTGTCTTTCCAGAGACAGATGTTGCTAGTGGAACTGGAGAGATATAATAAAGGTTATAATACAGCCCAATATAGACATCAGTGCAGACTTAATATATTGAGATTTGATGCTGTGATTTTTATTGTGATGTGATATGTCTTCTGCAGAGGGACCACAGAGAACCATAACCAAATCAGTTTAAACCATTATAAAAGTGCAGAAATCAAATGGGCTCCCGGATTAAAAAGAAGAACAAACTATAAAGAAGAAAGCTGCAAAATAACATTGCAATTTTGTCAAATTTGTAAGATAAAATATATAGTTCAAAATGAAAAACCTGGGTAACCTGGGGTGGCCCAGAAGTCTTAGTTGGCTGTTGGGCCGTGGGAGAATGATTGATTGAAGGCTGAGTGACAGGCATGACCCATAGAGTCCAGCAGAGATTGGAAGAGACTGTGAGGGAGTGTTTGTTTGAGTGAGTGAGATGTTCAGAACGTCTGTCGGTTTGAGTCTCTGACGGCGTGAGTGCCGGAAAGAAAGAATGTGAGACAGAGAGTGCATGTGTTTGTTCAAGTTTTATTATGGTAGGGAAAGTAGGTTTAAGGTAAAAGTTACAGTTGGGGTTAAGATTAGGTTTAAGGTTAAGTTTAGGTGTTTGGTGTTCGGTTTAAGTTAAGGGTTAAGGGAAATAGGACGTGTGTGTGTGTGTGTGTGTGCGTGTGTGCGTGTGTGCGTGTGTGCGTGTGTGCGTGTGTGCGTGTGTGTGTGTGTGTGAAAAAGCACCAGATGGAGGGTGTGGGTGAGACAGGAGGAGCCTTTTTAGGCTTATATAATGAAAGCGCTGCGTATCTCTGTAGTGTGCATGAGTGTGTGTCTGTGTTTATGTGTGTGTGAGCCAGCCAGCCAGCGTGTGCCCAGGAACACAATCACTCTCTTCCCTCACTCTCTCTCCCTCTCACACGTGCTCAGTAGGGGGTGGGTGCTGATGGGTTATTGATGGGGAGGCTGCGTTACTGCATGTCTGTCACTGGTAGAGAACATTGCGATAGGATACGGTTTTGAAATTAGGATTGTTCAGAGGGCGTTAAGAGAGAGAGAAAAACAGAGAAGGAAGAGAGAAAAATGTGAGTGGAGAGGGAGCAAAGAAAGAGAGAGAGAAATTGAGAGTGAGCTCTGACAGAGGAACACACGGTAGGTTCGAGCTGTGCAGGATGGATGTGGCTGCGCTGCACCAGGGCTGTCCTGACCTCCCTAGCAGGTAAACACTGCCGTTCCCGTTCCCTCACTGTAGATGTCTCACATCGGTGCGTCATTCAGATAGACAAGCAATGGCTGTTTGAGTTTGAGCCTGTATTTCAAACTGTATCGTGGGGTCTTGTTCTTGAGCAGCAATCGAGGTAGGAAGAGTGAAGACAGGGCTCCTGATTGAGAGGATGGTTTTTATGTGGAGAGACGGTCGCTTGTTGCCCCCCGGAGACCGAGGACGAGCCAGTTAGAATACAATATGGAGATGGACCGGGTCTTTCGACAGATGTCATTGGATTATCTGGAGTAACGTGGCTTTGGTGTTATCCTCTGAGTAGAGTGGTCTGACTTCTACCAAACAGTGATATGTCACAGAGCATAGGGGTTTTTGTCGCTGTATGCTACATGCCTTGTTTGTGTGTCCACTACGTGCACTAGTCCAGGATTGGTACCAGACATAGGTGTCTCCTAGGTGTCTCCTTTTACAACCAGCTACTGTAGAGATGTTAATAGCTGGTGGTATTAATGTGCAGGATTGCTCCCTGGATGGGTTTTTCACATTCCCAGATGATTGAAAGTATATGTAAAGTGGGAATATCTGTACTCGATGTGAACCAAACAGACTGCGCATGAACTACCGTGGCAGTCCATCAGGGGAACCTACATTCTGTGCCAGCAGCAGGACTAGACAACATTGATTCAAAAGCTGCGTTTATTTTCAGTGAATAAGATATTGACAGTAATTGCTACTTTATATGGTTTAATTTATTGGATCTCATCACGTTTAACTCTATGGATTTAGGAATGTAGGTTTGAAGAAGATTTTCTTCAGGGGGGATTCACCTTCAGGGAGGACTGGGGGTGCATCTCTAGAGGCGGGAGAAGTGATTATTTTTTTTTGTTCCCTTCTCATCTGTGTGTTTATTTTATAGTTATGCATCGAAATATAAAATTACTTTTAATTTTAACACTATTGACAGAGAAAAGTAACCTAATTGAATAAAGTCCCCACACATCATTCTGATAGGACTGGGCTTTGACTAGACCATTCCTTAACCTCCAGTGTTATTCTTTTTGAGCAAATCTTTGCTTGTGGGTCTTGGATTATTGTTCTGTTTTGAGATCCATGTTCAGTTGAGCTTCAGGTTTTTTGACTGATGGCCTCATTTTCTGCTCAAGAATTCTCTGGAACAGTATAGAGTTCATAGTTGACTCAATAATGCCAAGCTTGCCCAAGCCCTGACTCAGCAAAGCAGCCCCAAACCATAATGCCTCCGCCTCCAAGCTTTACGGTTAGTATAAGGTTTTTCTGTTCAAAGGCAGTGTTTAATTTTTGCCAAACATGACGTCTGGCATTGCGGTCAAACAACTCCACCTTTGACTTATCTCCCTAACCTTCCATGTATTCTTTTTCTGACAGTTGACTCAAGCACTTTGACATTGATTGTGGCCTAAATGTGGAAGGATGACCTGTCCTATGTAGATTGCCAGTGGTCTGGACTTTTCTCCATTTGGTAATGATTCGTTGGACAGTGTAATGATGTACTTAGAATTGCTTGGAAATGGCTTTGCAACCTCTCCCAGTCTCATGGGCATCAATAATATATTTTTCTGAGGGCCTCAGTCTTTTGGTTTTGGTATGATTTGTTACCGCACACCCATATGGTTAACACCAAACCAGACACATTTCATAATCTTTATGTGAGTCTGGACCCACAAGTGATTTGTTGAACTGGGTTACCTTTTTCAAGGTAGGGGTTGACATTTAGCTGAAATGTGTCCAAATATGTTAACAAAAAAAATTCCAAAGGTGTATTTTCTTTTTCACATGACTGTGTTTTTGTCAACTCTTCTGTGTAGTTTTTATTGGTTGCTGTGGCCCCCAAAAATGCAAACAAAAATGCTAACCTTTGACTAATGGAACCATGTGTGCCAGTTCATTGTTAAAACAAAAAAAAGCGTCCTGGGAGTCCTAAGGAGAATGTTGAGGAAACCCTGGTTTTACCGACAATGGCCAAGTCTTGCGTATCTCGACATTCTCTTTTCCTGATGTGCTGGGAATAAAGACGGAAACCAAAGAATACTTAGTCACGGCCGATGATGCCAGAAGTGCCTCCATTTGGAACATCAAGTATTCCTCAGTATGTATTTGGCAGATGGCTCGTATGATGAGTAATGTTGTGGGTCTTTGTGTGCAGAGGAAGCGGCTGTTTCAGCCGAGCGCGGCTGTGTGTCTTCATGTTAATGTCTGTGACTGACTGTCAGAGAAGTGTGAAGAAGAGGCGGCTTTATCTGTTTACTGTTGACTGTGTGTCTAAATCGCTCTCTTTTATTAAAATTTCTCACTCTGTCCTTTCATCCCTCTATCCATCCGTGGTCCATCTTCCAGCTCGAGGCGCTGAAGCAGCAGAATTCCAAAATCCAGGAAGAGCTCAGTCTGTCACAGGAGCGGAGCAGATCGGAAAACAAGCGCATCGGAAATCTGTGCAAGGAAATGTGAGTTTTGGCTGGATGGATCTCTTTGCTGTGCACCGAATGGGTGATCTATATAGGGTTTGAATGACTGAAATCAGCATATGGGAATGTTCAAGGAAATGGGCCCTAATGGTAAGAACTCTAGACAGTAACCTAAAAGCTGCTGTTTCAAATACCTAAAACAAGTTATCAGTTGGTGTGTCCTTGAGCAAGACTCTTAACGCGAGTAGAACCAGGAATGCCAATGTGTCAGAATTCTTTATATGCACAGTGTGAGTATGGCTGATGTTTCCTCAACTAAAATACTGGCATTTAAGTGTCCATTTAGACATTGTCTACAGTCTGCTTCTTTTACTTATTCGGATCGTAACACAAGCGGAAGAGGATTTCTAAGGTGTTTCAGCACGTGTGTAAGACCGGCGCATCAGAAGCCCATGCTGGGAAACGTGAGAGACTCTTACTTGGAGTCCTAGGCTGATATAATAATCTCTCACCATGGTGCTAGCTCACACTGATGTTCTATGGACTGATGTGTTCTATGGACAGCGTGTAGGACAGTGGTGTTCTATGGACAGCGTGTAGGACAGTGGTGTTCTATGGACAGCGTGTAGAACATTGGTGTTCTATGGACAGTGTGTAGGACAGCGGTGTTCTATGGACAGCGTGTAGGACAGCGGTGTTCTATGGACAGCGTGTATGACAGCGGTGTTCAATAGAGAGCGTGTAGGACAGCGGCATTCTACGGACAGCAGCTTTCTACGGACTGCGTGTAGGACAGCGAGTTTCTACGGACTGCGTGTAGGACAGCGGCTTTCTACGGACAGCGTGTAGGAATGCGGCATTCTATGGACAGCGTGTAGGACAGCTGCGTTCTACGGACAGCGTGTAGGACAGAGGTTACAGCCTGAATGAATCCTCTTGTTGTTATGGTGGGATTCATCCGTGACGTAACGCTCTATTTATAAGTGTCTATGTTGGTGTGCATGCCTGCATTTTTTAACGTGTGTGTGTGTGTGACTCCCCTGTGTGAGTCATCTAAGCCCTCTGTCTCTGACGTCAGATTAATTTGACAGGCCGAATAGCATCCGGTCGTTAATGTTGAACTTTTTCCTTATTTGATGATTCGTGGCTGTATGTCACACCCCTCCTTCACATCCACTCACTCCCTCCACAAGAGACAAATTCATCCCTCTCTCCCTCCATCGTTAAGAGACAGACTAATCCCTCCTTCCCAGTGTCGTTACGAGACTGACTCCTCCCTCTCTCCCTGTGTTGTTAAGAGACAGACTCATCCCTCTCTCCCTGTGTCGTTAAGAGACAGACTCATCCCTCCCTCCCTGTGTCGTTAAGAGACAGACTCATCCTTCTCCCTGTGTCCTTAAGAGACACTCATCCCTTTACCCCCAACGTTAAGAGACAAACTCATCCCTCTCTCTCCCCATAATTAAGAGACAGACTCATCCCTCTCTCCCCATCATTAAGAGACAGACTCATCCCTCTCTCCCTGTGTCGTTAAGAGACAGACTCATCCCTCTCTCTCTCCGTCATTAAGAGACAGAATCATCCCTCTCTCCCTCCGTTGTTAAGAGACACTCATCCCTTTTCCCCCCATCGTTAAGAGACAGACTCATCCCTCTCTCCCCATCATTAAGAGACAGACTCATCCCTCCCTCCCTGTGTCGTTAAGAAACAGACTCATCCCTCCCTGTGTCGTTAAGAGACAGACTCATCCCTCTCCCTGTGTCCTTAGGAGACAGACTCATCCCTCTCTCCCCATCATTAAGAGACAGACTCATCCCTCCCTCCCTGTGTCGTTAAGAAACAGACTCATCCCTCCCTCCCTGTGTCGTTAAGAGACAGACTCATCCCTCTCTCCCTCCATTGTTAAAAGACAGACTCATCCCTCTCCCTGTGTCCTTAGGAGACAGACTCATCCCTCTCTCCCTCCGTTGTTAAGAGAGAGTCTCTAGGGCCTGTTACATAACCGCTTTTCTTATCCGCCTGCCTTCAAAATGGCCGGGCCACGCCTCCCTTGACCCCCATGACGTGTTCATTGGCGCGTGGCTTCAAGTGAGAGGGCTCTCGTGCGTGTGTCTGCGCGTGTGAGGGAAGCTTTGTGCTACCAGAGACATCTCGTCTTAGAGGACAGCTGCATCCGACCCAGTCAGTCCCCTGAGGTCTTTGTTGTGTGTGTGTTTTGGTTAGATTGGGCCGTCTTGTACAGTCTATTACTGTAATTAGCTACGAGCTATAAATAGCTGGTTATGTTATCGTGGATTCTCTCCGTGGAGTAGAGTGCCTGTTCATTCCTGCTAGTTTCCAGCCTTTGGGAAGGTGAGTGTGTTTGTGTGTGCGTGCATGCGTGCGTGTGTGTGTGCATGCCTGTGTGTGACTGATGCTTTAGAGCGTGGTCAAAGTGATTATGCCTCAGTTGGACACACAGATGGAGATTTAGTTAGGGCCATTTGTCAGACCTACAGTGTGTTCTATATGACCTTTACACTCCATAATACATAGCCATGACAACCTTCTCTGGGCGCCTATATCAGCCTCCCGGCCAGACAGAGACACCGTTCTGTACATGTTCTGTTGTTCGTGTCTGAATGTGTTATCAGTGATGTTGAACACACCTTTTCATTGTCCTTTAATAAACAGGGCTTCTGGACAGAAAGACTTCATTGTTTTCATGTCTCACAAGTGTTGTCCGTCACTAGAAGGCATCTCACCCAATCTCTCTGTTTCTCATTCTTTCCCTCTCTTTCTCATTCACCTGCTCTTTCATCCTCTCTATCTCCCACTCGTTCCCCCTCTTCTCTTTCCTCTCTTTTCTTCAGATCTTTCTCCCTCTCTTTTTCACTTTTTATCTTCACCTTTTCTCTCTGGTTAGATGCTAACTGCATGCCGTTGTACTGTACTTGTACTTGTTCAATGACAATAAAGTTAAAGTTAATGTAATCTCTTTCTCCCCTCCTTCTGCTGCAGCGAGGAACTGAAGCTGGCCAGTCAGAAGACGCACCATACAAACATGAAAGACAGGTAAACCATGTAAATACACTTGGATGTCATTTTGCTACAAGCAGGTTGGTCACCGTTATCTCTGCAGTACTGAGGGTGATGCTTCGGTCTCCTTGACACCATTCCCTACCGTACAACAGCTGGACGTAGCTCATCTTAATGAACCTTGTGTCCGTGGATGAATCGAGGTTCATAAACCAGCTGATGTAACACGTCAGGTCAGAGCCCCTACGAAGGATTAAAAGCCTGTGAATCGGACAGGGAGAGCAGCAGACTGAGACAGATGGGATTTTAGTGTGAAGACTGAACGCGCGGTTTGTCTGTCGGACTGTAGATATAGTGGCTAGCTGTGTGAACGGAAATAGTGTCTGTGTTTATCGCTCCGTCTGCACGGCCAGAGGATTAAGAGCTGTCTTTGTACATCCCTTCACCAACCACTAATGGTCGAGGGCAGGGCCGGCTCTAGCCTTTTGGGGGCCCTAAGCAACCTCTGATTTGGGGTCCCCTCCCCTAGCAATGCCCAGAGGTTGGGGCCTCCTAGCAGTCAGGGCCTAATCAACTGCTTATGTTGCTTATGCCTAGAACCGGTCCTGGTCCAGAGAGAAAGAAGAGATCAGGAGAGGGGAAGTGGAGAAGAAGTAGGGGAATATTAGGTGAATATTTCACAGTGTCAGATAAGAGCCAGCATTCAGTTGTACTTTCAAAGTAGGCTTTATGTCTAAACTACCGTAGTAAAGACTTTGTTTACGGGCAAAGCATCAAAGCTAGGGTGACACTGAGGCTGTTTATCTTCATGAACCTTTGGTGTCACCGGACAGCTTCATCCCCTGTAATCTGACTCCTGCTGTGGGGACTATTTTTATCAAGTCTGTCGGATTTAAACGTCTGGATTCCTGGCGTCCCTAAACAGTGAAACGGTCTGAGCAAGAATGAGCTAGATAAGCGTCTTTAGTGAACCTTGTCGAGGTGCACATCACCCCAAAAAAACGACTGCGTGAAGTACGTTTTTTTCATCTTAAATCAAAAGACCTCCCTCGGACACCATTCTGACGGAGGCATGTAGCGGTTTACACATGGAACAGTCCTGCTGCTGGTCCCAGTGTGGCTGTTGGAGTTCTGGATTCATCTGCCTCTGTTCCTCCTTAGGGAAACTCTGTCCAATCAGGAGTCAGGGGAGGACACAAACTTCCAGAGGACAGATAAGGACCAGGAGTTGGAGACTCTGAGGAATGAAGTACGTACGTTTACCCACACAATTCATACAGACTCTGGGCCCATTGATGGAGGTCTGGCTTTAGCTCTTTGTCCACTGTCTCTTTGTCTCCCCCTCCCTGTAGATTGAGGTTCTGCGAGGTGAGAACGCTGTGGCCAAGACACTGCAGTCTGCTGTGGAGACGCTGGAGAAAGACAAAGCCCAGCTACAGGAACGCGTCACCAACCTGGAGCGGAGGCTCATTGGACGGCAGGCGTCCGAGGAAGGGGACAGCGGAGTTCCTTCCTCAAGCGACGCAGCTCTGGACCAGCTCAGAGAAGAAAAGGAGTTTGCAGAGGGACAGGTGTGATTGGCACTTAGTGTTCAAACCGCAACATCTGCTCATCAACAACACAGCACTTTTATACCGGCCATTGCTCTCTTTCGTAACCTGACTGTGGTCTTTCTTGCTCCTTTGCCTTCATCGCTTTCCCGCCTTCAGATTAACTTCCTGAACAGTGTGATCGTAGATCTTCAGAGGAAGAATGAGGAGTTGAAGGTTAAGCTGAAGAAGATGGCCCTGGCTGAGTTCAATGGCAACGACGGCACTGATGGGTCAGTCTCATCGCCGAAACCCTGAAACCTAACCCCATACAGAGCCCGAAGATATAGACCGTTTGAACCCCTCAAAATGTACTATTTAGCATTTTCCTGATCACAATGTTCCTCTCTCTCTTCCATCTTTAGCTTGGAGGAGGGTGGATGTAAAAAGGGCAGGAAGGCTCCGCCTCGTCTGTTCTGTGATATCTGCGACTGCTTTGACCTCCATGACACAGAGGACTGCCCCACCCAGGCCCAGAGCCCCGACTCCGTCCCCCACTCCTCCTTCAAAGGCAAACCTGCCGACCAGCGGCCGTACTGCGACATCTGTGAAGCCTTCGGTCACTCCACAGAGTCCTGCCAGGACGACCAGACCTTCTAGATCCACTCGGATCCCACTTCTGTCCAGATTATGAACGGGCCCTGTGCAGAACACCAAACAACCCTTTGTCTTGGTTTTTATATTGTATTTATGTACATCACTGTCATAGACCACTCAGTAACCCCAACTCACCCAGTACACAGGACTGTCCTACTACTCCCTTTGTCTTTTTTCTTCTTCTTCTTTCTCCAACTTCCTGTCCTCTGTCTACTCCCTTTTCATTCAGATATATGCTGCTGCAGTTATTATCAATATAAAAAGGATGTTTGTCTTCTTATTAGTTGATTATTATTGATAGAGGAGAGACAGGAAAAGAGTGTGCTGAAAGAGCAGTGGGTCGGATTCAAACCCATTCTGTATTGGTACATATGCGCCGGAGGCAGCTGTTTACACCGCCAGACAACTTATTCTGTTGTAAAATGTAGCATGACTTGGTTTTCTATGTCCATTTGATGGCTCAGAGTGTTGCGAAGGGCCTGGATGATCCAGGCAGGTTCACACGCTAATAGAACTAATAATTTATGTTTCTCCGACACGTCACTGTGTTCACATGTTCCAGTGTGCTGTAGCCAGGCCCTGACATCCACTCCACTAAGGGAACTAGCTAATACCACAGTCCATCTGTACTAACAGAATGTTTTGGAACCAAGGAGGTACTCTGCACAAGCAAATTATATATATATATATATATATATATATATATATAATACACACACACACACATATTTTATTTTATTTTTTTAAGTCTAAAAAACAAAAACATGTTGAGGTAGAAAGGGCAGTGGGATAGATTCAAACCCATGCCCACTGGTAAGCGTGTGGCGGAGTCAACAGGCTGAGGCCAGTTAACCACCCTAGGCCACAGTCGGAATGGTTTCTGATGTCATGCCCAGTGAACATCAAACGAGCGCTTGTTGTGGCCCCTCATCCAGTCCCGGCAACAACACCAGCCACTGGGAATATGCACTTCTCACTTTAGATCTCCCCCTTTTTGAATACAGCACACAGTAAATACTGCCGTTCTAGAACTAAAACATTAGGATTTTATATTCATGTTAAGACGGAATCGATTAACTTTTTTGTTTTATGTGCTACCTTTGTATTTTATGTATTTGTTTGTACCTGTATAGTTGTGTGTAGTAGAGCTATATACTGAAGCACAAAGTTTGGCTCATATTGAATCTCCCAGTGTAACAAAGATATATGTACATTTATAATATATTTGTGACTAACCAGTGAAACCAGTCTTTGTATATACCCATCAGATGTTTTCTGAAAAGTTAAATGTGCACAAGTTGCCGTGGAAACAAAAAGGATATTTAATGTGTATTTTGCTTTCTCTTTGCTAGGAGATTGAACTCAGTTGTTGTATTATAATGAAATATTGACTCCAGGGAACAAACATAACGCACTTGTAAAGATATTAATTCTGTAAGCACATTGTGGACTCTTTGTACTTTACAAATTGTTGTGTCTAATAGTGCGCTGTTTTGTATGTTACACATAACATGGCATCATCTATAAAGGCTTTATAAAGGGTTTGTAAATGTTGATTAACTGTTATATAAACAGTTTACAGATGGAGGAACCAAATGTAAAGTGGTACTGGTTTTCTATGTTCTATATGTTCCTAATGATTCAAAACAAGTAATACTATAAAAAATAAATTCAACCTCTGGCATTATGATTTGCTCATATCCCTCATCTGATGAGAGAAGCTATTGACCACCCATCAATGGTTAGGGGGCATTTACATTTCCTGTCAGAGGTTCAATATCTAATCAACCTTCATTTTTAATCACTCCATCACAAAATATAATGTGGCCAGTGAGTAGGAGACTGGTTCCCTTCTGCCCCACCCCAAGCCACCCACTAACTACCTACTACGATGTTTCCATCTTCCTGACCAGTAAGTACAGAAACTGCTCATGATTCATTCATCCCCAGATACATTACCCCTGACAGAAAGAGGGGAACTAAAATAACCCTTTCCATTTTTAATGAGTTCCCCTCCCAACCAATGTAATGTACGTAGTCAAGCAAAACCAAAGAAAACGTTTCACTAAATAAGGAAGTGGTCCCTAAAACAGATGAGTGCATTAGGGATGTGTTATAGTGCTACTGAATGACAGCTGCTTCCTCAGATTGGCTTTATGCAAAGTCAAATGTGTTCCTCATCAGAGTTGAAAAAAAACACTTGCGTTAGAAAAATCCTTCAGGCTTTTGTGAAAAATATGTTCTTTTGAAAATGTAATTCAAACAGGAAGAATACTCAGGCTTACTCAAATCTTAAGTTTTATAGTACTGGAGGTAATATGCCTGAGATCATGGTAACAGAAAACACTGTAAAAATGTTTTGTGGCTTTTTATTAATAAAACAAAAACCATTGGACATGATCAAATCCGAGCACTAGTGATGGAATAAATAAGTCAAACCAAACCATCAACCTGTGCAAGATCATTCTAAACTTAAAACGACATGGTCCCAAGAAAACACTAAAACATCTGACATGTTTTCACATCTCACAGCTCTTTACACACAATTCATGAGTGAAACAAGAAGGATTAACAGGCGCAACCAGAATCAAGTGAAAGCTAAAACACAATAAACTGAGATAGAAATCTAAAACAGAGTTTTGAACATAATGTGGTTCTTTAACTCCTGTCAGTTATATAACATTACTGGTACCAGCTCTGCTGGTCTGAGAATGAGGTATATGCTAAGCCATCCTCTGTCTCCACTGAAAAGTCATTTAATTTCCCTCCATTGGAACTGATGTTTGGATGTGTGTATCCACAGATACAAGCCGGGTCGAACAGGCAATTGAGATCCCTGTGTGCACATCGGACCTCCCGAATTCATTTCCTGGAACGTGAGTAATTATTGATTGATCGCTTGTAACTAGTTAGTGTTAAGCCCCGAATCAAAACATACTGTATACAAACAGACTTCAGGGTGATCATTTAGGAGTTGATAGAATGGCGTGAATGTGTGTTCCCTCTGAATCTGAAGTTAGGTTGCAACCCACTGAGAGCACCTTGAATGAGGGTCTGAGCACCTTGAGTGAGGATCTGAGCCACAGTTTAAACTATGAGACGACGGGATCCTCTGCTGTGAGATATGGGGAGGTCAGGAAGGCGACAGCGGCAGACACAGGAAATATAAACTACAGAGATGAGAACAAAGACCATAATTGAGAGACATCATATAAAAACTGTCATTGTTTTTGACCAAGTAAGGAGACATAGCCTGGATGTCAACCTACATCGACTGAACTCCTCAACTCTTTTGGGAAAGGGTACACGCTGACACACCCAGGCTAGTGGGGAAGCTGCTTTTAGAGATTTGTAGAAATAGTTCAGTTGTTTGTGCCTGCTGTGTGGGATTTTGTAGCCAAAGTACACGATGACCTCTTTCTAACGGGAACCAAAGTGAAAACCCTGTTTTATAGTTGAATGTTAATGTTGATATAAAGTCATTAGTGTCAGCTCAATTCTGGACATGTTGAAAACATAAGGCAAATAAAAACATGGCACTAAAAAAAGTACTTAAAAACAGTTTGACCTACCAAGCACGTTCTACCGTAGCAGCCAAGAGAAATGGCCAGGTAAAACTACCAATGCTACAAACCTGTCCCTGCAACTATGGGGAACAATAAACGTGACTAGTACCACCGTTTGTTCTTCCACTAGGAAACAAGTTAAATACAAATAAAAATGGACAGAAATTCACACCTAGTGCAGCAGCAGTAAAAACATGGTGTGGCCTTTTTTGTGACATTAAACCGTAACAGTGCATTGACCCTCCTGAGCTAAACAACAAGCCCAAACGAAACGGAACAACCAGAAACTGTTCTAAACAAACACTGAACAACCAGAGGTGAGTTAGGGGGAGGTTAGACATGGTTCCTGGGTCAGAAGATGCCCTTTAGAAACACAGATCTAGGGTCAGTTTACCTTCCCTTGTATCCCAATTATAACCATCGGGGGAAAACACAGAAACTGACCAAAGGTTAGTGTCTAGGGGCAACTCCTTCCTACTCCTTTAGTGTGGGCTGCCAGTGTAGAATGTTAAGTCCCATATTGTCAGTGTGTGGGTCACAGGTGCAGGTCAGTGTTTCTCTTTTGGGCTGAGCTGGGCTCACAGCGCCACCCCTGGCCATGGAGGGGATAACAGGCTGGTTCATAGAGCTACTCGTGGCATTAGTGAGGGAGTGAGTGAGTGTGGAAAAAGAGGAGGAGAGGGCTCAGTGAAGGGAGGTTAAGTCCTTTCTCCCTCTGCTCAGAGGAGTGTTTAGGGCCTAAGGGGGAGGAAGAGAGGGAGGTGTGGAAGAGGATAGCTAGAGGAAAGTGTGCAGCATTTCTGTCTATTTCTCCTCGTAGTCCTGAGATGGAGACTCCAGTTTGTTCTTCTTGCTGGGAGGAGCCTCTTCTTCCTTTTCCTGCCAGTCCAGACACAACACCAGAGGAAACAGTCAGATGATGGGGTTTCAGCTACTTCCATTAGAAAACAGAAACCCAACTATATCAAACGACAGTAGCCGTCTGTTTATTTAAAACCGCAGAAGAGATAAAAAAACATTGTTCATCTGGGTCCTACTGAGATCCTTACACCATTGAGTAAAAGGAGAATGTACTGTATGGTCCAATATAGAGCTCCTCACTGACTACGCCACAGAACAGAGTATAGACTGCCCATGTTACAGTATAGAGTACAAACAGAGTAGAGATCTAGACTAAAGGATTCACGTTATATAGTAAAACAAAGTATGTATCCAGACCGGCCATGTCAGGTATACATACAGTAAACCACAGAGTACCTGAGTGGCTTTGCAGCTGTCTGAGGTGTCCTTGTTTCCTGAGGACGTCTGGCTGCTGTCTCTCTTGTCCCTCTGTCCCCTGTCTGATCCCTCAGTAGACGGGTTGTTCTTCGCTGCACCACAAACACAGATATAAAACACATTAACACTATGACACATTAACACTATGACACATTAACACTATGACACTGACACATCCCTTTAATCACCTGTTAAGTCAGTCATCCTAGTGGTGATAGTTACTGCTCATTCGTCTTAAATCCACTACCAGGAAGGATTAATAAATGTACTACAGAGAGATGTATAGAGAAAAAGAAAAAGGGGGTACAGACAAAAAAAGCGAGGGGTGAGAAAATGAAAAGGGGGACAAAGAGAGAGTTTTATTTTGCACCAGTCAGAGAAAGGTCTCTTGTTAGTAGAGGGGCAGATGGAGGGTTGGCAGTTGAAGCCCCGAGGGTCTGGTCACAGCTGCACTCCCTCTCTCTTTCACAGCAAGATGGAAAAGAGAATTCTCTATCCTTCTATGTATCTCTGTGTGATGGTCTCTGAGTGCTGCCGGAGCTCTTCAGCTAACCAAACAGCAACTGAACATACACTGTTCTCCTAAACCCTAACATTAGCTTCATCCACACCAAGCTACTACAAGTGTAAATAAGATGGGCCACAACAGACAGAGATTTTAGGGAGGTTAATGTTTTTTTTGTGATTAAGATTTCATTTATCCATATTTTTATCATTCTGAATAATTGTATCTATGGCCTAGTCTCATTAAAAAAGTATCAACAGATTTGGGAGAGTTGAAAATTGTGGAAAGCCTTCCTCCTAGGCATCCACGCCATGCCATTCTGTGGGTCAAGGCATGTTTGCTCATCCTCACTCACCTGGCGACCTGTTAGATTTGCAGGCGCTGTGCCACCTGAGGGAGTCGCTAGAGGGAGTCGCTGAGACCAGGTAATCCCTGCCGATGATGCCTCCTCCCTCCCTGGGCGATGCTAGCCAATTTGCATCACACACAGGGCTTCCCAGCCACTTGCCAGCCGGCAGCACAGTAAATTCTCAAACCAAGTCTGTGGTGGTCAGCTTGGTGCTACAAAAAAACGCCCTAGAATGCTGCGCCATCTGGGAGCCCCATAATAGGCAGGGCAATTGTGGTGCTGTGTGTCTCACCCCTCTTGCTGTCAGGGCTCTGGTCGTTCTTAGCCTCACTGCTGTCACCGTGGGATACAGCAGTCTGTTCGGGGGCCGGGCTAGTGCTACAGCTGGTTTCCTGTTTGACGGGGGAGGAGTCAGCAATGGAACTCTGGTTACTGTTGTCATCTGAAAAAGAGGGGGGGGGGGGTTGTTTTGTTCAACCTTTGATTCCATTCCGGGTACACAGTCATACAAACCGACCCACAACTCGGGTCTAGAGTTAAATTCTAGGACACTCACAGTTCATTGTGAGACTAGTAAAATGGACAATTAAGTAATGTGTGTACAATGGACAGTTTGTCAGAGTATTGCAACTATGGACTCTGAATTGAGCCCTACCCACCATGCATGTCCATCATGCCAGGAGAAGAGCTGTTCTCTGGAGTGGTCAGCTCTGATCCGTACTTCTCATCCTTTCCCTTCTTCTTATTCTTACTCTTCTGCAGGACAACAGACAGGGACAGGAAAGCCGGTCACGTACAACACAGTGAACTGCTGTGTGCTTGGGGAGCATGATGAGATACTTTCAGAATTCCGGTCACAGACATATCAATGGAACAGGACCGCAAACTTGAATGAGCTGGGTGTGTTTCTGTTTTTCTATCTCATACGGACAGCAAAACATGGAAAGTCAAGCGATGTGAGTACATTTGGCCGGTACTCACAGTAACAAGAAGTTTATCTGGTTAAGTTTAGGGTTCATTTAAGGGGTGGGGGGGGGGGGTGGAATTACGTACGTCATCTGCTGACTTGGGCTCAGTCACAGGAACCCATTTGAAGATCCTCAGGGATGTATCTCCAACTGTCACCCACTTCTTTTCCCTGGTAGAGACATACATATCATTGATGTACACTCAATCCTATTTTCTGGCCCTTGAGCTACACTTAATCTCCATCACATTGTTAGACAGAAAAATCTACACGTAGACTACATTAAAACAGCTTCAATTACTCCTGGTTAAAAACGTGCTTCTTTTCCATAATACTAAGTGGAATTATGTAACGGATATGATTCAATACAAATGTGGTGTTATTTCAATTGAAAATCAAAACAGTCTGGATTCAACAGGTTGGCCACAATTTAAAGATATTGGTCAGTGCATATGTAAACAAACTTTAGTAGTAGGCTACTAGTTTCAACTCTTTACTTCTATAAGGCTTATTGAATGTCAATTTGCTAATTATATTCAATATGTTCCTTTACTTTCTAATACTGAGTATTTTTTTTAACCGTTATAGTACTACTACGTTTAAATTCATAAAGCAAACAATCCAAAGTAAAAATAAATGGTGCTGAAAATGTATGTAAATTAATTAACATAAAATGTAAAATACAAGAACTTGGTGTTTTGAAGTATTGTAAAAAAAATACTTCATATTTGTAAAACATTGAGACTGACTCATTGCGTGTTCAGCCATGCAGTACTCCCTCTCCCAGCCCCCACCGCGCAATCTCTCTTCGACCTAAAGGGCGACTGAAAGCGCTTCATTTAAAACTCCAGACGGTCTAAAAACTACTCCGACAGTAGAGCGCACTAGTCGTATAGCCCGAAGTGTGTTATTGAATGATTTGCGTCGAGCCAGAGTTCTCAAACAATCGGCTCTCTCCACCAAGCCAGGAGAAAGGAATGGCTTCATGTGACTGCAACGAAATGGCTTCTGGGTTCAACCCACATAAAACCTTGGTGGAAAATTCTCTAAAATCATAGCGATCTGGTTTGTTGGCCCGATATACGTAGTCGCGTACAACACGAGTGCGCCCTGGCGCACCTGAGCAGAGAATATGTCCGAAATTCCCTTTAAATAGCAGCTGTCTTTCAATTGCATGCTCATTCGTTCTCGCTTGTTCGGTCTCCCTCTCCTCCCCCCAACAGGCAAGGCTTTTCTCATGTTAAGTAACGAACGGTGTTTTATTTTTCCTCTTACCATTTC
Source organism: Esox lucius (assembly GCF_011004845.1). NCBI lineage: Eukaryota > Metazoa > Chordata > Actinopteri > Esociformes > Esocidae > Esox > Esox lucius. The sequence continues at coordinate 9,312,270 of NC_047582.1, forward strand.
CGTACTTTCTCAATCGCGGCCATAACCCGCTTGATGTCATCTTTCGCCCTGCTCCGGGTCTCCGCTCGGACCGACCTGCCCGACATTGCCGCGGTTGGAAGGCTAGAATATTTTTAAAGCTCGCCGGCAGTTCAGACACAATGCAAACACAGTCCAGAGCGCACAGAGGAGCAAGCGCGCCTGCGCAAAGTAGCCTAGAGAAGAGCGAGTAGAGGCCGCAGCTGCAGAGGCGCCCTGTTTCCCGGCTGTGATCCACACAGGAGAACAAAGACAAACGAAACTGGGGAAAACTTTACTTGAAACTTACTCTTGCCTGGAAAAAAGATAAGCTTACTTTTCCTATTACAACAAGGTGAACCTCACGTTATGTCAACCAAAGTGTGATACATATAACGTAACATTCACACTATTCACACATCACACAATGTAAAAACAAGAATAGCTCTGAAAATGTAAATTGTTCATACATATTTAAATTGTGTATATATATTTATGTGTATATATATATGTATATGTGTGTGTGTGTGTGTGTGTATATATATGTATATGTATGTATGACTTTATTATATTTTACAGAATTACATTTCCATCTCTTTTTTATATAAACCATTAGATTTAAATGTTTTTTTCTAAATTGCAACTGATGTACAGATACTATTTTCAATAGTAAGTATAGGACAGACTTTGTTGAATAACATTGTGAACCATTGAAAATAACAGTCAGAAAGTAAAAATCTAATCTAAGATATATTTTTTTGAATATATTACAAAAAACATTATGGTTGACCTGTAATGTACTGATTCATAAAAGTATTAATCTAATTACAATAATACATTTCCATTGTTGATAACTAGCATTGGCATAATGGGACTTCTTTAACTCTAAAGGCAGCGGCATATTTTGATCCCTAAAAGTGCTAAACAGGGCAATCTTTATTAAAATCTGGAAATCACACAATCATGGAATCAAATAATAGCACTTCAAATTTAAATTAACCTTTTGGCAGCATTATAGTTAAAATTCTACAAAATAAGCAGATATTTAACATTACACAGTCAAATTTAATGTTAGAAAACAAGATGTATGTTTGATACATTTGATCCATTCTCAGGTTTAATGAAAACAAATTCAAATGTTTGTATTTCTGTTATATTCAGAGGCTGAGAAATTGCAGAACTAATCTGATTTACAGGTAAAACCTAAATTGGCCACATATGTGCGCAGAATACTGTAAATCCAATTTGGCTGGTGATGTCATTAGACTTAGTTCTAACATTGTAATGTTAAAGGTTATCAACTCAGTTGCAATTACATTGCAAAGATGAAAGATTCATGTTGGGGGTCAAATGTAAGATGTTGAAAAAAAATCTCTATGCTGCCCAGGGTGGACTGGTGGAATCTTAGACAGGGCTGACTTGTCACATCACTATCTCCCTATGTTAGGTCGGGTGCTTCAAAAATCAATCATGGTTGTTGGTAGGGGAATGTGTTCCCCTCAAGAACAATACTTTCTGGTTGATGTGAGATAAAATTCTGATCAGTGTAGTGACATGTGCTTGGAGGAAACATCTTAATCTTTGACTATCCTGCATTTCTCATCGATGGCACCGAGGTGGATTGTGTGTCCAGCTTCAAATTCCTGGGTGTCCACATCTCCAAGGAGTTCTCCTGGACCCTCAACACCTCACTCCTGGTCAAAAAGGTGCAGAAAGGTGCAGCAACACCTGTACTTTTTGAGGAGGCTAAAGAAGTCCTGCCTGTCCTCCAAGATCCTTGTGAACGTTTGCCGCTGCACAATTGAGAGCATTCTGACTAACTGTGCCACAGTGTGGTTTAGTGATTGCTTCATTGCCAATCGGAAGGCCCTGCAACTGGTGGTGAAAACTGCCCAGCACATCACTGGTGCCCAGCTTCCAGCCATTGTAGACCTCCAGTGCGTGCGTTGTCGGAGCAGGGCACGCGGGATCATCAGGGACCCTTCACATCCAACCCACAAACTGTTTGCCCTCCGGTACAGGTCCAGGTCTCTTCGTTCCAACAGCAGCAGGCTCAGGAATTGTTTCTTCCAATTTACTGTAACCCTGCTAAACTCTGTGACCCAGAGAACTCTGGGACCCATCACTAACCGTACCCACCCCCAAACTTTCAGGGACCTTGTTGCACTACTCCCTTTGTACTATGCTCACACTGCCTTGCAAACTCTCGTAATGGAAGTTTTCAGTTGTTACACATACGTGTCTACCTCGGGAACCTCACTGCTGCTATCCCTGCATTTGAGTTGCACATGCACCTTGCACATTCTTTTACCTCTTTGCACATCTAGAATTGCCATCGTGCTTACATTTTTACAGTTGTTACATACGCATAGTGCATCCTGGTACCATGTGTTCTCCATGTAAGTGACACACACACACACCCGGTCATCCACGTGATGTAAGAGAAAACATGATTCAACAGACCAGGCCACCTTCTTCCATTGCTCCGTGGTCCAGTTCTGATGCTCATGTGCCCATTGTAGGTGCTTTTGGCAGGCAGGGGTCAGCATGGGCACCTTGACTGGTCTGTAGCTACACAGCCCCATAACCATCAAACTGTGATGCACTGTGTGTTCTGACACCTTTCTATCAGTACCAGCATTAACTTTTTCAGCAATTTGAGCTACAGTAGCTCGTCTGTTGGATCGGACCATATGGCCCAGCCTTTGCTCCCCACGTGCATCATTGAGCCTTGGCTGCCCAGAATGTTCACTTGCTGCCTAATATATCCCACCCACTGAGAGGTGCCATGATAACAAGATTATCAGTGTTATTCACTTCAACTGTCAATGGTCATAATGTTATGGAGGATCGGTGTACATGTACTTACATATACTTATAATTTCGTGCCCTCTTCTATTTGCACTTCTGGTTAGATGCTAACTGCATTTCGTTGTACTGTACTTGTACTTGTTCAATGACAATTGAATCAAAGTTGAATCTAATCTAATTTACTGTTAAGATGTTGAGACAAGGCAAAGCCATAATGACAAATTGGACATTAAATTGGGAGGGGAGAAAATTGCATAAAAGGAAAACCCATATATGCTTATATTGTATATACTGTATGTACAGCTCCGGAAAGAATTAAGAGACCACTGCACCTTTTTATTACCTAATAACACCTAATTTTTTTCTGGAGCTGTATGTACATAAAAAGTGGTTTATTTAACAAAAACGTAATATGTCCAAAAATAATTTAGTAGCGATAACTTGTCTCCAAAAGACACAAATCAGTCTCTGACATCTTTTTTGAGGGATATTTGGCCAGTCCTCCTTTCAGAACTTAACCAATTGAGTTAGGTTTGATTGGTTGTTTCATGTCCTTCCACCACATCTCAATTGGATTAAGGTCAGGAATTTGACTTGGCCAATCCAAAACATAAATGTTCTTTCTCCTGAGCCATTCTTTGGTAGATTTGCATGAACGCTTTGGTTTGCTGTTTTTTTGGAAGACTTCTTCCCTGATTTTGATATGCTCAAGAATCTCCTGGTATATGTCAGAATACATTTTTCCTTTGATGATGTTCATTTGAACAGGTACAGAAGAAGAAAAGCAGCACCAGATCTTGACATTCTGAGCACCATGCTTGACAGTTAGGAAACTTCTTCTGGTTGTAGGCAGTGTTGAGATTTTGCCAAACATATTGGTTTTGTCTCAGTTTGGACTCATCTGTCATGAGAGTGGAATTCCAGAAACCTTCAGGTTTGTCCAGGTGGTCTCTTGATTTATAAATAACTTCATTTTAGACATTCCGTGTAACTGTCTAAAAGTTACAAATGTATGCAATGGTATAAGTAGTCATGTACTAACATTTTCCACATTAAGGAATTTGCATTTCTGTTCATTTTATTGCATAAATGGATTTGAAGTAAATTTTTTTGTCTGTGATTTGTTAAATTGAGTAACCTTTATCAAATAATGTGATTGGAATTTAGTTGTCTTAGTATGAGTACTGTGTGCATGATCTCCTTACAAAGCTGGATTATCAAGGATATTCTCTTGACTGACTAATAAAAATAAAGGGATATTCTGGGAAAGTTGCAATCTGAGACAGTTGTGATGAAATCTCACATTGTGGACTGGATGTGAATTATGTTCTTATTATTTGCATTATCTGTAAACATAATTACTATCATATCTCAGTTCACCATGAAATTCAACATTTCAAAGCAAGTGGTTTTCATGAAAACAGCACATACAGGACAAATTGGCACCTACAGGACAGTTTTCGGGGATAATTTTTGACAGCACCACTTTTACAACTAAAGCCAAAAATGTCAGAATGCATCTTTAAAGTAAGCCATTTTGATGGCATTCATTATTCCTAGCAGGGATTTCAGAAGGGTTCTCCAAAATGTGATGTTTTCTTTCAATTTGTCTATCAAAAATTCCAAGTAAGTAGGTTTTGTGTCCATATTTGCATCCATATAAGTTCACTTTTATTCCTGTTAAAATAATAAAAACAATTTGATCAATTCAATTCCAGCTGGAATACTGATTTGGGGTACAGTCATCTACATCATTTTATTTGTGTATCATAGTGTAATAGCCATGTATTCCTTCATGAGACCACATGGTTTGAGCAGGAGGTTTGGTGGCCAAGATTAAAATGTCACAGGATTTTGCATTATATGACTAGGGGAGAAACTTGGAATCATACAGTAGTAAATTTGTGTGTTAATGTAATGTAAAATAATATTTTAAACTTTTAGGGTTACTAATACTGAGCTTTCTCCGCAGGGTGGCTGGGCGATCCCTTAGAGATAGGGTGAGAAGCTCGGTCACCCGGGAGGAGCTTGGAGTAGAGACGCTGCTCCTCCACATCGAGAGGGGTCAGCTGATGTGGCTTGGGCATCTGTTTCGGATGCCTCCGGAACGCCTTCCCGGGAAGGTGTTCCAGTCCCGTCCCACCGGGAGGAGACCCCGGGGAAGACCTAGGACACGCTGGAGGGACTATGTCTCCCGGCTGGCCTGGGAACGCCTCGGTGTCCCCCCGGAAGAGCTAGAGGAAGTGTCTGGGGAGAGGGAAGTCTGGGCATCTCTGCTTAGACTGCTGCCCCCGCGACCCGGCCCTGGATGAAGCGGAAGAAGATGAATGAATGAATGAATGAATAATACTAATATTCTGGTTTTCCCAAAAGGATTTATCAAAATATTGGTCCAGATGTCCTATAACAACATAGTCTGAGAGATATTTGGGAATCAGAGCTAGGATCTATGATCTATTTTTTTGCCATGGATTTTAACAAGAGTAATCGGAATAGAGTGGATCTCCTTGTCAAGATAAGATAGCGGTCATCCTCATCTACAATTAAGAATCTATTTTCCTAGAGGGACCTAGCCAAAATAGTAGCCCATAAATTTAAAATACAATACCAACATGAATACACAGAGAAACAGTTCCTAATACATATATTGTTATGCACAGAGCACCTTTAAAGTCAAATTATTCACTGTGATTAGAGTTATTTATTAAAGAAATGTTTTGTAGCTAATTTCAGGTTATATTTATGATTAGTCTGCTGGTCAATGTATGAACAAAGATTAAATGGGAGTTGTCGAAGTATGGCCATGTAAATTAAAATGTACCATAGAGCTAGTGATGGCCAGACCACTGTCAAGGCAACAGTGACGAGTGAGTTTTGGAGTTTGTAAAAAACCTCAGTGCCCCTTGGTACTCAGGGTCCAGTTATATTTTCGAACTTCAAAAGAAAAACCAGAATTCATTTGAAAATACAAACCTGAGTTGAGCCTGAGCTTTGACACAAGACCCAAAATGTGAGGTTTAAAGGTGAGACACTTACTTAATAAAAAAAGGTATTTATAAGTGGTTACTATATGTCCTGAAAAAATAGTTGGTGAGTAATGGATTACAAGCAATCCGTTACATGTACTTTTGGATTACTTAAATTGAAAAAGAATAGGTGAGCGAAATATTTATGACACTTTGTATATTTGAGTTAATTATTTAATGTTATAAAAACATCTTTATTTGAACCAAAATATGAATTGCGCACCTCAGTTGTGTGTGTGTGATCATCATGCTGGCAAAGGTGGACGCGCACAACCAGTTCAGTGACGGAGGAAGCACTAGTTTAAATGTCTCCGGTTTTGGTTGGTTGGAGTGCTGGTAAAAAAATCTTCGACAATATTAGCCGAGTCATATAAAAGGTTATTTAGTTATCTACTCGACGCATAATTCTCAGAACAATGATAGGCAATAGGCCTACCTGGTGTATCTTTTTCAAGTTTCAATGTTCATTTGTCAACTTAGAAAGGAATTGTTTAATAGATTAGGTAACTATTTGTTAGATAGCTGTAACATGGTGCTGCCTTCAAGAGAAAACATTATATGGAATTGACCAGGACATTTGAGGAGAAAAGGTGTGTTGTGCTCTCTTCCCGTCTCTGAAAATTGTGTTAATTGGTTAACATTGGCTGCTGACGTCATTTACTTTAAGCTAAGAGTGTAGGTTTATAAATCACAGTTTATTTCTTTTATTTGTGTTTTGAAAATTCATCACTGGTGACCAAAATAACCGCAGGTTACATTTGCTCGAGTAAATCTTATTTCTATGGGTGTTCACGATTGCAAACGTCCATTCGCATGCTGGGGTTTTCTGCAACATTTTGACAATGTTGGTTGTATAGAAAATCATCTGATTACTGTAGATATAGTTTATGCGCTAAAAGCAATGGATATCTACATTTTTATATACAACAATGTTAATACCCTTTTCTAGTAATTGCCATTTACTTTTCAACAATGTTTTGAAGCAATTAAAAACATGAATAAAACACAAATAACAGACAGGCTTAAGCATAATTTGACTTAGGGTTATGTTTAGATAAAAAGTCAGATTCTGGAAGATCGAGGTATTGGATTAATTGGAATAACAGACCTTAATATCTGACAGACCTTTAGCTTAATGTAGAGATGTAGCCCAATCATATTGAAGTAAAAAGCCATGGTTTAGAAACCCATTTCCAAAGTAGCCTAATCAACCAATAAGATAAAATGCGAATTCTGTTTTTGGCCAGCTATGTAAACTCTAACATTGATTGATTCCGCAAAAGGTGTTCAGTTGGTAATAGGCTATTCCTTAATTCCTTAATTCAATGTAATCAGATTACTGAGTTTGAGTAATCAAAAAGTTACCTTACTGATTACAAATGTGGACTGTTAACTTGTAAATGTAACGGACCCATCCCTGCCTGGAAACAGTCTACACTTTCAATGGCTCCATTTCAAACTTTGCCTTGACAGCGTTTATAACTTATGTCAATACAGCAATACTGTGTAATCAGAAGAAAACTGAAAACTAGCATTTTATGAACTGACCCCTGTTCAAAAGTCTGCATACCTTTAGTACTTAATACTGTGTATTTCCCCCTTTAGCATCAATGACAGCATGCAGTCTTTTGTAATAGTTGTCTATGAGGCCCAGAATTATTGCAGGTGGTATAGCTGCCCATTCATCCTGGCAAAATGCCTCCAGGTCATGCAAAGTTTTTGGTTGTCTTGCATGAACTGTTCGTTTGAGATCTCCCCAGAGGGGTTCGATGATATTAAGGTCAGGGGACTGTGATGGCCACTCCAGAACCTTCATCTTTTTCTGCTATAAAAAGAGGAGGGTCAACTTGGCCTTGTGCTTAGGGTCATTGTCGTGCTGGAAAGTCCAAGAGCGTTCCATGCACAGCTTTCGTCCAGAAGAATGCAAATTGTCTGCCAGTATTTTCTGATAACATGCTGCATTCATCTTGCTATCAGTTTTCACAAGATTCTCTGTGCCTTTAGAGCTCACACATCCCCAAAACATCAGTGAGCCACCACCATGCTTCACAGTGGTGATGGTATTCTGTTCAATATAGGCCTTGTTGACCCCTCTCCAAACATAGCGCTTATGGTTGTGACCATGAAGCTCTATTTTGGTCTCGTCACTCAAAATTACAGTGTGCCAGAAGCTGTGAGGCGTGTCAAGGTTTTGTCGGGCATTTTGTAACCAGGCTTTTTTGTGGTATTAGCGAAGTAAAGGCTTCTTTCTGGCAACTCGACCATGCTGCTAATTTTTGTTCAAGTATCATCGTATTGTGCTCCTCGAAACATCAAGAGATGTTTCAAGAGATCAAGAGATCCCTGAATTTTCCACTTCTTAATAAGTGATTGAACAGTACTGACTGGCATTTGCCAAGCATTGGATATCTTTTTAAATCCTTTTCCATCTTTGTGAAGCTCCATTACCTTGTTACACAGGTCTTTTGACAGTTATTTTCTGCTCCCCATGGCTCATTATCTAGGCTGCTCAGTGCATCCACGTGAGAGCAAACAAACTCATGGACTATTTATACACAGACAGTAATTGCTATTTAAAAAGGAATTTCACCTTTAATTGGCATTTTCACCTGTGTGTGTCACCAAACATTCAAGGGTATGTAAACTTTTGATCAGGGTCATTTGATTTCTATTATCTTTATGATTTAAAAAGGAGCCAAACAACTATGTGATAATAAATTGCTTCATATGATCACTATCCTTAAATAAGAAATTTATTTTTTCATAATCAGTCATATTATCAAAATCAATGCCAAAAGTTCACAGTTTCTGCCAGGGTATGCAAACTTATGAGCGCATCTGTATATGCTACAGAGGTCCAAAGTCCTTTGGCCCCACCTTCTGGGCAATTTACATATCACAAGACTTAGAAAAAATCTGAACACAGTGTTCTATCAGGCAGTTTCAAACATGAAGCTGCCTGATCTGATGCTATATTGGTATGAATCCTGCATTTGTATGTCTCTGCGCAAATCATCTACGTTATTGGATGCCGAAGCAGTGCCATGATTGAAACCTTGATAAGTTGTCATTTACACAGAAACACCTTGAATTGATCATATTCTACTAGGGATTCCAATAGTTTTGCTGACCCAGACAAATTACAAATTGACCTGTAGTCAGAGATGGGCAAAGATACATCAACATTTATTTTAAAATAAGATTCCAATTATCTTAATTTTAAGTGTATAAAAAAACTACAAAATACATCAGCTACACCATGTATCAAAATAAAGTACTATATTTCTTTATTTTAAAATTACTAAAAATTATTTTACAAGGGAGCATGAAATCACTTTGCAAACCTTCCATCTATCGGCCAATTTGATCTTCGAGTACACTAACTTAGTTGATTAGGTAGACAATGTTTGATAGCAACAGCTTTTCTCCGCCTAACAAGGCATGCAATAAATCTGACATAACAATTGAAATCACTGGCTGTTCCAACTTGCATGAATTTCATCACGGCAATTCATGTGACTCAATATTGTGTATGGCCCCCACATACCTTTATGCACTCCTGACCGCATGCTCCTGATGAGATGGCGAATGGTGTCCTGCGGGATCTCCACCCAGACCTGGATCAAGGCATCCGTGATCTCCTGGACAGTCTGTGGCGCTACTTGGCAGCGTTGGATGCACCAATACATAACATGCAAGAGGTTCTTCATTGGATTCAGGTCTGGGGAAAGTGAGGGCCAGTTAATGGCATCAATACCTTCATCATCCAGGAACTGCCTACATACTCTGGCCACATGAGGCCGGGCATTGTCCTGCACCAGGAGGAACCCAGGGCCCACTCCACCAGCACAGATTTCACCTCGGGTGAGTTCAGTTATACATTTGAGATTCAACAGACTTTCACGTTAGCACCTCCATTCAGGCTCCCTTACAAATTCGGGGACTGTGCTAAAAGAGTAAACAAGGTATTTTCCAAAATGTCAGCAGATTATTGTAGCATTATTAAAAACCTTCTCATCAACACCAATCCACATGTTAAATATTATGTAAAATATTATATGGTCAAAAAGGTCTTGATTTATTAATAATCAATCAATGGAAACGCATTTAATTCTGTGTATCTTCAATATCTCTTTTAATAATGGTCATACAAACTTGAAACCTGCTGCAAATTATTCTAAAATACCTGTCCTACTTGTTCAACCTTTGTTTTAGTGAAAAGTATTTATTGGTTTATTATTTACAAATAAAACCCAATGATGTTTATATATAAAACGTTTTTATTGAATTATTAGATATTTTATTAATTATTTTTTTATAAATATTTTTTCACCAAAACAAAGGTTGAAAAAGTAGGCCACCTATTTTTGGAATAATATGCATTAAGTCTATGAGCATTATTAAAAAATATATTAATTATTAAATGTTTCCATTGATTTATTGATTATTAATAAATCATTAAATACATTTTTGACAATATGAAATGTGGAATAATTTTGAGGATGTTGATTGATGTTAATGAGAGTTATTAATAATACTATTGACATTCTGCAAACTACCTGGTTTACTCTTTTACCACGGTCAATAAATGTGGAAGGGAGCCTGAACCAAGGTACGAATGTGAATGTCAAATGTAAAACTGATTTCACTGTGGTTCTTGCTGTTTTTATCAATAGGCCACCTAATACATGCACTACATTTGTAGCTGATTTTTCAGAATTTCTGTCCATCATTCTTACAAAATATGACAACATTGTGATTTTAGGTGATTTCAGCTTGCATATTAATAATCAAACTGACTAATGCTAAGGAGTTTTTAAATCTTTTAATTCACTGGACCTTGTTCAATATGTAAATAGTCCAACACACAATCATGGCCATATTTTAGATCTAGTAATTACAAAAGGACTTAACATTGAAATAACTCCCATCGTTGTTGTGGCCTTGTTGGACCATTACTGTGTAATTTTCAATCTAATGACTCCCCAAATCCACCTAGTCCTGGGCCTACTCCGAGGTCTCCTCCCAGCTGGACGTGCCTGGAACACCTCCCTAGGGAGAAGTCCTGGGGGCATCCTTACCAGATGCCCAAACCACCTCAACTGTCTCCTTTCGATGCAAAGGAGCAGCGGCTCTACTCCCAAGTTCCTCACGGATGACTGAGCTTCTCACCCTATCTCTAAGGGAGAACCCAGCCACCCTTCTGAGAAAACCCATTTCAGCCGCTTGTACTCGCGATCTAGTTCTTTCGGTCATGACCCAGCCTTCATGACCATAGGTGAGGGTAGGAAAGAAAATTGACCGGTATATCGAGAGCTTTGCCTTCCGGCTCAGCTCTCTTTTCGTCACAACGGTGCGGTAAAGCGAATGCAATACCGCCCCCGCTGCTCTGATTCCCCGGCCAATCTCCCGCTCCATTGTCCCCTCATTCGCGAACAAGACCCCGAGATACTTGAACTCCTTTACTTGGGGTAACGACTCATTCCCTACCCGGAGGAGGCACTCCATCGGTTTCCTGCTGAGAACCATGGCCTCAGATTTAGAGGTGCTAATCCTCATCCCAACCGCTTTGCACTCGGCTGCGAACCGGTCCAGTGAGTGCTGAAGGTCACAGACCGATGATCCCATCAGGACCACATCATCCGCAAAAAGCAGGGATGAGATCCCCAGCCCACCGAACTGCAACCCCTCCCCACCCTGACTACGCCTCGATATCCTGTCTATAAAAGTTACAAACAGGATTGGTGACAAAGCGCAGCCCTGGCGGAGGCCAACCCCCACCTGGAACGAGTCCGACTTAGTACCGAGAATCCGAACACAGCTCTCACTTTGGACGTACAGGTATTGGATAGCTTTCAGAAGGGACCTCCTCACCCTATACTCCCACAGCACCTCCCACAGTATCTCCCGGGGGACCCGGTCATACGCCTTCTCCAGATCCACAAAACACATGTAGACTGGATGGGCATATTCCCAGGGCCCCTCCAGGATCCTTGCAAGAGTAAAGAGCTGGTTGGTTGTTCCGTGACCAGGACGGAATCCGCATTGTTCCTCTTCAATCTGAGGTTTGATTATCTGCCGAACCCGCCTTTCCAGTACCTTTGAGTAGACTTTCCTTGAGAGGCTGAGAAGTGTGATACCCCTGTAATTGGCACACATCCTCTGGTTCCCCTTTTTGAACAGGGGAACCACCACCCTGGTCCGCCACTTCTTTGGCACTGTCCCCGACTCCCACGCAATGTTGAAGAGGCGTGTCATCCAAGACATCCCCTCCACACCCAAAGCTTTCAACATTTCTGGACGGATCTTCGTCAGTCCCCGGAGCTTTGCCACTGTGGAGTTGTTTGACTACCTCAGTGACTTCTGCCATGGAGATTGACGATGCTTCCCCATCAGCCTCCAGCTCTGCCTCCACTATAGAGGGCGTGTTAGTGGGATTTAGGAGTTCCTCAGAGTGTTCCTTCCATCGCCCAATTACCTCCTCAGTTGAGATCAACAGTGTCCCATCCTTACTGTACACAGCTTGGATAGTTCCCCGTTTTCCCCTCCTGAGGTGGCGGACGGTTTTCCACAAACACCTTGGTGCCGACCGAAAGTCCTTCTCCATGGCTTCCCCGAACTCCTCCCACACCCGCTGTTTTGCCTCTTTTACAGCAGAGGTTGCAGCCTTTCGGGGCTGTCGGTACACTGCAACCGTCTCCGGAGTCCTCCGGGATAACATATCCTGGAAGGCCTCCTTCTTTAGTTGGACGGCTTCCCTGACCATTGGTGTCCACCAGGGTGTTCGAGGGTTACCGCCCCTTGATGCACTTAAGACCTTTAGACCACAGCTCCTCGCCGCAGCTTTGGCAATGGAGGCTTTGAACATCGACCACTCAGGTTCAATGCCCCCAACCTTCACAGGGATGCCAGAAAAGCTCTGCCGGAGGTGTGAGTTGAAGAGCTTTCAGATCAGGGAGGCCGTTCCTCCCTATCACGCCTCTCCAGGTGTCTCCATCATTGCCCACGTGTGCGTTGAAGTCCCTCAGCAGAATTATGGAGTCCCCTACTGGAGCCCCATAAAGGACTCCATTCAGGGTCTCCAAGAAGGCCAAATACTTCAAACTGCTGTTCGGGGCATATGCACAAACAACAGTCAGAGATCCCCCCCCCACAACACGTAGGCGTAGGGAGGCGACCCTCTCATCCACTGGGGTAAACTCCAACATAGCGGCACTCAGCCAGTATCCCGACCCACCGCCCGGCGCTCCTGCCCCTTTAATGCTAAATGATCCCTATTCCACATCTGTAATGAGTTTGCAATGTATTTTAGAGATGAAGTGTCATCTATCAGGTTAGGGATCAGTCCTGCTAGTAAATCAAACTCTCCAGAACCTATAGTACTAAACCTGGACCCACTATGCAGATCCAATATGCAGTCTTTTTCTATAGTTCAAAGAGATATGCTTAGGATAGTAATATCAAATATCAAGCCATCTACTTGTTTGCTTGAACCTAAATCCTTTTTAAAATCTATTTTTTATTATGTAGCAGACAATTGTAAATTATTCCCTGTTCACAGGCACTTTCCCATTTGCTCTTAAAATTGATCTGGAGAAACCCCTTCTTAAAAAAAAACTAGATCCCTCAACCCTCAGTAATGATCAACCCAATTCCAATCTTCCATTTCTCAGTAAAATTAATAAAGTACAATTTTACTTTATTCATTCATTCATCTTCTTCCGCTTCATCCGGGGCCGGGTTGCAGGGGCAGCAGTCTAAGCAGGGATGCCCAGACTTCCCTCTCCCCAGACACTTCCTCCAGCTCTTCCGGGGGGACACTGAGGCGTTCCCAGGCAAGCCGGGAGACATAGTCCCTCCAGCGTGTCCTAGGTCTTCCCCGGGGTCTCCTCCCGGTGGGACGGGACTGGAACACCTTCCCAGGAAGGCGTTCTGGAGGCATCCGAAACAGATGCCCAAGCCACCTCAGCTGACCCCTCTCGATGTGGAGAAGCAGCGGCTCTACTCTGAGCTCCACCCGGGTGACCAAGCTTCTCGCCCTATCTCTAAGGGATCGCCCAGCCACCCTGAGGAGAAAGCTCATTTCGACCGCCTGTATCTGGGATCTTGTCCTTTCGGTCATGACCCAAAGCTCATGACCATAGGTGAGAGTAGGAACGTAGATTGACCGGTAAATCGAGAGCTTCGCCTTGCGGCTCAGCTCTTTCTTCACCACCGATACATCGACCACATTACTGCAGAAGCTGCACCGATCCGTCTGTCAATCTCCCGTTCCATCCTTCCCTCACTCGTGAACAAGACCCCTAGATACTTAAACTCCTCCACTTGAGGCAGGCACTCTCCACCAACCTGAAGTGGGCAAGCCACCCTTTTCCGACTGAGGACCATTTTACTTCATTAATTTATTAATATTTTATTGTCTTGTTAAGCAGATTACAATGCATATGATTGTAAGCAATGTGCTATATAAATAAAGTTGGATTGATTGATAGGGTCAATGCGTTTAAGACGTTATGTATCCCGGAAACAGTAAAGGGTGAAAAACGAATACTCCGGTAAATTCTTTAGGGTGATACACCTGGCGGTAGCAGCTATCTACAGGACCGGGGAAAATGTGTTTTTATTATACTCTTTATTTGCTTGTAAAAACACAATATAACATACACTCAATAAAATGAAGGGAACACTTAAATCACAAATCTTTACTGTACATTGCGTAATTCATTGAGAACCAAATGATGTGCGACCCTCCAAGGATATGTTTACCCAGACCATCACTGATCCACTGTCATAAAGAAATTTGAACATACTGGGTAAGTTAATGACAGAAAATTTAGTGGAAGGATCGAAAAGCTCCCAGAGCAGCTGTGATACTTTTGACCTCTCACTTCCTGTCAGTGCTTTTAGTTCACAACCACAACTTCCATCTTCAGCAGGGTCTCACAGTCAAAACTGCTGACAAATATTTAAAAAAAGACTTGTTTGAAACCACATCACATCAAATTAAATTTAACACGTTTGTATGTCGGAAAAGGGTGGCTTGCCCACTTCAGGTTGGTGGAGAGTGCCTGCCTCAAGTGGAGGAGTTTAAGTATCTAGGGGTCTTGTTCACGAGTAAGGGAAGGATGGAACGGGAGATTGACAGACGGATCGGTGCAGCTTCTGCAGTAATGCGGTCAGTCGTGGTGAAGAAAGAGCTGAGCCGCAAGGCGAAGCTCTCGATTTACCGGTCAATCTACGTTCCTACTCTCACCTATGGTCATGAGCTTTGGGTCATGACCGAAAGGACAAGATCCTGGATACAGGCGGCCGAAATGAGCTTTCTCCGCAGGGTGGCTGGGCGATCCCTTAGAGAAAGGGTGAGAAGCTCGGTCACCCGGAAGGAGCTCAGAGTAGAGCCGCTGCTCCTCCACATCGAGAGGGGTCAGCTGAGATGGCTTGGGCATCTGTTTCGGATGCCTCCGGAACGCCTTCCCGGGAAGGTGTTCCGGTCCTGTCCCACCGGGAGGAGACCCCGGGGAAGACCTAGGACACGCTGGAGGGACTATGTCTCCCGGCTTGCCTGGGAACGCCTCTGTGTCCCCCCGTAAGAGCTGGAGGAACTGTCTGGGGAGAGGGAAGTCTGGGCATCTCTGCTTAGACTGCTGCCCCGCGACCGGCCCTGGATAAGCGGAAGATGGATGAATGGACGTTTGTATGTACACCACAACGCTCTGTTAGTCTGGACTTGATACATCTATCAAGGTCATTAGTGCATGAAAAACCTCTCCTATTAACTCAAATGACCTTTAAAGAAGTGAAAGTCAGACTTCACTTTTCAATATTAGAATCTCTCCCCAACAACTGCAGTGCTGATGAAGGCTGGACAGATTTTCCTTGTTTCATTGTGTTACTGTGTCTCCTGATGCAGTTTAGCAGTATGAGATCTGATGGAGGTCAAAAGTTGAAGGAGTGTTCTCCTCCGATGCTTTAATTCTACTAACTTCCTGGTTGAGCGAGCAGTTTAAGATCCGCTATAACGTACCTGGGTATGTTCTGGAGGATACCCGTATGCCACAATCGTCAACGCTCCTCATATGTTTGGGAGCTGCAGTCAGAGAAGACCACATCGCTGATGTGTTGTTCTGGACTTGGTATTCTATCTAGGTCATTAGTGCATGAAAAAACACTCCTATTTACTCAAATGACCCTTAAAGAAGTGAAATTCAGACTTCTCATTTCAATAGTAGAATTTCTCCCCCACAATTGCAGTGCTGATGAATCACTGGCCTAGGTCCATGCCCAGGTTATGCCACCCGACTTTGGACAGGAGTCCCACAAGGACAGTATAATTTGACCCAACTCCAGGTAGGGATGGCTGGCCAGGCTTTCCTTGTTTCATTGTGCTACTGCGACTCCTGCTGTTGAAGGAGATTGAAAGATCCTGAGTAGTAAATGTAGGGTATATTGTGTCACCAGTTTATTGTAAGGTTTTTATTTTTCATTTTTCCCTTTTGAAGATTTCAGTTTGTTATAAAATTGAATTGTTCACATTATATGTCACATTAAAAGTGGAAAAAGTTCTTACATGATTTTTCTCATTCTTTTACATCACAAGAACCTGGCATTTTAACAGGGGTGTGTAGGCTTTTTATATCCACTGTGCTCAAATCACTGTTTTTAAGGTTATTTCTTGGCTATCAAGTGTCACATTTCCACAACACTTACCTTTACTGAATGTTTACCAAAAAGCTGTTCAGATGAATGCACCAAAACTGACTTTTGAATCTTAAAAATGTGGACAATTCATTCATTGTATTCCTTTGTAGTTAGACTGATCAGAAATCTTATGATGCGTAATAGGAAATCTACATGTCCGTCAAAATGATATGTTCTCCAATCCTCCATGTTCTCCATATGTTCTCCATATGTTCTCCAGAGACTTTCTTTTTCCTGATAATACTGTGCAAGGCCTGAATAGTTTCAGTTAGTGTATGTCTTACTGGAAAACATGAAAAAGTACACAAACATACTGTGAGGGAAGATGGTAGGAGTATAACAATGGAATGTTGTACAGCATATAAACTGGAATGATGTATGTCCGGTGACTTTGTAATTTCTGATTGAATTGTTGTGTCCATGTTTGATGTTTTACAACGACTGATAAGCAACCCGGACGAGTGTTATAACACGTGCAATATGTTTGATGTTTTACAACGACTGATAAGCAACCCGGACGAGTGTTATAACACGTGCAATATGTTTGATGTTTAACAATGGTGTCTTAGGGTTCCAGAATGTTAAATTCCAAGGCAATATATAAGTGTTATATCAGCGGCAAGATGTTTGGTGTTTAACAAAAGGGGCGCCAGGGTTCAGCAATGCTGTAACCCCCGGGTATTTAATGTTCCGGTAATTGCTATAAGTCTAACTACCAAGGAATACGAATAATTAATTGTCCACTTTTTTTAAGATTCACAAGTCAGTTTTGGTGCATTCATTTGAAAAACAGCTTTTTGGTAAACATTCAGTAAAGGTAAGTGTTACGGAAATGTGAAATAGCCAAATAACCTTAAAAACTGTGATTTTAGTATATTATTACATTACCAGTACAAGTTTTAACATATAAAAAAATATATTTACCCAGTTAATAATGAAATAACCAGTCAATAGTTTTATCTGAGCTCATGTTGTGTGTGTGTGTGTGTGTGTGTGTGGTTGGAAATTTCAACAGCCTAAAAAATGTTAAGTCTGGTTCTGTGTCCTCATGAAGAAGAAGTCTGGGTTTCGAAATGCAGCAAATGTAGCTTTCAAGATCACCAGTTAAACATAATTAGGGAACACAAAGCAGAAGTTTGGGCTTTTTAACCACCCTGAGATAACACTAAGGAACTCTCAATCAATAGAGATGAGAGAAGGCTATTCCATCTAACATTGTCTAAATGCAGTCAAACCAATATTCATCTATCCCTCCACTGCGTCACAATTCAAAAAGTAATACAGTTGTGCTCATTAGTTTGCATACCCTAGCAGAAATGGTGACATTTCGGCATTGATTTTGAAAATATGACTGATCATGCAATTTATGACTGATCATGCAATTTATGACACATAGTTGTTGATAACTAAAATCACCCAAATGGCCATGATCCAAGGGTATGCAAACTTGAGCACAACTGTATGTCCTTTTAAAGAAGTGAGACTAACAAGAATGCTGGTCTTTGAAATGTAAAAGTAAAACAACTGTTTGTCCAATGACAAGCTCCGTCTCTGAACCAAGTAGATAAGGAGCTGTGCACATCAGAAGGACACTGTCCAAGGGTATTTTTTTTGTTATCACTCAATCAGTGTGCTGTCTGAACAATTTGCTGAGAGAAAGGGGACCGAGTCAAAGGTTTGTTTGAAATATAATATAATTCTGTTGCATGTATTCTACAAAGTAAAACATTTACATGTAATTACCATAGACTGTAAAAAAAAAAATGGACGACGCCCCTTTGCTCTTTTCCATTGGTGAAAACTGAAGCCGCCTGTGTCCCGATATGGCGCTGACCATAGACATCATATATTAAGGCTAGACGTCTCATGGCGCATTCACTTCCGGCATCACCGGTGGCCATCTTGTCACAGGCAGGCTTCCTGGCAGGCTCTGTGGTACTTGATGTAAGGTGAGTGATCAGCACTAACACAAATACTCTTATCTCGCTGAAACCTTGACGGATTTACAAACGGTTTGGTTTCCTACAAACGTTATTAGCGTGGCTATAATTCTGAATGCTTGAAAATGTTGAAATTGCAGCTTTTCTTTTCTAAAAACTTCTTAATCGTGCAGCATAGTTGGATCACGGCTACTTGCGCAAGTTATCAAGGCAGATATCACAAACGAGCTGTTCGATTATAAAGGTTTTACTGACACCAATAACGATTTTATGACAACTAATCTTTTGTCTAAATTACAATATTTGTGGTTGTAGTTATTTGCTGGCTAATAACAATAAGCTTTGAGTGAGACCTATGGCAGCTAATGTTACAGTTTAGCTGCTAACCAGCAAAGTTGCATATGATTTTCAATCAGGTTGGTTCCTGTGCTGCTTAAAGGACAGCAATATGTCCTGACCTACAGGTTCAGCCAGGACCACTTGGAGCTTCTCTTCAACTCCGTCAGAGCATCTGGTAGGGTTCATATTTTATACTTACCAGCCGCAACACTAAGTGACACAGTGTCAGCAAATGCTTGTATTGTTTTTAGTTTGTTGGTCCATATGTTTTTTTTACTTTTGGTAAAATGTGTTTTCTGAAGACATACACCCTAACCCTAAGACATACACAATACCTGGAAGTGTCACAAACCATTTTGAGTATTTAGAAAAATGCCTGTGTTTGACTTGGTTTGCAGAACTTATCATCACTGATACAGTCTGAATTGTATGATAATGTAATTCAACCTATTTTATGTGGAAAGATCATTCAGGGGTGGCTAGTTCTAATTAGTCTTTTTTTGTAAAAACATTTTTAAGCATAAAACATTTTAAAGCATGTATTGAATATCTGTGTACTATACTAGTGTGTTTTTTTTTTTTTTCTTCTAGCGATGGCTGGAATAACAACCCTAATGCCAGCCAGTTCAAGTACATCTTTAGGATGTAAAGCTGATGGCCCAGTGTGGGGTTGTTAAACCATGCAGAGGCAATGTGATGGCACAGGATGACATAGAGTCCTTACCAGCTGTCATCGACACCTCTACAAGCCTGTCAGCTGTAGATGTGTCCTCTGCAGCAGGAGAAGATCTTCCATCCCCGTTTGCTGACATTTCTGCCCTAGTACATGATCACAGCTACCTTCCCGTCCACTTCGATGGTCTTGTGGACAACGCTCTCATGTACATTTCAGGTGAAGGCTAACTGAAAGTCAATTTTCCCTGTAACCAAAAGTGCCAATTGTCACATTCTGGGGGAAAACAATCTTACGATTGTCCGTAAAGAGAAGTGTTCCCTTAATTTCCCCATGCTTATTAATGATTATTGTTATAAGTTGTGATATTACTAACTCAAATTTCAGGATTTGTTGTGTGACAGGCTCTGAAGAAGCTGTTGTGTGATGTCTGCCGTGCCAGCCTGGTGACAGATGCTGCATCTGCCATCAAGGACCAGAGCTACCACCTGCTGACTTTAAAAAACAATGGAGGTCTGGTGATTCCATCAGAGGGAACCGTGAGGGTCGTCAGGGCGGCACAGTGGGTCATTCGGCAGTCATCAGGCAGTACCAGACGATCACAGCCCATCAAACTGCTTGAGGTTGTGTACATTGTCTGAAAAAGGATCGGTTCAGAGGATGTGTTTGTGTTGGGATAGACAGCCACCACCATAGGCTGTTAAAAATAATTCTGTCCCTGTTTTTTAAGTTAAGGCGGCACCACATCGCCAGAATTACAATCCTCAGTTTACAGAGCAACAACATGCGACAGAAACGTAATAAAACTGTCCTTTTCAAAAGACATTAGCCCAAGGTATGTGTTTTCAAGGTACTGTCCTCTTTTACTTCAACAGTAGTGTAGTTCTCTCTACAGCATTTCGTTTTTGGATATTTGTAAAGGGGCATCATGTACCTAATAAATGTCACTTTTATAATTGTTTAAAAATAGAGACTTGTGTAATTATTCCATATTTTTTGTAGTCATTCTATATCAGAACCTCTGACATACAATCCAAATAGTATACAAGTAACATCAGTGTTACCATTTCATTTCATTATGCTTCTACATGAAGAGGTTGCCACACATTAAGCATGTTATTGTCAACATTTTGTCTGACCAACAGTCCTATGGGGAGTTTCCATTGGGCATTTTACAATACGCCTGACCATACCTTGGCAAATAATGGTCTAAAGTACTCAATTTCATTCTATATTGATCTGCTTTTGCACACAGCTTCACAAGACCTGGTGCTAGGGCTCAGTTGTGTTTCTAAAGTCATATCAAGTCACCTAGAGGGCTGAAATGTGGTCAGTTCAGAGATGCTTGTTATCCGGAAGAAAGAAAAAACATGTAATAATAAAAATTATTTTATTATAATAGTACAAAAGTGTATATGTCTTGTTGCCATTCTGTAGCCTATTTATTGATTTAACATAAATACCTTGTGTTTGTATATTCATTACACCTATTTGGTTCTGTTCAAGGATATTTTCATATGGAAGTCCATGGTTTTAATGGTTCATATGTATGCAGTGTCATAACTTCATCTCTGACGTTTATAACACACCAAACCGTTTGAAAATCGGTAGAAAGATTTGCAAGTTGTGGTTATTTAAAAAGGACATGCACCATAAAACCCAATGTTAAGAGTGAGCGAGCGGCCTGTGGCAAGATGGCCGCCATGTGCGGACGTCGACCTCCATTGGCCAAAAGCGCGGACAAGGTATCTAGCCTTTATATATGATGTCTATGGCGCTGACATCTTGGACTGCGTCTGCGCAGATAGCGATCTTGGGACCAGTTCTACGCATTAGTTATGCGCAGTAGCGAGCAGGAAGTAAAGCCGTAAAGCCGCGAAATCAACGGCCCCACCCCTGGAGAAGGGTCCAACTGCAGCTTGCAGCAGTCGCTCACGCCAGGCCCCCTGCTCACGCCGCGCCCGCTCACGCCGTGCCCCCGCTGGCACGCAACTTCCGACTTTCAGACATGTACGGTTTGTTTACAAGACGCAGATGGACCATATTGCCATATTGAGTCATGGCGGCAACAACTCCCGGGAAGCACCTGGTAAGTTACTGATAATAGTTTTTTTTATAATTTTCTTTTTTTTATATAATATCATTTTCCTCAAAAGGTTTCAATTAGAAAAGGATGACAGGTGCATCATATTGGAGGTAATGTTTACTTACTGCTTACACTTTTTACTGGCTATAATAGCCAATAAACATGGCACAACACCTCCCTTTATCCTTGCACTATTGGACTTATTTGCACTACCACCATGACACACACTATAGAGCACCTTATGCACAATAATTGCCCTGTCACTATAAGTCTCATGCTTATACATCCCTTAGTACAGTCATATCAATATCAGGGCAATGCGTTATGATAGATGTTCTCACCAATAATTGTTAATTTTCATATTTCTGCTATGCTATGATTGTTGCCATTTGTACAGGCAATAGTGTAGTCAGTGTTTTGTCTTTACTATGCTTGATTTTGCCTGACCTGTATTTTACAGTTACCAACGTGTGTGCTTTCTGTAATCCTAAATGAAGTGGTACTACAGGAAGGAGATAAGGCATACTTAAGATTGGCTCTTGTGTGTCCACTGACTCCTTCAGGAGACGGGCACATTTTCAGTGGCTTGACAGTAAGTGTTTAAATAAAGGGTGCTGTGGTATACAATACTTGAGTACCTCACGTGTGTTTTCACTAACCTTATGGAAATGTTCACTTTTGATTGATAATTTGTTTTTCACAGGTGTCGCTACATGGAGCAGGTTTTCTGAGTCCTAAAGAAAATAATTCTACACCATGTACTCCGTGGACACCTGTCGTGAATGTGGAATGCTTTTCAAAAACTGCACACATGGTAAACATCTTAACACTGGATGGATTTGAATCTATGTCATTATACTCAGTATTGATGTCATAACTACGCTTAGACCACGCTTAGAGTCTAGTGGTCACTGGTCAGTATAATCATCATTCTGTTTTTTCTTTTTCTTTTACAGGATATGTTAGAACAGGACAAAGGGGTGTACTTGAAGCAGTTTACTCAGAAGACCCACATCCAGGTTACTGCGATCACTTTTGCCGCCAAATGCAATAGGTAAAAATAAGGTGTTTGTGTGTAACAAAGGGGTGTGGGGGAAAAAATAATTGAATATGTATTTGCTTCATTTATTTACTTATTTTCTCTTTCAGTGAGAACGGACACGTATACTAACTGTTGGCAGACAACCCTGAGCCAGCTGGGTGTTTTTCAAGCTGCAGGCCCCCGTGACAATTTGTGGCTGGAAACTTGGGATTTAATTTTGAATTCTCCAGTGTTATTACAGACTGTTAATTAATTGGTTATGACAAAAAAGAGATGTCATATGTTTAAACAACCTTTGGGTGAACTTTTTGTATAATTTTAAAAATGTTAAAACTAACATCTATTGAGAGTCTACTTTATGCTTTTTTGGTTTTAATAACATCCTGTTCAATGTGGAATAAAATTCAAATCCTCTGAATATTGAGTCCATTTCTGAACACTGGGGAGATTGTGTGTACAACTGGTGATCCGGTTTATTGAATGCATTGCACCAATATGATTTCTACCCAGTGCTGTACATTTATCATTTGTTAATATAATAATACAGACAGTCTGACATTTCCATACCCACAGGATTAAAGGGCCTACATCTACGTACAGATACTGATCAGCATAAAGTCCTTTGGAATCACATGTAAACTGCAGTAGAGGATTTTTC
This sequence comes from Esox lucius, assembly GCF_011004845.1. Taxonomy (NCBI): domain Eukaryota; kingdom Metazoa; phylum Chordata; class Actinopteri; order Esociformes; family Esocidae; genus Esox; species Esox lucius. Next base: position 9,335,540 of record NC_047582.1, read on the forward strand.
TTTCAGTGCTTCTACCCAGAGAGAGCCTTCTAGTCCTCTTGTGACCAGCCCACTATGTGACAGTACTGTCACATAGTACATAACTTACATCCACATCCACTTAGTAAGACTTATTATTTATTGTCATGTGTTTTTGCTTACTTCTAAATAAATAGTTTTGTTGTTTGCAGTTCAATTTATTATACATTAGCAAATACAAAAACGAATCCAATACAACATGAACTGATTGTTTTTTTTAATTGCATTCTGTAGTTCCATCCCAAACTATAAAGAACGGGCATTTATTTAGAAAAACACAATTATAAACCAAAAAAAGAAGGGGGCTTTTATTTTGAAGGCAAAGAAAACAAAGGGGCGCGGCGTGAGGAACACAATTATAAATACATTTTTTGTACAACCAAAAACAGAAGGGGGCTTTTATTTTGAAGGCAAAGAAAACAAAGGGGCGCGGCCTGAGCGGGGGGCGCGGCCTGAGCGACTGGTGCAAGCTGCAGTTAGACCCTATTGTCGCAAGCACACGCTGCACTGTTTTGGAAGTGGAGTCCTGCTCCTGTGAACTCTGTCTGTTCCGTTCCACTCCAACCTCATTAAAATAAGGTAAATACAAGTAGCCTACTAACACATTTAAACAGAGTTCAATCAAGTCCAAGTACAGTACCACCTTTCCTTGTTAAACCTAGACGATATGTTATAGCCTAACTTACATCATGTTTAACCTTAATTTAGAATAGGCCTAATACAAAGATAATTGGTAAATTCTAGCTAACGATCACCTGCTAGCTATTAACATGGCTATTAAGGAGGCTTGTTGTCTTTTAGCTAACGTTAGCTAGACCATTACATTTATTTACTAATTAAATAGGGGGCGATCGAGACGTTTTGGCTTCACTTTTCAGGGCTTGTGCGGCACGCTTGGTAATTACAGATTAGTATTTAATATTTAGTATTAAAAACTGGATTATTTTCTTGGAAGTAATTTTGATATATTGGCTTCATTTACATTTTCCTTACTTGGAGAAAAGGCACACTAGCTTTAGTTTCGTTATGACTTTTGAATTAAATTTACAAATGAAATTGTGTTGCTCTTTTTACTGACAGTTGGGGAATTAATGTTAAAACGTGTTAAATATACATCACGTTCTTAGAGGAATGTATATATTTAGCATGAAGTTTATAGATACCAAAAAATACATTAACTGTTGACATTTTAGTTGATACTTTATCCACAGCGCCTGGTTTCCTCCTTAGCAGAGCCCAATCATGGGGGCATCTGTAAGTGTAAGGAACCAAACTCCCTACATTTGGCACTATGAAGTTATCGGTGACGTAAGTACAGTATCAGAGACAGTAAAACAAATTGTTAGTTACTAACAAAATAAAGATATGACACAAATGCTGCTTTGGAGGCAACTTCCATCCTTATAGGTAATAGCAATGACACCATTAAAAGATTATTGCAAATAAAGGCATGCCACAAGAGATGGCAAACATAATAGGTACAGTTAATGTGTTGATGTTGTTAATATGAAGGACTGATCTCAAAATATTGCAATCTCTATCTATTTTTTCAACTATCAGTCTGAATACATGTAATATTAAACAACTTTAGATGCATTATTGTTTTCTGTTTTCCAGGGAGGTGGCAGTGGCACATTGTACAGTGGGGGTAGTGTAGAAAATAAACTAAACTCTAGATGGATCCATAACTACCTGAACCTGAGATATGACACTCACAGTTGGAACTCCTTCTCATATGAATTCAACAGTAACAAGGGGAACGGGGATATAACATTCACAATTATAGAGACCAGCAACCGTTCATATATTCAGCTACTGTGCAGCACAGAGAATAACAGTCCAACATGTCCAAACTATGGTAAGTCCAATTAATTTGTACACACCTGCTGAGCAACTTTATCTTGATCATGCTCAATTTGGAAATACATAATATAACTTTAACCCACTGAGGTCTATTGAGGAAACTTTGATTATTTATAATATATATTTTGAATATCGACTTTGTCATCTACGAATGCTGTTTATTTGGTAAATAGCATTAATTCAATATTTTATTTTGATATATTTGTTTATATATTTTGTCATACTTATGTGGTGGAGTGATAATTTTCATAAGAGTATATAGTTTTAATTAAAGCTGAATAGGACTAAAACAATTCACAAAACCTACTAAAAACAACATGAATCATGGCAATAAATACACAAATGTTGTTAGATTAACTTTACATTGTTGATGATATAATTTACAAGGCAATACCGTTGACATTATAAGATAATACTGAACTTGGAAGGAGGGACAGGTAGCAAGAGAGAAAGGGAAATTCAACCAATTTATATTCAAAAAGTATTATTGACCAATCCACAGACCAGAGTACACCATCCAATCATGGTTAACCAGCTAACATTCTGAGAGGAAGGGGTTATTTGCATTATGTGAGAGAGAATAAAGCACTGGATAGACACTTCTCAGAACCACTGGTGAATGCCACCAACCCATGCTTGAAAGAAAGAAACAGGGACCCAGTCTTGTCATGACCCTAATTGGCAAATTAGGGCTAAGAGATACTGTACAGGGAGGGGTGTACTACTGCACAGCAGAAATTCTCTCTATCTTTGAATGCCACCTGTCTCTACTGATTAAAGCATGACATGTCTATAAAAGTGTATCTTTAAAAAATAAGAAATGTTGTTGTATACTCATGTTACAGTGTTTCTTAAACTTACAAAAGGCAAATCATTTCTCAAAACAAAATATAGTATTGATATTAGTTTGCAGGGTTCTTTACCTACTGTAAATATAATTGTCACAAATCATGGAGACAGAGGCAAGCGCAAGGTTGAAGGAGGTTTTAATATAAACAAAAGGGAAAACCAAAATCGAGTGCCATGCATGACATATAAGAAATGGACTGAACACAGAAACATGGAACACCACAGTAACGATATACAACACAAAGACCAACAAGGACAGGCGAAAATGCCAGAACTAAATACACAGACCAACAAGGAGAACAGAAACAGGTGGGAGCGAAACACAGGTGAAAGGGATAAACCGATAAACTGAAACGAGAACAGGAAAGACCAAAGAAGGACATGACAAATCAAGGACACACAGAAAACACAAAGCGGAACGGTCCTGTCCGACTGGGACCGTCACAATAATTGTGTTCGTATGACGTCTAAAGATGTTGTCTTTTAAGACATTTCCGTATGACCATAAATGAGAGAAATGTATAAATACATTAATACAAAACAAAACAGTAAGCATTGATTTAACAAAATGTTGATACAGCCCTGTGAATATAACATGTTAGTGCTTATGTGTCCTTTTACATGGAAACTTGTTGACATTGGCTGTTGGCTGTCTCACATGGCAACTTATTTATGCGAATCTGGCGAAAAGTTGTCCAATTTGGTGTTTGTCCATCAGGGAAGCAAGAGGAGGACCGCATCCGTCAGCAGCAGGAGGAGATGGAGCGGCGAAGGCAGGAGGAGCAACGAAGACAACAGCAGGAGGAGAGGAGGCGCCAGGAGCAACTGGAAAGGGAGAGAAGGATCCAGCAAGAAATTGAAAGGGAGAGAAGGATCCAGCAAGAAATTGAAAGGGAGAGAAGGATCCAGCAAGAAATTGAAAGGGAGAGAAGGATCCAGCAAGAAATTGAAAGGGAGAGAAGGATCCAGCAAGAAATTGAAAGGGAGAGAAGGATTCAGCAGGAAATTGAAAGGGAGAGTGAACTTTCTGGTAAGAAGGTGTCAAAGGGACAAGAGAAGTTGAGACAGAAGCTGAGTCTAAAAGCACAGCAGTTCAATCACCAGCGGACACAAGTTCTACACCAGACGATAGAAGATGACGCTGCAGCCATCCAGAGGGATGAGGTAAGGGATAATGGAAAAAAAGTGTATTTTCTTTTCAGTGTATCACCTTAATACCCGCTATGGGGATAAGCACTCTCACCACATGCACAGCTTGACAATTTAATCATACCTTTCAAGGATAATGACGTCTCATTGTTGTTATTATAATATATTTAAAAAACTGTGTACATATTACAACCCCATTTCCAAAATAGTTGCGTAAAATGACGCAGCGTAAAATGCTAATAAAAACAGAATGCAATGATGTGCAAATAATTTAATCCCTATATTTAATTGAAAGTTTTACAAAGACAACATATCAAATGTTAAAAACTGAGAAATCTTGTTGTTTTTGGAAAAATACACAGATGTTCAATTGGATTCAGGTCTGGGCTCTGGCTGGGCCTTTCCAAAACGTTAATCTTCTTCTGGTGAAGCCATGCTTTTTTGGATTTGGATGTGTGATTTGGGTCGTTGTCGTGCTGAAAGGTGAACTACTTCTTCAGCTTTCTAACGGATGCCTGAAGGTTTTGTGCCAAATTTCCCTGGTAATTGGAACTGTTCATAATTCCCTCCACCCTGACTAAGGCCCCGGTTCCAACTGAAGAAAAACAGCCTCAAAGCATGATGCTGCCACCACCATGCTTCACTGTGGGTATGGTCTTCTTTGGGTGATGTGCAGTGTTGTTTTTGTGCCAAACATACCTTTTAGAATAATGGCCAGAAAGTTCAACCTTGGTTTCATCAGACCATAACACATTTTCCCATGTGCTTTTGGGGGACTTGATGTTTGTTTTTACAAACTTCTGCCGGGCTTGGATGTTTTTCTTTGTAAGAAAAGGCTTCCTTCTTGCCACAATACCCCATAGCCCATTCATATGAAGAATATGGGTCACATGTAGCACACAGCCAGTACTTCCCAGAAATGTCTGCAGTTCCTTTAATGTTGCCTCTTGGAAGCCTCCCTGACCATTTTTCTTCTCGTCTTTTCATAAACTTTGGAGGGATGTCCCGTTCTGTTCTTATGTCTCTGTTATGCCATATTTTCTCCACTTGATGATGACTGTCTTCACTGTGTTCCATGGCATATCTACTACCTTGGAAATTATTTTGTACCCTTCTCCTGACTGATATCTTTCAACAAAGCGATACATCTGATGCTTTGAATGCTCTCTGTGGACCATGGCTTTTGCTCTGAGATGCAACTTAGAAAATCTCAGGAAAATCCTATTAGAACAGGTGAACTTTATTTGTGATTAATCACTTTAAATGATGGCAGGTGTGTAATGACTATTATTTAACATGAGTTTGAATATGATTGGTTAATTCTGAACACAGCCCCAGTTATAAGAGGGTGTGCACACTTATGCAACCAGGTTATTGAAAAATGTTATTTTTCCTTCTTGAAGATTTCAGTTTGTTTTTCAGTGGAATTGTTCACATTATAGGTCAACTAAAAAAGTGGAAAAAGTTGTGACATTATTTATCTTTGTCTCGTTCTTCCACATCACAAAAACCTAGCATTTTCACAGGGGTGTGTAGACATTTTATATCCACTGTATTGTTTAGCATTAATGGTGCCTTCACAGATGTGCAAGTCACCCATGCCATGTGCAATAATGGACCCCCATACCATCACGGATACTGGCTTTTGTGCGCTGATTAGAAGCCAGATAGTCCCTCTCCTCTGTAATCCGGAGGACACGTCATCCATGATTCCCAAAAATAATAGAAAATTTTGATTTGTCTGACCACAGGAATGTTTTCCACTTCACCTCAGGCCATCTTAAATGAGCTCAGATACAGAGAAGGCTCATCTAGCCACCTCCAATCCTTTTTGGTCTCCCCAATTGGAGGCAGGTGTTGGTCATTGCCTCCAATTGGGGACCCTATTTAAGTTCTTTGATTTTGCCATGCTGTGTGGTTCATTTTGGTTTTTCCTACGTGTCAGTTAGCCCATGTCACTGGTTGCTGCCTTTTGTTTTGTTTGAGTTTTTTTTGTTTCATTAAACATGGATTATTCCTGGTATCTCGACTCTGCGCCTGTGTCCTTCCACACCCCAGCACGTGACAATGTGTTGCTGGCATCAAATTCAGAGTAGGCATATATTTTTCAAGAAACAATAAAATGTCTCAGTTTTAACATTTGCTTTGTTGGCTTTTTATTACTTTCTATTGAATATAGGGTTTAAATGATTTGCACGTCATTGCATTCTGTTTTAATTTACATTTTACCCAGCATTACAACTTTTTGGGAAATGGGGTTGTATTATATATACTGTACAGTACTCTCCAGAAATAAAAGCGCCCTTGGTAAAGAATAAAAGCGCCCTTGGTAAAGATAAGCACATTTTTCGATGAAAATAAAAAATGTGGCTATTAGCTTAGCTTATAAAATGGTTATTAAATCTTAAACTCAAAATATGAGAGAAATATAAAGAAAATCATATATTTATATTATTATAATCAAATAATATAAATATAATCATTAATTTAGCTTAATCAAAAATAGAAATGTTCTTGAAATTAGCTGTGTCATTTCAAGACCAGGATTTCCATCCTGCTTGCAGATTAGCCCATGGGTCCTGTAGAGGGTGATGCGATTGGCCTAAATAATCTGGGTCCAGGGATTTGTAATCAAGTTTGTTTGACTCCTTGTGGCCTCTCAATTGAAGTAGAAGACCTTAAAATATAATTCTAATGAGAAAGGCAGAGATACTGAAGATTATTTTCACAGTTAAAGCTTTATTTGACCACCCAATCAGTCAGTGGGGTAGTCAGTCATGATTATTTCTAGGACAACAGTAAATTGACTTTGGTATGCACCTTCTGTGGACCAGAGAAGGTTCTCATTGAACCCCTCCTGGACATCTGCCCAGCGTAGTTTCATCCTGGAACACGTGATGTGCAGAATCTGCTCCCGACGGCTTGTACAGGCGCACCAACTTGATCATGTGAATCCCGAACTCAGCTGAGTCCTTGGTGGGATCTGGCGTCTCATTAGTAATGTCCTTGAGTTCATTCTGTCTCCAAGTCTTTTGGATGCACACAGCCTGTCCTGCTAACTGTGGCTTAGGAATTGGTAGTCACAGGAGCTGGCTCAGGAGAAGGAATGAAGACGGTGTGGGAAGAGGGAGTTCAGGCAGACAGAAGGTTAAACTGTAGGTGAGATGGTGAGGCTTACCAGCTGCAGGTTGAGGAGTGACAGTGGCGGCACCTGGGTTGGAGATAGAGACAGGCCCGGGACCAGTGCTGGTACAGGAGTTGTGGGGATTGTCTTCCACTTATCATAGTTATCCCACTTTATATTTCTTTCCGTTCTTACTAATTTCAAACTTCCTTCTACATTGTTGTAACTTGGCCTCACTAAATGTTCCTTTTAATGGAAAATCTGATACTTCTTGCCACAATACTACCTGTCCTGAGACATCTGTGTCCAACCTTCACTGGTCCGATCAGTGGATCCGTTGTTCTTACTGCGGTCAGTCCCCATGGTGTATCCAATCCTCTGTCACTTGTACAAGAAAACGATGATAACACACAAAAGAAAGGTTTTAGTTCATGAGGGAGACATCTCTATATCTGCATTTGTCATCAAACCATTCAGTTGGATTTGTTACTCCTCTTTCTTTTTCTTTTTTGTATTTTTAGTTTATTTTAGCTTTTTCAATATTTTTACTTTCTTTTATGTTTACATTCTTGCCATGACAAGAGCAATTCTCTTGTCTATACATTCATTTTAGAGATCCTAGCCTGTCCCACCAACAGGTTTTATTAAATGGTCTCAAAACATTCCCCCAATGGAGTTTTGTAAGATGAAAATCCACCTCACCCTTTAGTTTTTTATGTTGGGGAATGTTTATCAGTCTCATGTTTTAGTTATTTAGGCTTGAGCCTAGATAGAGCCTTGATGGAGTGTGAGATACCTGAACCACACTGTTGTGGTCCCGGCTTGCAGTTAACCTTGGGATCCCCGGGAACAATCAGTGAACGGAGTTAGCCATCCCAACCTCGTCGCCAAAATATTGTGGATATTCTAATGAAAAAGGCAGAGAGACTGTAGATTATTTTCACAATTAACACTTTATTTAAGATTAACCTGGAGCAGTTAACACTATCAGCAGAGTCAGGTCAAAAGCTCTTTGTTGAAGGTTTGACATTAATTACAGCCCACTGTGTCCCCTCCCACGTATGGTTAGAGGGCTATATACATTAATTACAGCCCACTGTGTCCCCTCCCACGTATGGTTAGAGGGCTATATACATTAATTACAGCCCACTGTGTCCCCTCCCACGTATGGTTAGAGGGCTATATACATTAATTACAGCCCACTGTGTCCCCTCCCACGTATGGTTAGAGGGCTATATACATTAATTACAGCCCACTGTGTCCCCTCCCACGTATGGTTAGAGGGCTATATACATTAATTACAGCCCACTGTGTCCCCCTCCCACGTATGGTTAGAGGTTTATATACAGTGGAGAGAACAAGTATTTGATACACTGCCGATTTTGCAGGTTTTCCCACTTGCAAAGCATGTAGGAGTCTGTCATTTTCATCATAGGTACTCTTCAACTGTGAGTGACGGAATCTAAAACAAAAATCCAGTAAATCACATTGTATGATTTTTAAGTAATTAATTTGCATTTTATTGCATAAGTATTTGATACATCAGAAAAGCAGAACTTAATATTTGGTACAGAAACCTTTGTTTGCAATTACAGAGATCATACGTTTCCTGTAGTTCTTCACCAGGTTTGCACACACTGCAGCAGAGATTTTGGCCATACAGACCTTCTCCAGATCCTTCAGGTTTCAGGGCTGTCGCTGGGCAATACAGACTTTCAGCTCCCTCCAAAGATTTTCTATTGGGTTCAGGTCTGGAGACTGGCTAGGCCACTCCAGGACCTTGAGATGCTTCTTACGGAGCTAGTCCTTAGTTGCCCTGGCTGTGTGTTTCGGGGCGTTGCTGGAAGACCCAGCCACGACCCATCTTCAATGCCCTTACTGAGGGAAGGAGGTTGTTGGCCGAGATCTCGCGATACATGGCCCCGTCCATCCTCTCCTCAATACGGTGCAGTCGTCTTGTCCCCTTTGCAGAAAAGCATCCCCAAAGAATGATGTTTCCACCACCATGCTTCACGATTGGGATGGTGTTCTTGGGGTTGTACTCATCCTTCTTCTTCCTCCAAACACGGCGAGTGGAATTTAGACCAAAAAGCTCTATTTCAGTCTCATCAGACCACATGACCTTCTCCCATTCCTCCTCTGGATCATCCAGATGGTCATTGGCAAACTTCAGACAGGCCTGGACATGCGCTGGCTTGAGCAGGGGGACCTTCCGTGCGCTGCAGGATTTTAATCCATGAGGGCGTAATGTGTTACTAATGGTTTTCTTTGAGACTGTGGTCCCAGCTCTCATCAGGTCATTGACCAGGTCCTGCCATGTAGTTCTGGGCTGATCCCTCACCTTCCTCATGATCATTGATGCCCCACGAGGTGAGATCTTCCATGGAGCCTCAGACCGATGGAGAATGACCGTCATCTTGAACTTCTTCCATTTTCTAATAATTGCGCCAACAGTTGTTGCCTTCTCACCAAGCTGCTTGCCTATTGTCCTGTAGCCCATCCCAGCCTTGTGCAGGTCTACAATTTTATCCCTGATGTCCTTACACAGCTCTCTGGTCTTGGCCATTGTGGAGAGGTTGGAGTCAGTTTGATTGAGTGTGTGGACAGGTGTCTTCTATACAGGTAATGAGTTCAATCAGGTGCAGTTACTACAGGTAATGAGTGAAGAACAAAAGGGCTTCTTAAAGAAAAACTAACAGACTTCCGGTATGGCGCGGACGGGGTCGGCAGCATAAGTTTTGAGCTCCCAGACGGTCTTACTCCCCCAAAATAAATACTGGTAATCCAGACAGGAAAAGTTGGCTTTTATAGCATGAGAGGGGGAAACAAGAGAATGAAAAAAGGAAGATCGCAACAGAATACGAAGATGGACGATAAATCCTCGAATGAAAGTGCAGACACAGTCGACGGCGCTAGCAAGCAAGCTGACCACGAGGGTAATGTTAACGTTATGGACGCTATCCAGGCTAACATTATTGCCGAGATAAAAGCGATCCGTTTGGACCTGAAAAAAGAATTTATCGATACATTGGGGCCACTAAAGAAGGAACTGGTGGACTTTAGGGAAGAAGTTAGCCAGAAACTAAGTACTATTGTCACGGATTTATAAGAAATAACCGACAGAGTCGCGGAGACAGAGCAGAGAGTGGCTGACATGGAGGAGCAGGGTGCTGAAAACAGTGAGTTGCTCTCCCACACTTTAGAGCTCCAAGACAAATTACAAGCTCGGCTGACAGACTTGGAGTCGCGTTCGCGCAGAAACAACATACGCATCCATGGGATCCCAGAGGGGACAGAGGGAGACAAGATACAGGAGTTCTTAGAGACATTCTTTAAAACGAAGCTTTCCCTCCCCGATGTCACCCTCGCTATACAACGCTGTCACCGATCCCTTGGAGCCAAACCACCACAAGGTGCTAACCCGAGGTCTATAGTGGTCTATTTCCTGGAGTATAAAAACAAAGAGCTGGTTCTCCACAGCGTTTGGAAAAAAAATAACATCCAATGCGACGGAAGAAGAGTTTTCTTCGAGCAAGACTACCCAACCGAAATAGTAATGAAAAGAAAGGCTTACTCCACCATCAGAAAGACACTCAAAGATAAGGGGCTCCGTTTTCAGACTCTTCATCCAGCAAAACTCAGAGTGTTTCTTGACACCGGTGCAGTTATCTACAACAGCGCATCAGAGGATGGATGATCTGAAAAAAAGGGGATTGATGCCGAGCGGCGGGACCGGGACCCCGGCTGAAGACCGTGCTACACCCGCGACGAGACGGAAGCAACCTTCCTGGGAAACGGCAGGTGATACATCGCGTCGTCACCGGGATGCACGCATGAAACATATCCAGGAGAAACTAAAGGGATTTCGACGCAGCGAAGGTGCCATTAATGACTGAGTAACTTTTGAAAAGACCGCTCGGTTAGAGTGTAACGTTAGCGTAACCTGTCTTATGGATCCGTATTTCCAGGAGGTAATATGAGACCAGGCGAACTTTCCTATTCATGTAAGTTCGAGAAATTGAAACTGACCACATCTGGGAAGTTATTTATTTTGTTGTCTTTTTTCTTTCTCTATGTGGACGGCTCTGATTTTATTTAGTCAGAGATTTTGGTCCGCGTGTAGAGGGGCCCCTCCTAGATGTAGGGATTCCCCTCTAGTTTTGGAAGTAGAACCCGTACTTCAGAGATGGAAGTCATTAATATTAAGCGTTTGTGTTTATGTGTTAAGTTTAATTTTTTTTTACAGACAGAAGTTCATTAGTTCAGGCCTTCTAGGGATGCTTAAACATCTAGGTAAACATTTTGACTTTCATAATGACTGAAATGCATCATCAAAAATATAGAATAATCACACTTAATGTAAACGGATTACATAATCCTATTAAAAGAAGTAAAGTAATAGCCAAAATGAAAAGGGAAAAACAAGATATCATATTTTGGCAAGAAACACATCTTTCGAATATTGAACATGAAAAGTTGCGGAAAATTGGGTTTCAAAAATTCATATTACTCCTCCTTTGAAAGAGGAAGTGCAAGGGGGGTCGCTATACTAATTTCAAATAAGGTAAATTTCCAGTTCTCCTCACAAATTTCTGACAAAGAAGGGCGATACTTATTGGTCAAAGGTTTTATTGACCATAAAGAAGTTACATTAATGAATGTCTATAGACCACCCGGACATGATAAACAGCTGATCAAGAAAGTTTTTAATGTGATCTCTACGGAAACATCAGGTGTATTGATTTGTGGGGGGGACTGGAACATCCAGCTACAGCCATCCTTGGACTCCTCAAATATAACAAACATAAGACCTGAAGCGCTTTGTTAAAAAATTGCTTAAAGTAATTGGAATGATAGATATATGGAGAGAACTGCATCCATATAATAAACAATTTACCTTTTTTTCTCATCCCCACTCTGCATATTCAAGAATTGATTATTTTTTTATGCTAAATTTAGATAGACATAGGATTATAAATTGTGATATAGGGATAAAAGACGTCTCCGACCACGCAGGGGTATACTTAACTTTACATTTAGACAACAAGCCCAAAGAGACTTTGTGGAGACTAAATACTAGTCTTCTGAATGACCCTCAGTGTCAAAAGTATCTAAAGATAGAGTTTAAAGATTATATGACCCATAATGACAATGGAGCAGTGTCTCCAAGCGCATTATGGGATGCGGCAAAAGCTGTTATTAGAGGTAGACTCATGATGTGGTCGTCCCAGAAGAAAAAGGAAAAAGAGAAACAAATTAAAGACCTGATTGGGAAATTAAAATCACTAGAAAATAAACATATGGAGTATGATGACCCTAGTGTTCTAAATGACATAATGGACACTAAACGTACCTTAAACAACATATATGAAAATCAAGTAGAGAAGAGAGCTAAACTAATTAAACAACATTTTTATGAAAATGGCCCTAAATCTAAAAAATTGCTAGCATGGAGAATACGTAAACAGCAGGCTGAGAGATTTATACATAAAGTAAGGGACCCCAGGACCAATGAGATGTATCATAATTTGGAAAACATACAGAATGCCTTTGAAACGTACTACACAAAATTATATTCTCAACCTCGAACAACTGAGTCAGCCGTCATATCATCCTTTCTAAGTTCTTTAGACTTACCATCTATAGGGACAGAGCAAAACAAATTAATAACTCAGGAGATAACAGATGATGAGATATACAAGGCAATATCAAGATTAAAATCAAATAAAATGCCAGGTGCAGATGGGTACCCATCAGAATGGTATAAAACCCTCCAGGAAACAATAACACCAATGCTAAAGGAATGTTTTAATTATGTTCTGGGAGGTGGTGATACCCCATTGTCCTGGAGACAAGCCGTAATCTCAGTGATTCCTAAAACGGGTAAAAACAAAACAGAATGCGGCTCCTATAGACCTATATCAGTTTTAAACATAGATTATAGATTATATGCGTCAATACTTGCAAAACGATTGGAAAACATAATCCCGGATTTAATAGACACAGATCAGACAGGTTTTGTAAAAAACAGGCAAACCCAGGATAATGTGAGACGGGCTCTCCACCTCATTGACCATATGAGAAACAATGATATGGTATCCGTAGTTATAAGTCTCGATGCCGAAAAGGCTTTTGACTCCGTCAGATGGGAATATTTATATTTGGTCCTTAGCAGATTCGGGTTTAATAAACAGGTAATTGGATGTTTGAAATCCCTATACTCTTCTCCTACGGCTAGAATAAAAATAAATGGGGACTTATCTAAAACAATAGTTCTTGAAAGGGGATGTCGACAGGGTTGCCCCCTTAGTCCCACTCTATTCGCCCTCTTCATAGAGCCTCTGACACAGGCAATTAGAGAAGACAATGATATAACGGGGGTAGTAATAGGAGACACACAACATAAGATATGCGCATATGCAGATGACATACTTGTGACACTTACCAGTCCTAATGCAAGTTTGCCTAAATTACTATCTCTTCTTATAGAATTTGGTTCGTATTCCGGCTATAAACTAAACCTACATAAAACTCAAACACTTACTTTCAATTACGAACCACAAGAAAATATTTATAAAATCTCTCAATTTAAATGGAAAAGTAATTCAATTAAATATTTAGGGGTACAAATACCCTCCCGTGGGCTCACCACTCACAGGAGGGACCATAAGGGGCCGGTGCGAAGAGGATCGGGCGGCAGTCGAAGGCAGGGGCCTAGACAACCCGATCTCTGGACACAGAAACTAGCTCTAGGGACGTGGAATGTCACCTCGCTGGCGGGGAAGGAGCCTGAGCTAGTGCGTGAGGTTGAGAGGTTCCGATTAGAGGTAGTCGGGATCACCTCTACGCACGGCTTGGGCTCTGGAACCACACTCCTTGAGAGAGGATGGACTCTTCACCACTCTGGAGTTGCCCATGGTGAGAGGCGGCGGGCTGGTGTGGGTTTGCTTATAGCTCCCCAGCTCTGCCGCCATGTGTTGGAGTTTACCCCGGTGAACGAGAGGGTCGTTTCCCTGCGCCTACGGGTCGGGGATAGGTCTCTCACTGTTGTTTGTGCCTACGGGCCGAACGGCAGTGCAGAGTACCCGACCTTCTTGGAGTCTCTGGGAGGGGTGCTGGAAAGTGCTCCGACTGGGGACTCTATTGTTCTACTGGGGGACTTCAACGCCCACGTGGGCAACGACAGTGACACCTGGAGGGGCGTGATTGGGAGGAACGGCCCCCCTGATCTGAACCCGAGTGGTGTTCAGTTATTGGACTTCTGTGCTAGTCACAGTTTGTCCATAACGAACACCATGTTCAAGCATAAGGGTGTCCATCAGTGCACGTGGCACCAGGACACCCTAGGCCGCAGGTCGATGATCGACTTTGTTGTCGTCTCATCTGACCTGCGGCCGTATGTCTTGGACACTCGGGTGAAGAGAGGGGCGGAGCTGTCAACTGATCACCACCTGGTGGTGAGTTGGATCCGATGGCGGGGGAGAAAGCTGGACAGACTCGGCAGGCCCAAGCGAACTGTAAGGGTCTGCTGGGAACGTCTGGCCGAGTCTCCTGTCAGAGAGATCTTTAACTCCCACCTCCGGCAGAGCTTCGACTGGATCCCGAGGGAGGTTGGAGATATTGAGTCCGAGTGGACCATGTTCTCCACCGCCATTGTCGAAGCGGCCGCTCGGAGCTGTGGCCGTAAGGTCTCCGGTGCCTGTCGAGGCGGCAATCCCCGAACCCGGTGGTGGACACCGGAAGTAAGGGATGCCGTCAAGCTGAAGAAGGAGTCCTATCAGGCCTGGTTGGCTTGTGGGACTCCTGACGCAGCTGACGGGTACCGACAGGCCAAGCGGGCTGCAGCCCGGGTGGTTGTGGAGGCAAAAACTCGGGCCTGGGAGGAGTTCGGTGAGGCCATGGAGAAGGACTATCGGCTGGCCTCGAAGAGATTCTGGCAAACCATCCGGCGCCTCAGGAGAGGGAAACAGTGCCCTACCAACGCTGTTTACAGTAGAGGTGGGCAGCTGTTGACCTCAACTGAGGATGTCGTCGGGCGGTGGAAGGAATACTTCGAGGATCTCCTCAATCCCGCTGTCACTTCTTCCATTGAGGAAGCAGAGGATGAGGGCTCAGAGGTGGACTCGTCCATCACCCGGGCTGAAGTCACTGAGGTGGTCAAGAAACTCCTCGGTGGCAAGGCACCGGGGGTGGATGAGATCCGCCCTGAGTACCTCAAGTCTCTGGATGTTGTGGGGCTGTCTTGGTTGACACGCCTGTGCAACATCGCGTGGCGGTCGGGGACAGTGCCTCTGGGATGGCAGACCGGGGTGGTGGTCCCTCTTTTTAAGAAGGGGGACCGGAGGGTGTGTTCCAACTATAGGGGGATCACACTTCTCAGCCTCCCCGGGAAAGTCTATGCCAGGGTACTGGAGAGGAGAATACGGCCGATAGTAGAACCTCGGATTCAGGAGGAACAGTGTGGTTTTCGTCCGGGCCGTGGAACACTGGACCAGCTCTATACCCTCTACGGGGTGTTGGAGGGTTCATGGGAGTTTGCCCAACCAATCCACATGTGTTTTGTGGATTTGGAGAAGGCATTCGACTGTGTCCCTCGCGGCATCTTGTGGAGGGTGCTTGGGGAATATGGGGTCCTGGGTCCTTTGCTAAGGGCTGTCAGGTCCCTGTACAACCGAAGCAGAAGCTTGGTCCGCATTGCCGGCAGTAAGTCAGACTTGTTCCCAGTGCATGTTGGACTCCGGCAGGGCTGCCCTTTGTCACCGGTTCTGTTCGTAATTTTTATGGACAGAATTTCTAGGCGCAGCCAGGGGCCGGAGGGTGTCAGGTTTGGGGACCACACAATTTCGTCTCTGCTTTTTGCAGATGATGTTGTCGTGTTGGCCCCTTCTAACCAGGACCTTCAGCATGCGCTGGGACGGTTTGCAGCCGAGTGTGAAGCGGTGGGGATGAAAATCAGTACCTCCAAATCCGAGGCCATGGTCCTCAGTCGGAAAAGGGTGGCTTGCCCGCTTCAGGTTGGTGGAGAGTGCCTGCCTCAAGTGGAGGAGTTTAAGTATCTAGGGGTCTTGTTCACGAGTGAGGGAAGGATGGAACGGGAGATTGACAGACGGATCGGTGCAGCTTCTGCAGTAATGCAGTCGATGTATCGGTCTGTCGTGGTGAAGAAAGAGCTGAGCCGCAAGGCGAAGCTCTCGATTTACCAGTCAATCTACGTTCCTACTCTCACCTATGGTCATGAGCTTTGGGTCATGACCGAAAGGACAAGATCCCGGATACAGGCGGCCGAAATGAGCTTTCTCCGCAGGGTGGCCGGGCGATCCCTTAGAGATAGGGTGAGAAGCTCGGTCACCCGGGAGGAGCTCAGAGTAGAGCCCCTGCTCCTCCACATCGAGAGGGGTCAGCTGAGGTGGCTTGGGCATCTTTTTCGGATGCCTCCGGAACGCCTTCCTGGGAAGGTGTTCCGGTCCCGTCCCACCGGGAGGAGACCCCGGGGAAGACCTAGGACTCGCTGGAGGGACTATGTCTCCCGGCTGGCCTGGGAACACCTCGGTGTCCCCCCGGAAGAGCTAGAGGAAGTGTCTGGGGAGAGGGAAGTCTGGGCATCCCTGCTTAGACTGCTGCCCCCGCGACCCGGCCCCGGATAAGCGGAAGAAGATGGTATGGTATGGTATGGGGTACAAATACCGAAAGACGTCTCGGCCATTTATGACCACAATTACATTCCTATAACAGCTGATATTAGAGCAGATTTAAACCGTTGGTCATTATTACCAATGAATATGTACAACAGAATAGACGCTATAAAGATGAATATACTACCCAGGCTGCTTTTTCTTTTTCAAGCATTGCCCGTTGAAGTGCCCCTCAAGCAATTCAATGATTGGAATAGAACTATCTCATCTTTTATTTGGGGAAAACAAAAACCAAGAATTAAATTTCAAACATTACAACTCCCCAAGGACAAAGGTGGTATGGCTCTACCATGCTTGGAAGATTATTATAGAGCAGCGCAGTTACGTTCTCTGGTCTGTTGGTGTGACCCCTTGTGTGATGCAAAATGGAAGGACCTAGAGAAAAATCAAATAAGCATACCTCTCCAGTCTATACTGGGTGAAAAAACTCTCCTTAAAAAACTTCTGAAAAATTTAAATAACTGGATAGCAGTCCCTCTTAAAATCTGGCACAAACTACTTAAAAATAAGGAATTTGAAAGAAATGCACGAATATTACGCTGGATTAAATATGATACAGAATTTGCACCAGCTGGACTGGACGGTAGATTCAAACATTGGACCAATTCAGGTATCACTTCATACTGTATAATATCCTCCACTGACGGTTTGCATACTTTCAAAAAACTCATAGATACTTACAATTTAGGGAAGGAAGATTTTTTCAGATACCTTCAACTGAGACACCACTTTGATAAACACATAAAAACTACTGGAGAGAAGGGAAAGGACCTGATTAGAGTATTCGTTGATGCATATAAGGGTAATACTAACAGAAAACTGATTTCCAGGTTATATTCACTTTTGCAACTATCCAACCGTGATCCATGGATTCTCTAACCATCTTCCTTAACGTGTATGGAATAAAGGGCACAAAACAGGCACAAAACACGTGCCCTTTACCAGGCAGGTTCATAACAGCTTCTGATGATTTAGGCATACCACCCAGATTTTTACACATTTTATTGAAATGTAAGCAGTACAAGTCCAGCAAATAACCTGAAATTGAACAAAGGTAAGCGGTAAACCGCCAGAGATTATAAAGACTTTTAGGTTACCAAACACTGAAAAAGTATATACATTTCTGAGTAATAAACAACACGTTTTTCAGGGAACAAATAATGGGTTAACAACTTTCAGCTCTTCTGCAGTTGATGTAAATATTTCCAACAGGTGTCCCAGCTTCTGTTGATTACTTACAAACCCTCTGTCTGCAGAAAAGCAGCATTGAAACAAACTGTGTTACTACACCCTCATAAGCATTATTTGGATAGTGTTGTACTGCAGGAAGTAGGACATTGCTATTATAAAGGCAATAAAAAGGCAATTAACAAAGGAATACCGATAGACTATCACAAGCCTTGAAAGTGGAAGTCTTTCCTTCCGAGAAACTGCAAAGAAAGCCAAGGCTTCAGCAATTTTAGTTTCTTACACCATCAAAAGGCATTTGGAAACTGGAGGAAACTCTGACAGGAAGAGGCCTGGCTGATCCAAAGCCACAACAGAATGAGAAGACAGGTTTCTGAGGGTCAATAGCTTGCATGATAGGTGGCTCACAGGACAACAGCGATTAAAATGTGTTAAACCAGATTATTACATTATTGCTTTTTTTGTCTTTAGTTGTATATTTGTTTTATGCTTTAATTTCAGAGTAAATTAAGACAAACTGATTTAAAGAAAAACTGGAAGAATTGAGGTGTTCTAAAACTTTTGAAAGGTAGTGTATTAATTGTCCTAATAGTATACACTAACCTAAAGGATTATTAGGAACACCATACTAATACTGTGTTTGACCCCCTTTTGCCTTCAGAACTGCTAAATTGCTTAATTCTACGTGGCATTGATTCAACAAGGTGCTGAAAGCACTTTTTAGAAATGTTGCCCCATATTGATAGGATAGCATCTTGCAGTTGATGGAGATTTGTGGGATGCACATCCAGGGCACGAAGCTCCCGTTCCACCACATCTCAAAGATGCTCTATTGGGTTGAGATCTGGTGACTGTGGGGGCCATTTCAGTACAGTGAACTCATTGTCATGTTCAAGAAACCAATTTGAAATGATTCGAGCTTTGTGAAATGGTGCATTATCCTGCTGGAAGTAGCCATCAGAGGATGGGTACATAGTGGTCATAAAGGGATGGACATGGTCAGAAACAATGCTCAGGTAGGCCGTGGCATTTAAACGATGCCCAATTGGCACTAAGGGGCCTAAAGTGTGCCAAGAAAACATCCCCCACACCATTACACCACCACCACCAGCCTGCACAGTGGTAACAAGGCATGATGGATCCATGTTCTCATTCTGTTTACGCCAAATTCTGATTCTACCATCTGAATGTCTCAACAGAAATCGAGACTCATCAGACCAGGCAACATTCTTCCAGTCTTCAACTGTCCAATTTTGGTGAGCTGGTTGTGACTTCACAAATGCTTTGCTGCATACCTCGGTTGTAACCAGTGGTTATTTCAGTCAAAGTTGCTCTTCTATCAGCTTGAATCAGTCAGCCCATTCTCCTCTGACCTCTAGCATCAACAAGACATTTTCGCCCACAGGACTGCCGCATACTAGATGTTTTTCCCTTTTCACACCATTCTTTGTAAACCCTAGAAATGGTTGTGCGTGAAAATCCCAGTAACTGAGCAGATAGTGAAATACTCAGACCGGCCCGCCTGGCACCAACAACCATGCCACGCTCAAAATTGCTTCAATCACCTTTCTTTCCCATTCTGACATTCAGTTTGGAGTTCAGGAGATTGTCTTGACCAGGACCACACCCCTAAATGCATTGAAGCAACTGCCATGTGATTGGTTGATTAGATAATTGCATTAATGAGAAATTGAACAGGTGTTCCTAATAGTCCTTTAGGTGAGTGTAGATGGGTGTTGTCAGGTGTACAATGATTTGTTTTACATCAATTGCCTGCTTTATGAAGGTAAACAACCTTTTGCCCCATTTAATTTGTGTGTTCTCAGGTGTTTTGACTAGGTGAGCTTGGAATTTATGTTACCTCATATTTACACCCCAGGAATTCATTAATGACCACTATACTGTCGAATTCCTACTGACTCAGATAAACTTGAAAAAAATATATATCAATGAAATTATACAAAATATTTTTTGATAAAACAATCTGTTGAATAAATACTTTATTTTGTTTTAGAACAATCGTACCTAAATAAGAAGTTACATTTCTCTCATAATTTTTGTGGAAAATCTAGCTGATGAAGAACAATTAAATTTTCATAGCCTTTTATAATCTGTTTTTCCAAGGTTGCCAATGTTCTGGAGGGAACTGTATACTTTAATTAATCAATGTTTCTTAATTTACATACAACTGCACATACTGTCCATACAACCACATTAACAGAAAAAAAATAATGTATATGACATTTTAAACCTTACAGTTGTATTTAAACATTCCTTGGCAATTTTTTGTGTGTTGGAAAATGTTCATTCTAGCCAGCGGATTTAACAATAAAGTTTGAAGAACTTCTGGAAAAATATAAAATCACTGAAGATAGACAAGACGACAAGCAAGAGGAAAGACTTGAAAACCGGATGAAAAGTCTTTTGAATGAACTAACACTTCGATACTTTGGAGAACCTCAGCAGGCCATCTGGTGTCAGTTGACAATAGATCGTGCTATCAGTGAAGGTCAGCATTCACTCACTGAGCAGTTTAGCATCCTCACTGCTGTGACAGAGCTAACGTTGGCCAACAAAGTTTACCTACCAGACTTGGACCAGAAATATGACTTTCTCATCTGTCTCCTTCAACATCTGTATAGCACAAATCCCACACTGGCACAACAACTTCTTCTGAGCATTCTTACAATGTTCCCAGAGGTGTCGGAAAAAAACAAGTTGCTTCTTAGACAAATTCTCTTCAACATGATCTGGGCACCCTCAGAAATTCTGCTCTTTTTACAAGGTGTTTTAGGCAAAGACCAAGAACTGGTAACCTCAATCCTTCACACAGTGAGGACAAACAAATTGGATCTTCTCACTACTTTATCTGCCCTGAAAGAAAATGAGCCTGTCAAATATTTACAGTTGTATGCTGAGACAGAACGGGACAAGGATGCCAACACCATTGTAAATGAAATGCGAAATGAAAAGTACCCAGATAAATTACTGTCTATTATGGAGGAAATTCTAGGGTTTATGACTGAGGAACTTCCAAAACATGCAAAAGAGGACTTGAATCCGGTAACTATAGATGAAACAAAGCAGATGATCAAGTCACTGGATTTGACTAACCCTGACCTTGCAGTTCTGAAGGTGATATTATTAAGGATGTCTATTGCAGTGCAAGACTGCTCAACCATTTACTTTCAAGAGGGTAAAAATATAGAAGGCTATTTTCCTTGTATTAATCCACAGGAATCTCTGCTAACAGCTGAGAAAATAGAAGGCTACTTTCCTCGACTCACTCAGCTGGCATCACTTCTCATGCTCCTTCTACCACAGTTAACAGGGGAAAAAGGTATCCTTCTTGAAATTGGAACAGGTGAAGGAAAGTCTTGCATCCTGGCCATGTTTGCCACCATCCAGGCCATCCGTGGTATTAACATTGACATTGTGACCAGTTCTCCTGTCCTTGCTCGCCGAGACCAGGAAGAGTGGAAGAAATTGTACGACATGTTTGGTGTCACGTCTTCCGTTGTACCGCCACCACAGATCGAAGGAAGCTCCCCTGAAAGCAGGGATAGTAAGCTACAGGAGGCTTACAAGAAACAATTAGTTTATGGAACCGTTGGTAGCTTTGCAGCAGATGCATTGAGGCAGGAATTTGAGAAGGACACCACACGTGGGGAGAGGACGTTTGACATGGTGATTGTGGATGAAGTAGACTACATGACTTTGGACAATGGAGTTCAGGTGACGTTTCTTTCCCACGAGGCAAGTGGACTGAGGCATCTTGACCAAGTCCTTGCTAGTATATGGTCCATGGTATCTATGTGCCAGCCAATTGAGATGGAAGATACTGGAGAGATTGAGTGGGCAACTGGAATCCAGCATTTTCACAAGGCTGCAAAGGTAGCTGTGATCGGTTCAGAGACTTCAGAAAAGTTCTCAGAATTTGATATTTTGGCCACCGGAGTGCAGTTGGGTATTTTTTCAGGTGAAGAATTTAACACATTCATGCAAGTCCTAGAGAAAAACGAGAAAGACAACACAATGGAGAATAAAGAAATTGTTGATACATTCATGGCCAAAGTTGGAGTTCCTCAACAGTGTGATTTGCTCACCATCCTGGAAACCGCACTAGAAAATACTGTGGCCATTGACTGCTACACTGTGACAAACAATAAAGCAATACTGGTTGAGAAGAAAACATTGGACCACAACCCAGATGTCCTGGATATCAAAATGCTTCTCCTTGAAAATGGCAGAGCCAGTGAGATTATGCCTCAAGACAAACTTATTAAAGCAACAGTCGCTGAGCTGAAGTCTAAAATTAAATATTCGCACAAATATGAACTAAATTCTGATTTTCTTGTTATCCCCTCTTTCCTTGAGAAATACCTTGAGGATCGGTTACCAGTCTTTGTTCAAAATGCGGTAAAAGGCATCATGATGACAGAAGGCAGAGAATACATGATTGATCAGGTATTGGAGGATGTCAGTGACAAGCATCTCTACCATGCCATCATTCCAGTAGATTTTCAGGCTAGTGGAGTGTTGGAGAAGAACAAACGCTGGGGGGACGGTCTGCAGCAGTTCCTGGAGATAAAACACCATTTGGCCATTACTCCTTTGTCCAATGTGACAAATTACCTATCAAACATTCATTACTTCAAAAGATACCTGAAAGGGAATGGGCTATTTGGTGTTTCTGGGACATTAGGGGGTGATGCTGATAAGGATTTCCTGGCAAGGCATTATGAAACAAATAGCTACACAATACCAGCACACCGCCATAAGAAAGTTGTTGAGCTTCCAGCAATTCAGGTTAGTGGGAAAGCCCAGTGGATGGAGATCGTCTGTAAGACAGCCTGCAGAGTGGCAGATGGTGGTCAGGTTGTCTTGGTCATATGTGAGGATGTCAAGACAGCAAATGAACTTCAGAACAAAATGTCGAGAGAAAATCCACATCCCCACATTACATTATATACAATCAGTGAGAAGGACAGCATTGAGACCACCAAATTCCTTGGAGGGCATATTATCATAGCCACAAATCTAGGAGGCCGTGGAACAGATATCAAAGTTGATAAGGATGTCAATCTCTGTGGTGGACTCTTTGTCCTCCTGACACATTACCCTGCCAACCGCAGGGTGGAGAAACAGGTGTTCGGACGAACTGGTCGGAAGGGAAACCCGGGCATGGTCCAGATGATCGTCTGTGAGGATAAACTTGCCCCAGCATACCAAGGCCAGCCTGTGGAGATCATGAGGCAACTAAGAGAAGATTACGAAGTCGAACGCATCAAGGATATGGAGACAGAAGAGCTTCTTGAAATCAAAATGAAAGAGGACCTGTTTGAAATGTTTTGCCATTTTCTGGAAAGGTTTGACAGCAACTTCACAAAACAGGAGAAAGAAGACCTGTCAGGAATGAAGCAGAATGATGTCCCTCAATGTTTCGAAGACAGAAGCACTAAGTTTGATTACCAGCCAGCACTCAATGCTTTGAAAGAAACATGGTCATTGTGGCTCACCCTTCATGAGGAGCACATCAACAGACATGAAAATATTGATGTTCTTAAAGCAGACCTTCTTGAGCATCTCACAAACAGGAGCAACATGCTATTGAATGGAAAAAGTCTTAAT
The DNA here is from genome assembly GCF_011004845.1 of Esox lucius. Classification (NCBI taxonomy): domain Eukaryota; kingdom Metazoa; phylum Chordata; class Actinopteri; order Esociformes; family Esocidae; genus Esox; species Esox lucius. The sequence goes on from NC_047582.1 coordinate 9,359,054, forward strand.
TTCTATGACCACATCAAGCAGGCTATTGGCAGAACAGATCTGCACTGCCGCAACAAAAATAAGTGTGACTATGGTGCAAAATCCTACTGGAAAGATGTTGAAGACTGTGACCCTTTTTATGGTGCTGTGGCACTGTACAACCAAGCCTTCATCACCATCAACCTGGCCAAGGGGGACTACAAAGCAGAGGCACGTGACTTACTGGAGAAGGCAAAGACAAAGATTGATGTTTACCTTTCAGAAACAACAAACACTATGGTTTCCTTTCAGATTGCCATGAGAGGTAACTTTGAACCACGTCATGAGGGAAAACCGAACTTTTTAAAGCAAATAGATTCCAGGATGAGCATCTACAAAGCTTGGATCCATAACATTACCCTGGCAGTGGATAAACTGAAAGAGCTTCAGGATAAAGGCACAGCCATAACAGAGGAATCTTCAGTATTCAGCCTCTCAGAAAATCAAGACTACATCACTGCGAATGAACTCACAGCCATGTATGAGAACGGCCTGTTTATTGTGTTTGAAGTGAAAAAGAAACCTGAGTTCTGTTTTGATGCTTTGATCTGTTTCTTTATTGGAATGTGTCAGGTCATCCTTGGAATACTGGTTTGTGCCCTGTCGTTTGGGGCTGCAACCAATTTTGGCTTTAGTTTAATCTCTGAGGGTGTCAGTGACATGATAGAAGGGATAACGGGAATGATAACAGGCACATTCGATTGGGCGTCCTGGGCTATATCCAAAAGTATTAGCATCGGAATGTCTCTGCTCTCAGCAGGATTCAGTGTCCTTAAAAAAGTGGCCAAGTCAGCGTATCATGCCACGAAGGGACTCCTCAATGGTACAAAGACTCTTTCATCTGTTGCAAAAGATGTCATTGGTGCAGGAAAACATGCATTCAAGTCCATAAAGGGTGCAGTGAAAGCTGTGTCTACAGGAGTATTAAAGTCTTCTACAGCAAATATAAAAACTGCTCTAAAACATGCAACGAAGTATGCAGTTCAGGAGGCAGCGAAGCAGGGCATTGAAACGGCACTAAACTACACCATTGATACTGGAATCCAAGCTGTCTTCAAAGAGATTTTGAAAGATGGTTTCAAGATCTCAGTCTCATCAACAGTCAACCAGAATGCCAAACTGGGTAATTGTCTCACTGAGTACATTGCCTCTGCAGTACCAAAAGGAGCATTGCAAAACAGTAGCAACTACAAGATTGACCCAAAGCTTGAACAACAAATGAAAGATTTAGTTCAGATAATGACCAAAGATCAAATTCCTGAGCTCATGAATGATGACACCACATCCAAAGTAAGTGAAGTTATCAGCAGACTCTCTGAGGTATCCAAAAAAGGATTGGAACTTGTAGAAAACAGTGAGAAAAATAAACTGGTAAAAGGAATAAAAATCAGTTTAAAAATAGCAGAACACTCCACAAACTTGGCCAAAATGGTTCAGTCTATTCCTACAGAGCATGTTATCAATGACATATTTGTCCTTAATTTAGTAAAAACAATTGAAGACCAGCAACAATATCTGGGGAAGTACGACCAAGATGGCAGACATGGCTTACCAGACGTTATTCGCTTGAAGAATGAGTTTCTCTTCTCCATCTCAGAAAGTGTCTCCGAAGCATTCATCGATGCATGTTCTGGTCATATGTCTTCCTTTGTGAATGGATATGTCAAGAAGAGGTTCAATGGAGCCACAGGAAAAGTAGTCAACAATGTACTTGGCAGGTACAAAACAGAGGCCTTTTTCAAGGATCTACAACACAAACACGATATGAAAACAGCCAGTCAGACGACAAGGAAAGCTTCATCTGAAACTGAAACAAAAGAACTTCTGGACTATGCAGAAAAGATTAGTGATGTGAATCGTCCAGCCTCAGTCCTGGACATTTATGTCCTCACAAATAGTGACCTGCTCCAGGGTAAAGGCATCCATTTGACAGTGGTGGATCAACATGGAAAAACACTCTCTGAGGAGTCCTATCCAGGAACAAACAGGTCAGCTGGTCAAATCACTCTAAGGCTGACCAAAGAGCCTCAGAAAACAGACAGGTAGGCCCAATTTTCTTGAACTGTTTGGTAGACCATTATAAACAATACTGACGTAGTCAGCAGGCTGATCCTGAAACTTTTTATCCATGCAGACAACATGTACTGTATGAACACTTGAATCAGGCAATGGAAGACCATGCATGGCCACAAAACTACAAAAATACTTAACATTTTCCAATATGAGGATCTTTCCACTTATAACTTTATTAAAGACAACAAATGATATTCTTTCATATCTGTTCTTTCAGTGAGAAAGGAATAATCTCCAAAGTAAAAGACAGAATCAAAGGAGTGCAAAATCTATACAGTGGTCACTTTGACCTCATCCAAGATGGAAAAGTTATTACTGTCCACTCAAAGAACCAGAACAGCTTCTACACTGCCATGGCACAAGCAACAATGTCAAACAAGACAAACGATGAAATCAATAATGAAGCTGTGAATCTACGAAACAATGTTAAAGACCAGGTAGTGTACATGTCTTTTGTAGTTTGGTATACAAAATGTCCTTATAAAGTAAATACATTGAATCTATGTTTGGAGTTATTGAAACGTGATGTCTTTTCCCAGATAAAAAACAACCTTCCTGCTCATTATCAAATGGTTCAAAGACAGAGGGCCTATGATGCACTTGAAAACAATTGTGGAAAATATACTATAGTTGGAGGGTCCACAACAGATAGAGAGATTCATGTGGAATATGAGAAGAATATAAATCCAATGAAGAAGGCTTGTTATGGTTCCACTTGGCTAACTGAGTATAAAATTGCCAAAATCTACCACCTTGCATTAGTTGGTCCTTACAAAAGGTAATTTTATGTATATTTTATGTACATTATGTTAATTTATACCAATGTAGTTATAATGAGCCTGCATTGTTTTATTATTGAGAACAGAAATAGAAACAATTTCAAAATCATTGTCATACACAGATTTGTTGTTTACATATGAATTGCACTTTTATAATACAACCCTACACTTTTTGTACACCCATCAGAGTCAAATACACCAGTCTGTTCTCTCATGACATGGAGGACCGAGGTATTGTTGAGGCAGACCAAATCCCACCCAAGGATTCTTTAAAGTTGGCCAGAGACCATCCACAGATAGAAAATCTCAGACAGAAGAATCCAAAGCTTTATGATATGATAAACAGCATTGAATCTGATCCAAATGGAATGAACCTGCTTGCAATGCGAGTCCTCAAACAGCATCACAGAGATGCTCTGACCACCGGAAGCAGTAAGGAGTCTGACAACTGCAGGTGAATACTCTATTCCATTTAAGTACAACATGCTACTTACTATGTTCTCTAACACTGAGCTCCCACACTGGCTGTAGGAAACTGCTGGCAGACACACTTGTAAATGGAGATGCAGAGAAATCACTTAAGCTCTCTTTCATCATGGCTCATCCTGTGGCTTCCAACCAGCTCCTACACAATGCAGGTCATTATTGTTCTCTTCACCTTTTTGCAGTTTATAAAACCAGGAGTCATTAATACAATTAAACATTTTCTGCTTACCTGTATTATCTTAGATTTTTTCCCAGAAAAATAGTTTTGAATATTCACCCTACATATTCTATATTCTTCTAGGAAATCCTCTTTCCCTGGGCTCTAACGCCAACTTCATGTCTACTGAAGGTACAGTGTCCTACTACAAAGCTGGCTTCAATCAGATGCTGAATCAACACAATGAAAAGGGAATCATAGATCAGAATCAGCTGGAGAGGCTGAAGTCCTGGGTGGCTGATGACAAATACCTGGACCTCAATACCCCTGAGTACACTGATGTACTTAAAGCCATTGAATGTAAAAACCTTCCATAGGGAAATGTTCATTTTATTTTCTTAGCATATACAAGAAGATGGTGGTAAAGGCCTAAAATCACATTTCTATCCAGCCGTGTAATCATAATGGAAATCATGTCTTTTTAAACTTCATATAATAATAACTGAACATTCATATTGGTAGTTTAAAATAATTTGCTTTCTTAGCAGGACATTTGCTTGCAATTGATTATTACTTTCATAGCCTACCTACCTTTTAAAAGGAAGATATCATATTATCTTTTTAATATAGATAGAGTAACATATCAGCAAGTTGCATGAAATATAAGCTTGCTAAATGAACGCTAGGTTCTTTATAGTAGATTGCGATTTACTTTTAAGTTTTATTCATTCACTGCCATCTATGGAATCATAGGAATGGCAAATGTCAGTAAATGGTTATTTGATGAGTAAATTATCTAAAAGGATAGTTAAATATAGACATTTGTTTAATCCAACAAAGTAAAAAATACATTTAAAAAATGCTCTTCCATTTATTATCTACTCACCTTTAAAGTGTTCAGAACCTAACTTTTAATTTCAGGCCTAGAATAATTTATCTATTTCCTATTTTCCTCCTGAGATATTTCCCATTTTACTTAGGGAAAGGAAATTATTAAACACATTTATTTTTAACTGTCCTTTTAATTAATGTACTCATCAAATAACCTTTTACTGATATTGGTCAATCCTGGGATTCCATAACCAACTCTTATATTTGGCAAATACCAACATTTTCCTTGGTGACTTAATGCGATTATAAACTGGTTACCAACGCAATTAGAGCAGCAGAATGTGCTGTGATATCATACCTGTGGTATACAGTACAGACTAATTTACCACAGCTATCAGCCAATCAGCATTCAGGATGCAAACCACTCAGTTTATTATTAAGCAATAAGGCACCGGGATGTGTTATATGGCCGATATACCACACCTAAAACCAGTTTTTAGGCACGATTCCTTTATACAGCACTGTGACATACAGTGGGGAGTATAAGTATTTGATACACTGGCGATTTTGCAGGTTTACCTACGTACAAAGCATGTAGAGGTCTGTAATTTTTATCATAGGTACACTTCAACTGTGAGAGACCGAATCTAAAACAAAATCCAGAAAATCACATTGTATGATTTTTAAATAATTAATTTGCATTTTATTGCATGACATAAGTATTTGATCACCTACCAACCAGTAAGAATTCCGGCTCTCACAGACCTGTTCGTTTTTCTTGAAGAAGCCCTCCTGTTCTCCACTCATTACCTGTATTAACTGCACCTGTTTGGACTTGTTACCTGTATAAAAGACACCTGTCCACACACTCAATCAAACAGACTCCAACCTCTCCACAATGGCCAAGACCAGAGAGCTGTGTAAGGACATCAGGGATAAAATTGCAGACCTGCAGAAGGCTGGGATGGGCTACAGGACAATAGGCAATCAGCTTGGTGAGAAGGCAACAACTGTTGGCACAATTATTAGAAAATGGAAGAAGTTCAAGATGACGGTCATTCTCCATCGGTCTGAGGCTCCATGGAAGATCTCACCTCATGGGGCATCAATGATCACGAGGAAGGTGAGGGATCAGCCCAGAACTACACAGCAGGACCTGGTCAATGACCTGAAGAGAGCTGGGACCACAGTCTCAAAGAAAACCATTAGTAGCACACTACGTCGTCATGGATTAAAATCCTGCAGCACACGCAAGGTCCCCCTGCTCAAGCCAGCGCATGTCCAGGCTCATCTGAAGTTTGCCAATGACCATCTGGATGATCCAGAGAAGGAATGGGAGAAGGTCATGTGGTCTGATGAGACAGAAATAGAGCTTTTTGGTCTGAACTCTACTCGCTGTGTTTGGAGGAAGAAGAAGGATGAGTACAACCTCAAGAACACCATCCCAACTGCGAAGCATGGAGGTGGAAACATCATTCTTTGGGGATGGTTTTCTGCAAAGGTGACAGGACGACTGCACCGTATTGAGGGGAGGATGGATGGGGCCATGTATCACGAGATCTTGGCCAACAACCTCCTTCCCTCAGTAAGAGCATTGAAGATGCTAGGGCAACTAAGGACTGGCTCCGTAAGAAGCATCTCAAGGTCCTGGAGTGGCCTAGCCAGTCTTCAGACCTGAACCCAATAAAAAATCTTTGGAGGGAGCTGAAAGTCTGTATTGCCCAGCGACAGCCCTGAAACCTGAAGGATCTGGAGAAGGTCTGTATAGAGGAGTGGGCCAATATCCCTGCTGCAGTGTGTGCAAATCTGGTCAAGAACTACAGGAAACGTATGATCTCTGTAATTGCAAACAAAGGTTTCTTTACCAAATATTAAGTTCTACTTTTCTGATGTATCAAATACTTATGTCATGCAATAAAATGCATATTAATTACTTAAAAATCATACAATGTGATATACTGGATTTTTGTTTCAGATTCTGTCACTTACAGTTGAAGAATACCTATGATAAAAATTACAGACTTCTATATGCTTTGTAAGTGGGAAACACTGCCGATTTTTCAGGTTATCTAATACTTGTTCTCCCCACTGTAGTATATTGGCAATATACCACAAATCACTGAGATACCTTATTGCTAGTGTAAAACGGTATAATTAAAACTATAATTAGAGCAGTAAAAAGTGATATGATGTCATACACGTGGTATACATCATCCTATACCAAGGCTCAAACAATCATCATTCAGGATTCAAACAACCTGGTTTAAAATTATTTGTCTATTTGATCGATGTTAGTGTAATGACATCATGTTAACATTTTATTTATGTCAGTGGTTTCATAATCAGGTTTCACTGGCAGTGTTGATGATATCTCCTTAATTTGCTTGCTTTACAGTGATGTTTTTAGATTATGCATTGCAGTTACTTATAATATAATATAATATAATCAGTACCTTCCCAGTATTTCCAGATATCCATTAAATATTACCTTTGATTACATACAATATGAGTGTAATTGTTTTTCTTTCAAAGCATTGTAAATAAACATGTTAAAAAGCAGATTTTCTGTATTAGAATGGAATTGGTACAGCAACAGAATAGCATAGTGGTGTACCAGTTGACATTGTAGCATATCCTTCTTCAGACTGCTGTATGGGCAGTACAAACCTCCTCAGGAATGTTACATAACACTCTTAGCATTTCTTTTGTTTTTTCTTAAATGTACACTCTTGCCAGAAATATGAGTACCAGACTAGCTGGGTTTTAGTTAATAGTGTATTGGCTGTTGATCTAATACAGTTCACTTTAATGCATTCTCAAAAATTATTTGTTGGGTTGGTATTATGAAAATGTGACATTCTGTAATGGATAACAGTATTTTACTTCTTCCCTCAACAACATCAAAACCCTAGCTACGCTGAATATACAAACAAAGACACAATCATCAAATCAAATATACTCATGTTGTTGTCAACAGCGTCAAAAGCATTTGACAGATTGAGAGACACAGGGACTATTTCCTGTCCATGTCACCTATCAGGTCATAAACTACTTTATTGGCAGTAGAAGTAGTTCTCTTCTGTTTTCTAAAACCAGATTGAAACCATGATAATTTGTAGTTCACACAAAAAACTTGTTCAATTGATCTGATCTAGTGATCAAGGGATTCAAATAGTTTTGCTGACACAGACAGTTAGACATTGACCTGTAGTTATTGAGACTAGGTTCACCTCCTTTTTAAAAAGAGCATGACCATAACATTTCCAAATGCTATGGATTACATTTAGCCCATGAGTAAGAAAGGTGTTAATGGGCTCAGGTACAGTACATGGCTATTTGAAATGAGACATAGACACAGATTATCTGGACCAGCTGCTTTGTTAGGGTCCATGCCTTTTAAGGAGTTATGTATCCCAGATTCATCCCAGGTGAAAAACTAAAACTCTGGTTATTTCTTTACTCTGGCAGAGAAGGTAGAGTGATACACCTGTACCAGTCATCTACAGGATGGTGGGAAAGTATTATTATTAAGCTATTCATCTGATCAGTAAGTGTTTATTTGCTTGTAAAAACACAATATAAGATAATATATAACAAGTAACAAGAATTTCTTGTGATGTCCAATAGGTAACTGTAGCTTGTGATATCACTAAATGAAATATCGTTAAGATTTTTGAAGAAATTGGGTAAGTTAAAATATAGTTGAAGGATTGAAAAGCTCCCAAAGCCGCAGTGATCCTTCTGACCTCTCACTTCCCATCAGTGCTATTAGTTCACAACCACAATTATCACATTCAGCAGACTCACAGTCAAAACTGTTGTCTGTTCATATAAGGTTTTTGTTTTTTAACCACATCTCATGAAATTGTATTTTCACACATTTTTATGTACACCACAACGCAGATGTGTTGTTCTGGACTTGGTACGTCTATCAAGATCATTAGTATGTAGGACCAAACCTGCCAAAATTAGAAATGAATGAATATAACTATCATAATAAATGTATTCATCAATATTATTTCCCTATTTATTTAATTCATTGATGATTCATTTCTGTATTTATTAATTATTGTATTCATTTCCATAATCTTATATTTAGGGATCCAAGCAGTGAAGCTGTGGGAACCCTATTGTAATTGTTAGTCTTTTAATTATTATTATTAAGGGTCCGAGCAGCAAAGCTAGGGTAACCCTATTGTAATAGTTTTTTTATTATAATTATTCTCTTCCGCCGTTTTTGCAAATTTATCAACTTCTAGCAGCAAAAATGTTTTGTAACTTGGCACATCCATAGAGGGCTCTACTAAACTCATAAAAACAAATTTTGGTGCCCATAAGTCACTGGCTCTCATTTATCATTCTTGCGTAGAAACGGGCGTATATGTTGGCGTAAGATTTTGCTTACACTCCTCTCACCGCCTGATTTATGAAGATGTGCGTACCTTTAAAATCCAGGTGTACGCAATACCTGCCCTTGATAAATGCCGCGGCTGAAAACGATCGTCATTAGAATAAGACGCCCCTATATATTCAAGTCTCCGCTTCCCCCACGCCCTCATTTTACGCCATGGACACACGGAAGACGGCAACAAAGAGAAACTTCTCTGATGTGGAGCTTGAGACAATCACCAGGGAGGTTGAAAGAAATAAAATTGCTTTATTTGGCAGTTTAAAAAGTCGAATAAAAGGCGAACACAAAAACAAAATATGGACCCAAATTACGAGTGCTGTTAACAGTGTGGGGGTTGAGAAGCGCACTCCAGCAGAGGTAAGAATGTTTTATTGCTTAATACAAGTTAAGCATGAGTTTTCTTTATTGCTTAATATAGACCGATCAAGTTAAGCATGAGTTTTCTTGTTTATTGTAGGTGAAAAAAAAGTGGTCCGATTCAAAGATCGCCACAAAGAGGCGCGTCTCGGCACTAAAGAGGAGCCAGAGTCAGATTGGGGGAGGCCCACCGGATCCAAGTCTCCAGCTGACACCGAACGAGGAGCATTATAAAATCTGTTATTATAAAGCTGTTTGGATGAGCAAATGACCTATCACAATGCATTTTACAGCACGTGTTTGAAACAATTAGCATTTCATTTCGTATCAGGTCACATGTATTGGGGTGTTCAATAGTGATGATGATGTGATGTGGAGTATCATTCATTCACATTAATAATTGCATGACAATTTGTAATATTCGTCTTATTATTTTATGATTTTTATTATTAATGACGTTTATTGTTATTTAGAAGAAGAATGTCGTTATTTTTTCTATTATTTAAAATGTCATTTTTATTATTTTGTCAGTCTGAATTATATTTTGGTCATTAAAAGCCTTTTATTACTGAACCCAGTCTGTGCGGAACTGCCGGGCCTAACCCTGAAACGTCATGTAAAGCGCACAGGCTCGCATCTGAAGGAATACATATAAATCAAATGCTTTGGGAAAGTCACACAAATTAAACATTGAAGTCTATGTTGCACAAAAATAAACACTGAAGTTTATAATTATTATGTTGTTGTTTTTTGTTGTGTTACTGAGCACCTGTTTGTATGTATAAAATGGTGGTTACACTTAGGACAGGCAGGCACTGGGAAACGTTGTTGGTTTTTTACCAGGGAAAGAGAGGATGCAAACGTTAGTGTATGCTTGCTCCAATGGGAAATAAAGCGCATGAACTATACGCTTGCCTGGACATTGGACTCATTGGCCCTCATTTATCATTCTTGCGTAGAAACGGGCGTATATGTTGGCGTAAGATTTTGCTTACACTCCTCTCATCGCCTGATTTATGAAACTGTGCGTACCTTTAAAATCCAGGTGTACGCAATACCTTCCCTTGATAAATGCCGCGGATGAAAACGATCGTCATTAGAATAAGACGCCCCTATATATTCAAGTCTCCGCTTCCCCCACGCCCTCATTTTACGCCATGGCCACACGGAAGACGGCAAAAAAGATAAACTTCTCTGACGTGGAGATTGAGACGATCACCAGGGAGGTAGAAAGAAATAAAATTGTTTCATTTGGCAGTTTAAAAAGCGGAATAAAAGATGATGTGATGTGGAGTACCATTCATTCACATTAATAACTGCATGACATTTTGTAATATTCGTCTTATTATTTCATGATATTTATCAATGACGTTTATTGTTATTTAGAAGAAGAATGTCGTTATTATTATTATTTCTATTATTGTCTAAAAGAAGAAGAATGTCATTTTTATTATTTTGTCAGTCTGAATTATATGTTGGTAATTCAAAGCCTTTTATTACTGAACCCAGTCCATGCGCAACTGCCGGGCCTAACCCTGAAACGTCATGTAAAGCGCACAGACTCGCATCTGAAGGAATACATATAAGTCAAATGCTTTGGTGAAGTCACACAAATGAAACCTTGAAGTCCATGTTGCACAAAAATAAACACTGAAGTTTGTAATTATGTTGTTGTTTTTTTTACAGTAGGTCATAATATATAACATCTTTTAGTTTGTCAGTGCGTTAGGATTTTCTTTTCTGCGCTGTTAAGATTTCATTTCTCTCCGCCATGTCCATGTGCAATATTTTGTTGTCATCCATCCACCAAAGATCACTCCAAATATAACTATTAATACTGTTTTATTTTCAGTTTACATCTCTGCACTGGCATAACATCAGTGCACGAGGGAACTGCAGCAGGGGCTGAGTATACGGCTACACATTTTTTACTTGAGACAGGTCAAAATAAAAGTCCCGTCTCTTCAAACATGCGCACAATTAACTCTTGCACAATTTTGGGTATAGAACAGTCAGTATCATAATTAAACAACATAATATAACATAAATGATGAGAACATATAACTCAACATGCGCATTTCCGCACTAACTCAAAACGTGCGTACACCACCTCCTGAGCTGGCGTAGGATTTGAGAGTGCCGTACGCCAACGTCCATATTGATAAATCTCAAAGTCACCGTGGTTTTGGGTGTACGCTGGAAATTTGGTGTACGCACTTTTGATAAATGAGGGCCATTGTGCCCTGCGTAAGATATAATCTTTAAGTGCCTCAGTGGACGTTTGATTTTGAGTTTGTATATTTTCTTTTAATTTCTTTTTTGATTTAAGCTGAGGACAAATCGCCACTACATAAGTAAAAAACGTACCTTAACGTGGACATTCATGTCGTTGGACTTCGTGGAAGTTTGGATTAGGCCTACTACATGAAAGAGGATTGTGGTGTACGTTGTTAAATCACGTCGTTGTTTGAAAGACGGGGGACTACGGACATCACAGGAAACCGTTCAACAGTTGGTATGTGAATTTTTTTTACTTTGAAGCTGTATTGGAAGATGGCTTAGCTATTGGAGCGTTGGATTCATTCTTTCACTGCATGAGGTTGAATAATGGAAGTCTTAAGAGTTGTGGCTTTGGAGGATGTGTAACGATTGCGCAATCAACTTCAGGGGCATAAACAAATTGTGTGAAAATTGAGCTGAACTTAAAGGGGTTTGAGTAAAAGGGAAACAATGTCGCAACAATCTTCCACGTCAAGAGTGAAGAGTGACGTTCTGCCTAAGCACTCTGTAAAACGAGGCGTCAAGTTCACTGAAAAAGGCCAGAGAGTGAAGTTCTAAGACAAAATGAGTATTTTCATACAAAAATGACCATGTTCTGTGAATTCACTGCTGAAGTAAAGGGCTGGTTGTCTGAAGCTGCTCACCCATATGTACAATCAGTTGTTATTGATGCAGAACACCCTGATAACCAAAGTGTAACTTCTGATGGGATTAATCCTGAAGACAGCGCATCTAACATCTCATGTGTGAAGGAGAGTAATTCCAGATCACATTCTCAAGTATCAAGAGCTTCATCCACTTCATCTGCAAGGATTAAAGCAGAAGCTGATCAGGCAGCACTTATGGAACACATGACTGCATTAAAAAGGAAACACTTGTTAGAAGCCAAAGAAGAGGAATTAAGGAAGGAAAAGGAACAGTTGGCTCTGGAAGCCGACCTTGCTGCAACCAATGCTAAACTTTGTGTGCTGGTAATTAATTCAAAATGTGGTTCTAAAGGATCTGACGGAATGAATTCCTATTATGAAAGGAACAAGCAAAGGACAGGCCACCTGAATCCGTACGCTGATCATTTCATTCCAGACCACCATGACATAAGGAACATTCACAGTGAATTTCACCCTGAGTCACGGGCTCAGATTATCAGGCCTGAAAGGGTGGAAATGGGACAATCGGACACCAGACTGGCAACAAGTGACACCCAAACACAAAGGACACAAATGGTTCATGATACTCAACCGCAATCCTATCCTAACTCAGCATGCAACAATAATACCCAGAATGATATTGTGAGCATTATGCAACAACAAAATGATATTACCACGCTGTTGGTTCAGCAAAATTTAGCATCTGCTCTGCCAATGAGAAGTATTCCCGTGTTTGACGGTGACCCTCTTCAGTTTCGAGCCTTTATTAGAGCTTTTGAAAACTGTGTAGAAAAGACCAATAACAGGAGTGATTGCTTGAACTTTTTGGAACAGTACACCAGGGGTCAGCCAAGGGAACTGGTGAAAAGTTGTCAGCACTTGCCTCCTCAGCAGGGATACCAAAGAGCTAAATCCCTTCTTGCAGAACATTTCGGCAACGAGCACAAAATTGCCTCTGCTTATATGGACAAAATTCTTACAAGGCCTCTCATTAAGCCAGAGGATGTAAAAGCATTACAAGCATTCTCTCTGTTTCTTCGAGGTTGTTCCAATATAACACAGCAAGTCATATATTTGAAGGAGTTGGACATGCCATCCAACCTCAGAAGCATTGTGATGAAATTGCCTTATAAGCTAAGGGAAAAGTGGCGAAATGTTGCATGTGATCTGCAGGAGCAAAGTGGACACAGGGCTGTATTTACTGACCTTGTGACTTTTGTTGGAAAAACAAGTGAAAATTGTCTCCGACCCCCTGTTTGGTAATGTACAGGATTGTCAATCTACCAGCTATACTAAAGCCTCCATCGCTGGTCATGCAAAGCAGAGAAGAACTGGGAGTGCTTTTGCAACCAGTGTTAGTTCAGTAAAAGAAGGAGATAAGGTCTACATTGATGATAAGATCAAGTCCTCCTCTGCCCAAGGTAATCTTAAAGGCTGTTTATTCTGTCAACAGAACAATCACACTCTGGATAAATGCTCACGGTTTAAGTTAAAGATGCACCGGGACAAGATAAGTTTCATAAAGGAAAATGGAATTTGTTTTGGTTGCTTAAAAAGTGGTCACACAAGCAAAGACTGTAGGAGTCGTTTGGATTGTAGTGTGTGTCACTTGAAGCATCCATCAGTCCTTCACATTGAGGGAAAGGGTACATCATTCAAAGAGGCACAGGAGTCTGTGAGCCTTCCACGAAGTGTGTCAACTGGACAACAGACGTGTGGTCATATAGGGGCCGGCGAAGAGGATGATGCTGTCTTCTCAATTGTTGCCGTTCAGGTTAAAAGCCAGATGAGTAATACAGTTGTGCAGACTTACGCATTTCTGGATCCTGGGAGTTCAGGTACTTTCTGCACTGTTGATTTGGCAAGAAGACTAGGTCTAAGAGGAAAGCCAGCGAACATTTTATTAAGGGCAATGGGTCAAAAGAAAATTGTGAGTACTAATGTTTTGTCTGGTTTAGAAGTATCTGGCATGGATACTAATGATTTTATTCAGTTGCCTAAGGTTCTAACTCAAAAGATGATGCCAGTGTCTAAGTTGAACATTCCACGACAAGGGGATGTGGCTAAATGGTCTTACTTGCGAAACATAAACCTTCATGACTTGGATTCAAGTGTTGATTTGCTCATTGGAACTGATGCATCAAAAGTGATGGAACCCTGGGAGGTGATTAACAGTCAAGGTGAAGGACCATATGCAGTTCGAACAAGAGTTGGCTGGGTAATTAATGGACCACTTCGAGGCGAAGGCAGCAATAGAGTAAGGAGTGGGTGCTCTGTTGTTACAACCAATCGCATTTCGGTGGAGTATCTGGAGGAAATGCTCATTAAACAATATAACCATGACTTTAATGAAATAACATCTGAGGAACAATTGGAGATGTCAATAGAGGACGTTAAATTCATGAAGATTGTGAGTAGTACAATAGAACTGAAAAATGGACATTATTGCATTGTCTTACCTTTTAGAGAAAAAGATCCTGTCTTACCAAATAATCGCTGTGTTGCTGAACAACGCCTCCAAGGTTTGAAGAGAAAGTTTGAGAGGAAGGATAAGTTTAAGGAGGAGTACACCTCATTTATCGGTGATATGTTGGTTCAGGGTTATGCTGAAGTGGTACCAGTGGACCAACTGGAACAAGGGGATGGAAAGGTCTGGTACATCCCCCATCACGGAGTACATCACCCCAGTAAGGGCAAGCTGAGGGTTGTGTTTGACTGTGGAGCTACATACAAAGGAACATCACTAAACTGTCAGCTCTTGCAGGGTCCAGATCTCACTAACTCCCTTATTGGGGTCCTCATTCGGTTTAGGAAAGAGCCTGTTGCTGTCATGTCTGACATCCATACCATGTTTTATCAAGTACAGGTGCCTGACAAACACATGAACTTTCTTCGCTTTCTTTGGTGGCCTAATGGCAATACTGATAAAGAAACAGTGGAATATCGAATGAAGGTACACTTGTTTGGAGCTGTATCTTCTCCAAGTTGCGCAAATTATGCCTTGAGAAGAACTGCAGAGGACAATGCGTTGGATTTTCCAGATGAAGTAATCAGTACAGTTCGTCATAACTTTTATGTGGACGACTGCCTGAAGTCCATACCCTCAGAAAGAGATGCAATTAAAATTGCAAAGGACTTGACTGCGCTCTGTGATAAAGGTGGATTTAGTCTCAGAAAATGGGTGACTAATAGCCTCAGTGGCCGTTTGATTTTGAGTTTGTATATTTTCTTTTAATTTCTTTTTTGATTTAAGCTGAGGACAAATCGCCACTACATATATTTATTTCTGAATTATTTTATTTCTGTATCTCCTTGCCCTTAAACTAATGGGGGCTGACAGTTGGACTAACATTTTGGACATTTCTGACTGTATCTTGAAGCTCTTGTCATTAGGGTCAGGTGGGGCACAGTCCCACCTGTTGTCAACATGTTATTTTATTTCTGGAAGATTACTTCCTATAATTTATTATCTATAAATATATAGCATCTTCCTAAATTGCATATCATTTGTGTAAGGAGTTTATTTAATGTTCATTGGTCCCTGCTTTGCTGCTTCAGACTGCGTTCTGCCAATTCCAGTTCACAGTTGTAGGCCATAGGCTAAGAGTGAATGTGGGGCTAGTCCCTCTCTCAAAATGCAATGTAGATCACACGAATATGATGCCTAGTGGGGCTGGCAGCCGGTAGCCCCACTACAGTGTCGTTTTGTATTTCAGACCTTATTGCCTGTCTCTCTGGCGCCAACATTAGTCGGCAAGAAGAGCGAGGAGGGTAGATTGTTATAGCTAGCTTGTTAGCTTCACAAACGCCAGATAACTTGAAAAAATGAATAAAGTGGATTTCATACTCGAGCACCAGTTTGAAACCTATCATTTGGAGGGGAAACTTAAAGTAAAGCGACTTTTTTGTCATCACTCAAACTGCTTGTAAAAGTAACCACGGGTTTAATGTGGAGTGGTTTTTGAAGAAAAAGTGTCTAACGGTTAGCATATAAAAGAAGGCACTCTTCTGTTTTCCATGTCTGCTATTTGGTGTAGATGGTACTTGGTCGAGGACCGGTTAGATTTGAAACATCTTTCTGAGAGGATTGCAAAACATGAGAGCAGCGGGAGTCGTCTGGACAATGCTGTGAAATTGGGCTTACTTGCAAGGGTAAATGTTGCAGCCCAAGTTGACAGTGCATGAGCAGCATAACAAACAGGTGGAGGAAAACTGGTACGTTCTCAGTCGGATCATAACATGTATTAAACTGTGTGGAAAATGTGAAAACGCACTTTGGGGGCACGACGAGTCGTTGGACTCCCTGAATCCTGGAATATTCAGAGGCATTTTTGAGACAATAGAGACATGTATTAAACTGTGTGGAAAATGTGAAAACGCACTTTGGGGGCACGACGAGTCGTTGGACTCCCTGAATCCTGGAATATTCAGAGGCATTTTTGAGACAATAGAGACACTATGATGCTCTGCCCATCTTCAAAGGGACATCTGGCACTGTACAAAATGAACTGTTAGACTGTATGTATGAAGTGTACAGGGAGGAGATAGCCAAGCAAGTGGACGAGACATCATTTGTTGCTATTCAGGCAGATGAGACAACTGATGTCTCCTGTAAATCACAAATGGTGGTTGTGTTGCAATACGTTGCCTGACAATACAGTGACAGAGACGTTTTTGGAGTTTGTGGAAGTCAAAGATAAAACTGGACTCGGCCTCTCTAATAGCATTAAGGCTGTGCTGGAACCACTGAAGCTGGGAGAAAAGCTGATCGCTCAGACTTATGATGGTGCGACTGTAATGAGTTGAAACGTCTGAGGGGTACAGACGCTAATGAAAGAGACCTACCCACATGCCCAGTTTGTTCACTGCTATGCTCACCAGCTGAACCTGACCTTGCAGCAACTTTGTTCAGCAAGGATGAGCACCCT
Organism: Esox lucius; assembly: GCF_011004845.1. NCBI lineage: Eukaryota > Metazoa > Chordata > Actinopteri > Esociformes > Esocidae > Esox > Esox lucius. The sequence continues at coordinate 9,376,021 of NC_047582.1, forward strand.
GACGGTGTTTGCAGATTTAACTGCTTTTGCCACCTTTTTCTCTGCCGCTCCAAAACGTGTTGCGAAACTTGTTGAGGCAACACAGAGACGCATTCCAAATCCACCCGCTGTACGGTGGAACTTTAAAAGTAGAACTGTCAATGCAGTTTGGGAAAACCCCTCTGCAATGCTCCTGTGTATGGAGGACATACGCACACAACCAGGATGGGATGAGACCACCATAAGTGAGGCATATGGCCTGCCAAAAATACTCCGGAACCGAACCTTTCTGCAGCTGCTGGAATTTTTTTTCTACCTTATGCCAGAAGTTGATGTTTTATACAACACTCTGCAAAAACAGAGCATTGATGCATCTGGGATTAGCAGTGCACTCACCCGTTTCAAGGAAAATGTCCAGAATATGCGGAAGCAAACTGATGAATGGGCTGCCACCGTTCACAATGGAACAGACGAGCCAGGCCGATGAGTAACCAACACAGCGCCGTTGATAAAGGAGGCATGCGACATATCTCCCAGGTAAAACAGATGTTTTCACAAAGTGACCACCTGATCGCTGCCAAGCTGGTTGACAGCTCTTCCCACAATTTGTTCTGTCATTCCCTACATCTGAGCTTGACTGTGCAGTGAAACTATGGCCTCTAGGAAACGAGGAAAGTTGAACTCTGAGTAGACCTGTGACGACTGCGCCCTCTGCTGCCTCTTCTCCCCCTGCAGCAGGCAGGCTCCAGCGGTCGACGTCACCGGTCTTCTGACACCACCGCCCATCTCATTCATGCATTTCACCTGTTGTCTTGTTTGGCGCACCTGGTCCTCATTCTAATCATTTCACCCAGTATATATGTTCCCTCTGCTTCCCTTGTCTTTGTGTGTTATTGTCTCGCCTACCCAGAGCATTATCAGGCTACGCCACTATTAAAACACAGTTCAACACTATGACTTTGGATTCCTGCTCCTCATTCCTCCTCGAGCCTGACAAGTCCACTCTGTACCGCCACACTGAGCTTCACACTGGTAAGACGGCCCTGTCTCTGTTAAGATCCATCCATGAGAACAACCTAGAGGAGGCTTTTGCTGAGACTGTCACTCTGCTGAAAATGATCATAACAACACATCCAAGTCAGAGAGGAACTTTTCCACCTTGAAGAGGGTAAAACCTTCAATTGCAATACCATGGGACAGCCGCGACTCAACACATTTGCCATGTTGTCCATCGAAAGCCAGCTGATTCAGCAGCTACATGACTTCATTCATCAAAAAGTTTGCCCAGAGGAAGAATTTCCATGCCACCCTTCTCTTCAAGTGAGCCCTCAGCCTTTGTGAGTGAAAGCATATTTTATCATCCTGCCTTTGTGGTGCTGGTCCATGCATTAGTCACATTTTTGTGCTGAATCGATTGTTATAGATGGTGACAACTGTTAGTGTGTCCATGCTCATTGCTGTTTGCGTATGGCCCATTGGTTCTGAGCTTGGTTGCATTCCTAATTTAGGTTTGTAAATGTGTGTGTGTTTGTGTGAAGGAGAGCAATTACACAAGGTCTCTCTCCAGTATGTGTACTACAACACCTGGTAGAAGCAAGCCGCTCTGTCGTTAAAAGTGTTTATCCACGCTGTTTGTTGAGGTGTTAAATAAACACAAATGTAGCGAGTGGAAGTTTTGTAGCTTTACTGGTATGTATCCTATATTTTTAAATGCTTTGTGCCCCACCAATATAAAAATGCCACTGGATAGGAAACATGATTTTGTAATCAAAATATTGTGCAAAAAGATTGTCTATAAAATAATTGCGATCATCCTCAAATTATTTCGATCAGGCAATTGCGTGATAATTGCGACAGCCCTGGTGTAGCGTATATACACTCACCTAAAGGATTATTAGGAACACCATACTAATACTGTGTTTGACCCCCTTTTGCCTTCAGAACTGCCTTAATTCTACGTGGCATTGATTCAACAAGGTGCTGAAAGCATTCTTTAGAAATGTTGGCCCATATTGATAGGATAGCATCTTGCAGTTGATGGAGATTTGTGGGATGCACATCCAGGGCACGAAGCTCCCGTTCCACCACATCCCAAAGATGCTCTATTGGGTTGAGATCTGGTGACTGTGGGGGCCATTTCAGTACATTGAACTCATTGTCATGTTCAAGAAACCAATTTGAAATGATTCGAGCTTTGTGACATGGTGCATTATCCTGCTGGAAGTAGCCATCAGAGGATGGGTACATGGTGGTCATAAAGGGATGGACATGGTCAGAAACAATGCTCAGGTAGGCCGTGGCATTTAAAGATGCCCAATTGGCACTAAGGGGCCTAAAGTGTGCCAAGAAAACATCCCCCACACCATTACACCACCACCAGCAGCCTGCACAGTGGTAACAAGGCTTGATGGATCCATGTTCTAATTCTGTTTACGCCAAATTCTGACTCTGTCTCAACAGAAATCGAGACTCATCAGACCAGGCAACATTCTTCCAGTCTTCAACTGTCCAATTTTGGTGAGCTCGTGCAAATTGTAGCCTCTTTTTCCTATTTGTAGTGGAGATGAGTGGTACCCGGTGGGGTCTTCTGCTGTTGTAGCCCATCCGCCTCAAGGTTGTGCGTGTTGTGGCTTCACAAATGCTTTGCTGCGTACCTTGGTTGTAACGAGTGGTTATTTCAGTCAAAGTTGCTCTTCTATCAGCTTGAATCAGTCGGCCCATTCTCCTCAGACCTCTAGCATCAACAAGGCATTTTCGCCCACAGGACTGCCGCATACTGGATGTTTTTCCCTTTTCACACCATTCTTTGTAAACCCTAGAAATGGTTGTGTGTGAAAATCCCAGTAACTGAGCAGATAGTGAAATACTCAGACCGGCCCTTCTGGCACCAATAACCATGTCACGCTCAAAATTGCTTCAATCACCTTTCTTTCCCATTCTGACATTCAGTTTGGAGTTCAGGAGATTGTCTTGACCAGGACCACACCCCTAAATGCATTGAAGCATCTGCCATGTGATTGGTTGATTAGATAATTGCATTAATGAGAAATTGAACAGGTGTTCCTAATAATCCTTTAGGTGAGTGTATATACAGCTCTGGAAAAATTAAGAAACCACTGCAAAATTATCACTTTCTTTTGGTTTTACTATTCATAGGTATATTTTTGTGAGTAAAATGAATAGTTTTATTTTATTCTAAAACTGCTGACCACATTACTCCCAAATTCCAAATAAAAATATTGTCATGTAGAGGTTTCATTTGTAGAAAACTGGTCAAAATAACCACAAAAAGATGCATTGTTTTCAGACCTCAAATAATGAAAAGAAAACATTCATATTCATTTTTCAACAACAAAATCTTAAGGTTTTAACTGAGGAAGAGTTCAGAAAAAAATATTTAGATTTTTATTCACAGATTTCAAGCGTCTTGGCGTGCTATCCACCAGTCTGTCACATTGCTGTTGGGTGAAATTCAAGTAGCTCGGCTTTGTTTGATGGCTTGTGAACATTCACCTTTATATACCTTTATACTCTTCCTTTTTAAAATAGATTTGGTCCGGCAGCGGTTCTTTATGGCCGGAATTCTCTAATTTTAACCCATATTGGCAGTCAAAAAAGTATAGTGTATGGTGATGATAGGCCTAATAGGCTAACCGCATTTGGTTTAACCGACTTTTGAAAGCGATTTCAAATGTTTTTTTAAGTAGGCTAGTCTATACTTCCGTGGCTTAATTATGTTAGATTACATTTAGCCTGACGTTTAAACTCATATTTAAATTATTTAGTTTGATGTAGAAAGTAATAGCATAATTAGTGTAAAATCTCTGCCTTCCAATATTGTAGTTGTCAATGTCATCTCAGCCTAAGACAAGCTAAGCCTAATGAAACTGTATTATGTTTGCAAGGGCAAACCGATAGCTCACTATTGAAAGGTTAGCACCCGCACTTCGCACTGAGATTTTTAACTGGATGATCATGTAAAGAAAAAGGTGAAGGCGTTCCTCTATAAACTGAAACGGTAATATTTTTTATTAAAAACTTAACTGGATTAAATCTAATATTCGAAATAAATGCAGATTGCGTCTTATACTGGGACTGATGCATAGATATATAGTATTTATAATTAAATAACAACAATCCCAGATAGCAATGAGCACTGGTAAAAGTAGCCTATTACTTTGACCAGTGCAAATGTATGCCAGTTAGCCTATAGAAAAACTGAGAGGGGTTTTTGGAAAGTCAATATAGGCTAGAAAAACGGTGCGTCTTTGCGAGTCTTGTAGATGTCACCCAGAAGGAGCTCAGAGTAGAGCCGCTGCTCCTCCACATCGAGAGGGGTCAGCTGAGATGGCTTGGGCATCTGTTTCGGATGCCTCCAGAACGCCTTCCCGGGAAGGTGTTCCGGTCCCGTCCCACCGGGAGGAGACCCCGGGGAAGACCTAGGACACGCTGGAGGGACTATGTCTCCCGGCTGGCCTGGGAACGCCTCTGTGTCCCCCCGTAAGAGCTGGAGGAAGTGTCTGGGGAGAGTGAAGTCTGGGCATCTCTGCTTAGACTGCTGCCCCCGCGACCGGCCCTGGATAAGCGGAAGATGGATGGATGGACGTTTGTATGTACACCACAACGCTCTGTTAGTCTGGACTTGATACATCTATCAAGGTCATTAGTGCATGAAAAACCTCTCCTATTAACTCAAATGACCTTTAAAGAAGTGAAAGTCAGACTTCACTTTTCAATATTAGAATCTCTCCCCAACAACTGCAGTGCTGATGAAGGCTGGACAGATTTTCCTTGTTTCATTGTGTTACTGTGACTCCTGATGCAGTTTAGCAGTATGAGATCTGATGGAGGTCAAAAGTTGAAGGAGTGTTCTCCTCCGATGCTTTATTTCTACTAACTTCCTGGTTGAGCGAGCAGTTTAAGATCCGCTATAAGGTACCTGGGTATGTTCTGGAGGATACCCGTATGCCACAATCGTCAACGCTCCTCATATGTTTGGGAGCTGCAGTCAGAGAACTGTTCTGGACTTGGTATTCTATCTAGGTCATTAGTGCATGAAAAAACACTCCTATTTACTCAAATGACCCTTAAAGAAGTGAAATTCAGACTTCTCATTTCAATAGTAGAATTTCTCCCCCACAATTGCCGTGCTGATGAATCACTGGCCTAGGTCCATGCCCAGGTTATGCCACCCGACTTTGGACAGGAGTCCCACAAGGGCAGTATAATTTGACCCAACTCCAGGTAGGGATGGCTGGCCAGGCTTTCCTTGTTTCATTGTGCTACTGCGACTCCTGCTGTTGAAGGAGATTGAAAGATCCTGAGTAGTAAATGTAGGGTATATTGTGTCACCAGTTTATTGTAATGTTTTTATTTTTCATTTTTCCCCTTTGAAGATTTCAGTTTGTTATAAAATTGAATTGTTCACATTATAGGTCACATTAAAAGTTCTTACATGATCTTTTACATCACAAGAACCTGGCATTTTAACAGGGGTGTGTAGGCTTTTTATATCCACTGTACTCAAATCACTGTTTTTAAGGTTATTTCTTGGCTATCAAGTGTCACATTTCCACAACACTTACCTTTACTGAATGTTTACCAAAAAGCTGTTCAGATGAATACACCAAAACTGACTTTTGAATCTTAAAAATGTGGACAATTCATTCATTGTATTCCTTTGTAATTAGACTGATCAGAAATCTTATGATGCGTAATAGGAAATCTACATGTCCGTCAAAATGATATGTTCTCCAGTCCTCCATGTTCTTCATATGTTCTCCAGAGACTTTCTTTTTCCTGATAATACTGTGCAAGGCCTGAATAGTTTCAGTTAGTGTATGTCTTACTGGAAAACATGAAAAAGTACACAAACATACTGTGAGGGAAGATGGTAGGAGTATAACAATGGAATGTTGTACAGCAAATAAACTGGAATGATGTATGTCCGGTGACTTTGTAATTTATGATTGAATTGTTGTGTCCATGTTTGATGTTTTACAACGACTGATAAGCAACCCGGACGAGTGTTATAACACGTGCAATATGTTTGATGTTTTACAACGACTGATAAGCAACCCGGACGAGTGTTATAACACGTGCAATATGTTTGATGTTTAACAATGGTGTCTTAGGGTTCCAGAATGTTAAATTCCAAGGCAATATATGTGTTATATCAGCGGCAAGATGTTTGGTGTGTAACAAATGGGGCGCCAGGGTTCAGCAATGCTGTAACCCCCGGGTATTTAATGTTCCGGTAATTGCTATAAGTCTAACTACCAAGGAATACGAATAATTAATTGTCCACTTTTTTTAAGATTCACAAGTCAGTTTTGGTGCATTCATTTGAAAAACAGCTTTTTGGTAAACATTCAGTAAAGGTAAGTGTTACGGAAATGTGAAATAGCCAAATAACCTTAAAAACTGTGATTTTAGTATATTATTACATTACCAGTACAAGTTATAACATATAAAAAAAAATATTTACCCAGTTAATAATGAAATAACCAGTCAATAGTTTTATCTGAGCTCATTGTGTGTGTGTGTGTGTGTGTGTGTGTGTGTGTGTGTGGTTGGAAAGTTCAACAGCCTAAAAAATGTCTGGTTCTGTGTCCTCATAAAGAAGAAGTCTGGGTTTCGAAATGCAGCAAATGTAGCTTTCAAGATCACCAGTTAAACATAATTAGGGAACACAAAGCAGAAGTTTGGGCTTTTTAACCACCCTGAGATAACACTAAGGAACTCTCAATCAATAGAGATGAGAGAAGGCTATTCCATCTAACATTTTCTAAATGCAGTCAAACCAATATTCATCTATCCCTCCACTGCGTCACAATTCAAAAAGTAATACAGTTGTGCTCATTAGTTTGCATACCCTAGCAGAAATGGTGACATTTCGGCATTGATTTTGAAAATGACTGATCATGCAATTTATGACTGATCATGCAATTTATGACACATAGTTGTTGATAACTAAAATCACCCAAATGGCCATGATCCAAGGGTATGCAAACTTGAGCACAACTGTATGTCCTTTTAAAGAAGTGAGATTAACAAGAATGCTGGTCTTTGAAATGAAAAGTAAAACAACTGTTTGTCCAGTGACAAGATCCGCCTCTGAACCAAGTAGATAAGGAGCTGTGCACATCAGAAGGACACTGTCCAAGGGTATTTTTTTTGTTATCACTCAATCAGTGTGCTGTCTGAACAATTTGCTGAATGAAAGGGGACCGAGTCAAAGGTTTGTTTGAAATATAATATAATTCTGTTGCATGTATTCTACAAAGTAAAACATTTACATGTAATTACAGATTAGTATTTAATATTAAGTATTAAAAACTGGATTATTTTCTTGGAAGTAATTTTGATATATTGGCTTTACATTTTCCTTACTTGGAGAATAGGCACACTAGCTTTAGTTTCGTTATGACTTTTGAATTCAATTTACAAATGAAATTGTGTTGCTCTTTTTACTGACTGTTGGGGAATTAATGTTAAAACGTGTTAAATATACATCACATTCTTAGAAGAATGTATATATTTAGCATGAAGTTTATAGATACCAAAAAATACATTAACTGTTGACATTTTAGTTGATACTTTATCCACAGCGCCTGCTTCCCCCCTTAGCAGAGCCCAATCATGGGGGCATCTGTAAGTGTAAGGAACCAAACTCCCTACATTTGGCACTATGAAGTTATCGGTGACGTAAGTACAGTATCAGAGACAGTAAAAAAAATTGTTAGTTACTAACAAAATAAAGATATGACACAAATGCTGCTTTGGAGGCAACTTCCATCCTTGCAGGTAATAGCAATGACACCATTAAAAGATTATTGCAAATAAAGGCATGCCACAAGAGATGGCAAACATAATAGGTACAGTTAATGTGTTGATGTTGTTAATATGAAGGACTGATCTCAAAATATTGCAATCTCTATCTATTTTTTCAACTATCAGTCTGAATACATGTAATATTAAACAACTTTAGATGCATTATTGTTTTATGTTTTCCAGGGAGGTGGCAGTGGCACATTGTACAGTGGGGGTAGTGTTGAAAATAAACTAAACTCTAGATGGATCCATAACTACCTGAAGCTGAGATATGGCCCTCACAGTTGGAACTCCTTCTCATATGAATTCAACAGTAACAAGGGGAACGGGGATATAACATTCACAATTATAGAGACCAGCAACCGTTCATATATTCAGCTACTGTGCAGCACAGAGAATAACAGTCCAACATGTCCAAACTATGGTAAGTCCAATTAATTTGTACACACCTGCTGAGCAACTTTATCTTGATCATGCTCAATTTGGAAATACATAATATAACTTTAACCCACTGAGGTCTATTGAGGAAACTTTGATTATTTATAATATATATTTTGAATATCGACTTTGTCATCTACGAATGCTGTTTATTTGGTAAATAGCATTAATTCAATATTTTATTTTGATATATTTGTTTATATATTTTGTCATACTTATGTGGTGGAGTGATAATTTTCATAAGAGTATATAGTTTTAATTAAAGCTGAATAGGACTAAAACAATTCACAAAACCTACTAAAAACAACATGAATCATGGCAATAAATACACAAATGTTGTTAGATTAACTTTACATTGTTGATGAAATAATTTACAAGGCAATACCGTTGACATTATAAGATAATACTGAACTTGGAAGGAGGGACAGGTAGCAAGAGAGAAAGGGAAATTCAACCAATTTATATTCAAAAAGTAGTATTGACCAATCCACAGACCAGAGTACACCATCCAATCATGGTTAACCAGCTAACATTCTGAGAGGAAGGGTTTATTTGCATTATGTGAGAGAGAATAAAGCACTGGATAGACACTTCTCAGAACCACTGGTGAATGCCACCAACCCATGCTTGAAAGAAAGAAACAGGGACCCAGTCTTGTCATGACCCTAATTGGCAAATCAGGGCTAAGAGATACTGTACAGGGAGGGGTGTACTGCTGCACAGCAGAAATTCTCTCTATCTCTGCCAACTGTCTCTACTGATTAAAGCATGACATGTCTATAAAAGTGTATCTTTAAAAATAAGAAATGTTATTGTATACTCATGTTACAGTGTTTCTTAAACTTACAAAAGGCAAATCATTTCTCAAAACAAAATATAGTATTGATATTAGTTTGCAGGGTTCTTTACCTAATGTAAATATAATTGTCACGAATCATGGAGACAGAGGCAAGCGCAAGGTTGAAGGAGGTTTTAATATAAACAAAAGGGAAAAACAAAATCGAGTGCCATGCATGACATATAAGAAATGGACTGAACACAGAAACATGGAACACCACAGTAACGATATACAACACAAAGACCAACAAGGACAGGCGAAAATGCCAGAACTAAATACACAGACTAACAAGGAGAACAGAAACAGGTGGGAGCGAAACACAGGTGAAAGGGATAAACCGATAAACTGAAACGAGAACAGGAAAGACCAAAGAAGGACATGACAAATCAAGGACACACAGAAAACACAAAGCGGAACGGTCCTGTCCGACTGGGACCGTCACAATAATTGTGTTCGGATGACGTCTAAAGATGTTGTCTTTTAAGACATTTCCGTATGACCATAAATGAGAGAAATGTATAAATACATTAATACAAAACAAAACAGTAAGCATTGATTTAACAAAATGTTGATACAGCCCTGTGAATATAACATGTTAGTGCTTATGTGTCCTTTTACATGGAAACTTGTTGACATTGGCTGTTGGCTGTCTCACATGGCAACTTATTTATGCGAATCTGGCGAAAAGTTGTCCAATTTGGTGTTTGTCCATCAGGGAAGCAAGAGGAGGACCGCATCCGTCAGCAGCAGGAGGAGATGGAGCGGCGAAGGCAGGAGGAGCAACGAAGACAACAGCAGGAGGAGAGGAGGCGCCAGGAGCAACTGGAAAGGGAGAGAAGGATCCAGCAAGAAATTGAAAGGGAGAGTGAACTTTCTGGTAAGAAGGTTTCAATGGGAAAAGAGAAGTTGAGACAGAAGCTGAGTCTAAAAGCACAGCAGTTCAATCACCAGCGGACACAAGTTCTACACCAGACGATAGAAGATGACGCTGCAGCCATCCAGAGGGATGAGGTAAGGGATCATGAAAAAAAGTTTATTTTCTTTTCAGTGTATCACCTTAAGACCCGCTATGGGGATAAGCACTCTCACCACATGCACAGCTTGACAATTTAATCATACCTTTCAAGGATAATGACGTCTCATTGTTGTTATTATAATATATTTAAAAAACTGTGTACATATTACAATCCCATTTCCAAAATAGTTGCGTAAAGAGACGCAGCGTAAAATGCTAATAAAAACAGAATGCAATGATGTGCAAATAATTTAATCCCTATATTTAATTGAAAGTTTTACAAAGACAACATATCAAAAGTTAAAAACTGAGAAATCTTGTTGTTTTTGGAAAAATACATACCCATTTAGAAATTGATGTCTACACACCCCTGTTAAAATGCCAGGTTCTTGTGAGATAAAGATAAATGAATGAGACAAAGATAAATCATGTCAGAACTTTTTCCACCTTCAATGTGTCCTCTAACGTGAAAAATTCAATTGGAAAACAAACTGAAATCTTTGAGGGGGATAAATAAAAACTCACAATAACCTGGTTTCATAAGTGTCATCATCATCTTCTTCCGCTTCATCCGGGGCCAGGTCGCGGGGGCAGCAGTCTAAGCAGAGATGCCCAGACTTCCCTCTCCCCAGACACTTCCTCCAGCTCTTCCGGGGGGACACCGAGGTGTTCCCAGGCCAGCTGGAAGACAGTCCCTCCAGCGTGTCCTAGGTCTTGCCCGGGGTCTCCTCCCGGTGGGACGGGACGGGAACACCTTCCCAGGAAGGCGTTCCGGAGGCATCCGAAACAGATGCCCAAGCCACCTCAGCTGACCCCTCTCGATGTGGAGGAGCAGCGGCTCTACTCCAAGCTCCTCCCGGGTGACCGAGCTTCTCACCCTATCTCTAAGGGATCGCCCAGCCACCCTGCGGCGAAAGCTCATTTCGGCCACCTGTATCCGGGATCTTGTCCTTTCGGTCATGACCCAAAGCTCATGACCATAGGTGAGAGTAGGAACGTAGATTGACTGGTAAATCGAGAGCTTCGCCTTGAGGCTCAGCTCTTTCTTCACCACGACAGACCGATGCATCGACCGCATTACTGCAGAAGCTGCACCGATCCGTCTGTCAATCTCCCGTTCCATCCTTCCCTCACTCGTGAACAAGACCCCTATATACTTAAACTCCTCCACTTGAGGCAAGCACTCTCCACCAACCTGAAGTGGGCAAGCCACCCTTTTCCGACTGAGGACCATGGCCTCGGATTTGGAGGTACTGATTCTCATCCCATCCCTTCACACTCGGCTGCAAACCGTCCCAGCGCATGCTGAAGGTCCTGGTTTGAAGGGGCCAACACGACAACATCATCCGCAAAGAGCAAAGACGAAATCGTGTGGTCCCCAAACCTGACACCCTCCGGCCCCTGGCTGCGCCTAGAAATTCTGTCCATAAAAATTATGAACAGAACTGGTGACAAAGGGCAGCCCTGCCGGAGTCCAACATGCACTGGGAACAAGTCTGACTTACTGCCGGCAATGCGGACCAAGTGTGTTTCATAAGTGTGCACAACCTTAAATTAATACTTGGTTGAAGCACCTTTTGATTTTATTACAGCACTCAGTCTTTTTAGGTATGAGTCTATTAGCATGTCACATCTTGATGTGGCAATATTTGCCCACTCTTCTGTGCAAAAGCGCTCCAAATACAGTATGTCAGATTGCGAGGACATCTGTGCACAGCCCTCTTCAGATCACCCCACAGATGTTCAATTGGATTCAGGTCTGGGCTCCGGCTGGGCCTTTCCAAAACGTTAATCTTCTTCTGGTGAAGCCATGCTTTTATGGATTTGGATGTGTGATTTGGGTCGTTGTCGTGCTGAAAGGTGAACTTCATCTTTAACGGACGCCTGAAGGTTTTGTGCCAAAATTGCCCTGATAATTGGAACTGTTCATAATTCCCTCCACCCTGACTAAGGCCCCGGTTCCAGCTGAAGAAAAACTGCCCCAAAGAATGATGCTGCCACCACCATGCTTCACTGTGGGTATTGTCTTCTTTGGGTGATGTGCAGTGTTGTTTTTGTGCCAAACATACCTTTTAGAATAATGGCCAGAAAGTTCAACCTTGGTTTCATCAGACCATAACACATTTTCCCATGTGCTTTTGGGGGACTTGATGTTTGTTTTTACAAACTTCAGCCGGGCTTGGATGTTTTTCTTTATAAGAAAAGGCTTCCTTCTTGCCACAATACCCCATAGCCCATTCATATGAAGAATATGGGTCACATGTAGCACACAGCCAGTACTTCCCAGAAATGTCTGCAGTTCCTTTAATGTTGCCTCTTGGAAGCCTCCCTGACCATTTTTCTTCTCGTCTTTTCATAAATTTTGGAAGGATGTCCCGTTCTTAGTAATGTCTCTGTTGTGCCATATTTTCTCCACTTGATGATGACTGTCTTCACTGTGTTCCATGGCATATCTAATACCTTGGAAATTATTTTGTACCCTTCTCCTGACTGATATCTTTCAACAAAGCAATACATCTGATGCTTTGAATGCTCTCTGTGGACCATGGCTTTTGCTCTGAGATGCAACTAAGAAAATCTCAGGAAAATCCTATTAGAACAGGTGAACTTTATTTGTGATTAATCACTTTAAATGATGGCAGGTGTGTAATGAGTTTGAATATGATTGGTTAATCCTGATTGGTTAATCCAGTTATAAGAGGGTGTGCACACTTATGCAACCAGGTTATTGGAAGATTTACATTTTTTATTTTTCCTTCTTGAAGATTTCAGTTTGTTTTTCAATGGAATTGTTCACATTATAGGTCAACTAAAAAAGTGGAAAAAGTTCTGACATTATTTATCTTTGTCTCATTCTTTCACATCACAAAAACCTAGCATTTTCACAGGGGTGTGTAGACATTTTATATCCACTGTATTGTTTAGCATTAATGGTGCCTTCACAGATGTGCAAGTCACCCATGCCATGTGCAATAATGCACCCCCATACCATCACGGATACTGGCTTTTGTGCGCTGATAAGAAGCCAGATAGTCCCTCTCCTCTGTAATCCGGAGGACACGTCATCCATGATTCCCAAAAATAATTGAACATTTTGATTTGTCTGACCACAGGAAAGTTTTCCACTTCACCTCAGGCCATCTTAAATGAGCTCAGATACAGAGAAGGCTCATCTAGCCACCTCCAATCCTTTTTGGTCTCCCCAATTGGAGGCAGGTGTTGGTCATTGCCTCCAATTGGGGACCCTATTTAAGTTCTTTGATTTTGCCATGCTGTGTGGTTCATTTTGGTTTTTCCTACGTGTCAGTTAGCCCATGTCACTGGTTGCTGCCTTTTGTTTTGTTTGAGTTTTTTTTGTTTCATTAAACATGGATTATTCCTGGTATCTCGACTCTGCGCCTGTGTCCTTCCACACCCCAGCACATGACAATGTGTTGCTGGCATCAAATTCAGAGTGGGCATATATTTTTCAAGAAACAATAAAATGTCTCAGTTTTAACATTTGCTTTATTGGCTTTTTATTACTTTCTATTGAATATAGGGTTTAAATGATTTGCACGTCATTGCATTCTGTTTTAATTTACATTTTACCCAGCATTACAACTTTTTGGGAAATGGGGTTGTATTATATATACTGTACAGTACTCTCCAGGAAATAAAAGCGCCCTAGGTAAAGATAAGCAAATTTTGCAATGAAAAATAAAAAATTTGGCTATTAGCTTAGCTTATAAAATGGTTATTAAATCTTAAACTCAAAATATGAGAGAAATATAAAGAAAATCATATATTTATAGTATTATAATCATATAATATAAATATAATCTTTAATTTAGCTTAATCAAAAATAGAAATGTTCTTGAAATTAGCTGCGTCATTTCAAGACCAGGATTTCCATCCTGCTTGCAGATTAGCCCATGGGTCCTGTAGAGGGTGATGCGATTGGCCTAAATAATCTGGGTCCAGGGATTTGTAATCAAGTTTGTTTGACTCCTTGTGGCCTCTCAATTGAAGTAGAAGACCTTAAAATATAATTCTAATGAGAAAGACAGAGATACTGAAGATTATTTTCACAGTTAAAGCTTTATTTGACCACCCAATCAGTCAGTGGGGTAGTCAGTCATGATTATTTCTAGGACAACAGTAAATTGACTTTGGTATGTGGACCAGGGTTCTCATTGAACCCCTTCTGGACATCTGCCCAGCATAGTTTCATCCTGGAACACGTGATGTGCAGACTCTGCTCCCGACAGCTTGTACAGGCGCACCAACTTGATCATGTGAATCCCGAACTCAGCTGAGTCCTTGGTGGGATCTGGCATCTCATTAGTAATGTCCTTGAGTTCATTCTGTCTCCAAGTCTTTTGGATGCACACAGCCTGTCCTGCTAACTGTGGCTTAGGAATTGGTAGTCACAGGAGCTGGCTCAGGAGAAGGAATGAAGACGGTGTGGGAAGAGGGAGTTCAGGCAGACAGAAGGTTAAACTGTAGGTGAGATGGTGAGGCTTACCAGCTGCAGGTTGAGGAGTGACAGTGGCGGCACCTGGGCTGGAGATAGAGACAGGCCCGGGACCAGTGCTGGTACAGGAGCTGTAGGGATTGTCTTCCATTTACCATAGTTATCCCACTTTATATTTCTTTCCGTTCTTACTCATTTCAAACTTCCTTCTACATTCACTAAATGTTCCTTTTAATGGAAAATCTGATACTTTGTGCCACAATACTACTTGTCCTGAGACATCCATGTCCAACCTTCACTGGTCCGATCAGTGGATCCGTTGTTCTTACTGCTGCCAGTCCCCATGGTGTAGCCAATCCTCCGTCACTTGTACAAGAAAACGATGATAACACATAAAAGAAAGGTTTTAGTTCATGAGGGAGACATCTCTATATCTGCATTTGTCATCAAACCATTCAGTTGGATTTGTTACTCCTCTTTCTTTTTTGTATTTTTAGTTTATTTTAGCTTTTTCAATATTTTAATATACATTCATTTTAGAGATCCTAGCCTGTCCCACCAACAGGTTTTATTAAATGGTCTCAAAACATTCCCCCAATGGAGTTTTGTAAGATGAAAATCCACCTCACCCTTTAGTTTTTTATGTTGGGGAATGTTTATCAGTCTCATGTTTTAGTTCTTTAGGCTTGAGCCTAGATAGAGCCTTGATGGAGTGTGAGATACCTGAACCACACTGTTGTGGTCCCGGCTTGCAGTTAACCTTGGGATCCCCGGGAACAATCAGTGAACGGAGTTAGCCATCCCAACCTCGTCGCCAAAATGTTGTGGATATTCTAATGAAAAAGGCAGAGAGACTGTAGATTATTTTCACAATTAACACTTTATTTAAGATTAACCTGGAGCAGTTAACACTATCAGCAGAGTCAGGTCAAAAGCTCTTTGTTGAAGGTTTTACATTAATTATAGCCCACTGTGTCCCCTCCCACGTATGGTTAGAGGGCTATATACATTAATTACAGCCCACTGTGTCCCCCTCCCATGCAAGGTTAGAGGTCTATATACAGTGGAGAGAACAATTATTTCATACACTGCCGATTTTGCAGGTTTTCCCACTTGCAAAGCATGTAGAAGTCTGTAATTTTTATCATAGGTACTCTTCAACTGTGAGTGACGGAATCTAAAACAAAAATCCAGTAAATCACATTGTATGATTTTTAAGTAATTAATTTGCATTTTATTGCATGACAGAAAAGCAGAACTTAATATTTGGTACAGAAACCTTTGTTTGCAATTACAGAGATCATTACTTCTGTGCTAGTCACAGTTTGTCCATAACGAACACCATGTTCAAGCATAAGGGTGTCCATCAGTGCACGTGGCACCAGGACACCCTAGGCCGCAGGTCGATGATCGACTTTGTGGTCGTTTCATCTGACCTGCGGCCGTATGTCTTGGACACTCGGGTGAAGAGAGGGGCAGAGCTGTCAACTGATCACCACCTGGTGGTGAGTTGGATCCGATGGCGGGGGAGGAAGCTGGACAGACTCTGCAGGCCCAAGCGTACTGTAAGTGTCTGCTGGGAACGTCTGGCCGAGTCTCCTGTCAGAGAGATCTTTAACTCCCACCTCCGGCAGAGCTTCGACTGGATCCTGAGGGAGGCTGGAGATATTGAGTCCGAGTGGACCATGTTCTCCACCGCCATTGTCAAGCGGGCGCTCGGAGCTGTGGCCGTAAGGTCTCCGGTGCCTGTCGATGCGGCAATCCCCGAACCCGGTGGTGGACACCGGAAGTAAGGGATGCCGTCAATCTGAAGAAGGAGTCCTATCAGGCCTGGTTGGCTTGTGGGACTCCTGAGGCAGCTGACGAGTACCGACAGGCCAAGCGGACTGCAGCCCGGGTGGTTGTGGAGGCAAAAACTCGGGCCTGGGAGGAGTTCGGTGAGGCCATGGAGAAGGACTATTGGCTGGCCTCGAAGAGATTCTGGCAAACCGTCCGGCGCCTCAGGAGAGGGAAACAGTGCCTTACCAACGCTGTTTACAGTAGAGGTGGGCAGCTGTTGACCTCAACTGGGGATGTCGTCAGGCGGTGGAAGGAGTACTTTGAGGACCTCCTCAATCCCTCCGTCACGTCTTCCATTGAGGAAGCAGAGGATGAGGGCTCAGAGGTGGACTTGTCCATCACCCGGGCTGAAGTCACAGAGGTGGTCAAGAAACTCCTTGGTGGCAAGGCACCGGGGGTGGATGAGATCCGCCCTGAGTACCTCAAGTCTCTGGATGTTGTGGGGCTGTCTTGGTTGACATGCCTGTGCAACATCGCGTGGCGGTCGGGGACAGTGCCTCTGGGATGGCAGACCGGGGTGGTGGTCCCTCTTTTTAAGAAGGGGGACCGGAGGGTGTGTTCCAACTATAGGGGGATCACACTTCTCAGCCTCTCCGGGAAAGTCTATTCCAGGGTTCTGGAGAGGAAAATACGGCCGATAGTAGAACCTCGGATTCAGGAGGAACAGTGTGGTTTTCGTCCGGGCCATGGAACACTGGACCAGCTCTATACCCTCTACGGGGTGTTGGAGGGTTCATGGGAGTTTGCCCAACCAATCCACATGTGTTTTGTGGATTTGGAGAAGGCATTCGACTGTGTCCCTCGCGACATCCTGTGGAGGGTGCTTCGGGAATATGGGGTCCTGGGTCCTTTGCTTGGTCCGCATTGCCGGCAGTAAGTCAGACTTGTTCCCAGTGCATGTTGGACTCCGGCAGGGCTGCCCTTTGTCACCGGTTCTGTTCATAATTTTTATGGACAGAATTTCTAGGCGCAGCCAGGGGCCGGAGGGTGTCAGGTTTGGGGACCACACGATTTCGTCTTTGCTCTTTGCGGATGATGTTGTCGTGTTGGCCCCTTCAAACCAGCCTAGTGTGAAGCGGTGGGGATGAGAATCAGTACCTCCAAATCCGAGGCCATGGTCCTCAGTCGGAAAAGGGTGGCTTGCCCACTTCAGGTTGGTGGAGAGTCCCTGCCTCAAGTGGAGGAGTTATCTAGGGGTCTTGTTCACGAGAGAGGGAAGGATGGAACGGGAGATTGACAGACGGATAGGTGCAGCTTCTGCAGTAATGCGGTCGATGTATCGGTCTGTCGTGGTGAAGAAAGATTTACCGGTCAATCTACGTTCCTACTCTCACCTATGGTCATGAGCTTTGGGTCAGGCGGCCGAAATGAGCTTTCTCCGCAGGGTGGCTGGGCGATCCCTTAGAGATAGGGCGAGAAGCTTGGTCACCCGGGAGGAGCTCAGAGTAGAGCCGCTGCTCCTCCACATCGAGAGGGGTCAGCTGAGGTGGCTTGGGCATCTGTTTCGGATGCCTCCAGAACGCCTTCCTGGGAAGATTGGCCTTTATGGGGCTCCAGTAGGGGACTCCATAATTCTGCTGAGGGACTTCAACGCACACGTGGGCAATGATGGAGACACCTGGAGAGGCGTTATAGGGAGGAACGGCCTCCCTGATCTGAAAGCTCTTCAACTCACACCTCCGGCAGAGCTTTTCTGGCATCCCTGTGAAGGTTGGGGGCATTGAACCTGAGTGGTCGATGTTCAAAGCCTCCATTGCCAAAGCTGCGGCGAGGAGCTGTGGTCTAAAGGTCTTAAGTGCATCAAGGGGCGGTAACCCTCGAACACCCTGGTGGACACCAGTGGTCAGGGAAGCCGTCCAACTAAAGAAGGAGGCCTTCCAGGATATGTTATCCCGGAGGACTCCGGAGACGGTTGCAGTGTACCGACGGACCCGAAAGGCTGCGACCTCTGCTGTGAAAGAGGCAAAACAGCGGGTGTGGGAGGAGTTCGGGGAAGCCATGGAGAAGGACTTTCGGTCGGAACCAAGGTGTTTCTGGAAAACCGTCCGCCACCTCAGGAGGGGAAAACGGGGAACTATCCAAGCTGTGTACAGTAAGGATGGGACACTGTTGACCTCAACTGAGGAGGTAATTGGGCGATGGAAGGAACACTTTGAGGAACTCCTAAATCCCACTAACACGCCCTTTATAGTGGAGGCAGAGCTGGAGACTGATGGGGAAGCATCGTCAATCTCCATGGCAGAAGTCACTGAGGTAGTCAAACAACTCCACAGTGGCAAAGCTCCAGGGATTGATGTGATGGTAATTTTATCGATCAGAACTCTTTTAGAAGGAAGTACAGAGATGAAGTTCTCTTGGCACAGTCTAACAGTTTTATTAATATTTGCAAATATGAGAGACGCGTCAAACGCTTACAAACATAATAATCCGAGGAGTCTCTGACTCAAAACATGCACAATCAGTATTTATTACATAGAAAAAGGGGTGTGGTAAGATGTTGCCATCTGTCCTGTCAATAAAACACATTCCCTTTGTTCAATCACACAAGACAAATGCTGTCCTCCCCCACCTTATCCTTCCTGCCATAATGTTTACTGTTGTGTTTACCTAAAGATCCAATTGATCTTACTTCCTCCCAAGGTCAATCTACGTTCCTACTCTCACCTATGGTCATGAGCTTTGGGTCATGACCGAAAGGACAGGATCCCGGATACAGGCGGCCGAAATGAGCTTTCTCCGCAGGGTGGCTGGGCGATCCCTTAGAGATAGGGTGAGAAGCTCGGTCACCCGGGAGGAGCTCAGAGTAGAGCCGCTGCTCCTCCATATCGAGAGGGGTCAGCTGAGATGGCTTGGGCATCTGTTTCGGATGCCTCCGGAACGCCTTCCCGGGAAGGTGTTCCGGTCCCGCCCCACCGGGAGGAGACCCCGGGGAAGACCTAGGACACGCTGGTGGGACTATGTCTCCCGGCTGGCCTGGGAACGCCTCTGTCCCCCCCCGTAAGAGCTGGAGGAAGTGTCTGGGGTGAGGGAAGTCTGGGCATCTCTGCTTAGACTGCTGCCCCCGCGACCTGGCCCCGGATGAAGCGGAAGAAGATGGATGGATGGATGGATACGTTTCCTGTAGTTCTTGACCAGGTGTGCACACACTGCAGCAGAGATTTTGGCCATACAGACTTTCTCCAGATCCTTCAGGTTTCAGGGCTGTTGCTGGCCAATACAGACTTTCAGCTCCCTCCAAAGATTTTCTATTGGGTTCAGGTCTGGAGATTGGCTAGGCCACTCCAGGACCTTGAGATGCTTCTTACGGAGCCAGTCCTTAGTTGCCCTGGCTGTGTGTTTCGGGGCGTTGTCATGCTGAAAGACCCAGCCACGACCCATCTTCAATGCCCTTACTGAGGGAAGGAGGTTGTTGGCCAAGATCTTGTGATACATGGACCCGTCCATCCTCCCCTCAATACGGTGCAGTCGTCTTTTCCCCTTTGCAGAAAAGCATCCCCAAAGAATGACCAATGACCAAAAAGCTCTATTTCAGTCTCATCAGACCACATGACCTTCTCCCATTCCTCCTCTGGATCATCCAGATGGTCATTGGCAAACTTCAGACGGGCCTGGACATGCGCTGGCTTAAGCAGGGGACCTTGCGTGCGTTGTAGGATTTTAATCCATGATGGCGTAGTGTGTTACTAATGGTTTTCTTTGAGACTGTGGTCCCAGCTCTCTTCAGGTCATTGACCAGGTCCCTCACCTTCCTCATGATCATTGATGCCCCACGAGGTGAGATCTTCCATGGAGCCTCAGACCGAGGGAGATTGACCGTCATCTTGAACTTTTTCCATTTTCTAATAATTGCGCCAACAGTTGTTGCCTTCTCACCAAGCTGCTTGCCTATTGTCCTGTAGCCCATCCCAGCCTTGTGCAGGTCTGCAATTTTATCTCTGATGTCCTTACACAGCTCTCTGGTCTTGGCCATTGTGGAGAGGTTGGAGTCTGTTTGATTGAGTGTGTGGACAGGTGTCTTCTATACAGGTAATGTGTTCAATCAGGTGCAGTTAATACAGGTAATGAGTGGAAAACAGGAGGGCTTCTTAAAGAAAAACTAACAGGTCTGTGAGAGCCAGAATTCTTACTGGTTGGTAGGTGATCAAATACTTATGTCATGCAATAAAATGCAAATTAATTACAAAAAAATCATACAATGTGATTTTCTGGATTTTTGTTTTAGATTCCGTCTCTCACAGTTGAAGTGTACCTATGATAAAAATTACAGACTTCTACATGCTTTGCAAGTGGGAAAATCGGCAGTGTATCAAATACTTGTTCTTCCCACTGTACATTCATTACAGCCCACTGTGTCCCCCTCCCATGCATGGTTAGAGGTCTACATACATTTAGTACAGCCCACTGTGACCCTTCCCATGAATTGTTAGAGGTCTACATACATTCAGTACAGCCCACTGTGTCCCCCTCCCATGCATGGTTAGAGGTCTACATACATTTAGTACAGCCCACTGTGTCCCCTCCCATGTATGGTTAGACTACAGGTCTCTCAAAAGTTCGGCATAACAAGGTGTCTACAGCCCTTGAGAAGTTATCCATAGCTATACTTATCTGCTGTAGGCATGTTCCGTTTCGTGATGAGAGAAAAAACACTACACAATGGCCTTACTCAATTACAACCCTGTTTCAAAAAAACTTGGGACGCTGTGTAAAATGTAAAGAAAAACAGAATGCATTGATGTGGCATCAAATTCAATATGGGCATGTATTTTTCCAAAAATAATAACATTTCTCAGGATTGTGTTGTCTTGGTACTATTTTAAATTAAATATGGGGATAAATGATTTGCACATCATTGCATTCTGTTTTTATCAGCATTTTATGCAATGTACCAAAAAAAAATTGTACTTGATTATACTTAGAATTTACATTTAACACAGTAATAAGCAATATGATTTCATTATTTTATGGAATAACCAAATTTCCACCTCAAATTTGCCCTTTATTCCAACTTTTGCAACTATCCAACCGTGATCCATGGATTCTTTAACCATCTTCCTTAACGTGTATGGAATAAAGGGCACAAAACAGGCACAAAACACGTGCCCTTTACCAGGCAGGTTCATAACAGCTTCTGATGATTTAGGCATACCACCCAGATTTTTAAACATTTTATTGAAATGTAAGCAGTTCAAGTCCAGCAAATAACCTGAAATTGAACAAAGGTAAGCGGTAAACCGCCTGAGATTATAAAGACTTTTAGGTTACCAAACACTGAAAAAGTATATACATTTCTGAGTAGTAAACAACACCTTTTTCAGGGAACAAATAATGGGTTAACAACTTTCAGCTCTTCTGCAGTTGATGTAAATATTTCCAACAGGTGTCCCAGCTTCTGTTGATTACTCACAAACCCTCTGTCTGTATAAAAGCAGCATTGAAACAAACTGTGTTACTACACCCTCATAAGCATTATTTGGCTAGTGTTGTACTGCAGGAAGTAGGACATTGCTATTATAAAGGCAATAAAAAGGCAATTAACAAAGGAATACCGATAGACTATCATAAGCCTTGAAAGTGGAAGTCTTTCCTTCCGAGAAACTGCAAAGAAAGCCAAGGCTTCAGCAATTTTAGTTTCTCACACCATCAAAAGGAATTTGGAAACTGGAGGAAACTCTGACAGGAAGAGGCCTGGCTGATCCAAAGCCACAACAGAATGAGAAGACAGGTTTCTGAGAGTTAATAGCTTGCATGATAGGTGGCTCACAGGACAACAGCGATTAAAATGTGTTAAACCAGATTATTACATTATTGCTTTTTTTGTCTTTAGTTGTATATTTGTTCTATGCTTTAATTTCAGAGTAAATTAAGACAAACTGATTTTAAAGAAAACCTGGAAAAATTGATGTGTTCTAAAACTTTTGAAAGGTAGTGTATTAATTGTCCTAATAGTATACACTAACCTAAAGGATTATTAGGAACACCATACTAATACTGTGTTTGACCCCCTTTTGCCTTCAGAACTGCCTTAATTCTACGTGGCATTGATTCAACAAGGTGCTGAAAGCATTCTTTAGAAATGTTGGCCCATATTGATAGGATAGCATCTTGTAGTTGATGGAGATTTGTGGGATGCACATCCAGGGCACGAAGCTCCCATTCCACCACATCCCAAAGATGCTCTGTTGGGTTGAGATCTGGTGACTGTGGGGGCCATTTCAGTACAGTGAACTCATTGTCATGTTCAAGAAACCAATTTGAAATGATTCGAGCTTTGTGAAATGGTGCATTATCCTGCTGGAAGTAGCCATCAGAGGATGGGTACATAGTGGTCATAAAGGGATGGACATGGTCAGAAACAATGCTCAGGTAGGCCGTGGCATTTAAACGATGCCCAATTGGCACTAAGGGGCCTAAAGTGTGCCAAGAAAACATCCCCCACACCATTACACCACCACCACCAGCCTGCACAGTGGTAACAAGGCATGATGGATCCATGTTCTAATTCCGTTTACGCCAAATTCTGACTCTACCATCTGAATGTCTCAACAGAAATCGAGACTCATCAGACCAGGCAACATTCTTCCAGTCTTCAACTGTCTAATTTTGGTGAGCTTGTGCAAATTGTAGCCTGTTTTTCCTATTTGTAGTGGAGATGAGTGGTACCCGGTGGGGTCTTCTGCTGTTGTAGCCCATCCGCCTCAAGGTTGTGCGTGTTGCAGCTTCACAAATGCTTTGCTGCATACCTCGGTTGTAACCAGTGGTTATTTCAGTCAAAGTTGCTCTTCTATCAGCTTGAATCAGTCGGCCCATTCTCCTCTGACCTCTAGCATCAACAAGACATTTTCGCCCACAGGACTGCCGCATACTGGATGTTTTTCCCTTTTCACACCATTCTTTGTAAACCCTAGAAATGGTTGTGCCTGAAAATCCCAGTAACTTAACAGATTGTGAAATACTCAGACCGGCCCGTTTGGCACCAACAACCATGCCACGCTCAAAATTGCTTCAATCACCTTTCTTTCCCATTCTGACATTCAGTTTGGAGTTCAGGAGATTGTCTTGCCCAGGACCACACCCCTAAATGCATTGAAGCAACTGCCATGTGATTGGTTGATTAGATAATTGCATTAATGAGAAACTGAACAGGTGTTCCTAATAATCCTTTAGGTGAGTGTAGATGGGTGTTGTCAGGTGTACAATGATTTGTTTTACATCAATTGCCTGCTTTATGAAGGTAAACAACCTTTTGCCCCATTTAATTTGTGTGGTCTCAGGTGTTCTGACTAGGTGAGCTTGGAATTTATGTTACCTCATATTTACACCCCAGGAATTCATTAATGACCACTATACTGTCGAGTTCCTAATGACTCAGATGAACTTGAAAAAAATATATATCAATGAAATTATACAAAATAATGTTTTTGATAATACAATCTGTTGATTTAAATACTTTATTTTGTTTTAGAACAATCGTACCTAAATAAGAAGTTACATTTCTCTCATAATTTAAGTGGAAAATCTAGCTGATGAAGAACAATTACATTTTCAAAGCCTTTTATAATCTGTTTTTCCAAGGTTGCCAATGTTCTGGAGGGAACTGTATACTTTAATTAATCAATGTTTCTTAATTTACATACAACTGCACATACTGTCCATACAACCACATTAACAGAAAAAAAAAATGTATATGACATTTTAATCCTTACATTTGTACTTAAACATTCCTTGGCAATTTTTTGTGTGTTGGAAAATGTTCATTCTAGCCAGCGGATTTAACAATAAAGTTTGATGAACTTCTGGAAAAATATGAAATCACTGAAGATAGACAAGACGACAAGCAAGAGGAAAGACTTGAAAACCGGATGAAAAGTCTTTTGAATGAACTAACACTTCGATACTTTGGAGAACCTCAGCAGGCCATCTGGTGTCAGTTGACAATAGATCGTGCTATCAGTGAAGGTCAGCATTCACTCACTGAGAAGTTTAGCATCCTCACTGCTGTGACAGAGCTAACGTTGGCCAACAAAGTTTACCTACCAGACTTGGACCAGAAATATGACTTTCTCATCTGTCTCCTTCAACATCTGTATAGCACAAATCCCACACTGGCACAACAACTTCTTCTGAGCATTCTTACAATGTTCCCAGAGGTGTCGGAAAAAAACAAGTTGCTTCTTAGACAAATTCTCTTCAACATGATCTGGGCACCCTCAGAAATTCTGCTCTTTTTACAAGGTGTTTTAGGCAAAGACCAAGAACTGGTAACCTCAATCCTTCACACAGTGAGGACAAACAAATTGGATCTTCTCACTACTTTATCTGCCCTGAAAGAAAATGAGCCTGTCAAATATTTACAGTTGTATGCTGAGACAGAACGGGACAAGGATGCCAACACCATTGTAAATGAAATGCGAAATGAAAAGTACCCAGATAAATTACTGTCTATTATGGAGGAAATTCTAGGGTTTATGACTGAGGAACTTCCAAAACATGCAAAAGAGGACTTGAATCCGGTAACTATAGATGAAACAAAGCAGATGATCAAGTCACTGGATTTGACTAACCCTGACCTTGCAGTTCTGAAGGTGATATTATTAAGGATGTCTATTGCAGTGCAAGACTGCTCAACCATTTACTTTCAAGAGGGTAAAAATATAGAAGGCTATTTTCCTTGTATTAATCCACAGGAATCTCTGCTAACAGCTGAGAAAATAGAAGGCTACTTTCCTCGACTCACTCAGCTGGCATCACTTCTCATGCTCCTTCTACCACAGTTAACAGGGGAAAAAGGTATCCTTCTTGAAATTGGAACAGGTGAAGGAAAGTCTTGCATCCTAGCCATGTTTGCCACCATCCAGGCCATCCGTGGTATTAACATTGACATTGTGACCAGTTCTCCAGTCCTTGCTCGTCGAGATCAGGAAGAGTGGAAGAAATTGTACGACATGTTTGGTGTCACGTCTTCCGTTGTACCGCCACCACAGATCGAAGGAAGCTCCCCTGAAAGCAGGGATAGTAAGCTACAGGAGGCTTACAAGAAACAATTAGTTTATGGAACCGTTGGTAGCTTTGCAGCAGATGCATTGAGGCAGGAATTTGAGAAGGACACCACACGTGGGGAGAGGACGTTTGACATGGTGATTGTGGATGAAGTAGACTACATGACTTTGGACAATGGAGTTCAGGTGACGTTTCTTTCCCACGAGGCAAGTGGACTGAGGCATCTTGACCAAGTCCTTGCTAGTATATGGTCCATGGTATCTATCTGCCAGCCAATTGAGATGGAAGATACTGGAGAGATTGAGTGGGCAACTGGAATCCAGCATTTTCACAAGGCTGCAAAGGTAGCTGTGATCGGTTCAGAGACTTCAGAAAAGTTCTCAGAATTTGATATTTTGGCCACCGGAGTGCAGTTGGGTATTTTTTCAGGTGAAGAATTTAACACGTTCATGCAAGTCCTAGAGAAAAATGAGAAAGACAACACAATGGAGAATAGAGAAATTGTTGATACATTCATGGCCAAAGTTGGAGTTGCTCAACAGTGTGATTTGCTCACCATCCTGGAAAGCGCACTAGAAAATACTGTGGCCATTGACTGCTACACTGTGACAAACAATAAAGCAACACTGGTTGAGAAGAAAACATTGGACCACAACCCAGATATCCTGGATATCAAAATGCTTCTCCTTGAAAATGGCAGAGCTAGTGAGATTTTGCCTGAAGACAAACTTATTAAAGCAACAGTCTCTGAGCTGAAGTCTAAAATTACATATTCTGACAACACTCAACTAAAGTTAGATGTTCTTGTTATCCCCTCTTTCCTTGAGAAATACCTTGAGGATCGATTACCAGTCTTTGTGCAAAATGCCCTGAAAGCCATCATGATGACACAAGGCAGAGAGTACATGATTGATCAGGTATTGGAAGATGTCAGTGACAAGCATCTCTACCATGCCATCATCCCAGTAGATTTTCAGGCTAGTGGAGTGTTGGAGAAGAACAAACGCTGGGGGGACGGTCTGCAGCAGTTCCTGGAGATAAAACACCATTTGGCCATTACTCCTTTGTCCAATGTGACAAATTACCTATCAAACTTTCATTACTTCAAAAGATACCTGAAAGGGAATGGGCTATTTGGTGTGTCTGGGACATTAGGGGGCAATGCTGATAAGGATTTCCTGGCAAGGCATTATGAAACAAATAGCTACACAATACCAGCTCACCGCCATAAGAAGGATGTGGAGCTTCCAGCAATTCAGGTTAGTGGGAAAGCCCAGTGGATGGATATCCTCTGTAAGACAGCCTGGAGAGTAGCAGATGGTGGTCAGGTTGTCTTGGTCGTATGTGAGGATGTCAAGACAGCAAATGAACTTCAGAACAAAATGTTGAGAGACAATCCACATCCCCCCATCACATTATATACAATTAGTGAGAAGCACAACATTGAGACCACCAAATTCATTGGAGGGCATATTATCATAGCCACGAATCTAGGAGGCCGTGGAACAGATATCAAAGTTGATAAGGATGTCAATCTCTGTGGTGGACTATTTGTCCTCCTGACACATTACCCTGGCAGCCGCAGGGTGGAGAAACAGGTGTTCGGACGAACTGGTAGGAAGGGAAACCCAGGCATGGTCCAGATGATCGTCTGTGAGGATAAACTTGCCCCAGCATACCAAGGCCAGCCTGTGGAGATCATGAGGCAACTAAGAGAAGATTACGAAGTCGAACGCATCAAGGATATGGAGACAGATGAGCTTCTTGAAATCAAAATGAAAGAGGACCTGTTTGAAACGTTTTGCCAATTTCTGGAAAGGTTTGACAGCAACTTCACAAAACAGGAGAAAGAAGACCTGTCAGGAATGAAGCAGAATGATGTCCCTCAATGTTTTACAGACAGAGGCAAAAAGTTTGATTACAATCCAGCACTCAATGCTTTGAAAGAAACATGGGCATTGTGGCTCACCCTTCATGAGGAGCACATCAACAGACATGAAGATATTGATGTTCTTAAAGCAGACCTTCTTGAGCATCTCACAAACAGGCGCAACATGCTTTTGAATGGAAAAAGTCTCAATTTCTATGACCACATCAAGCAGGCTATTGGCAGAACAGATCTGCACTGCCGCAACAAAAATAAGTGTGACTATGGTGCAAAATCCTACTGGAAAGATGTTGAAGACTGTGACCCTTTTTATGGTGCTGTGGCACTGTACAACCAAGCCTTCATCACCATCAACCTGGCCAAGGGGGACTACAAAGCAGAGGCACGTAGCTTACTGGAGAAGGCAGAGACAAAGATAGATGTTTACCTTTCAGAAACAACAAACACTATGGTTTCCTTTCAGATGGCCACGAGAGGTAACTTTGAACCACATCATGAGGGAGAACCGAACTTTTTAAAGCAAATAGATTCCAGGATGAGCATCTACAAAGCTTGGATCCATAACATTACCCTGGCAGTGAATAAACTGAAAGAGCTTCAGGATAAAGAAACGGCCATAACAGAGGAATCTTCAGTATTCAGCCTCTCAGAAAATCAAGAATACATCACTGCGAATGAATTCACAGCCATGTATGAGAACGGCCTGTTTATTGTGTTTGAGGTGAAAAAGAAACCTGAGTTCTGTTTTGATGCTTTGATCTGTTTCTTTATTGGAATGTGTCAGGTCATCATTGGAATTCTGATTTGTGGTCTGTCGTTTGGGGCTGCAACCAATATTGGCATTAGTTTAATCTCTGAGGGTGTCAGTGACATGATAGAAGGGATAACGGGAATGATAACAGGCACATTCGATTGGGCGTCCTGGGCTATATCCAAAAGTATTAGCATCGGAATGTCTCTGCTCTCAGCAGGATTCAGTGTCCTTAAAAAAGTGGCCAAGTCAGCGTATCATGCCACGAAGGGACTCCTCAATGGTACAAAGACTCTTTCATCTGTTGCAAAAGATGTCATTGGTGCAGGAAAACATGCATTCAAGTCCATAAAGGGTGCAGTGAAAGCTGTGTCTACAGGAGTATTAAAGTCTTCTACAGCAAATATAAAAACTGCTCTAAAACATGCAACGAAGTATGCAGTTCAGGAGGCAGCGAAGCAGGGCATTGAAACGGCACTAAACTACACCATTGATACTGGAATCCAAGCTGTCTTCAAAGAGATTTTGAAAGATGGTTTCAAGATCTCAGTCTCATCAACAGTCAACCAGAATGCCAAACTGGGTAATTGTCTCACTGAGTACATTGCCTCTGCAGTACCAAAAGGAGCATTGCAAAACAGTAGCAACTACAAGATTGACCCAAAGCTTGAACAACAAATGAAAGATTTAGTTCAGATAATGACCAAAGATCAAATTCCTGAGCTCATGAATGATGACACCACATCCAAAGTAAGTGACGTTATCAGCAGACTCTCTGAGGTATCCAAAAAAGGATTGGAGCTTGTAGAAAATAGTGAGAAAAATAAACTGGTAAAAGGAATAAAAATCAGTTTAAAAATAGCAGAACACTCCACAAACTTGGCCAAAATGGTTCAGTCTATTCCTACAGAGCATGTTATCAATGACATATTTGTCCTTAATTTAGTAAAAACAATTGAAGACCAGCAACAATATCTGGGGAAGTACGACCAAATTGGCAGACATGGCTTACCAGACGTTATTCGTTTAAAGAATGAGTTTCTCTTCTCCATCTCAGAAAGTGTCTCCGAAGCATTCATCGATGCATGTTCTGGTCATATGTCTTCCTTTGTGAATGGATATTTCAAGAAGAAGTTCAATGGAGCCACAGGAAAAGTAGTCAACAATGTAATTGGCAGGTACAAAACAGAGGCCTTTTTCAAGGATCTACAACACAAACACGATATGAAAACAGCCAGTCAGACGACAGGGAAAGCTTCATCTGAAACTGAAACAAAAGAACTTCTGGACTATGCAGAAAAGATTAGTGATGTGAATCGTCCAGCCTCAGTCCTGGACATTTATGTCCTCACAAATAGTGACCTGCTCCAGGGTAAAGGCATCCATTTGACAGTGTTGGATCAACATGGAATAACTCTCTCTGAGGAGTCTTATCCAGGAACAAACAGGTCAGCTGGTCAAATCACTCTAAGGCTGACCAAAGAGCCTCAGAAAACAGACAGGTAGGCCCAATTTTCTTGAACTGTTTGGTAGACCATTATAAACAATACTGACGTAGTCAGAAGGCTGATCCTGAAAGTTTTATCCATGCAGACAACATGTACTGTATGAACACTTGAATCAGGCAATGGAAGACCATGCATGGCCACAAAACTACAAAAATACTTAACATTTTCCAATATGAGGATCTTTCCACTTATAACTTTATTAAAGACAACAAATGATATTCTTTCATATCTGTTCTTTCAGTGAGAAAGGAATAATCTCCAAAGTAAAAGACAGAATCAAAGGAGTGCAAAATCTATACAGTGGTCACTTTGACCTCATCCAAGATGGAAAAGTTATTACTGTCCACTCAAAGAACCAGAACAGCTTCTACACTGCCATGGCACAAGCAACAATGTCAAACAAGACAAGTGATGAAATCAATAATGAAGCTGTGAATCTACGAAACAATGTTAAAGACCAGGTAGTGTACATGTCTTTTGTAGTTTGGTATACAAAATGTCCTTATAAGGTAAATACATTGGCCCTCATTTATCATTCTTGCGTAGAAACGGGCGTATATGTTGGCGTAGGATTTTGCTTACACTCCTCTCACCGCCTGATTTATGAAGCTGTGCGTACATTTAAAATCCAGGTGTATGCAATACCTGCCCTTGATAAATGCCGCGACTGAAAACGATCGTCATTAGAATAACACGCCCCTATATATTCATGTCTCCGCTTCCTCCACGCCCCCATTTTACGCCATGGACACACGGAAGCTGGCAAAAAAGAGAAACTTCTCTCACGTGGAGATTGAGACGATCACCAGGGAGGTAGATAGAAATAAAATTGTTTTATTTGGCAGTTTAAAAAGAGGAATAAAAGTTGATGATATGTAGTGGAGTACCATTCATTAACATTAATAATTGCATGACAATTTGTAATATTCGTCTTATTATTTTATGATATTTATTATTAATGCCGTTTATTGTTATTTAGAAGAAGAATGTCGTTATTATTATTATTTCTATTATTATTATTTAAAAGAAGAAGAATGTGATTTTTATTATTTTGTCAGTCTGAATTATATTTTGGTCATTAAAAGCCTTTTATTACTGAACCCAGTCCGTGCGCAACTGCCGGGCCTAACCCTGAAACGTCATGTAAAGCGCTCAGGCTAGTATCTGAAGGAATACATAAAAATCAAATGCTTTGGTCACACAAATTAAACATTGAAGTCCATGTTGCACTAAAATAAACACTGAAGTTTGTAATTATTATGTTGTTGTTTTTTTTTACAGTGGGTCATAATATATCATATCTTTTAGTTTGTCAGTGCGTTAGGATTTTTTTTCTGCGCATTTCCGCACTAACTCAAAACGTGCGTACACCACCTCCTGAGCTGGCGTAGGATTTGAGAGTGCCGTACGCCAACGTCCATATTGATAAATCTCAAAGTCACAGTGGTTTTGGGTGTACGCCAGGTGTACGCTGGAAATTTGGTGTACGCACTTTTGATAAATGAGGGCCATTGAATCTACGTTTGGAGTTATTGAAACGTGATGTCTTTTCCCAGATAAAAAACAACCTTCCTGCTCATTATCAAATGGTTCAAAGCCAGAGGGCCTATGATGCACTTGTGAACAATTGTGGAAAATATACTATTGTTGGAGGGTCCACAACAGATAGAGAAATTCATGTGGAATATGAGAAGAATATAAATCCAATGAAGAAGGCTTGTTATGGTTCCACTGGGCTAACTGAGTATAAAATTGCCAAAATCTACCACCTTGCATTAGTTGGTCCTTACAAAAGGTAATTTTATGTATATTTTATGTACATTATGTTAATTTATACCAATGTAGTTATAATGAGCCTGCATTGTTTTATTATTGAGAACAGAAATAGAAACAATTTCAAAATCATTGTCATACACAGATTTGTTGTTTACATATGAATTGCACTTTTATAATACAACCCTACACTTTTTGTACACCCATCAGAGTCAAATACACCAGTCTGTTCTCTCATGACATGGAGGACCGAGGTATTGTTGAGGCAGACCAAATCCCACCCAAGGATTCTTTAAAGTTGGCCAGAGACCATCCACAGATAGAAAATCTCAGACAGAAGAATCCAAAGCTTTATGATATGATAAACAGCATTGAATCTGATCCAAATGGAATGAACCTGCTTGCAATGCGAGTCCTCAAACAGCATCACAGAGATGCTCTGACCACTGGAAGCAGTAAGGAGTCTGACAACTGCAGGTGAATATTCTATTCCATTTAAGTACAACATGCTACTTACTATGTTCTCTAACACTGAGCTCCCCCACTGGCTATAGGAAACTGCTGGCAGACACACTTGTAAATGGAGATGCAGAGAAATCACTTAAGCTCTCTTTCATCATGGCTCATCCTGTGGCTTCCAACCAGCTCCTACACAATGCAGGTCATTATTGTTCTCTTCACCTTTTTGCAGTTTATAAAACCAGGAGTCATTAATACAATTAAACATTTTCTGCTTACCTGTATTATCTTAGATTTTTTCCCAGAAAAATAGTTTTGAATATTCACCCTACATATTCTATATTCTTCTAGGAAATCCTCTTTCCTTGGGCTCTAACGCCAACTTCATGTCTACTGAAGGTACAGTGTCCTACTACAAAGCTGGCTTCAATCAGATGCTGAATCAACACAATGAAAAGGGAATCATAGATCAGAATCAGCTGGAGAGGCTGAAGTCCTGGGTGGCTGATGACAAATACCTGGACCTCAATACCCCTGAGTACACTGATGTACTTAAAGCCATTGAATGTAAAAACCTTCCATAGGGAAATGTTCATTTTATTTTCTTAGCATATACAAGAAGATGGTGGTAAAGGCCTAAAATCACATTTCTATCCAGCCGTGTAATCATAATGGAAATCATGTCTTTTTAAACTTCATATAATAATAACTGAACATTCATATTGGTAGTTTAAAATAATTTGCTTTCTTAGCAGGACATATTTGCTTGCAATTGATTATTACTTTCATAGGAAGATATCATATTATCTTTTTAATATAGATAGAGTAACATATCAGCAAGTTGCATGAAATATAAGCTTGCTAAATGAACGCTAGGTTCTTTATAGTAGATTGCGATTTACTTTTAAGTTTTGTTCATTCACTGCCATCTATGGAATCATAGGAATGGCAAATGTCAGTAAACGGTTATTTGATGAGTAAATTATTTAAAAGGATAGTTAAATATAGACATTTGTTTAATAATTTCCTTCACAAGCCAACAAAGTAAAAAATAAATTACAGAAATGCTCTTCCATTTATTATCTTCTCACCTTTAAAGTGTTCAGCACCTAACTTTTACTTTCAGGCCTAGAATAATTTATCTATTTCCTATTTTCCTCATGAGATATTTCCCATTTTACTTAGGGAAAGGAAATGATTAAACACATTTATATTTAACTGTCCTTTTAATTAATTTACTCATCAAATAACCTTTTACTGACATTGGTCAATCCTGGGATTCCATAACCAACACTTATATTTGGCAAACCTGAAGGATCTGGAGAAGGTCTGTATGGAGGAGTGGGCCAATATCCCTGCTGCAGTGTGTGCAAACCTGGTCAAGAACTACAGGAAACGTATGATCTCTGTAATTGCAAACAAAGGTTTCTTTACCAAATATTAAGTTCTACTTTTCTGATGTATCAAATACTTATGTCATGCAATAAAATGCATATTAATTTCTTAAAAATCATACAATGTGATATACTGGATTTTTGTTTTAGATTCCGGCAGTGTATCTGATACTTGTTCTCCCCACTGTAGTATATTGGCAATATACCACAAATCACTGAGATACCTTATTGCTAGTGTAAAACGATATAATTAAAACTATAATTAGAGCAGTAAAAAGTGATATGATGTCATACACGTGGTATACATCATCCTATACCAAGGCTCAAACAATCATCATTCAGGATTCAAACAACCTGGTTTAAAATTATTTGTCTATTTGATCGATGTTAGTGTAATGACATCATGTTAACATTTTATTTATGTCAGTGGTTTCATAATCAGGTTTCACTGGCACTGTTGATGATATCTCCTTAATTTGCTTGCTTTACAGTGATGTTTTTAGATTATGCATTGCAGTTACTTATAATATAATATAATATAATCAGTACCTTCCCAGTATTTCCAG
The DNA here is from genome assembly GCF_011004845.1 of Esox lucius. NCBI lineage: Eukaryota > Metazoa > Chordata > Actinopteri > Esociformes > Esocidae > Esox > Esox lucius. The sequence goes on from NC_047582.1 coordinate 9,409,758, forward strand.
ATATCCATTAAATATTACCTTTGATTACATACAATATGAGTGTAATTGTTTTTCTTTCAAAGCATTGTAATTAAACATGTTAAAAAGCAGATTTTCTGTGTTAGAATGGAATTGGTACAGCAACAATATAGCATAGTGGTGTACCAGTTGACATTGTAGCATATCCTTCTTCAGACTGCTGTATGGGCAGTACAAACCTCCTCAGGAATGTTACATAACACTCTTAGCATTTCTTGTGTTTTTTCTTAAATGTACACTCTTGCCAGAAATATGAGTACCAGACTAGCTGGGTTTTAGTTAATAGTGTATTGGCTGTTGATCTAATACAGTTCACTTTAATGCATTCTCAAAAATTATCTGTAGGGTTGGTATTATGAAAATGTGACATTCTGTAATGGATAACAGTATTTTACTTCTTCCTTCAACAACATCAAAACCCTAGCTACGCTGAATATACAAACAAAGACACAATCATCAAATCAAATATACTCGTCAAAAGCGTCAAAAGCATTTGACAGATTGAGAGACACAGGGGCTATTTCCTGTCCATGTCACCTATTAGGTCATAAACTACTTTATTGGCAGTAGAAGTACTTCTCTTCTGTTTTCTAAAAACAGATTGAAACCATGATAATTTGTAGTTCACACAAAAAACTTGTTCAATTGATTTGATCTAGTTATCAAGGGATTCAAATAGTTTTGCTGACACAGACAGTTAGAAATTGACCTGTAGTTACTGAGACTAGGTTCACCTCCTTTTTAAAAAGAGCATGACCATAACATTTCCAAATGCTATGGATTACATTTAGCCCATGAGTAAGAAAGGTTAATGGGCTCAGGTACAGTACATGGCTTTTTGAAATGAGACATAGACACAGATTATCTGGACCAGCTGCTTTGTTAGGGTCAATGCCTTTTAAGGAGTTATGTATCCCAGATTCATCCCAGGTGAAAAACTAAAACTCTGGTTATTTCTTTACTCTGGCAGAGAAGGTAGAGTGATACACCTGTACCAGTCATCTACAGGATGGTGGGAAAGTATTATTATTAAGCTATTCATCTGATCAGTAAGTGTTTATTTGCTTATAAAAACACAATATAAGATAATATATAACAAGTAACAAGAATTTCTTGTGATGTCCAATAGGTAACTGTAGCTTATGATATCACTAAATGAAATATCATTAAGATATTTTAAGAAATTGGGTAAGTTAAAGACAGAAAATATAGTTGAAGGATTGAAAAGCTCCCAAAGCCGCAGTGATCCTTCTGACCTCTCACTTCCCATCAGTGCTATTAGTTCACAACCACAACTATCACATTCAGCAGACTCACAGTCAAAACTGTTGTCTGTTCATATAAGGTTTTTGTTTTTTAACCACATCTCATGAAATTGTATTTTCACACATTTTTATGTACACCACAACGCAGATGTGTTGTTCTGGACTTGGTACGTCTATCAAGATCATTAGTATGGAGGACCAAACCTGCCAAAATAACTATCATAATAAATGTATTCATCAATATTATTTCCCTATTTATTTATTTCATTGATGATTAATTTCTGTATTTATTAATTATTGTATTAATTTCCATAATCTTATATTTAGGGATCCAGGCAGCGAAGCTGTGGCGTAAAATTATATGTTGGCGTAAGATTTTGCTTACACTCCTCTCACCGCCTGATTTATGAAGATGTGCGTACCTTTAAAATCCAGGTGTATGCAATACCTGCTCTTGATAAATGCCGCGGCTGAAAACGATCGTCATTAGAATAACACGCCCCTATATATTCAAGTCTCTGCTTCCCCCACGCCCTCATTTTACGCCTTGGACACACGGAAGACGGCAAAAAAGAGAACTTCTCTGATGTGGAGATTGAGACGATCACCAGGGAGGTTGAAAGAAATAATTATTGTTATTTAGAAGAAGAATGTCGTTATTATTTTTTCTATTATTATTTAAAATGTCATTTTTATTATTTTGTCAGTCTGAATTATATTTTGGTCATTAAAAGCCTTTTATTACTGAACCCAGTCTGTGCGCAACTGCCGGGCCTAACCCTGAAACGTCATGTAAAGCGCACAGGCTCGCATCTGAAGGAATACATATAAATCAAATGCTTTGGTAAAGTCACACAAATGAAACATTGAAGTCTATGTTGCACAAAAATAAACACTGAAGTTTATAATTATTATGCTGTTGTTTTTTTATAATATATCATATATTTTAGTTTGTCAGTGCGTTAGGATTTTTTTTCTGCGCATTTCCGCACTAACTCAAAACGTGCGTACACCACCTCCTGAGCTGCCGTAGGATTTGAGAGTGCCATACGCCAACGTCCATATTGATAAATCTCAAAGTCACCGTGGTTTTGGGTGTATGCCAGGTGTACGCTGGAAATCTGGTGTACGCACTTGTGATAAATGAGGGCCAATGTCTCTAGCACCACCATTGGGTCAAAGTCGCGATTTTGAAATGCTTATAACTCAGGCTGTGATTGGCCTAGAGACACGAAACTAGTGTCACGTTGCATGACCACATGCTGAACAACCTTCCTAGAGGCCGTTTTTCACAGGTTGCAAATTTTGCCAATCAAATTTAAGCTATCAATTAAAGGTTTTAGAAATGCTTGACCGCCATGAAACTTGATGATTAGAACGTCTTATAGGGCCCCAACAACCAGTAAAAGGTTGGGCAAGATCGGCCATTGGGGGGTGCTACAGTGTGTCATAAAACTTGAGTTTTTCAAATAGCAATATCTTTGTGCTCCTTGGAGCTGAAATAACCAAACTTATCTCACAATGTGACTGACAGTATGCTAAACACAACTGCCTCTTGGAACATTGAGCTTCAATATCTTGTATTTTCTCCATATTCAACTTCCTGTTGAAGCTCCAAAAAATTTCACAGGTCGCAAATTTTGTCCAATATTCCCATAACTTGGCAGAGATGATCAACAGGTGAAGCCTAACAAAAGACACTTGGTTTGCCCATTGCAGCCGATCAAAAATGGCGGCGAATCCACCTATCAGGAAGTGAGTGAGTTTCACAGCAACCGTTTGTCTGATTGTCACCAAACTTCTGTGGTCGGAATGGAGTGCATGGGAGGTCTGCATATGTCATGTGCCAACAACTTCCTGTGTCTGAGAATTCCACAGGAAGTGAGGGCGTTTCTCAGCAACCGTTTGTCTGATTGTCACCAAACTTGGTATCAGTGGTCAGAATAGAGTGCATGGGAGGTCTGCATATGTCATGTTCCAACAACTTCCTGTGTCTGAAAATTTCACAGGAAGTGAAGGCGTTTCTCAGCAACCGTTGGTCCAATTGTCACCAAACTTGGTGTCTGTGGATGGAACGAGATGCGAAAGAAGCCCGTGGTATGTGGCGCTGATGGGCCATGTGGGGGAACTGTTTCAGAAAATCTCATTACCGCCTAATGCAAAAACTAATTGCTGGGCCTACTCTCGGGCTTGTGTGGCCAATCCTTGTCTTGCGCTCTGTTTGCTTGGACCCTTAATTGTTGCTTGCAGCTATATTTCTGTATATATTCATTTCTGAATTATTTTATTTCGTTATCTCCTTGCCCTTAAACTAATGGGGGGGGGGGGGGGGGGGGGCTAACAGTTGGACTAACATTTTGGACATTTCTGACTGTATCTTGAAGCTCTTGTCATTAGGGTCAGGTGGGGCACAGTCCCACCTGTTGTCAACATGTTATTTTTATTTCTAGAAGATTACTTCCTATAATTTATTATCTATAAATATATAGCATCCTCCTAAATTGCATATCATTTGTGTAAGGAGTTTATTTAATGTTCATTGGTCCCTGCTTTGCTGCTTCAGACTGCGTTCTGCCAATTCCAGTTCACAGTAGTAGGCCATAGGCTAAGAGTGAATGTGGGGCTAGTCCCTCTCTCAAAATGCAATGTAGATCACACGAATATGATGCCTAGTGGGGCTGGCAGCCGGTAGCCCCACTACAGCGTTGTTTTGTATTTCAGACCTTATTGCCTGTCTGTCTGGCGCCAACATTAGTCGGCAAGAAGAGCGAGGAGGGTAGATTGTTATAGCTAGCTTGTTAGCTTCACAAACGCCAGATAACTTGAAAAAATGAATAGTGGATTTCATACTCGAGCACCAGTTTGAAACCTATAATTTGGAGGGGAAACTTAAAGTAAAGCAACTTTTTTGTCATCACTCAAACTGCTTGTAAAAGTAACCACGGGTTTAATGTGGTTTTTGAAGAAAAAGTGTCTAATGGTTAGCATATAAAAGAAGGCAATCTTCTGTTTTCCATGTCTGCTATTTGGTGTAGATGGTACTTGGTCGAGGACCGGTTAGATTTGAAACATCTTTCTGAGAGGATTGCAAAACATGAGAGCAGCGGGAGTCGTCTGGACAATGCTGTGAAATTGGGCTTACTTGCAAGGGTAAATGTTGCAGCCCAAGTTGACAGTGCATGAGCAGCATAACAAACGGGTGGAGGAAAACTGGTACGTTCTCAGTCGGATCATAACATGTATTAAACTGTGTGGAAAATGTGAAAACGCACTTTGGGGGCACGACGAGTCGTTGGACTCCCAGAATCCTGGAATATTCAGAGGCATTTTCGAGACAATAGAGACACTATGACGCTCTGCCCATCTTCAAAGGGACATCTGGCACTGTACAAAATGAACTGTTAGATTGTATGTAATGGGCTGCCACCGTTCACAATGGAACAGACGAGCCAGGCCGATGAGTAACCAACACAGCGCCGGTGATGAAGGAGGCATGCGACATATCTCCCAGGTAAAACAGATGTTTTCACAAAGTGACCACCTGATCGCTGCCAAGCTGGTTGACAGCTCTTCCCACAATTTGTTCTGTCATTCCCTACATCTGAGCTTGACTGTGCAGTGAAACTATGGCCTCTAGGAAACGAGGAAAGTTGAACTCTGAGTAGACCTGTGACGACTGCGCCCTCTGCTGCCTCTTCTCCCCCTGCAGCAGGCAGGCTCCAGCGGTCGACGTCACCGGTCTTCTGACACCACCGCCCATCTCATTCATGCATTTCACCTGTTGTCTTGTTTGGCGCACCTGGTCCTCATTCTAATCATTTCACCCAGTATATATATTCCCTCTGCTTCCCTTGTCTTTGTGTGTTATTGTCTCGCCTACCCAGAGCATTATCAGGCTACGCCACTATTAAAACACAGTTCAACACTATAACTTTGGATTCCTGCTCCTCATTCCTCTTCGAGCCTGACAAGTCCACTCTGTACCGCCACACTGAGCTTCACACTGGTAAGACGGCCCTGTCTCTGTTAAGATCCATCCATGAGAACAACCTAGAGGAGGCTTTTGCTGAGACTGTCACTCTGCTGAAAATTATCATAACAACACATCCAAGTCAGAGAGGAACTTTTCCACCTTGAAGAGGGTAAAACCTTCAATTGCAATACCATGGGACAGCCGCGACTCAACACATTTGCCATGTTGTCCATCGAAAGCCAGCTGATTCAGCAGCTACATGACCTCATTCATCAAAAAGTTTGCCCAGAGGAAGAATTTCCATGCCACCCTTCTCTTCAAGTGAGCCCTCAGCCTTGGTGAGTGAAAGCATATTTTATCATCCTGCCTTTGTGGTGCTGGTCCATGCATTGGTCACATTTTTGTGCTGAATCGATTGTTATAGATGGTGACAACTGTCAGTGTGTCCATGCTCATTGCTGTTTGCGTATGGCCCATTGGTTCTGAGCTTGGTTGCATTCCTAATTTAGGTTTGTAAATGTGTGTGTGTGTGTGTGTGTGTGTGTGTGTGTGTGAAGGAGAGCAATTACACAAGGTCTCTCTCTCCCTCTCCAGTATGTGTACTACAACACCTGGTAGAAGCAAGCCGCTCTGTCGTTAAGTGTTTAGTGGAGCCATGCTGTTTGTTGAGGTGTTAAATAAACACATATGTAGCAAGTGGAAGTTTTGTAGCTTTACTGGTATGTATCCTATATTTTGAAATGCTTTGTGCCCCACCAATATAAAAACGCCACTGGATAGGAAACATGATTTTGTAATCAAAATATTGTGCAAAAAGATTGTCTATAAAAATAATTCACATTTCAACAGTAGAGTCTCTCCCACACAATTGCAGTGCTGATGAATCAATGACCTAGGTCCATGCCCAGGTTATGCCACCCTACTGAGTCCCTCGAGGGAGGTGTAATTTGACCCAGCTCCATTTGGGTTGTATGGAGGGAAGGCTGGATTTCTTCTTGTTTTATTGTGCTACTGTAACTCCTGATGCAGTTTAGCAGCATGAGAGCTGGCGGAGGTCAAAAGTTCAAGGAGCGTTCTGCTCTGATGCTTTAATTCTACTAACTTCCTGGTTGAGCGAGCAGTTTGTTACGATCCCCTATAACATGGCTGTGTATGTTTTGGAGGATACCAGTATGCCAAAATATAAAACTTTCCTTGGGAGTGGCTGCATTCAGAAAAGACTACCGCTACTGAAATATCTCAATAAACTGTATAAAAAAACATCCCAAAACTCATCAGTCTGCAATTTTATTTATTGGCTAACAAGTACAGTATCACAGTTCCAAACATGTACCTTTACTGAAGGTATATTTATCAAAAAGCTGTTGAATTCACCAAACCTGACTCAAGAATCTTAGAAAGTCAGGCAAATTTATTTGTTGTAATAGTTGGTGGTTAACACCAAACTGGGATCCTCGCCCTTTGCAGTTGTGGCAATTTGAGTGCCAAAGGAAACTTGATTCAAATTTGCTGATATATATTATGAAATCTACATGTATTTCAAGATTGTGTTCTTTTTATCAAATGGATAAAAACCACAATTTCATTTCCCAAAAATACAGTCTTTAATCAAGCATATTTAAACATATATAATTTTAACCAACCTAATTTGTTTGCAACTTTAAAACTGCTGTTTTTGTGGACACAATTAAAGTGTAGTCTTGGATAAAAAAATCTGAATCTGTGTCCTTGAAATTGCCCCTTATTTTGAATCAATGAATTGCTAAATATGTCACTTGAAATGTATTTGGGTAACAGCCCTAAATGTACAGCTTTCAAATGTTCACCCGCCTTTATTGTAAAATAATTACTGTAATCATACTGTGGCACAATTCAAAGGTGTGTCCTTTTAAGGAAATGCTGATATTTGAAATTTGAAAGTAAGATCAGCTTCTGAAACATGTAGATGAAGAGCTGTGCACAAGTTCACTGTCAGAAGGTATTTCATTGTTTTTACTTAATCAGTGTGCTGACTGAATAGTCATAGTGAAATGGGACTGAGTAATTTGTTTGTTTTAATGGAATTGAAATCTGTTGCATGTATTTGAAGAAGTACAACTTAGTAGTAAAAACAGTATAGTTTATTACAGGTTATGTGAAGGGTATTCTGCCTACATATAAAAGAACAGGACAGGTGGAAATTAGTGACAGGAGATGTGGTCACAGTTCCAATAAATGTATTTTTCCTTGGGGTTTTTTCTAAGTATAAACGGTAACGTAACTGAGAGTCTTCTGGTGACCACACGCCAACAAACTTGACACTAAATATAACAAATAAACACAGCTCTCCTCTCCTAGTCTTGCAGCCCTACTTTCTCCCCGTATCTGGCTCCTCAGCCCCGCTCTGTACATCCAGAGGCCTTATGTAGAGAAACAGTTAGTGGATTTGGCTGTCAGCAATCAGCAGTCACTGTACTGCTACATCCCTGTAGAGGTCGCTGTTCCGCCTGCGTTCCTCGGCAGGTCACTGCACCTCCACAGTTACTTGGATATACACTCACCTAAAGGATTATTAGGAACACCTGTTCAATTTCTCATTAATGCAATTATCTAATCAACCAATCACATGGCAGTTGCTTCAATGCATTTAGGGGTGTGGTCCTGGTCAAGACAATCTCCTGAACTCCAAACTGAATGTCAGAATGGGAAAGAAGGGTGATTGAAGCAATTGAGCGTGGCATGGTTGTTGGTGCCAGACGGGTCGGTCTGAGTATTTTACAATCTGCTCAGTTACTGGGATTTTCACGCACAACCATTTCTAGGGTTTACAAAGAATGGTGTGAAAAGGGAAAAACATCCAGTATGCGGCAGTCCTGTGGGCGAAAATGCCTTGTTGATGCTAGAGGTCTGAGGAGAATGGGCCGACTGATTCAAGCTGATAGAAGAGCAACTTTGACTGAAATAACCACTGGTTACAACCGAGGTATGCAGCAAAGCATTTGTGAAGCCACAACACGCACAACCTTGAGGCGGATGGGCTACAACAGCAGAAGACCCCACCGGGTACCACTCATCTCCACTACAAATAGGAATAAGAGGCTACAATTTGCACGAGCTCACCAAAATTGACAGTTGAAGACTTGAAGAATGTTGCCTGGTCTGATGAGTCTTTATTTCTGTTGAGACATTCAGATGGTAGAGTCAGAATTTGGCGTAAACAGAATTAGAACATGGATCCATCATGTCTTGTTACCACTGTGCAGGCTGCTGGTGGTGGTGTAATGGTGTGGGGGATGTTTTCTTGGCACACTTTAGGCCTACCTGAGCATTGTTTCTGACCATGTCCATCCCTATATGACCACCATGTACCCATCCTCTGATGGCTATTATCCAGCAGGATAATGCACCATGTCACAAAGATGGAATCATTTCAAATTGGTTTCTTGAACATGACAATGAGTTCACTGTATTGAAATGGCCCCCACAGTCACCAGATCTCAACCCAATAGAGCATCTTTGGGATGTGGTGGAACGGGAGCTTCGTGCCCTGGATGTGCATCCCACAAATCTCCATCAACTGCAAGATGCAATCCTATCAATATGGGCCAACATTTCTAAAGAATGCTTTCAGCACCTTGTTGAATCAATGCCACATATAATTAAGGCAGTTCTGAAGGCGAAAGGGGGTCAAACACAGTATTAGTATGGTGTTCCTAATAGTGTTCCTAAGAGTGTAGATAGACTGATCCCAGATTTCTAGGATAAAACTTCCCAGGAAAGAGCGCTGCATGACAACATTATTACTGAAACCGACTTCTTACATTACACACTCAACACAGACGCAACTTATAATCGAACACACACGCATGTTAGATTCTGTCCATTTGTGATCAATGAACAAAATGAATGCAACCGAAAGTCAGGGGAGAGCCTTTATTCAGCATGTTAAAGCTAGTGAGTGGAAAATATATTTAGCCCTTAATATTTGATCATCCCAAAACTGAATATGCTTATTTTGAGGAAATTACCACAGTTGAGTACAGTCTGAACACTAAATTTTAACCCCCAGTAATAGGCTACCCTGAGTTAATGGGAGAGGTTGTTTGGGGTCATCCTAGGGGTCTGCCCCCTTTCCTGGAGCCCTTGGCTCCACCCACTCATGGCTAGCCACAAATAAAGGCCAAATGGATTATTTAAAATGCATATGAAATTTAGGTTTCCACATATTAAAAAGCCATACATGGTCCTCAGACTGTCTGTAGCAACATATGTTATTCTTTCAATTTAGCCGATATCCTTTGTTAAGTGGAGGTTCAGATTCATTGTCCTACCCATCTCTAGTTTTGTGTGCAGTTTGTAAAAATATGCTTGTCATATCTATACAATAACTTAACATTCTGGTGGACATTCCAAAACATTGGTGAAAATTATGACTAAACTAAAACAGATATGACCACCCAATTAAGCCTGTCTTCTTCTAACCCAGGGCAGTGAGTGGGGGACTTGGCTCCTCCCCCCGTGCTGCTCTTTGAACCCAGGGTGTGACTATTTTTGTCATTCAACCTTTTTAGAACTGAGACAAGTATCTAACTTGTTCTTCAAAACACATGTCATCTCAGTAACTAGAGAAACACAAAAAAACTGTTAAAATGTTCTTAGTTAACCAAGCCAATTTAGCATTTAAAATAAAATATTTAATTTGATTGTAGGGATTAAACTCCATTTTGGCTGTGTTCACCCTATTTGTTATAATTTCACATGAGACTGTAATCTCAATATTTTGACTAAAACCAAATTATAACACATTAGAATACAATTGAGTGCACATGGAAAACCATGTGTTTTACTTAAGTTCAAAAAATTTTTACCCTCTGTGTATTGTTTCCCTCTCACCAGTCGTCCAGTGACGAGGCAGAGAGGGAGAGAGAGAACACACACATTCCAACTTGGTGGAAACCCTTTGTAAAGGCTTATGGCTATTTTGGATTCATATTTACTCCTCATGGGACACAGCGTGTCTTCTTCATTTTAAAGATGATCACCATGTGGATTCTTCATTCAAACACTTATACAATTTATGAAGTGAGAGAAAACACAATATTGTAACCTTTTGTAAGAAAACCATGAGACTACTTTACCAGATTAGAAAATCATAATTGTACCAATTTCTAATATATCACTAGGGTTAGATGTACTAGCGAACAGGGCCTGTTAAAGCCTACCCACATTGTAGTAAGACCCTTGAGGCCTTACAATTTTAAACATTATCATCAACGCAATAAATACGTTTTGATTTAAAATTACATAGTGAACATGACAAAGCACAACAAAACAGGCTATTCCTTGAATACCTATTAAAACATGTAATATACCATCAAAGTGCTTTCAAATTAATATTCACTTGAATAAGAATGGTAATTATCAAGGGAAGTGATCAGATTTCCTTGATAAGTTCCAGCTCTACTCAATATTTTAGGTACGATACATTTTTGGAAACACATTTAAAACTCTTAATCAATGATTATTTAAGCTCACGTCTGTTCCAGGTATCACCAGTCTTTGATTCCTGAATTCCATACATGGGAGATCTATGCTTGCCGCTGCTCGGCATGTGGGCAGAATGTTTTGTGTTCCAACCATCTGAACATCCTGTCTTTGTCTTTTGGTTCTTCTTCTTCTTGCGACACTCATTCTGCCAGTGGCCAGGTATTCCACAATAGTGACATGATCCTGGTGTCTTTTTCAATGGGATTTGAGTGTCTTTAGATGTTTTTCCTGCTTTGAATGTGTCCAGTTCCTTTTTAAAGTTTTCAAGTCCTTTTTTCAACTTGTCCAGTTCAGCCATTTGTTCAGCTGACGCCCAAACATATTCTTTCTCCTTCAAAGGTCTTTCAAGACCATCTTTGAGGAATTTATCATTCCATTTTTTTTCTTCTGATAACACAATCAACAACCAACGTGTTTTTATTAATTCATCAGGCATTCTTTGACTTTCTTCCCATATTTTCTGTATATTAAAAAAAACTCAAATCTGGAAAAATTGCATATTTTTGAATGATCTCTTGGCGACAGTCATCTATTTTCAAGCTCTTTTTGATCTCATAGGCCAATGATTTCGCCATTTTCTAAATTACAATGGGAGGGCTGCAGTCCCTGTATTTACCACATTGATTTTAACTTAAAGACGTCATTTATTTTCTCCACCTTACATGTACAAGATTATTATTGCAATTATTACACACGCATCAACCTGTTATCCAATTAACAAGGACTCCTAGATGAATACCGAAGCTTTGCACTAAACAGTGGCCTATATTAGGACTTTACACATGTGTCACTTACTACTCAGTCTAGTAAGTACTTCCCATTACAACAAGGAAGCTTTAGTATCTTCTGTGGAGTTTCTGGACTTAATCTAAGAACACATCTTTGTGTCAACGTAAGTCTTACATGTCCTCACCACAAGTCTCCATTGCCTAAGAAACAACATTTCTAGGTCTTATTGTTTTTCCAGACCTGTTCAACTGGATACTCATGCTGATTTAACTGACTTGTTCTTTTAGAGGGGTTTGACTCACCATTCAGAGTACAAATCCATCTATCCGGCTCACGGCACCATGCTGTTAGATTCTGTCCCTTTGTGATCAATGAACAAAATGAATAAAACCGAAAGTCAGGGGAGAGCCTTTATTCAGCATGAGGTTTACGATGATAACCTTCTATAGTTCTTTCATTTTTCTCTCCAAATGCTTACAACGTAAACATAGTCATATATACCAGGACACACAGGAGGAGGTCAGTGTTCATAGCCAACCATTACACAGACTATTATAAGAAATAGTTTGTCCTACAAATACCCTTGTACGGTGTATTCCAACCTATGACCCAAGGGTCTATTCAGAGAGTCCTATGACAGTCACATACACAGTTCCTAGCAAGTGGTATGGACAGGGTGTTTGGGACTCATCAGTAATGGGGCATCACCTTTCCTACCTAGTATCCTCCATACAGAGATAGTTAGTACTCTCATACATTCTGTCAAGCTTAATTCAGTTACTTTCATGCTCAATATCTATCACGCACAATATGCTAAGCTATATAACTGTTTTTTAGGTATATTGGCAGATTATACAGGGAATGTAATCAGAATGCACTGTACAGTGGGGAACTAGATTCGTTAAGTAACGTCAGCATGAGGTCTCTCAATCATGTCCCACCCTTGTAAGCCCACCCTCTGAACATTAAAACAGTGCTTTGAAGCATCTAGGTCATGTAACCAGGGAGCTATTTAATTTACAAGCACTTTTTTAATCTTCAGAATGGCTCTGAAAGCTATTGAATTTACATAAAATGTAGTCATATGTGTACTTAAAAAAAAAAAGTCTGGATCAATATTTTTGGAAGATGAAAGGGTGTGCAACATTCTGCCCAAGGTAGGGAATAATCTAGCATGAAAATAATGTGTCTCAGTCTCATGTTAAGAAAGCTATTCCCTAAAGTTTCCCTAAAATTCTGTAGGTGCTTAACTGGAAAATCAAAGGCTGTGCAATGTGTGAAACTTCGCTCTGAACATTATAAGAAGGACTTGTAGCATCTAGGTCATGTGATCAGGGAGCTGTTGAATTTAGTCATATATGTGTATTTCTTTAAAAATCGGGATCCATATTTTCGGAAAACTAATGGGTGTGCAAGATGCTGCTCTTTTTAGAGAATAATCTCGCATCACAATGATGTGTCACAGTCTCATGTTGAGAAAGCTATTGACATTTTACATTTTGAAATGGTTCCCTAAAAATGTGTAGCTTAACTAGGAATCCAAAGGCTGTGCAATGTGTGAGCCTTCCCTCCTAAGATTTCATTAGTTGTCAGTTATAATCATCAAAATTAAAAGAAATAAATACTTGAAATATATCAGTCTGTGTGGAATGAATGTATACATTATACAAGTTTCACTTTTTGAATGGAATTACTGAAATAAATCAACTTTTTGATGATATTCTAAATGTATGACCAGCACCTGTTTGTGTATTTAAAAAAAGAAAAGCGGCCATAATATGAGAGAACTAAAGGGTATGCAAGATGTATGGAATAATCTAGCATCAAAATTATGTCTCAGTCTCATGTTGAGAGAGCTATTAAAATTTAGAATTTTCAAATGCTTCCCTAAAATTGTGTAGGTGCTTAACTGGGAGACCAAAGGCTTTTCAATATGTGAGCCATCCCTCTCAAGATTATAAAAGTGATTTAAAACATCTAGGTCATGTGATCAGGGAGCTATTGAAATTCTAAACTGCACATTGTTTTAATGGGTTCATAAACAATATATTAATATCTATATTATCCATAAAAATGTTTAGCAATCCATAAAGAGCAGCCCATTTCCATTTCTTCCTGAACAGTTTAACCTTGGTTTGAGGTTTATAGGTTATGTAGTCAGAGTTGTTGAGATTTGAAAATGTTGATGATGCACTTTGTTCACGCTCCCTTGCGACGTACTTTGGTTATGTGCAGACTGACTGTAATGTCGCCATAAATGTCTCCCGCAGTTTGAAAATCACGATCGGCATTGAGAAAACGAGGCCTGTTCGGTGTTGTCCAACGTTTTTCTTTCATAACGAGAATAACCCGGGGTTTGTAGCTTAAAATGTTTGTGAGCTATTGAGCTTTGAATGTCTGAATATCTGTCAAATATCGAAGGTAAAACTACCTTTACCACGGTCAGCTCCGGGACCGTGGCCGCCTGGCGCACCTTCCCCATCTTTTACCCTCTCGGATGGAGCCGGAGCCTGGGCCAATGAAGTATGGAATCACCAGGCTCTCTGTGGAGGAAAGATCATTGGGGTCGTCAGGAGCTGTGCCTGTTCTGAGGGGAGAAGGGGAATTTCTGTAATGGGTGTTCTTTGGCCCGGATGCAGAACAGTAAGGGGATGAGTACCCAGACAGTGCAATCAGGCACAGAAGGTGGTCTACGTTTATGCAACATTGCCAGCCCTTTCTGTGGTCCAGTTGGTACTGTCTGGTGGTTTTCCATCTCACCCTACTACAGCACTGACTGACTCTGGGGCTGCAGGAAGCTTCATAGACCAGGCCCTGGTAACTGCACTCCAGCTGCCGTTGTGCGATTTGAGGTCCTCGATGTCCATTCAGGCTTTGGATGGCCGTCCGGTGGGGTCCGGCTCGATTACTCATGCGATTCGCCTCTCACGCTCACCATCAATGGCTGCCATCGAGAGAGACTGGAACTGCTGTTTATGACGTCCATACACCCCGTCATCCTGGGTCTTCCATGGCTCCAAAAGCAAGACCCCAACATCAACATCACCTGGAGCAAGCGGAAGATCCTGAGATGGTTGGCGGGGTGCCGGAAAACGTCAGTGGAGAGCCCCGCAGGCAAACAGATGCCTCACAGGTCCTCAACTGGAAGCTTCATTTGTACCCGCAAAACACCAGTCTCAATGTCAGCAGTGAAGAGGCGACTCCAGGATGCTGGCCTTCTAGGCAGAGTTGCAAAGAAAAAGCCTTGTCTCAGACTTGTCTATGAAAAGATAAGTTTAAGATGGGCAAAAGAACACAGACACTGGACAGCGGTAGATTGGAAGAAAGTGTTGGACAGACACATCTAAGTTGAGGTGTCTGGATCAGAAAGAACATTAGTGAGACACAGACCAAATGCTGGAGGAGTAATTGATGCCATCAGTCAAGCATGGTGGAGGCAGTGATGGTCTGGGGGTGGTTTTGTGGTTAAGTGTGAGATTTTATGCAAGGTTAAACAGCTCTTGAAGAAGTGGAGCAATGGAGTGGCCAACACAGTCACCGGATCACAACCCTATTGAGCTGTTGTGGGAGCAGCTTAACCGTGTGGTATGGAAGAAGTGCCCATCAAGCCAATCCAACTTGTGGGAGGTGTTTCAGTAAGCATGGGGTGAAATCTCTTCAGATTACCTCAACAAATTGACAACAAGAATGCCAAAGGTCTGCACGGCTGTAAATGCTGCAAATAGAGGACTCTGTGACAAAACAAAGTTTGAAGGACACTATTATTATTTCAATTGAAAATAATGACAATATTTCCTTTGAATTTTTCTATATTTCCTATTCAAACTCATTTTATGTATGTCTACATTGAAAACAAGGACATTTCAAAGTGACCCCAAACATGTGAGCGGTAGTGTAAGTGTAAGACTGATTCCCAGTTGACCTGTTGTTTGACATCCTCTGCCTCCAGAACCCAATCACCTGAATATTAAACACCTGTTCACCCACCTGGTTTACATTAGTTGTTCTCTGTTTTGTTCAGTTTGGTGCACCTTTTTCTTTGTGAGGTATTGTTTTTTATTAGTTACGACATACTCAGCCATTCTATAGTGCTCTTTGATTATTATCTTTTCCCATGTACCGTCCAGTCTTCCTGCCTGTTTAGTCTCAAACCTGTTTTGAGCCTGCCTGATTTTGTATATACATCTTTCTGATCTGCTGTTTATCAATTATTGCCTGTGTCATGGTGTGGTGAGCAGCAGCGCCACCGTGCCATAATTTCTCAAGTTCCCATATTCTCACGAACACATCCCGGACTGTCACATGTTTTCAATCCTTCACACCAGGTCCCAATTTGTATCGTTTGTATGTGTTTATATGTTTCCCCTCTGCTCCCCACATTGTGGCTCATTGTTCTTGTCATGTTTGGATGTCGTGTATGTTGCCGTAGTTGTAAGTACTTGTGTTATTTCATATTGTCGTTTTTTGCTGCTTTAGTCAGCCCTTTACTTTGTGTGTTTTGTGCTCGGTGTTTGTTTATTTTTTATCAATTAAAGAATCCACACCGACTACCCCTGCCTGCACCTGGTTCCTTGTCCAAGCAACACTGCACTACCTTTTGTGACCGAATGAGCCACCTCAACTGGAACCAGCAGGCAGCCCCTCCAGAGAGGAAGTATACCTGGAGGGGCGATTGGGGGTCTGACTCCCTCTCATCGGACGATGATGAAGCGGCCTATGAGCGAGTGGAGGAGGATCCCCTTGGGGAGCAGTGCTGGGGGTTGCCCAAGACGGGTTCGGGGTGCCGCTGTGGGGCATGGACCAGTACGGAGTGGTCAAGCCCCTCACCAAAGAGCAAGGGGAGCTGGTGAAGGGTCTCCTGCAGGACTTGCAGGAGGCAGGAAGGACAGGACGCAGGCGAGGCCGGAGGAAGAAGAGGGCGAGGTGCCCAACGCTCGGACCGAGGTCCCCCCAGGAAAATGTTAGGGGGGGGCTGAGTGGGTGCCCCTTCTATGTCCGGTACCTCCTCGTCCCCGTGCAGGCTGGCCAGGCTGTAGGCTGGCCATTAGGCGCGCACCGCTTCCTGCTCCGCGGCCTTCCGCCGCCCCGGTCCCTACGCCACGGTGCCGAGCGCCCCCTGCTGCATTGGAGCAGCAGCCAGCGCCTCCTACCTGCCAGCAGCGGCAGCCAGCGCCCCCTGCTGCATTGGAGCAGCAGCCAGCGCCTCCTACCTGCCAGCAGCGGCAGCCAGCGCCCCCTGCTGCATTGGAGCGGCAGCCAGCGCCTCCTACCTGCCAGCAGCGGCAGCCAGCGCCTCCTACCTGCCAGCAGCGGCAGCCAGCGCCTCCTACCTGCCAGCAGCGGCAGCCAGCGCCTCCTACCTGCCAGCAGCGGCAGCCAGCGCCTCCTACCTGCCAGCAGCGGCAGCCAGCGCCTCCTACCTGCCAGCAGCGGCAGCCAGCGCCCCCTGCTGCATTGGAGCAGCAGCCAGCACCCCCTACATGCCAGGAGCGGCCTCCCATGCCGCCGGAGGCCGAGGAGGAGTGGCCTCTGCCGCCGGAGGCCGAGGAGGAGTGGCCTCTGCCGCCGGAGGCCGAGGAGGAGTGGCCTCTGCCGCCGGAGGCCGAGGAGGAGTGGCCCGCACCGCCTGAGCTTGCCGGGGTTTGGCCGCCACCGCCCTCTCCTGTCCCGGCCGCCCCGGCGCCCTCTCCTGTCCCGGCCGCCCCGGCGCCCTCTCCTGTCCCGGCCGCCCTCTCCTGTCCCGGCCGCCCTCTCCTGTCCCGGCCGCCCTCTCCTGTCCCGGCCGCCCCGGCGCCTTCTCCTGTCCCGGCCCCTCCGTCGGCTCTGCCGGCTACCGACCCTCCTCCCGTCGGCTCTGCCGGCTACCGACCCTCCTCCCGTCGGCTCTGCCGGCTACCGACCCTCCTCCCGTCGGCTCTGCCGGCTACCGACCCTCCTCCCGTCGGCTCTGCCGGCTACCGACCCTCCTCCCGTCGGCTCTGCCGGCTACCGACCCTCCTCCCGTCGGCTCTGCCGGCTACCGACCCTCCTCCCGTCGCCTCTGCCGGCTACCGACCCTCCTCCCGTCGCCTCTGCCGGCTACCGACCCTCCTCCCGTCGCCACCGACCCTCCGTCGGCTCTCCCGGCCCCCGACCCTCCGCCGGCTCCTGATCTTCCGCCGGTTCTGCCTCCCCAGCCTGTCCCGACGGCTCCGCCACCCTGGTTAGTCTCGGCTGTTCCGACCCCTCGGCGGGTTTTGCCGATGGGGGTTCTGTGCTACCCCGCCCCCCCTCCCTTGGGCTGGGGTTCGTCTTGGCCCGTCTGGTGGCCAGGCCTTTGGGGGGCGGTGTCATGGTGCGGTGAGCAGCATCGCCACTGTGCCATAATTTCTCAAGTTCTCATATTCTCACGAACACATCCCGGACTGTCACATGTTTTCAATCCTTCACACCCTTTACTTTGTGTGTTTTGTGCTCGGTGTTTATTTTTTATCAATTACAGAATCCACACCGACTACCCCTGCCTGCACCTGGTTCCTTGTCCAAGCAACACTGCACTACACCACCTTTTGTGACAGCCTGACTGAATTCTGAATTAAAACTACACTCTGCATATAGAACCACTCCACCATCTGGGTCTGTGTTGTATTCTTACACTAGGACTTTTGTTATTCACTATCTTTATGAACAATGTTGCTAAGTATGTGCCAAATGCAAGTTAAAATGTTTATGCTGTTGATACAATAATTGATTGTTAGTCAGCTACACTCAACAAGGCTTTGGAAGATTTGGAGTCTGCTTTTTTACTATTACATATGCTTCACACTGT
Organism: Esox lucius; assembly: GCF_011004845.1. Classification (NCBI taxonomy): domain Eukaryota; kingdom Metazoa; phylum Chordata; class Actinopteri; order Esociformes; family Esocidae; genus Esox; species Esox lucius. The sequence goes on from NC_047582.1 coordinate 9,428,077, forward strand.
ATACCATGGACCTTTGAGGTTTGTTATAAACCTTAAATCTCTCAACCTATCACTGTACCCTTTAAAGCAGTGGGCTAGCCGTCACTAGCTCTATGGAGATTAAACCGTTGGTATAATTTAATCTAGGTCATTCTTAGACAGTTTCCAGTTTATATATATGTCCTAACATTGCCTATCACACTAATTATACATATTTCAGTTTCAGTTATATAAAAGTTAATATAAATAAAAACAAGTGAGGACATGCATCAATATTTTATTTTAAAACAATCTGGCAGTGTTTGCAATAGCTAGAATAGAGGGTCAGTGTCCTATAGGAATACAAGGACAGAGGACATGAGCAAAGGAGTGGGTTAATTTGCAGTAAGCAGGGATTCTTTAGATGCACTGGGTGAGCTAAGACAAGTCTTTAAGACAAGTAAGTAGCTGAACTCCCTACAGCTATAATATCTCAAATATTGACACCACATACCAGGCAATGTACATGTTGAGAACAGCTTTTTGCCTAACACAGCACAAGAGGAGTCTATTCCAGCAGTATATATTCAAACTAATTTCATGTATGGATGTGCAATATTTATGAGACATGTATTTCAAATACAAAATAGTATTTTGTGATTTGTATTTGATAGCATTGATGAAAATGGCTTCAGATTTTGTATTGAAATACTTTAGTGTTTTGTATTTAGTAGTTTAAAGTACAATAAAATACTTTGTGTGAAGTCTACATGATAAAAACACTACTCAGTAAATTGCCCAGACTTGTTGAGATCAGAACAGAATATTGATCCACACCTGAAGAAGGTCAAGCTAGGTGAGTAACGTGTAGGTAGCCAGCTTTCCATCGATTTTTTTTTTTTTAGCATAAATTGCTAACATTTTTTACAGTCCATGTTAAGTTTTGGTGTACCAATATACAAAATGTTCTAGCTAGCTATTTGACCCAAGTAGCAGCCCTCACAGTTAACGTTAGCTTGCTATTGTCAGAGTATTTAAAGTTTTCGGCGGTTGTGCACAAAATAATAATGCGTTTCTGTCTTGTACAACATTACATTATAATGCCACAATATGGTGTACCTTGTTAAATGCCCACACGTGTGGCTTATTGTCATTAACACTCACTCAGTCATTACAGATCCTAGCCACCCATGCCATGGACTGTTTACCAAGCTGCCGTCAGGCAGAAGGTACAGGAGTATTTCGTCCAAAACTAACAGGCAACGGGAGAGTTTCTTTCCTCAGGCTGTAAGGCTGCTCAATTCAGGAACCCCTCCTCCCTTCCATCCATAGTCCCATGCACACCTGTCACTTTATATCATGCTCATCTGCCAATCATAACATGCACACCTGTCACTTTATGTCATGCTCCTAACACAGGATACAACTTGAACAATAACTCACAAAGGACGGCCGGCGAGAACCCCCACTTAATATCTTCACTCACGTTACACAGATGTACACAATAGCGGAGAGTGGCTGATGAGACGTCAGCAGAGGCGCGTTCAGGGGCGAATAAGGTGCAGGTGAGTGGCAGGTTGCAGGAACGTCAACCACGAGCAGCATGGAACCTCACCAGACCCCCCCCCACACGGGTGACCTCCAGACGCCGACACGACGGCCGACACGACCCCTCACTCGGGGGGCGCACCATACTGAAACAGGGCAGAGGAACAAAACAACACAGGTTAGCGTAGAACACAGATGGACGCTCAGCAACAGACAAGGGGGATCAGCACGTGCCACGAGGCTGCCGGCAAGGCGGCCGACTCCCGCGGCCTGGGACCTGGACATACACTCAGCGTGGTATGCGCGAAGAAGGCCTGGGTCCAGTATGTCCTTGGAGGGCACCCAGGACCTCTCCTTGGGCCCGTACCCCTCCCAATCGACCAGATACTGCAGACCACTGGCCAGACGGCGGGAGACGAGAATCCAAGCCACACTGTACGCGGGCTCCCCGCCGATGGTCATGGGAGGTCAGAGGCCAAGCGGTGACCGAAGGGTGCAGAGGGACACAGACTAACAGGCTTCAGCAGGGACATATGAAATGACGGGTGCAGATGGTAATGGCTTTGCAACTGCAGTCGGTAGGTCACATCGTTGATCTGCCTAGTTATCCTAAACGGTCCGATGTATTTGGCACAGAGCTTACGACATGGGAGCCGCAGGTTCCTGTTTGACAGCCATACTCTCTGTCCGGGTTGGTAATGGGGCGATGGTCTGCCTGCCATTTTTGGGTTTGCGCTGACCGCTGAAGGTGGTGATGCGCCGATTCCCACACCCGGCTGCTGTGGTAAAACCAGTCCTCCACCGCGGGGACTGGTCCAGGTTCCGTGTCCCAGGGGAACATGGGAGGCTGCTGACCATAGACGCATTTAAAGAGTTTTGGGCATATTCAACCCAAAGAAGGAAACCGCTCCAGTCAGCCGCGTTCTTACTGCACTGCTGGTGGAGGTACCTCCTTATCTCCTGGATTAGCCATTCGGTTTGGCTGTTTGACACTTGATCCCCAGGCGTTCACAGAAGGCGAGACGAACAGGGGTGCCCGGTTAGAGAGGATATCTTCAGGGAGACTGAACCGAAGGGAAGACGTGCAGGAAAACCAGTTCAGCCAATTCCAGGACCGAGGGCAGCTGGGGCAACGGAACCAACTGGCACATCTTGGAGAACCTGTCAACGATGACCAAGATGGTGGTGTGACCTGCTGACGCGGGAAGGTCAGTGATGAAATCCCTAGATAAATGAGTCCATGGCCGGACTGGTACGGGTAGATGACAGAGCTCACCCTCTGGGAGGTGCTGGGGAACCTTCGAATGGGCGCAGGTGGGGCATGACAGCACGTAGTCCCGGATGTCAGAGGACAGGGAAGACCACCAATAGCAACGAGACACGAGGTCTATGGTCTTCGTAATCCCAGGGTGGCCTGATGCGAGGGCGGTGTGCGCCCACGACATCCGCATTGGGCGCATAGGAACTGGCACATACGTCTTCCCTACGGGCGTGTCCGCTGGGGCGACTTCGGTCTGCAGAGCTCCATCGATCTGTGACTGCAGCTCCCAACGCACGGGCTCCACTGTGCAGACGGGTGGGAGTACGTAGTCGGGTGGCCTGTCCCTGGGTACAGGGTCCTGTTGTCGGGAGAGCGCGTCCGCTTTCACATACTTTTTCCCTGGGATGTAGGAGACTTTGAAGTCGAACCGACTGAAAAACAGGGACCAGCGGGCTTAGCGGGTGTTAATGCGTTTGGCTGATTTGATGTACTCCAAATTGCAATGATTTGTGAGTATGACAAAGGCTTTGCAAGCCCCCTCCAGCCAATGCCACCATTCCTCCAGAGCAAGCTTCATGCGCAATAGCTCCCGGTTGCCACGTCGTAAATCCTCTCCGCGGAGGATAGCTTCCTGGGAAATAAAGCACAGGGGTTCATCTTGGGGGGGGGGGGGGGGTTCCAGTTCTCTGGGATAAAACAGCCCCTACCCCTGTCTCCGATGCGTCTACCTCCACTGTGAATGGTAAGGTGGGATCCGGTTGGCTAAGCACAGGTGCTGTGGTAAAGAGGTGCTTTAGGCGCATAAAGCAGCAAGAGCAGCGGGGTTCCAGCTCAAACGACGGGCCTTCTAACCCGTCAACGCCATTAGGGAACCCGCAATGGCACTGGAATCGCGAATGAAGCGGCGATAGTAGTTAGCGAAGCCCAAAAACCTCTGCAGCCCCTTCACCGTTTCAGGTCGGGGCCAGTTAAACACCGCCACAACCTTGTCTGTATCCATGCCGACCCCTCCAGGAGACAGCACAAACCCCAAAAAGTGGTTCTGACATGGAATTTGCTCTTTGCCTTTACATATAGTTGGTGTTCCCTCAGTTTGAGGAGGACACGACGGACTTGTTGTACATGTTCAGCCGGGGTCGAGGAATAAACGAGGATGTCGTCTACGTAGACAATCAGGAATTGGCCTATCATGTCGGCGAAGATTTCGTACATGAAACCCTGGAATACAGCGGAGGCATTCATAAGACCGAAGGGCATTACCAAATATTCGTAATGGCCACGGCTTGTGATGAACGCCGTTTTTCATTCATCCCGTCTTGATACGCACCAAGTTGTAGGCGTTGCAGAGGTCGAGCTTGGTGTAGATGGACACCCCTCCCACCTGCTCCAGTGCAGCGGTGATGAGGGGAAGGGGCTAATGTTTTTTCATGATTAGATTGTTGAGGGAGCAGTAGTCGATGCAGGGGCGGAGCCCTCTGTCCTTTTTGGACACAAAGAAGAAGCTTGATGCAGCTGGAGACATAGACATAATAAAGAGTAGACGCCGCATCGACCGCTACTTCCTACTGGCGCTGACGAGCCGTGGGGCCGCCATCTTGGACCGGTCAGCCACTCCACTCAGTGTAATCTGTTTTGGGAGGTGAAATGAGCTGTCAGCGCATTTAATTAATCATACCTCAGTGAATACCTTACTGATTTTCTCACGGTTTTTTTTTGCTGCAAAGGTCATACATGTAGCTAACAACACATGCAATACCTACCCTTTTGACACCTACATGTACTTGATGTTGTGTAATACATACCATTTAGAAACATCTAGGACCTGAAAAACACACTGAATACAAGATAATGCCAACTGAAACAAAACTGCATATTGAAAAACAATTAAACAAGATAACATCATATCAACATACATACCAATCTTTCTGACACCTGCATAAAGTTGATGTTGTGTAATACATACCATTTAGAAACATCTAGGACCTGAAAAACACTGAATACAAAACAATTCAGACAAACAAAACTGAAGCAGTTAGGAGCATCTTAGGAACACAATACATAACAAAAACACAGCAGTAGCCTAGTTCACTACATAGGAAGCTACTTTAAGTTGCGCTAATTTCACATGACAAGAAAAGTGTAGCTAGTGTGGCCAAGCTACTTTGTAAATAAAGGAGTTACTACTACTGAAAAGTTCCTTGACTCTGGAAATAGAGAAGCTACCACCAAAATACTAAGTTACTAGCTAAGCTAGTATTGCCCAACACTGATGATACTGTCTTTTATTTATATATACGACTATATATGATACAGTCTGTGCCACTTGTGTAAAATTAGTTGGCCAATGTTATACCAGTAATGTTTGTTTTATTTCTACAATAGCATTCTTGTGTCAGTTGTAATCTAAGCCAGTGTTATGGAATATGACTAATCAAGTCTCAGTTCATAGCTGGGTGAACACCAGCTGGTGCAGTACAGTAATATCAAAGAACCTTGCTCCTTCTCAACTCTCTGGTTATATTCTAGTCACAAAATACAACCAATAGTACGGTAATGTTAAATCTTACTTGTGAAAAGTAATCCACCGAGCCCTGCTTTCGATGATCCGCCGATTTGAGCAGGAATATGCTGCACAGTGCTCTGGCGCCGTTGCTTCTGCTGCTACGCAACTTGGAGTACGACTGGTCCAAGATGGCGGCCGTATTTCTCGCGCCCAGCAGCCAATGCGGGGTCTACTCTTTATTATGTCTATGGCTGGCGACGTAAATGTGCGTATGGACCTCTGTCGTAGCGCTGCGTCAATGTAGGCGTTCATGGCGGCAGTCTCAGGTAGCGACAAGGGATACACTTTACCCAGAGGGGGTGACACCCCGAGTAGAAGGTCTATGGAACAGTCCCACGGCCTGTGAGGTGGCAGTGCGGCTGCAAGAGCAGCCGCACTGCCACCACACAGGCGTCTTTTGCCTCCTTGCAAAAGACATCCCTCAAATCTGTAGGTATGTGGGATGGGTTCGGCTGACTAGGTTCCTCTATGGCAGTCGTCAGGCATGGAAGGGGTAAGCAACGTTCCTGACAAGGCCCGCCCCACCTGAGAATCTCGCCGGTACTCCAGGAGATGACCGAATCATGAGCGCACAACCATGGATGCCCCAGCACAAGTTGTTCGTGGGACACTGAGAACCAGTAAAAAAAACAGATGATCTCCACGTGCTGGTCTTCGCACTGCGTGACCGGTTCCGTCTAACGTGCCCAGGGCCCTCATATCCACGGACCTAATCAACAAAGGCGGGTATACAGGGGTCAGCTGTAGTAACAACTCCTGGGCTAAGCTCAACGAAATGAAGCTACCTGCAGCTCACGAAATGGTGTGTGTCCCCGCAGTACATGCAGAACTGCAAGGAGGCCTTTGCTCTGGTGGGTATGGGGAGTATGGAGTATGTCGTGGCCACAGGCGATCGATATGTATGGAGTTCTGTATGTACCGATCCAGTTCCTGGATATCCCCTTTGCAGGCCATCTCAGCTTGTACCTCCGGTCGGATCCCTCGTCGGTAATGGCCACCAGAAACCGAGCCGGTGTGGCCAAAATGTCACTCTGGGTCGTCCATAGCGATGTGACCCAATCTCTAGCCTTTCCTGTCAGCAGCGAGATGTAGAAGTGTACCTTCGAGGCATCGGAAAGGAAACAGTCCGGGTTTTCTATGATGTATATGTTGCATTGCATGAGAAAACCAGCCACATGGCCTGGGGTCCCGTCGAAACGACCGGGCAGGGCCTGTACACCTGAGGCGTTCAATGGTGCTGATGGAACAACAGGAGTAGTGGGGGCAGACTGTAAATGCCGAAGGATCTCGCTGAGCTGGGTGTCATGATGAGCCAGGTGGCGTCCACATCTGCTGGATCCATGGTTAGGGTGAGTTATTCTGTAAAGACTGGGTGCGGGAGACCAGAGGGGATTAATGCTTGAGCCGGGGCGCGTTCAGGGGCGAACAAGGTGCAGGTGAGTGGCAGGTTGCAGGAACGTCCCGGTACAGGAGGACCACGAGCAGCATGGAACCACACAAATGTCTGTTTTGTTCTATTTTTCTGTCTAGCTGAATGCTGGTGTGTATTACACTGAGCTTTTTAGAAACCAGTTTCAAGACTGATAAAAGTTTACTGGGAAAAGTGAATACTGTACAATTGTGTAGTACACAGAAAAAGGATATGCCTGGTGGAAGGCGGCTCGCTGGTGGAAGACGGCTCGCTGGAGGAAGACATTTACATATACAAAAAAAGAAAGAAGAAAAAAAAACTCAGTAGCTGTGGAGAAATGGAATGGCTGCCCATTCTGTGTCTGTGTGGATCAAAACATATTTTCTTGGTATATCTGACAGGTAGTTTATTTGGTCTGTACTTTCTAGATGACTTGCTTTATAAACACTGATGTCTTTTGAATCTAGAGGACTGGAGTAAAGGGAATCTAGCTTTGAAAACCTCTTGAAAATTATGTACTTTGTGTTGGTCTTTTCATCACATTGTATGTTCTGTACCAGTCCCAAAATCCCTTGAACCATCACGCAGTTGTCCCCAGTAGTTGTGGCAACGCAGAACTGTTGAAAGATTGTCTTATTATACTGGGTGCAGTGGGGCAGGTTAGGTATTGATGGACCACATGAGCGTTTCATTTTCAGCAAAGGTGTCTTGCTGTCTGTCTGCTTTGCTTTTTTTGATGTAATAAATGTCCTTTCTAGTGTAATTTGGTTAAATATTTGTTTAAGAACTAACTGTGGTTTCCGGGAAGCTTTTTTCAATTTCCTCATATCGTTTTTGAATGGAAAAGCTGACACTCCATCTAAAGCTCCATACCTCCTAACATCATCAGCCAAATGAGTCGAACTGTGCACATTATACACCAAATTTGCTTAAGAAATGTTTCATTAGAGCATCAGCGTAGTCACAGTAATTATTACACAAGGCAGGACAGAGCATCAAGTACATGGCAATTGAGAGATTCATGAAATGTCTGTAGTGGGAAGAGGAAAGGATGTCTAATAGGCTAAGGCCGCGCCCCCTTGGTGGGCTCTGACGTGTAATGACGTGATGCTAGCTCATTGGCGCACACTTGCAGTTGCCGCAGCACAGCCAATGAGTGAGCCAGAAGCTCACTTGTGTGCTGTGCAGCTGCAAAAATGCGTTTTACATTATTATATGCTTCAGTAAATCGAGAAAAGGAGCAATACTCGTTCCCTACTCACAGGGAACTGAGGTTACCATAGTAACCGAGTAGTTTTCTCTCAAATGTTTAATTTCACTTTAGACATATCACATAACCAACACATTACCAACTACTGAATGCACTGTAGCAGGATACTACGATATTTCTTCAAAAGCAAATCGTGGAGCCATTTTAATCGTGCACGATCACAGCCGTTAAATGAACGTAGTTATAACTTAAGAACTTTTTTCCTTATACTTTAGCAGTTTACTGTGACAATCTGACGTGGTAACATACATAATATGGTAAACGGGGTGAAAAGGACCATATTTAGCCTATATAAGCTAACTAACGTTACTCCGTTGTCATTCGACAAAAACATGTCTGGATTAACAAAAAAAACAATAGGTACTGAAATACAATAATAGCAGAACACACACACTATGGCAAATATTTACTGTTAAAGATAATACTCAATTTACAGTTAAAACTCGTCTCAGAGTCAGGAGTATTCCACTGTGAAGGCAGAAACAACCGTTAGGAAGGCGGCAAGTGACGACTGCAGCCTGTAGCGCGATGACGTTGATTAATCAAATACGTTCGACGCATGCGCGGAATTGGATACTTTTTACACGCATGTATTAATCTTTTATTTAATGTAATTTAAACTGTAATGCCAAGTTAAGATTAGAAAAATAGATATTTCATTAGACAAATTATTCTGTGATTTTAAATAAGTAGATAGCGTATTTAAACTTTATTTAAACAACAAGGGCAAAGTGTTTAGAAAAGCCTAAATAACCTATGTATTATTATTTGTTTAATTCTCACACTCGCTGTGCTATAGCCTACTTGGCAGATTATAAGAGTTGTAATAAAATATGTGCACATCCTTTTTATACCCTAAGAGATTAAATAACTTAAGATGACAAGAAAAAAAATCACTTTACCAAGTTTCAAATCAGCGAGGACACCCACCCTAGAACCGTCTTTATGTACTTACACGATAACCATTTCTATGGCATCATGAATCTGAAGGGTTTTCTGGGTGTGTCTTATGTCTGTGACTGGTGCTATATCGGTTTCAACACACGTGGTGATCATGGTTGTAAACATAGCTGTAGTGTCTGTCTTCATGAAGATTGTCATACCCAACCCCGTAACACAAAGCATTGCCCTGACTGTAAACGGATATGTTATTCGGATTTTTGTTATAGCCAGCATAAACGTTTGAAGCACCACAAAAGTGTGGATCTTTGGGTTAGCTTTGTGTACAACAAGCGTGTACTGCTCCCTGATTAAAGCACAAGGCCTGACGGGTACTAAACCACAGTCCAGTTTTGACCCACGACTACAACACCCATTCAGCTGTGTCATTAGTGGCCCTAGTAACTCTAGTAAAACATATTTTGTGAAGATGTTGCTGGATAATGCTGATGTTGTTTTCTCCAAAGAAATTCAAAATATCGTCGGGGTTTATTCATGTTGGCAACCGCTGTATGACGAAATGTTGAAGGTGAGGGAGATTACTTTTATAGAAGGTCTACCAACATCACTGTGTGATGACAATCTGCTACCGATTCAGAAAAACAACCTTTTAATTATTGACGATTTAATGAAAAGTGCATCGGAGAGTTTGGAGATGGAGAGAGTTTTCACACAATATTTACACCACCGTAACCTGAGAGCAATTTACCTTGTCCAAAACATGTTTGTTAAAGGCAAATCTAGTAGAACTATTAACTTGAACACAAACTACCTCATCTTGTTTAAAAACACCCACAACAATCAGCAGATTAGCGTTTTAGGCAGACAGATATACCCTGTTTTTTCTCGATTCTTCATGCAGAGTTTTAAAGATGCAACACATCCGCCTTTTGGTTATTTACTTATTGACTTTAAAGCTACAACACCAGAAGACTACCGTCTGAGAACACTGTTATTTTCAGGGGATTGGCCTGTCATGTACGTTCCTAAGAAAGTTTGATCATGTCTAAACGCATTTGTAGAAATTTACCACTTTTGAAGATGATATTTAAGGCACCGGCAAGTTAACGAAAAGTTATTTTAGAATCAGCATCCACTGACCTCATTCTATCACTCTGTAAAATAGCGCTTAATCTAAGGTGCGGAAATATACCCTTAACAGAATCACAGCTCCAAAAAGTAAAGAGACAAAATGATATACATGTCTAGAAAGAACACTTCAGTCGCAAGGACAAGAAAAACCATCAACCAATCTGGAGGTTTTCTACTGCCGTTACTAAGCGTTGCCGTTCCATTCCTAACCAGTCTAATTGCATCGAGACACGGTTAAATAACATGGATCATGCCCAGAAATTTTTTCTGGTGCCACACCATCAGTTAGAAAAACTGTGAGAATCCAAAACGACTTGCACCGATGTAAGACAATCTGTTGAATATGATTTGGACTCATCGATTCGCAATATACTGTTGAAGCCCGATATGGATTTACATGAGAAAGCTAAAAGATACTCTGCCATTTTACAAAGATTTTTGACTGTTGTGCGACAGGGGGAGCTTGATACAAACACACTGACTTTAAGTCTACCCGGGTCTGAAGCTGGGTCTGATGTATTAAACGTGACTGACACTAAGCAAACTGTTGACCGAAATGTTGACCTTGTTGATTAAATTTTGGATAATGTGCCTGCGAGGCGTAGAAAGAATGTTGAATATATTCTTAATAGAATGCACCGGTCTAAAGATTTGACTTCATGGAATTCAAATGGTGAATTAGTTTTCAAAGGAGAGATAATCAGGGGCTCCTACCTGTTGGATCTTGTTAAAAGTGTGACAGCAACCAATAAAATTGCTGATGATAGAAGACCGTTGGGGTGGGGGGTGTTTTTAGAGGCCATGGCATGTCTCAACGTGCTTTTTACAACTATTCCAAATGCGCTTGTAAGACGTAAAATGAATTTGTATAAACGAACGTCTGGTGACACAATGGATGAAAAGGTGTTTTAAGATCTTTCTTAAACATTTCCAAGATGAGGGACAGACCAGGAACATACCTTAAAAGTAAATCTTGATATGTATTCATGTGCCTGTCTATTCAGTGCTTTAAAAACCAATACGTCAATTTTAAAATCTATTCTAAAACGAATTGGCAACCAATGCAGGGATTATAATTATAATAGATTATATTATAATAGGTGTAATATCTATTGCAAGTGAGTTTAGGTGTGTCATAATTTCTTCTCTTTGGGGCTTTGCACCAATGACCAAAATCTCGGTTTTTTATTTATTAAATTGTAGGAAATTTTGTGCCATTCATGTGGTAATGTTATTTATACATTCAAGCAGGGTACAAATTGGGGAAACATCATCAGAGGAAACAAAGATATACAGCTGAGTGTAATCCGCATAGCTGTGAAAGTGTAAAAAAGTTTTCCTATCAGTAATATTGGAAGATAGATGTTCTCCAAGAGCAACAAAATATTCTCTATTTGTGACATAGGTTCTAAACCAGTTTAATACTGGGCCTGAGAGGCCCACACAATATTGGAGTCTATCAAGGAGGAAGCCATGATCCATCGTGTCAAAGGCTGCACTTAAATCAAGGAGCACAAGTATACAGAGCATTTTTTTGTCGATGTTCAATCTTAGATTGTTTACCACCTTGACTAGTGCAGTCTCTGTGCTGTGGGCTGCACGAAAGACAGACTGATGTTTCTCAAAAAAATCATTATCATTCAGGTATTCATTAAGCTGTTCTAAAGCAATTTCCTGAAGAAATTTCCTGAGAAATGAAAGAATGGAAATGGGTAGATGGTTACTGAGGGGTGAGGGATCTAGCTTGCTTTTTTAAAAACTGATTATCCAGATCAGTTTTTTCTCCAGATCAGTTTGAACAGGGAATCATTTACAATTGTTTGTACATCCTCTTCTACATAATAATTTTTTTTTTAAAGGATGTAGGGTCAAGCAAACAAGTAGATGGCTTGAGGTTTGATATTACTATCCTTAGCATATCTCTTTGAACTATAGAAAAAGAGTGCATATTGGATCTGCATAGTGGGGCCAGGTCTAGTACTATTGGTTCTGGAGAGTTTGATTTACTAGCAGGACTGATCCCTAACCTGATAGATGACAACTTATCTCTAAAATACATTAAAAACTCATTACATTTAGAGGTGGAACAGAGATTATTTGGCATTAAAGGGGCAGGATTTATAAGGCTGTCAATAGTTGAGAAAAGCCCCCTTGAATAATTGTGATTGTCAGAGATCAGCTTTGTAAAATGAACTTGTCTAGCCTTTTGAATTGACCTATTATAAATAGCAATCTGTTTTTTAAAAATTGCCTGTTCAGCCTTTCTACAGTTTCATTTCAGCTGGATCGTTTCCTCATTCCTCCATTGAGGTTTACATCTACGGCTGTATTTCTTTACTTTAAGTGGTCCAACAGTGTCAATGGTTTCATTTAATTTGATATTAAAGTTATGCACAAGATCATAAGAGGATGAGGGTAAAATAGGCTGTTGCTGGTCATGTATCAGATTTCTAAAATGTTCTGCGTCTTTAGAGGTAAGACAGTGTTATTTTAGCAATTATTTCAAAAAGATTTTTGTTGTGGGAGTCAATAGATTGATTATTATTAATAATCAATAAATCAATGGAAACATTTAACATTTAATCATTTTTTAATAATGTTCATAGACCTAATGCATATTATTATAATAATAGGCGGCCTACTTGTTCAAACTTTGTTTTGGTGACATAACATTTTTTATAATAGTTAGCATGTGGATTGGTGTTGATGAGAGTTTTTAATAATGCTATAATGGGTCTGCTGACATTTCGGCAAAAATACCTGGTTTACTCTTTTACCACAGTCCCTAAATGTGTAAGGGAGCCTGAATGGAGCTACAAACATGAATGTCTGTTGAATCTTGAATATAAGACTGATTTTACCTGGGTACAGCAAGCACAGACATTAACAACACTACATGATGTTCAAAATAACTGAAATCACCGACAGAGATAACTGCCATTAAGATCGTCTGAAAAAATTGTGGTAGTGTTTCCGCCCTTTTAACCTTGTCTTGTAGAATGACAGAAACTAAAGGTTGGTGGAGAGGCTCCAATCAGGACAGCAGGCCCAGTTATCGACAACCATGTCTCAGTAAGAAACAGTCTAAATTATGCTCTGAGATAAGGTCATTAAAAATGAAAGACTTATTGCTCAGTGATCTAATGTTCAATTGTCTCATCCCTGCCACGGTTAAAGTGGCATTACGGGGTATAAGACTGCGGTCAACCTAGCCGACTCTTGAAAATTCTTGCTCGGAAATATTATGTGCGCGGCTATAACATAGTATTTGTGAAAGCGCACTGAAAAGTCATAAGATGTACAGTGGGAAGAACAAGTATTTGATACACTGCCGATTTTTGCAGACTTTCCCACTTACAAAGCATGTAGGAGTAGGAGTGTAATTTCTACCATAGGTACTCTTCAACTGTGAGTGACGGAATCTAAAACAAAAATCCAGAAAATCACATTGTATAATTTTTAAGTAATTAATTTGCATTTTATTGCATGACATAAGTATTTGATACATCAGAAAAGCAAAACTTAATATTTGGTACAGAAACCTTTGTTTGCAATTACAGAGATCATACATTTCCTGTAGTTCTTGACCAGGTTTGCACACAATGCAGCAGACCTTCTGGATGGATGGGGGAGGATGGATGGGGCCATGTATCGTGAGACCTTTGGGTGCATACAGACCTTTGGCTGCATACAGACCTTCTCCAGATCCTTCAGGTTTCGGGGCTGTCCCTGGGCAATACAGACTTTCAATACAGACTTTCAGCTCCGTCCAAAGATCTTCTATTGGGTTCAGGTCTGGAGACTGGCTAGGCCACTCCAGGACCTTGAGATGCTTCTTACGGAGCCAGTCCTTAGTTGCCCTGGCTGTGTGTTTTGGGTCGTTGTCATGCTGGAAGACCCAGCCACGACCCATCTTCAATGCTCTTACTGAGAGGAGGAGGTTGTTGGCCAAGATCTCACCATACATGGCCCCATCCATCCTCCCCACAATATGGTGCAGTCGTCCTGTCCCCTTTGCAGAAAAGCACCCCAAAGAATGATGTTTCCACCTCCATGCTTCACAGTTGGGATGGTGTTCTTGGGTTGTACTCATCCTTCTTCTTCCTCCAAACACGACGAGTGGAGTTTAGACCAAAAAGCTCTATTTTTGTCTCATCAGACCACATGACCTTCTCCCATTCCTCCTCTGGATCATCCAGATTGTCATTGGCAAACTTCAGACGGGCCTGGACATGCGCTGGCTTGAGCAGGGGGACCTTGCGTGTGCTGCAGGATTTTAATCCATGACGGCGTAGTGTGTTACTAATGGTTTTCTTTGAGACTGTGGTCCCAGCTCTCTTCAGGTCATTGACCAGGTCCTGCCGTGTAGTTCTGGGCTGGTCCCTCACCTTCCTCATGATCATTGATGCACCACGAGGTGAGATCTTGCATGGAGCCCCAGACCGAGGGAGATTGACCGTCATCTTGAACTTCTTCCATATTCTAATAATTGCAAAAGTTGTTGCCTTCTCACCAAGCTGCTTGCCTATTGTCCTGTAGCCCATCCCAGCCTTGTGCAGGTCTACAATTTTATCCCTGATGTCCCTACACAGCACTCTGGTCTTGGCCATTGTGGAGAGATTGGAGTCTGTTTGATTGAGTGTGTGGACAGGTGTCTTTTATACAGGTAACGAGTTCAAACAGGTGCAGTTAATACAAGTAATGAGTGAAGAACAGGAGGGCTTCTTAAAGAAAAGCTAACAGGTCTGTGAGAGCCGGAATTCTTACTGGTTGGTAGGTGAGCAAATACTTATGTCATGCAATAAAATGCAAATTAATTATTTAAAAATCATACAATGTGATTTTCTGGATACTTTTTTTTTATTCCATCCCTTACAGTTGAAGTGTACATATGATAAAAATGACAGACCTCTACATACTTTGTAAGTAGGAAAACCTGCAAAATTGGCAGTGTATCAAATACTTGTTCTCCCCACTGTATTTATCAGGAATATGTTATGTTCATTTGATTTACAATAACTACAAAGATTTATTTATTTGCATTCTAAGTTAATGTCAATGTTAATAGATGTTTGAATTGTTTGCTTCTTATAGTGCAATAAACCATATTCGCTTTGCTCCTAATAGTCCAGAAGGAACACAAAAAATGATGAAGACATTCAAAGGCGGGTCGAAGAACTTGCCCAAACGCAATCTCCTTACCATGCATGTGATGTTTGGGGAGATGCATGTATTGATTTGGGAGTACCAAATGTATTAATCAATTGATTAAAACTTAAGAATGCATACAATAAACATTTAAAGGAAAATGTCTAAAAAATTACTTGATCTCTTTGATGCAGTTATGCCAAGCATATTAAGATGTATCTATCATTTACTATTAGTCAAGCCTGCATAGTTGTAATGCATATAATCTATCAAGGTAGATTAAGTAGAAAAAAATTATGAGTGCATACTGTTAGCAAATAATTATAGGATTATTATCATTATTGATAAGACATTTAAAATAATCAATATGTAAATGTATGCTTTTTAAAGATGCACATAACTTCTTATATGAATCTTCTTTAAAAACAAACTAAACAAGAGCCATGCACAGACACCAGTAGATGGTGGAACCATGAACAGATCTTATTCAGATGAGGTATGTAAAAATGTTTCACACGCGAATTGTCCATACATTGCTTGTATACTGCATGTCCAATAGCATGAAAAACTAAAAATCTAAAAGGTATAAGGACAAACCATGGCAGTCAATTCTGAAGATAACATAATCACATACACAGAACACACATTAACTCAAGTAATGTAAGTAGTGGTTGAAGAATGTTTAGGCAAGGTATGGTGGTACTGTATCAACATGATTACATGTATAGGATCATTTGCAGGATCAGGACCAGCATCACAATCCAGCCACTTAATAGGCAACCAGCTCTGGAGAGAGAAGCTATTACCAAAGATTCTCCAGAATCTGTCCATTTGTTCTGGGAGGATGACAGTTCAGCTGAGGAAAAGAGTCATGAGAACATTTTAGAACAAAAAAGGGTCCACTGGTTCTCCTAGAAAAAGAGGAATCCCCTGAGGAGGTTTGTTTCATAAATGTAGTTCTCTTAACAATATTGTCAGTGATGACCTTAGAATGCATGAATTTGTATTGATAATTGTTTATATATATGATTCATATAAAGGACACGTGGACTATATTACAAATGTGATCACATATGTTTCTTATTTTTAAACTAATAATGTTTTTTGTGTGTATTGGTTGCAACAAGGAGGAGCAATCTATGTCTTGATCCACTTTATCCAAAGAGATTGTAGATCATGATGAAGATTGCAATCAAGAATTTTTCTTACACGAACTTCCACAACTTTCTTTTTTATTGAAAGAAGTGATTGGACAAAATTGTGTAGAACGCAACAACAGAGAAGATTTAATGGATTGCAGTGGACCAATATTATTTCAAAAGGGATACGATCAGTTCACCTTTACTGCAGTTTTGTTTTTAAAGGACACAGTGTCCGGACAATAGGCTCTGTACGGAAAACACCTCTTTTTCAATGTCAGGGACACTTCTTATTTGAGGACTGTCCAGTACGCGTCCGGGTCACAGTAGAGAATGAATCCCCCCTTAAGGCCTGCTTAAAATTTCTGGGAGATGCTGTACAGCACAATCGGGAAGAACGCAGAAGATGTCCAGTAAGAGCCGAAGAGCAGGAGAAAATCAGCAGACATTTAGAAACAAAACTGCCAAGAGCATTCTATTTGGAAAAACGTAATCAAATCAATGCTTCTGTCATGGATTCTGGGTGCAGGGATGAGGCGCCCACACCAGCTGTCCTTAAAACTATGTCCTGGAGCTCCAGGAAAAAAATTTGAAAACATGAAAACGAAATTAAAAGCCTTTTTCAGATGATTGAAACAAAGATGGTGTCACGGCTGGGTGTAGTGGAGTGTATCGAAAGAACTTGGAGCCAAACGCAGGGAGGCGATAAACAAAACTGTATTCTCAAAAAGAACAATCCAACAACAAAGGCACGCTATCACACGGCGAAATAAAACGCTCAAACGAACGTGCCTCTCTCCACAATATAAAGACATAGAACAATACCACACAAAGACACCCAGAAACACAGGAACTAATATAGGCAACCTAATGAGGGAATGGACACCAGGTGTGTGCAATAACAAGACATGACAGTGCCGTGGGAGGAGGAGCGGCGTGGCTAGAAGACCGGCGACGACGCGCGCCGAATACCACATCGGGGGGGATGCCGCGCGTCCTCCACGCGCGTCCTCGTTACAGTACCCCCCCCTCGACGCGCGGCTCCCGCAGCGCGCCCCCGCCGGCCCCGAGGCCGACCCGGAGGACGCCGCGCAGGACGATCAGGGCGCCGACGATGGAAGTCGGTGAGGAGCTCAGGATCAAGTATGTCCACCACCGGCACCCAGCAACGCTCCTCCGGGCCGTACCCCTCCCACTCCACCAGGTACTGCAGGCCCCTCCCCCGGCGCCTCGAGTCGAGGATGGAACGGACAGAGTACGCCGGGCCCCCCTCGATGTCCAGAGGGGGCGGAGGGACCTCCCGCACCTCAGACTGCTGGAGGGGACCAGCCACCACCGGCCTGAGGAGAGACACATGGAACGAGGCATTAATCCTGTAATCAGGGGGAAGTTGCAATTTATAGGTTACCTCGTTCACTCTCCCCAGGACTTTAAACGGCCCTACAAACCGCGGGCCCAGCTTCCGGCAGGGCAGGCGGAGAGGGAGGTTCCGGGTCGAGAGCCAGACCCGGTCGCCCACAGCGTAGACCGGGGTGTCATTGCGCCGGCGGTCAGCAGCGGTCCCCAGGACTTCTGGCGAACCCCGGCGCGCCGGATGTGTCGATGGGCCACGGACCAGGTGTCCTCGGCGCGCCGGAACCAGTCGTCCACCGCTGGAACCCCAGACTCGGGCTGGCTCTGCCAGGGTACCAAGACCGGCTGGTACCCCAGGACACACTGAAAGGGAGTCAAGGACGTGGAGGAGTGGCGGAGTGAATTCTGAGCATACTCTGCCCAGGGCAGGAACTCCGCCCACTCCCCCGGCCGGTCCTGGCAATAGGACCGCAGGAACCTCCCCAGGTCTTGGTTCACACGCTCCACCTGCCCATTAGCTTCGGGGTGGAACCCGGAGGTGAGGCTGACCGAGACCCCCAACCGGCCCATAAAGGCCTTCCAGACCCGAGACGTGAACTGAGGGCCCCGGTCAGAAACAATATCCTCCGGCACCCCGTAGTGCCGGAAGACATGGGTGAATAGAGCCTTTGCGGTCTGCAGCGCCGTTGGGAGACCAGGGAGGGGAAGGAACCGGCAGGCCTTTGAAAACCGATCCACAACAACCAGGACCGTGGTATTGCCTAGTGAGGGGGGAAGATCGGTCAGAAAATCAATGGACAAGTGAGACCATGGTCGTTGTGGAACGGGCAAAGGGAGTAACTTACCCGCCGGAAGGTGTCTAGGTGCCTTACACTGAGCGCACACCGAACAGGAGGACACGTACGCCCTCACATCCTTAGCCAGGCCAGGCCACCAGTACTTATCGGTAAGGCAGCGCACAGTACGGTCTATTCCCGGGTGACCCGTGGAAGGGGACGTGTGGGCCCAGTAAATGAGACGGTCACGGACATCCAGCGGGACGTACTGACGACCCGCAGGACACCCAGGAGGCCCAGGATCGCTGTGCAACGCTCGCTGAATGTCCGCGTCCACGTCCCACACAACCGGCGCCACAATGCATGAGGCGGGCAGAATCGGTGTATCATCTACCCGCCTTTCACCCGCGTCGCACAACCGAGACAGCGCGTCTGCCTTGGTGTTTTTTGTACCCGGAACGTATGAAAGCGTGAAATCGAACCGGGCAAAAAACAACGCCCACCTGGCCTGGCGAGGGTTCAGTCTCCTCGCCGCCCGGATGTACTCCAGGTTACGGTGGTCGGTCCAGACTACAAACGGGTGTCTCGCTCCCTCGAGCCAATGTCTCCAAACAGTCAAGGCATTAAACACAGCCAACAGCTCCCTGTCACCGACGCCATAGTTGCGCTCTGCCTCACTGAGCTTTCGCGAGTAAAAAGCACAGGGGCGACGCTTAGGAGGGGTACCCGACAGTTGGGACAATACAGCACCTATCCCTACCTCAGAGGCATCCACCTCCACTATGAACGGCAGTGACGGATCGGGGTGAGCCAGAACCGGGGCAGAGGTGAACATTCTCTTAAGGGTGCGAAATGCGACGTCTGCCTCGGTCGTCCAGGTGATCCGGCTCGGCCCACCCTTCAACAAGGAAGTAATAGGAGCTGCCACCTTGCCGAAGCCCCGTATAAACCTACGGTAGAAATTGGCAAACCCAATAAATCGCTGCACCGCCTTAACCGTGGTGGGAACGGGCCAATTACGCACGGCTGACACGCGATCGACCTCCATTTCCACCCCACCGGCTGAAATCCGAAACCCGAGGAAAGAGACGGCTCGCTGGAAGAACGCGCACTTCTCTGCTTTAGCGTACAGGCCATGCTCCAACAGTCGCTTCAGCACCCTGCGAACGAGAGACACATGCTCAGCACGCGTAGTGGAATACACAAGGATGTCGTCAATGTAAACCACAACTCCGCGCCCCAGCATGTCCCTAAACACGTCGTTCACAAAGGACTGAAACACTGCCGGGGCATTCATCAACCCATACGGCATCACCAGGTATTCGTAGTGACCCGTGGTGGTGCTGAAGGCGGTTTTCCACTCGTCTCCCTCTCGGATTCTCACCAAATTGTACGCACTCCGGAGGTCCAGTTTTGTGAAGAAGCGCGCCCCATGCATTGACTCAATATATTGGGAAATCAGGGGGATAGGATATGAGTACCGGATCGTCAGTTTATTTAACGCCCTGTAGTCAATGCACGGACGCAAACCCCCATCCTTCTTCCTCACAAAAAAGAAACTCGAGGAGGCGGGCGAGGTGGAAAGCTGGATCTGCCCCTGCCGCAGGGATTTGGCCACATAGGTCTCCATCGCTGCGGTTTCTGCCTACGACAGGGGATACACATGACAATAAGGCGGCACAGCATCTCCCTTTAGGTTTATAGCACAATCCCCGGACCGATGTGGTGGCAAACGACTAGCCATGGTCTTCGAAAAGACCAGCGCTAAATCTGCATATTCCGGGGGAATGTGCACTGCGGAGACACTGTCTGGACTTTCCACCGAGGTCGCACCAACGGAAACACCTAGACACCTCTCCTGACACCCCTGAGACCACCCTGTCAACACTCTCTGCGACCAGGAAATAGTTGGGTTGTGTCCCGACAACCATGGAAGACCCAGCACCACAGGGAAAGCAGGAGAGTGAATAACATGAAACTCAATCTGTTCGGTATGGGCGTGCTGTACGGTCATCGTGATAGGGACTGTGACGTGCTCAACAAGACCAGTGCCTAGTGGTTTGCTGTCTAAGCCCGTAATGGACCTAGGTTGAGACAATGGCACCAGCGGAATGCGCAGTTTCTGTGCGTAACCGCTGTCCATAAAATTCCCAGCTGCGCCTGAGTCTACGAGCGCCTTACACTGAGAGTTAGTAGGAAAATCAGGGAAGGCCACCAAAAGTGTCATGTGCTTCGCAGAGAGCCCTGACAGTGTGTGTGGTCTACTCACCTGACTCGGTGTAGTGGTGTCAGGCTTCCTCCGCTCGACCCTCTCTCGCTGGAAACAGTGGGAGGCAGAGTGTCCCTTCCTCCCACAAAAGGAACACTCCCTAGACCGCACCGTCTCCCTTCGTGCGGCGCCTCCCACTTCCATGGGTTCAGGTCCGGCGACGGGGCGTACCGGAGGGGGCTGATCATTCCTGGTGCGTCCGCGGGTGGCTAGCAGATTGTCCAGCCAGATCGCCATGTCGACGAGCTGGTCGAAGGTCAACATGGCGTCCCGGCATGCCAGCTCCCTACGGACGTCGGACCGTAAGTGGCACCGGAAATGATCGATAAGTGCCCTGTCGTTCCAGCCCGACCCCGCCGCCAGGGTCCTGAACTCCAGGGCGAAGGCCTGTACGCTCCTTGTCCCCTGCCTCAGGTGCACGAGACGCTCGCCGACCTCCCTGCCGTCGGGCGGGTGATCGAACACGGCCCGGAAGAGGCCGACGAACGCCCCGTAATGGGCCAACTCCGGCCCGTTCGCGGACCAAACGGAGTTGGCCCAGTCTAACGCCTTGCCCCTCAGGCAGGAGACAAGGGCCGAGACCTTCTCCCTATCCCCCGGGTGAGGGCTGAGGGAGGCGAAATATAGCTCCAACTGGAGCAAAAACCCAGAGCACTGGGCTGCGTCTCCGCTGAATCCCTGAGGAAGGCTCAGCTGAATGGTCCTCCTCTGCGACGGTGGAGACGATGGCAGGGGCACTTCGGCCGGGTTGAGTATGGGTGGTTGCTGCTCAAGTGGCAGCCTCGCCTCCAACCGCCGCATAGCCTGGACCATCTCGGTCATGGCCTCCCCCAGGGACGCAATCATGCTGCCATGGTGGTGGAGCAGGTCACTCCCCGCTGACTCCATGGTGGTGTGGTATTCTGTCACGGCTGGGTGTAGTGGAGTGTATCGAAAGAACTTGGAGCCAAACGCAGGGAGGCGATAAACAAAACTGTATTCTCAAAAAGAACAATCCAACAACAAAGGCACGCTATCACACGGCGAAATAAAACGCTCAAACGAACGTGCCTCTCTCCACAATATAAAGACATAGAACAATACCACACAAAGACACCCAGAAACACAGGAACTAATATAGGCAACCTAATGAGGGAATGGACACCAGGTGTGTGCAATAACAAGACATGACAGTGCCGTGGGAGGAGGAGCGGCGTGGCTAGAAGACCGCCGACGACGCGCGCCGTATACCACGTCGGGGGGGATGGCACGCGTCCTCCACGCGCGTCCTCGTTACAGATGGATTTAGAAGAAGTTCTTCAAAAGGTTTTTCTGCATCCAAAAGGTGTGATGATGTGGTCTCAAAGGACCATTAAAATATTCCATAGCAGATGCAGAGAAGACATTGTATACCTTGATGCCACAGGGAGCATCATCCCAAAAGGAAAAGTTGTACCTTTTTATGTCTATGAGATGGTGTTGAGAAATCCTTATAAAGGATCCTCCCGTCTTCCAGTTGCCACATTTGTGACCTGTGACCACACCACTGCTTCAATTTCATACTTTCTCGGAGCATTTCAAACAGACCACATTAAAATGTATGGGAAAAATAAATCCAATTATGATCATTTGTGATGGCTCAATTGTAATAATGCAATCAATAGCACAAAGACAAATCTGGACAACCTCCTGAGCAAATATTTTGACATAGTGACTGGACAAGGGACCACTGCCCACTTTGAGATGCCAATTCTTCATGGATGTCTCAGCCATGTGATGAAGAATGCAAAAGATTTATACAAAAAACAGTTAGTAGTTTACATTGTCTTTAAATTGTTCTACCATTGTATATTTGAAGTGTACAGAGATGTCACTGTATAAGAAAAGTGTTCACAATAGCTGTTTTTACCCACAGTGCCCCAAAACATTATCGCTTTGCTATGCATGTGTTTGGCTTGATGACCAATGCTAGCACACTGCCTGAACTGGAGGAAGTTATCCTGAGTGCTACAGTGGTGTTCTCCAGCCCTCAGAGTGATGGAAATGTTGAAAAATACTTCAACAATCTCCAAACAATGCTGACTAGAGTTGGGGATTCAGCGGATGTACACATTGTGCCTAAGGACTTTCAGGTAGTTTCAGGTAGCAGAAATGCCCATTAAAATAACTGACCACAGTATAACATGCATATTATCTCTTTCAGAATGATGTTCCACTCAGCCCATTCCAGACACATTTCCAAGGAATCATCAACAGGGCACCTCTGGACCATAATGGTGACCCTAATGTTTACTTTTCAGAGATATTCATCCCTTCACTGGCAAGATATTTCTTGCCACAGTCTGCCCTATGGACCAGCCTAATGCTGGGTAGGTTATACATAAAAAATAGTAACAATGGAAACATTGCAGTTTGTATGTTTGCAGCTCCGAGGTAATGTTCTTCACACAACCTCCTGTATTTGGAATTTAAAGTTGTAAACCTTTTCTTTCCAATTTGAAGGTGACCTTGGAAGGCATGGGACAGATTCTTCGTATAAGAAATATTCAAAGATGTTCACTGAAGTCAGCCAAAAAAAAATCACAGGTATGGTACAAGGGAGTGAGCTATTTACATAAATAGGTCAGTTTATATATGCAGCCACGTAATATGAATAATATCAAATTCATTTAGATTAGTCGAGAATGTAATCAACAGTATAGCATTGCAAGCAAAATTAACATGTGGTCAATGTTTACTAACAGAACTTTACATGTGACAACAAAACCCAGGGAATAATGGAGAAAAGCCAGTGGGACCTCAAGCGCATTCCAAAGATTTATTATTCCAAAGACGCAAAATCACTAGACTTGATGATTTTGTGGAAGTTTATCAAAAGAGCCACAATTCACTGCTGAGGGAATTCAGTGACACTGTACGGACAAGGAAAACCAAGGTTGGTGTTCATGTATGGTGTTATAAAATCTTAATTGATATTTGAAGTTGTTGTGTTATTAAGGCTACTCAATTTCTTAAATACACCAAATGTACCTAAATTGAATGCATGATACAGATTTCTTAATGGAATCAGGAAATATCTTTTAAAAACCAAAAATTATGCTATGATCCATGTTTTATTTATTGTCATATATTATTTGTCAGGCACATCGAGTGGAGGTTGAAAAGTGGAAAGAAAGGCAACAAAAAAAGAGGGCTGTCTATGCGTCTCCTATTGCAAAGCCACTCATTTTCAAAAAGAAAGTATCAAAGGTAAAGAGTTTTACCATGTAAAACATGTACTGACAAATTAGTATCAGCTCTAGAAAAAGCTGGTGCTCACTTTTTGTTATGTAATCGTTTATACGCTTAAATGTTTCACCTTTAAGAAACATTGTTCTAATCTACTCTAAGCATCTGACATTTAATTATATGATAAAACAGAGCACTCAGGAAAAGTCCATCCTTACATCTCCATGCACAATTGATGAGCTACTTTTGAGACATGAGGAGGGAGAAGAAATTTGTACTGGCTCTTCCAAGGTTTGTTTGGTGTAAACCACAAATAATGATATTGCAGGCATTTCAGGAAATATACTTCAGCTGCGCTGTATGTTGTACTAATAACATATAGTTATTAGTACAACATTTCATTTAAATAATTTCTTAACATATCGTTGTAGTGTTTTCACAATGCTCAGATTCTATAAAGCCACAGTTTGCTCCATTACAGGAGGACTACAGTAGCCTTGTTCCTATTTCCAGCATATACCAAATATATGTTATGTTATGTCAGGGAAAGGTTGTGGCTTTGTGGTCACCAATAAAAGCAAACAATTAGATTTTTTTTTACTGAAGGTGTACCCATGAATGTGACTGGTTGCAAAGTTTAGTGAAATGTTCAAATCTAAATGAGATCTGTTGACTTCTATCCCAATGTACTATAACAGGGCAACTGGAAACTGCATTTACATCATTGAAGGACACAAGGCCGACCAGGGAGCCTAAACCAAAAGACAAAAAGTAAAGCATTCCATTAGAGGTAAAATAGATTAGATTGAATCCAGTCATACTCTAATTTGAATGAGTAGGAGGTAAGATTCAAGAATAAACAAATAAATAGACCAAATGCAATTAAGTAATATACATTTTGCATTAAAATGCAGAATATTTATTATTACAACTGAATTTCTAGTTGTAATTATGGTATATGGTTTGTTCTTATATATCCAGCTCCGGAAAACATTAAGAGACCACTGCACCTTTTTCTTTCCTTTCCAAAAAAGCTGGAAAGGAAAACTTTGAGTGAGGAACAGAAGCGTTCAATTTGCAGTGGTCTCTTAATTTTAACCGTTCTGTTCCTCACTCAAAACCTTCCTTTTCCAAATTTGTGGAAAGGAAAGAAAAAGGTGCAGTGGTCTGTTAGATGCTGTCCAAGTTTGATCCATGAACCATGAGACTGTTTTACCAGATTACAAAATCATCATTGTACCAATTTCTAATTTATCACTAGGGTTAGATGTACCCACGTGTTAAAGCCTGTAATGAGACCCTCCTTGAGACCTTACGGTTTTAAACATTATCATCAATGCAATAAATACGTTTGATTTAAATTTACATAGTGAACATGACAAAGCACAACAAAATAGGTTATTTCTTGAATACCTATTAAAACATGTTCAAGCATGACAGAACAAAACAGGCTATTTCAAATCTTTATTAAAACATGCTATATACCATCAAAGTGCTTTCGAATTAATATTCACTTGAATAAGCATGGTCATTATCAAAGGGAAGTGATCAGATTTCCTTGATAAGTTCCAGCTCTACTCAATATTTAGGTACGATACATTTTTGGAAACACATTTAAAACTCTTAATCAATGATTATAAGCTCACGTCAGTTCCCGGTATTGCCAGAAAATCCTCTGTCTTTGATTCCTGAATTCCATACATGGGAGATCTTTCCTTGCTGCTGATCGGAATGTGGGTAGAATGTCTCATGTTCCAACTGTCTGTGCATCCTGTCTTTTTCCTTTGGTTCTTCTTCACTCATCCTGCCAATGTCCAATGATTCCACAATAGTGACATGATCCTGGTTTCTTTTTCAATGGGCTTTGAGTGTCTTTAGATGTTGTTCCTGCTTTCAACGTTTTCAGTTCCTTTTCCAACTTATCCAGTTCAGCCATTTGTTCAGCCGACGCCCGAACACATTCTTTCTCATTCTATCTTTGAGCAATTTATCATTCCAATTTTCAATTTCTGATAACACAATCAACGACCAATGTGTTTTTTGTAATTCATCAGGCATTCTTTGAAATTCTTCCCATATTTTCGGTAAATCAAAAAAACTCCAAAAATCTTCTTCTGGAACAATGGCATATTTTTTAATGATCTCTTGGTGACAGTCATCTATTTTCAAACTCTTTTTGATCTCCTAGGCCAAGGATTTCACCATTTTCTAAATTACAACGGGAGGGCTGCAGTCCCTGTATTTACCACGTTGTTTAAAGACGTCTTTTTCTTCCCCTTACTTGTACAAGATTTAAATTATTACTACATACGCGTCAACCTGCAATCCAAATAACAAGGACTTCTAGATGAATACTGAAGCTTTGCACTAAACAGTGGCCTATATTAGGACTTTACACATGTGTCACTTACTACTCAGTCTAGTAAGTACTTCCCATAACATTTCTAGGTCTTCTTATTGTTCCAGATGTGTTCATCTGGATACTCATGCTGATTTAACTGACTTGTTCTTTTAGAGTGGTTTGACTCACCATTCAGAGTGCAAATCCATCTATCCGGGTCATGGCACCATGCTGTTAGATTCTATCCAAGTTTGATCCATGAACAAAATAAATGCAACCAGAAGTCAGGGGAGAGCCATCTTTATTCAGCATGAGTCTATGATGTTGTCCTTCCATTTCTCATTTCTATCTCTTCCATAATTACAGAGGCAACACTGTTTTTATGCCAGAATACATAGGAGGTGGCCAGTGATCATAACCAACCATTACACATTCCAATACCCTCCAATAAGAAAGGTTTATCCTACAACAGACCCTTATATGGTATGTTCCAACCTATGGTCAATGGACCTATCCATATAGCCTATGTCAGTCACATGGGCAACTCCTAGCAGGAGGTATGGACAGAATGTATGGACAGGATGTGTGGGGCCCATCAGTAACAGGCAACACGTCCTGTCTATGGTCCTTCTTTTAGAGTTAGTCAGCACATCTGTGTTGTGTTAAGTTTCTCATGCCCATTTCCTATCAGGTCTCTTAATTTTTTTCCGGAGCTATATGTGTGTGCATACAGTACATTTGTAAAGTATTCAGACCCCTTCTCTTTCTGGACATTTTGTTGAGTAATGGATGTAATATGATTTATTAAAGTGTTATTTTCAGCCATTAACCTACCCAAATTCCTCCTTAATCAGAAGGCCAAAAACATATTTTTAGAAGTTACCAATTTATTTAAAATAAATAATTGAAATATCAAATGCACATATCAAATGCACAAGTATTTTGGTGCTTCATATAGAAGTACTATGCAGTTTGGCAGCAATAAAAACTTGTACTCTGCTTGACTATGCCTCTACCAGCTTGCACAGGTGGATTATGGCAGTTTCTCAAATTTTTCCTTGTAGATTCTGAAAATTTGTCCAGCTGAAGATTGGATGAAGAGCTTCATTAAATTGCGATGTTCAGGTCTCCTGACAGATGTTCCATGAGATTTAAGTGTGGTCTTTGACTGGAACACCCAGGGATATTTATAGACTTTTCTAAAAGCCACGTCACCATTGTCTTGGCTGTGCTTTGGTTCATTGTTGTGTTGAGGTTTTTGGCTGTGGGCTCTGGATCAGGTATTATGAGAAGACCTATGTGTTTTGCTGTATTCATCATTCCAATTTGTCACCTCCCTGACTAAGGCTCTTCTTGCCCTGTTACTTTGTTACTCCACTTCACAATTATGGATCCATCTGGGATCCTGGGAACATTGTTATAACCTTCAACAAGTCAATTACAAATTCAGTCCATTACACAACAAATGAGAAGGGGTCTGAATATTTTCCAAAGGATCTGTATGTACAGTATGTGTGTATTTATTCTAGCATCATCCATCCTAAAAACCAACACAAAATAATGCTTCTTTGATGAATGTCATGGTACGGTGAGCAGCAGCGCCACCATTCCGTACACCCTCAGTTCCCATCACTTACGAACACATCCCGGACTTGTTTTATTTAATCATGCACCACAGGTCCCTCTCACACCATTTGTAAGTGTTTAAATGTTTCCCCTCTGCTCCCCGCATTTGTGGATCAATGTTGTTGTCTTGTTTGCTGTCGTGTGTGGTGCTGTTAATTGTAAGTACCTTATACCGCTGAGTACATTCATTTTTGCTGCTGAAGTCAGCCCTTTAGGTTTTGCAGAATACTTTATGGTTACCACAAGATAGTAAAATTAGATTTATGTTAATATTTATACTAGTAATTACACTTTATATTACAGTAAACATTATTTAAAGATATTAGTCAAAACATAGTACCAAATGTAAACAGTTAACTTTTTATCTAGTTCCTGTTTATCAAAATAACTATTGCCTAATGGTTTATAGATATGTAAGAAATGTTATGAGATGGCAAAGAGTACAACTCCAATAAATGTTTAGTCATCTGACTTTGTTTTACCTTCAGATTTCCCAGTGTTTTCTTTCTAATGTAATGCATGTGAAGGCCAACATCACTGATCCTTGCAGATAAAACCAATGTCCCACCAGAGTGCCTACACAATCTCACAGGAAAATGTCTATATATTTAGTGTACATATAGAGGGTACCTACCTTATAATGTAGTGGAATCATTAACTAATTAGGGGAATTGAGCCTGTAATGTAGCTTTAAGTGTGACAGCATCCATGTCTCCATAGAGATGCTCTATACATTTAAATGCGAATTTCTCAAAGATGCTACCGAAGAAATACTCTCTATGTGGTGTATGTATAAAGAAGACCTTCCTTAACAGAAATCAAGTGGATAAATTAACAAATTATAGGAATTGTGCCTGCAATGTAGCTTTAAAGTGTAGCACCATTAACATCTCCCTAGAGATTCATTATATATTTAAATGCTGATTACTCCATTCGGTGATAGTCATACAGTGATATGTATCAACACTAAATATTCAGAAATGTTTATTGCATTAATGTACCTTGACATACTAAATATTCAACCGTTCACAAACTGCACATCACTAATCGACACTCACTGCATCGGAATGTTGTCTCGAGTAGTGATGGGCTGCTATGCACACATGCCGTTCAACACTATTCCGAGTTTTTCGACATCATTCCGACACTCATTTCATCTGAGCAATGTACTGAAACGATGGTTACTTTCGTAACCCCAGTTCTATGAGTGGAGCGTCGCCCATAGGGGCTTCGCTCCTATTGGTTTACCCTCTCTGCCAATCGGCAGTCACTGAAAATTTTAATATGCTGTGATGTCACGAGAGGCCGTGTCCTGGAAGGGTGCTACATCCCCCTGAGATGGCTGCAACCATGAGCAGCTATGGCTCTATCTGCTGGTGGAGTCGGGAACTCCACCCGTCAAAACGTGGCATTCCCGCACACCTGAGACTGATCAGGGTTTGAAGACCTGAAGGGTTTTAAGGACTAGAGACACTGTTAGTGAAAGAGAGGTTTTGTTGGGAGACAAGCTACGGGTTGTGCGTTCTGGGAAGGACCCGACCGCTCCAGTATCGTATCCAGTGAGGAGAACGGAAGGCTGGAAACACCACCAGACATTAGAAGGACTTACAACTGGAATAGCCTTGGGCTAGGACACCCAGTAAAGTAAGGTTGAAAAGACTGTTTACTTACCTGAGGAAATCAGGATTACCGCCAAGAAGAGGCGTCATTTAAGTTTTCTGTTGAAGGTAGACCTGACCCTGAGTTACCTTTTTGAATTTGACACACTGTTTCTGTTAATCCCTTAGAACCATAATAAAATCCTTGTTCATACTTGAGCTTCGTGTCCTCGCACTAATTGAACAGTCCCGCTAAGAGCTGTGTAGCCTCTCATGACGTCACATATGGTGGAGGATGCGGGCACTGCTCAAGCGTTACATAGTGCATGTCGGAGGAGGATACTGAAACGTTGATTATCCGCTTTTCCAAATTGGCCATAGACCCCTTACATAACGACATGGAGGAGATTCTGAAAAACCTTATTGCGGGCCAGCAAGCCCAGATGCAAGCGAATGCGGCTCTCTTGGAGGAGCAAAAGAAAGCCAACCTTCTGAAGGCAGAGGAATTACAGCTGCAGAAACAGATGGCCGCCCGGAAGGTCCGCCCAATACAGGCGAGTGACTTTATATCCAAGATGGGGGCCACGGATGACGTTGAGGCGTACCTGCATGCCTTTGAAGCTACGGCCACTAGGGAAGCCTGGCCCAGGGAACAGTGGGTGGGACTGTTAGCCCCTTTCCTAACGGGGGAATCGCTGAATGCTGTTCGGGACCTGGGCCCTGACCAGGTGACTGACTATGATGTCCTGAAGACGGAGGTCCTCAGCAGAAGTGGGCTCACCAAGTTCGGTATGGCCCAGCGCTTCCACAGCTGGACCTTCCAACCAGGCCATCCTCCCCGTGCCCAGATGCACAAACTGGTCCGGATCACGCGGAAATGGCTGGAACCAGAGAAGAACCCGGCGCCTGCGGTAGTGGAGGCCATTGTGGTGGATCGTTACCTACGGGCCCTGCCTTATGAGGCGAAACGGTTCATCAGTCAACAGGCCTTGACCACGGCCGATCTAACCGTGGAAGCGGTGGAAAAGTACCAAGCCACCACAGAGATGCTGCGGGCTTCCCGAAAAGAACCCAGGAGTCCGTTCCCGCCACCGACAGGAGGAACCCTTCCCAAGAACCCCAACGTGTCCAACCCAGCCACTTCAGGAGCTTTCCGGGCTCCAGGGGGAGCCAGAAACCAGTCGGGTCTGGGGAAACTACACCGGGAAAGCGAAACCCGGGTGTGTTACCGGTGTGGGGAGATGGGACACATCTCCTGGCAGTGTGGGAAACCGGCGGATGAGCCTATGCCCACTGCTGAGTCCTCCAACTCACCACCCGCCCAGCGTTTTGCCTCGCTCATGGGACTCATAGAGGGCAACCCCGATCGACCTCCCACCTGCCCGGTGACGGTGAACCACCATGATGTGGAGGCCTTGCTGGATTCAGGTAGCCGGGCCACCCTGGTGCGCAAGGACCTGGTGGATCCCTTGTGTCTGACCCCAGGTAAAACGCTCCCAGTGTCCTGTGTCCATGGAGACACCAGAGACTACCCCATCACTGAACTCACAATGACCACTACCCGGGGAACCATACTCACGGAGGCGGGTGTGGTGGATTCCTTACCCGTCCCTGTCCTAATTGGACGAGACTTCCCAGCCTTTCACCCGCTCTGGAGGGAGACTCAGGAGAGGCTAGGCCGAGTACCCCGGAAGCGGAGAGGTAGGACACATCCTGAGAATACTCAAGTGCAACCCTCAGAATCACGCACTCCCGCCTGTGCTCTTGCAGGGATGACAGGTGCCCAGGCTGACACAGAGACTGGTTCAGACACGGGAGGAGAGAACCAGGCCCAAGAAAGTGGTCCGATCTCCAGTGAGGAAGACCTCCAAGGCACCAGAGGACTACCCCCTCTCACAGGCCAGTATGGTACGGCCCAGTTACAAGACCCCACTCTCACAAATGCTTTAAGAAATGTACAGGTGTTAGAGGGAGTGGTGCTAGGGGATAGGACAAGCCCTACTTACCCCCATTTCGCAGTGAGCCGGGGGCTGGGGTATCAGATGGTAAAGAAAAATGATGAAGTGCATGAACAGCTCCTTGTACCACAGCCCTATCGGGCCACCGTACTTAACCTAGCACACTCGCACCCCCTGGGGGCCCACCTAGGGGTTGAGAAGACTAAGGAAAGAACCCTGCAACGCTTCTTTTGGCCAGGCGTACACCGAGAGATAGAGAATTACTGTCGTAGTTGCCCGGAATGTCAGCAGGTGGCGCCAAAGCCCACGTATAGAAACCCGCTCATTCCCTTGCCAATTATCGGAACTCCTTTTGAGAGGATCGGATTGGACATAGTTGGACCCTTACCGAAAAGTGCCAGGGGGCATCAGTATATTCTGGTCATCCTGGACTATGCCTCCCGATACCCTGAGGCAATCCCGCTGAGGAAGGCCACATCCAGACAAATCGCCAAAGAGCTGTTCCTTCTCTCAACTAGTCTGGGAATCCCAAAGGAGATATTGACGGACCAAGGGACTCCATTTATGTCCAGGGTGATGAAAGAACTTTGTGCTTTACTGAAGATCAAACAGCTGAGAACCTCAGTCTACCACCCCCAGACGGATGGGTTAGTCGAACGTTTCAACAAAACACTAAAATCCATGCTGCGGAAGGCCGTTGGAGAAGATGGGCGCAACTGGGATCAGCTTCTACCATACCTACTTTTCGCGGTAAGAGAGGTACCTCAGACTTCTACTGGTTTTTCACCCTTTGAGCTCCTGCTTTCCTACAGACCCAGAGGACTGCTGGACATCTCCAAGGAGGCCTGGGAAGAGCAGCCGTGCCAACAGCGGACCCTGATCGAGCATATCGGGGCCATGAGGGAGAGAATGAAGACCATCTATCCCATGATGCGGGAACACATGGAGACCACTCAGCGGCAACAGCAAGCCTCCTACAACCGATCTGCTCAACCCAGAGAGTTTAAGCCGGGGGACAGAGTGCTGGTCCTGGTGCCAACCGTGGAGTGTAAATTCCTGGCAACCTGGCAAGGACCATATGAGGTCGTCGAACGGGTGGGAGAGGTAAACTACAAGGTGAGGCAACCGGATAAAAGAAAACCTGAGCAGATTTATCACGTTAACCTCTTAAAGAAGTGGCACGCCAGGGAGGCGCTGTTCAGTTGTCCAACCCCCACAGAGTCCAAGGAACCGGTGCGAGAAGAGGTTCAAGTGGGTCCAAGCCTGTCCCCTCATCAACGACAGATGGCCCTGGAACTGGTGGACTGTAACCGAGATGTTTTCTCCTCCCTCCCCGGGCACACGGAGGTAATCCAACACGAGATCCGCACCGTGCCTGGCAAATTGGTAAACCAGCGCCCGTACCGTGTGCCGGAGGCTCGTAAAGTGGCTATTCAGGAGGAGGTAAGGAAGATGCTGGAGCTGGCAGTGATCGAAGAGTCCCAAAGCGCCTGGGCAAGTCCCATTGTGCTGGCCCCCAAACCAGACGGGTCTGTACGGTTTTGTAATGATTTTCGGAAGTTGAATGAAGTGTCGGAATTTGATGCATACCCAATGCCTCGGGTAGATGATTTGATAGACTCCTTAGGGCAGGCTCGCTTCCTAACCACTCTTGACCTCACTAAAGGCTACTGGCAGGTGCCCCTGACCCCGGCGTCGAAGGAGAAGACTGCCTTTGCTACACCGGAGGGGCTCTACCAGTATACCCGGCTCCCATTTGGTCTCCACGGAGCCCCTGCCACGTTCCAACGTTTGATGGATCGAGTCCTTGCTCCACACAAGAGGTACGCAGCAGCCTATTTGGATGATGTGGTCATACACAGTCCGGATTGGGCCAGCCACATACCACGAGTGCAAGCTGTGATTGATTCGCTCAGGGAAGCGGGGCTCACCGCGAATCCAAAAAAGTGCAGGCTGGCCTTCAGCGGGACGAACTACCTGGGATACACCATTGGACGAGGGTTGGTCAAGCCTCAGGAAGCCAAGTTGCGGGCCATACAGGACTGGCCACAGCCCATCACCAAGAAACAGGTGAGGTCATTTTTAGGCCTAGCTGGCTACTACAGACGTTTTATTACGGATTTTGCTGCCATAGCTACACCTTTGACAGAGCTGACAACCAAACGCCACTCACGGATGGTGAGGTGGAGCCCGGCGGCGGAGGCGGCATTCGTCAACTTGAAGCGGGCTCTGTGCTCCAGTCCGGTCCTGGTGGCGCCAGACTTCAAGAAAGAATTCATTGTCCAGGCAGATGCTTCAGAGGTGGGTCTGGGGGCGGTACTCGCCCAGGAACATGATGGGGAGGAACATCCAGTTCTCTATATAAGCAGGAAGCTACTCCCAAGAGAGAAGAACTATTCCACTGTGGAAAAGGAATGCCTTGCTGTTACCTGGGCACTGGAATCCCTGCGGTTCTACCTCCTGGGCCGGCGTTTTACGGTGGTGTCGGATCATGCCCCTCTGCAGTGGATGGCCAGGAACAGGGAAACCAACAGCAGAGTTACCAGGTGGTTTTTGAGCTTACAGGCATTTAACTTTTCTGTTCTCCACAGAGCGGGCAAGCGCCACGGCAATGCGGACGCCCTCTCCAGGCGGGACGCCTTTCTCGTCTCCTTCGCCCCGACAAGGGCGTCGGTCTCGAGGGGAAGGATGTGTGATGTCACGAGAGGTCGTGTCCTGGAAGGGTGCTACATCCCCCTGAGATGGCTGCAACCATGAGCAGCTATGGCTCTATCTGCTGGTGGAGTCGGGAACTCCACCCGTCAAAACGTGGCATTCCCGCACACCTGAGACTGATCAGGGTTTGATGACCTGAAGGGTTTTAAGGACTAGAGACACTGTTAGTGAAAGAGAGGTTTTGTTGGGAGACAAGCTACGGGTTGTGCGTTCTGGGAAGGACCCGACCGCTCCAGTATCGTATCCAGTGAGGAGAACGGAAGGCTGGAAACACCACCAGACATTAGAAGGACTTACAACTGGAATAGCCTTGGGCTAGGACACCCAGTAAAGTAAGGTTGAAAAGACTGTTTTCTTACCTGAGGAAATCAGGATTACCGCCAAGAAGAGGCGTCATTTAAGTTTTCTGTTGAAGGTAGACCTGACCCTGAGTTACCTTTTTGAATTTGACACGCTGTTTCTGTTAATCCCTTAGAACCATAATAAAATCCTTGTTCATACTTGAGCTTCGTGTCCTCGCACTAATTGAACAGTCCCGCTAAGAGCTGTGTAGCCTCTCATGACGTCACAATGCAAATAGCATTGCTCTAGGCCATCTGTCCCATGGCTATAAAAGCAGTGCTCACACCCCAATCTGCCTCCCGACATACCTTTCTTCACAAGAAAAGCAGTCGGTGACAGGTCAGGGCATGAACCCTATAGGCGACGCTCCATGCATAGAACTGGGGTTACGAAAGTAACCATCGTTCTATATCGTGAAGCTTTGCCCATGGGGACTTTGACCCTATTGATTTAGGGGAAAGCGAGGGAGCCCAAGATGTACTCCCTGCCTGTCACCCACCTCACAAAAGAGATAAGTGCCCACAGGACGGCTCAGGCGTGGAATAACCATACCACCCAGCCGCTTCCATCCGGCTCACACCAGGCACATCCGGTTGCGCGCTGACCACAGCCCCCAAACGAATGTACCCACTAGGGGTGGAGCCGAACCCGAATACGGTATTCGGAAAGGCACAAATAACGTGTTTTTTACAAATACTTATTTCAAACAAATACTTAAAAAAATATTTGTATTCGGGAACAAGAAAACCGTTATATCAAAAAGCTGTGTTTTCTCATGAGACCGCAGTACATGCCCGGATGAGTGAGTGAGTGACGTTCAGTCGGGGGAGGGGAAAAGAATAAAAGCGGTAACTGACACAGGCTGCTCCACACATCTCCATTCTCCACACAGCAACAGAGAGCGCTCTGTATTTTATTAGTTGTTGGTTAACCATGGATGAGTTGGCTGTTATGTTATTTTCTTTTCAATGACGTTCCTTGTTCCATGTTCATTCTGTCGGTTCAGCGTCCTCCAACAAGGACGGGTGGTGGTGGGGTTCATAATGTTCACAAATGGTATTTATTAGTTGTTGGTTTAACCATGGATGAGGTAATGGCTGTTATGTTATTTTCTTTTCAATGACGTTCCTTGTTACATGTTCATTGCTGGATTTATGGAAAAATATCAACCAATATTTCCATATCCATAATTATAATAGATTTAATTAAAGAATACTTACACTATAACGTAAATTAGAAGTGTCACGCAAAAAAACCCCGGGAATTTTACACCTATTTTGAATTTTACTTGAATACAAATACAAATACATTTCCCCCCTTAACAAATACAGATACAAATACAGGCTGCTTTGCACACCCCTAGTACCCACAACACCAACCCATCCGGTACCTCATCAATCAGTCTCGACTGAATCGGAGCATCCGAGGCCAGCCCAGAGAACACGCCGAGACCCGGACTCGGCGCCCAAATAGACGCTCAAGCACATCAAAGGCGAATGTCCCACACACAAGTGCACATGCATACCGGAGCTGCGAACGGACCCATGTCAATGAGCCGTCCCAGTAGCTCAACGGACCCAACTCACACCCCAGACTCAGCCACGCTGAGCACAGAGTGGGCCAACGTGCCTGTGGCCATGTCACGCAAGTAGAATTGGACAAACGGCGATGGCGTCCCCCAGGACGCGGCAGCACAGATGTCCTCCACCCTCACGCCCTAAACAATGCGGCCGAGGCCGCCACCCCACGCGTGGAGTGGGCCCCGAACCCACTAGGTGTACGAAAACCACGTGACGTGTAGGCAAGATCAATCGCCTCACACAACCAATGAGACAGACGCTGTTTCGACAACGGCTGGCCCACCTTGGGGCCACCGTGACACACAAAGAGTTGGGGCTTCACATACTGTGCCAAAGCGCGGACCGGGCACAGACGGTGCAACCTCTCCTCCCTCGCACCCGCATGGGGAGGGGGAGAAAACGCCCACAACACCATCTTCATGGAAATGCCGGGTTAGGGAGCAACACCGCCCTGCTGCCATCACCATTAATGGTGAGACAGCCAGGCTTCGTCGACACCGCACAAAGATCACTGACCCTCTTAGCAGAGGTCAGGGCCAAAAAAAGGGCTGTCTTAAGGGACAGCACCTTCAACGGTATCTGTTCAATAGGTTCGAATGGCGCGTCACACAGCGCCTCCAGAACCAACGCCAAATCCCACTGGGGCAACATCCGCCGGGCCACCGGTCGGAGATGGCGGGACCCGGCCAGAAACCGTTTAACCAAGGGTTGACTAAACACAGACACACTATTGAAACCCTCATGACACGCCGAAATGGCACAAGCGTACACCTTCAGCGTGCCAGGGGACCTTTGCTGCTCAAAGAGACTCTGCAGGAACGACAGGACACTGCCGATGTCACAACAGTGGGGGTCAACACCCCTGCCCTCACACCAGCGGGCAAAGATACCCCAGCTGCTAGAGTAACTAGCCAACGTTGAGGCTGCTCTCGCGCCCTGAATGGTCACAACCACTTCCACAGTCAGTCCCTGATGCCGCAGTCTGGCCCTTTCAGGAGCCAAGCCTGCAGCGGCTGGCCCAGCACAGGGAACGCCCCTATTGAGCCATTCGCCTGCGACAACGCCCCTGTGGTGGTAAGGGATCGGCCACGGCGTCCCCACCGCCATCTGGGCCGCCTCCGCAAACCACAGGGCACCCGGGCGAAAAGGGGCGATCAGGATGAGCGACAGCCCTTCCGACCGCACCCGAGACATGACAGGGAGAATGCACTGCAGTGGGGGAAACGCGTACAACAGGACTCTAGGCCACGGCTGGTGAGCCAACGCGTCCACGCCCAACGGGGGCCTGTCTTACGCTTGAAGAAAATACCACAGGGGGCAGTGCGCGTCCTCCCGGGACACGAATAGAACCACCTGCGCCCTCCCGAAGCGTCTGCAGACCTCGGCCACAATGTCGGGGTGAAGACGCCACTCGTCGTCCCGGGGACCTCCCAGAGACAGCAAGTCTCTGGGAGCCAAGGCTCGTAGAGTGGCCTCTCTCCGCACATCGGATATCCGAGCCCTCATAGAGACTGTGGATAACTGGTGCCCCAGAAAAACCACTAGTCGACTGGGCTGAGGGGCACTCTTTTTCCAGTTCACGGCAAAACCCAGGCGCATGAGCTGAGTCACTAACCGGAATGTGTGAACCCTTGCCTGTTCTGCCGAATGCGCCAGAACCAACAAGTCGTCCAGGTAAGCCAGAACCCTGACCCCCTGGCCCCTCAGTGGTCCCAACGCTGCCTCCATGCACTTGGTGAAAGTGCGGGGGGCCAACGCGTACCCGAATGGAATCCTCGTGTACTCGTATGCCTGACCCTGAAAGGCAAACCGCAGGAACTTCCTGTGGCACAGCAAAACAGGAACATGAAAGTAAGCATCCTTCAGATCAATGCTGATGCAAAAATCCCCGATATGCACACACTCCAGGAGACATCCCGTCGTGAGCATGCAAAACGGCCGCTTCGACACGCATTTGTTTAGAACGCGCAAGTCCAAAATCGGCCGCACGCCCCCCGTCTTTTTGGGCACCAGGAAGTAAGGGGAATACAGCCCCTTCTCCCTCTGCCCCAACGGGACTAGGGACACAGACCCTTTTTCCAGAAGCTCCGCAATCTCGCCCTGTAGGGCAACGACCTTCACAGGAGACGTCATGACGGTCTCCATGACCCCCGATAATGGGGGAGGCTGACAGCGAAACTGCAGCGCGTAGCCCTTCCTCAGCGTCATGTCTAGCCATCCCGACAGAGTGCATAACCGACGCCACTCTGAGTAGAACAGAGAGAGCGGGCAAGCACGCAGCTGAGGGGCCGTGGTCAGCCACTGATTGTACGCGTCCTCTGCCCCGACCTCCACGGGAGGGCTGCTCATGAACAGCCAACCCGCCCAAGGCGGGTCCACCCCGAAAGGGAGAGGACGACGCGTGCGTCGCCTGTGTCGAGCCATCAGAGACAGAGGCTGCAGCAGGCGGCGCATCTGAGCAAAGCTGACCTGACCGTACAGGGGAACGTCAGGACAAGGAAGCCAGCTGCCGGGTTGCCACGGTCGAAGAAGCCGCTCCAGCGGCGGAAGAAGGTGAACTCATCCTAGACTTTTGTTGAGAATCAAAAAATGCATATACTAAAGAAGAAAGAAGGGAGGCAGATTGGGGTGTGAGCACTGCTTTTATAGCCATGGGGCAGATGGCCTAGAGCAATGCTATTTGCATATTTAAATTTTCAGTGACTGCCAATTGGCAGAGAGGGAAAACCAATAAACCAAGGATCAAAGCCCCTGTGGGCAAAGCTTCACGATATAGAACATTTCTGGTCACATGACAGCGGGTGTCGAAACACTGTCTTGTGATATTTAAGGAAACCACTAGTGTCGATTGAGTGTCTGACTGCCTAAGTCTTTGATAATTGAGGTGGCAATATCAACAACTTTGAATGAATTGTGTCAATTTGTTGCAAGAGAAAAATTTGTCAGATTAAGGAGAGATTGTGAGTGTGATATAAGCCTGGTTAGTAAAAACATGCTTTAAAGTGCTTGTTGCAAAGCAAAGGTTTCTAAAGTTCTCCAGTGCCTGATCTGTGACGACACTTTCAAACACGGAGCACGTTTAAATTTAAAATGATTTCACTTGTGGTGAAGTGCGTAATGTTGCCGACTACTGAGCAAGCAGGATACAAACCCTTTTTTCACTTTTCAGTTGGCACAAGCACCAATTGTTGAGCCACAAAATATGTTCTGGCAATATTGGAAAATACGTCTGTATGAACATTGATCTGATTATTTCTCATCGGCAGATGTCACGGTCAAGTAAAAGTTTCAAGCATTTCGTAAAGCCTCCACACAAATGGTTTCAGTTGTCTCAGTGTTTCAGAAAGCGTCTTTCTGCCCATCACTACAACTTGGCAGAATGTCTTTGTTTCAGCAGTTCTTCGTTTTAGGTACAACACAGCTGCTTACACGATGGTCGCTACTGCTGATAAACCAAAGGCACTGCCCACAGATTTGCAAGAGGTATAGCCAGGGAGGCAGTTAAGGCCATACCACTAGTGATACTTGGATACATTGGGTATGATACTGCAAATTGGACTGAAACTAAACCAAGTCCACAGTCACAGGTACTGAGCAATTAGCTAGCACAACAACAAGGATAATATTTTTTTCTGAATGCTTAAGGACCAATAGAAGGAGTGCTGTGTCGTAAGGGCCAGGTGTGACATGACGATGGACTAACCCCTGCTGACTGACAGCAGCACATGGGGATGTTTCTACCCCTTTGGCCAGGGACCTCCACCCTTACTCAGAGGCCAATGGCGTTATTGTAAGGTTTTGATTTTTCCCCCTTCGAAAATTTCAGTTTGTTTTTCAATTGAATTGTTCACATTATAGGACACATTATAAGTGGAATACGTTCTGACATGATTTATCTCTGTCTCATTCTTTTACATCATAAAAACCTGGCATTTTAACAGGGGTGTGTACACTTTTTATATCTACTGTATGTATACTTACTTTGATTAAGTTTACAATAGGCAAAACGAAAAAAGGAGAAATGTAAATAGAATTTCCTAAAACAACAATTTATTGTGGTCAACCACACAATACGATACATGAACAAGTGTCATCTCTGGCAAGGTTGGTGTGTGTGTGTGTGTGTGTGTGTGTATTTATGTATTTATGTATTCATGTTAATATGCATGACTGGCAGCATGTGAATGTTTGGGTGTGTGCCTTGC
Source organism: Esox lucius (assembly GCF_011004845.1). Lineage (NCBI taxonomy): Eukaryota > Metazoa > Chordata > Actinopteri > Esociformes > Esocidae > Esox > Esox lucius. Next base: position 9,468,376 of record NC_047582.1, read on the forward strand.
AAATTTATTTTTTACATTTATGGCAAATGAAGCTGTCCTTCTTGTGAGGGCAGCCCTAATATCTCTTCCTCTTGTTTCCAGTAGGCACAGCTTGATGAATTGGTATGGTTGCATCCTTAATTTGAAACTATATCAACACATTGGCAGGGGTTCAGGTTGTACATCGCTGTTGTTCAAAATGAGGGCTCATCAGAGATCTTCCTATTTCCTCCAGAAAGAGCCTCCTTTTGTATTGTTTTGCAGAGTTCCACCCTGGATTAATATCATTCTACACTACTAACGCATTGGAAGAAAAAACACCCAAGATGTTGTAAAAGACGACCAATGTCCACCTTGCTGTTATTCGTTTGCAAGTGTACAATTGTGCTCAAAAGTTTGCATATTCTTGGAGAGTGGTAATATATGTATCGTTTATAAAGAAAACATGACTGAGCAGGTAAAACACGTCTTTTATTTCTTATGGGATTCACATTCAACTGTAGGTCATAACAGAATGGCATAATCATAAAACAAAACATGGCAACAAAGAAAAAATGAACTGACCCCTGTTCAAAAGTCTGCATACCCTTGGGTCTTAATACTGTGTATTGCCCCCTTTAGTATCAATGACAGCGTGCAGTCTTTTGTAATAGTTGTCTATGAGGCCCTGAATTCTTGCAGGTGATATAGCTGCCCATTCGTCTTGGCAAAATGCCTCCAGGACATGCAAAGTCTTTGGTTGTCTTGTGTGAACCGCATGTTTGAGATCTCCCCAGAGTGGCTCAATGATATTAAGGTCAGGAGACTGTGATGGCCACTCCAGAACCTTCACCTTTTTCTGCTGTAACCACTGGAGGGTCAACTTGGCCTTGTGCTTAGGGTCATTGTCGTGCTGGAAAGTCCCATGCGCAGCTTTCGTGCAAAAGAATGCAAATTGTCTGGCAGTATTTTCTGATAACAAGCTGCATTCATCTTGCCATCAATTTTCACAAGATTCCCCTGTGCCTTTAAAACTCACAAACCCCTAAAACAACAGTGAGCCACCACCATGTTTCACAGTGGGGATGGTATTCTGTTCATTATAAGCCTTTTTGCCCCCTCTCCAAACAGAGCGCTTATGGTTGTGACCATAAAGCTCTATTTTGGTCTCATCACTCCAAATTACAGTGTGCCAGAAGCTGAGGCGTGTCAATGTGTTGTCGGGCGTATTGTAACCAGGCCATTTTGTGGCACAGGCTTCATTCAGGCAACTTGACCATGCAGCTCATTTTGGTTCAAGTATCGTCGTATTGTGCTCCTTGAAACAACACCTTTTCCCAGAGCAGCCTGTATTTCTCCTGAGGTTACCTGTGGGTTTTTCTTTGTATCCTGAACAATTCTTTTGGCAGTTTTGGCTGAAATCTTTATCGGTCTACGTGACTTTGGCTTGGTATCAAGGGATCCCTGAATTTCCCACTAAAAGTGATTGAACAGTACTGACTGGCATTTGCAAGGCTTTGGATCTCTTTATATATGCTTTTCCATATTTATAAAGTTCCATTGTCTTGTTATGCAGGTCTTTTGACAGTTCTTTTCTGCTCCCCTTGGCTCAGTATCTAACCTGCTCAGTGCATCCACGTGAGAGCTAACAAACTCATTGATTATTTACAGTAATTGCAATTTAAAAAGCCACAGGTGTTTTCTTTTATTTTAAAATTCACCTTGAATTGCCATTTTCACCTGTGTGTCACCTTGTGTGTCTGTAACAAGGCCAAACATTCAAGGGTATCTAAACTTTTGATCAGGGCCATTTGGGTGATTTCGGTTATCATTATGATTAAAAAAGGTACCAAACAACTATGTGATAATAAATGGCTTCATATGATCACTATCATTAAATAATGTTTTTTTTGTGATGTGTGTGTGTGTCTGTGCAAGTGTGTGTGTGAATGAAAGACAGTGGGTGTTTGTGCATGGGATCATGTTTGCTGTGTGCTATTCTACATTTGAATTCAAGTTAATACGCTTTCATGGCATGAAACCTAATTTTAACATAATTTACACAATATTATTATGCTATTATTATAGGATTTTATTACTATTATTCTTGTTTTTTTATACATGTTCCTATTCATGATGGTTTGACAACATTTACTATGTATTTCTCTGCACAAACTCTCTGCATTTTTTTTAAAATTATGTTTTAAAAAATACAGTGATATCAGGAAAACAATAATATTTTATGTTCTTCTTGGTAATACACTTTCCTTGGGCACTGATGCCAACTTCATGTCTACTGAAGGTACAGTGTCCTACTACAAAGCTGGCTTCAATCAGATGCTGAATCAACACAATGAAAAGGGAATCATAGATCAGAATCAGCTGGAGAGGCTGAAGTCCTGGGTGGCTGATGACAAATACCTGGACCTGGATACCCCTGAGTACACTGATGTACTGTTTTTATCGGTTTTTGTTCGGTTTAGATCTTGCTTTTGGTATAGAATGTGCAGCTTCTCTCTCCATCACCTTCATGTATGGAACAATTCTGATTAAAAAACTAGGGGCTTGTATTTTTATTCAGTTTCCTTTTATTTTCCTATTACTTACAATTCAAAGTCATAGTGTTTCCCTCCCCCATGGTGATTGTTCATTTAGGTCAAACGTTGCACTGATGTCACCCCCGGGGGTGCGTTTGTCACAGTGTTGCAACACAACATTGTTTTCAGTTGTTTAAGCTACTGAGATAACTGAAGTCTCCATCCCCATTGGATGTTGTTGTCTTATAGAACCACATGGTCAATCAAGTCCATTGTGCCATGGAAGTCAGCTGCAGCAGGAAATAAGCCTTCCACTTTGACAATGGGTTCCATTGCATTTTTCACATGGTCAATTGCTACAACAAAATGTTTTACATTTATTGACCACTTATTAATATCCACTTCAAATGAGATCTGAATGGTCTTGTCATCGACTTCAGTTGAAGCATAAAGAAAATAATGTTCATTGAGTAGACACATCATCTTCATGTCATTTGACAGTTTTTTGTCTTTATCCACTAGCCCTAACGGAATTATATCTGATTTCCATGCTATTCCCTAAGGTAAGTTCCATTCATAAATAGACTTGCCTAGACTGGCTCACAACCACCTGCACAGGCATTCTCAACTGTTGATGCTGTTCAGTGTTTGGCATTAATTTTATATCTGATTCCTATGCTATTACATTACGTAAGTTCCATTCATAATTCGACTTGTCTAGACTGGCTCACAACCACCTGTACAGGCGTTCTCAACTGTTGATGTGAGTGGATTGACTTCCTGCCTGTTGGGTTCTGTCCGGGGCCTCCCCCGGATAGGGCCACAGTGTCACTGGACTCCCCTGTCTCAGCCCCAAAGTTTTATGCTGGTATATTTGTAGTAGTAGTGTCAGTTCTCCTTCTCCACGGTAAATCATTGTAAACCTAAGGAATGCACTCTCAAAATGTTCCTCGTCTCCTGCTCCATTTATACTTATGAGGTCTTGGCCCAAACCTCCCAAGTACCAGGCTCTAAAGACTTGTTGCTGCACCTGTCCAAAGTCCTCCTGGATGTGTTGCAGATCAAAACAATACCTGACAATTCCAGCTGCCAATCTGCTGACACCCCGTCCTTGTCCATTTGGTCATGCTTCAGACCTGGATTAGACTCTGGACCAGTGTTGGGGGTAATGTGTTACAGTAGTCAGACTTTTTAAAGGTAACGAGTAACTTAAGCAATAGTTATTGAAGTAATCCCTTACAAGTAGTTTTTTCAAATAACGCTTTACTCAATTTCCCTCATTGCAACCTACAAAGTTTAACTCTAGTAGCAAGTGGCAACAAATGACACAAAGATGGCAGCACCAGCTCTGCCAAATACTGGTCATGATACACATTCCAAAACAACTCGCCCAGCTCCTATTCATTTCAAAACGATATGTAGCGTCAACTAGCGATTTGTGCAGCGGAAGGCTGAGCGAGGGCGAGCTTCATGATTCTGGCTTGGGAAGCAGTTTACTATTTCGGCTACATCGTACCCTCGCATCTAACCAATCACCGCGGTTGCGGTTATGTTTTGCTGGGATTGACTTGCCTGTTGGACAACTAAAGTTCGATTAGAAATCATCCTCTGTTGGACAACCGAAGTTGATCCCAAAATATCCCATTATTTCCAGGCAAACGATTGTTTAATCCGAATGAGCACGTAGATACCACTTCAGAGCTATGTTAAAAACAAATGATTAAGGAGAGCACTTAAATAAAAGTAATTGTTTGGGATTCACCAGAGTATGCTTTCATTCCATTAATAAACGTTATGTAGCCCAGAATCTATTTGTTTATGGGAGTTGTTAATGGAATAGTGGTCGTTTATATAAGCAGAGAGACATAGTAAATTAACATCTAAATACACGTTCTGTTTCTAAACAGGATTTTTCTGAATCATTTCAAAAACAGATTTATCAATTATTGACCTCTGAATAAAGTCATGAAACATTTAATGGATTATGCCCATTATTGCAAAGAGATTTCCAATTGCTGTTTTCTTTTTGAGAAGGTAAGTTTATCTATGTACATTGCTACAGTTGTTTTTTTTTTTGTTCCTCATTGTTCACCACAATGGATCTATCTAGTATTGAAGTCTGCACATATAGGCTTTATAAAAAGCCTGGCCTGAAAATGTGGAGGCACTTGCAATACAAAAGAGATTCTTGATTAAATAACTAAATGCAAATATTATTTGACATTATGGTATATGATTACTTGAGATAATAGGATTGGTCACTATTGCTGTATAATGTTTGATAGGCTAATGTTGTATGCCGTTGAGTGACACTGACTACGCAATACCTGACTATGTAATTATACAACATCCCATTCAATCTGTGCCTTTTGGGCATAAGTGACCAACACATAAATATAGAATCAAAGGACTTATCTTAAAGTAACTAAATAACTTAACACCTTACTTTATGGGAACTAACTAGTAACTGTATTTAGTTATTTTGAAAAGTAATGTAACGTTCCCCTACACCAGAAAAGTAATGTTTGCCCTAGCACTCACACACCTGATTCAAGACCTGATGATAAGTTGATTACGTCAATCAAGTGTGTAAGTGGTAGGGCAACATTTAAAACAGGTATGTGAGTGCTAGGACAAAAATAAAAACGTGCACCCCTTTAGGTCCCGAGGACCAGGATTGGGAAACATTGCTTTAGGCTATCGTTTATCCCAGAGTTGCCTCTTCACTGTTGATGTTGAGGCTGGTGTTTTTTGGGTACTATTTAAGGAAGCTGCCAATTGAGGACCTGTGCGGAATCTGTTTCTCAAAGTAAACACTAATGTATTTGTCCTCTTGCTCAGTTGTGCACCAGGGCCTCCCACTCCTCTTTCTATTCAGATAAGAGCCAATTTGCACTGTTCTAGGAAGGGATTAGTTAACAACTTTAGTTTCTTGGCAATTTCTTGCATGGAATACCCTTCATTTCTCAGAACAAGAATAGACAGTTTTCAGAAGAAAATTCTTTGTTTCTGGTCATTTTGAGCCTGTAATCAAACCTACAATTGCTGATGCTGCAGATACTCAACTATTCCAGTTAAGGTCAGTTTGATTGCATTTTTTATCAACACAACAGTTTTCAGCTGTGCAATATAATTGCTAAAGGGTTTTCTAATAATAACAGCCTTTTAAAATGATATTTATTGAATTAGCAAACACAATGTGTTACTGGAACACAAGGCTGATGGTTGCTGATAATGGGCCTCTTTACACTGTTATGGGAATTTGTAGTGGGACCTGTGCTCACAGCCCAGCACCGTGCAGGTCGATTGGCACTCACCAGAGAACACCAGAATTGGTAGGTCCGCCATTGGAGCCCCGTTCTCTTCACAGATGAGAACAGTTCACACTGAGACTCTGGAGACCACGGTGAACATTATGCTGCCTGCAACATCAAACCAGCATGACTGGTTTGGTGGTGGGTCAGTGATGGACTGGGGAGGCATATCCTTGGAGGGTCGCACAAACCTCCATGTGCTAGTGGGAGAAGGTCCCCCAGGATGCCGTCACATCAAGGAGGATGCCCAGACGCTTTTGGGAGTACAGGCACGTACAGGCACATGGGGGCCTGTTGTGGTAATTCTGAAACCTGATGCATTCTTACTGTTTACAGGACTGAGTCCCATTGTTTGGATGTGAGAATGAATGAGTTACTAGTTAGAGATGCTGACAGGGATTTGGTATTTGTTTAAGGGGGCATCCTTGACCGGCACCAGCAGTTTATAGGGTAATCGTAAATCTGCCCATCTGTATAACCCTTTAGTGTCTCTGTTGTTTGTCCAGATGCTTAAGGTCCCCCTCAAGGGTTGAGAAAGTTAACCAGATGGGGGAGGACAACATGTGACTTCTTTGAAGAATAGGGGGAGTGTGTTTCATTGACAAGACATATGGCTAACAACTTACCACACCCCTTATCTATGTGATATATACGGTTGAATTAGCTATATTGAGTTAGAGACTCCTCAGACGATTATGCTGGTAAGCGGTTGACGCGTCTCTCATATTTGCATAATAGTTAATAAAACTGTTAGAATGTGCCAAGAGAACTTTGTCTCTGTTTCTTACTCCTTTAAGAGTGTCGATACATGGAATTACCATCACAGGGCCATACACACTACTGAGTCACTTTATGAGTTCCCGGGATGATTTCCCCGCAAGTTAGAACAGCTTGTGATTTCAATTGTTCACTTTGATATTTGTTGTGAGTTTGAATCCACCCCTTTATCGGTTGGTGAGTTTGGTTACCATTGACCGTTATGTCATTTTGTTCTCAACAAATTGCACAATGTACTGTAAAGATTTTGATCTTTAATATACACCGATCAACCATAAGATTATGACCACTGACAGGTGAAGTAAATAACACTGATAATCTCATTACCATGGCACCTGTCAGTGGGTGAGATATATTATGCAGCAAGTGAACATTTTGTCTTCAAAGCTGATGTGTAAGAAGCAGGAAGAATTGGCAAGCGTAAGGATCTGAGTGACATTGACAAGTGCCAAATTATGAAGGCTAGAGGACTGGGTCAAAGCATTTCCAAAACTGCTGTCCTTGTGGGGTGTTCCCGGTCTGCAGTGGTCAGTACCTATCAAAAGTGGTCCAAGGAAGGAAAAGCAGTGAACTGGTGGCCAAGGCTCATTGATGCACGTGGGTAGTGAAGGCTGGCCTGTGTGTTCTGGTCCAACAGATGAGCTACTGTAGCTCATATTGCTGAAAAGTTCATGCTGGTACTGATAGAAAGGTGTCAGAACACACAGTGCATCGCAGTTTGTTGCGTATGGGGCTGTGTAGCCACAGACCAGTCAGGGTGCCCATGCTGACCCCTGTCCACTCCCCAAAGCGCCTACAATGGGTATGTGTGCTTCAGAACTGGACCACGAAGCAATGGAAGAAGGTGGCCTGGTCTGATGAATCATGTTCAGACTCCAGAACAGCCAGAAGTCCTTTTTCAGCTGATCTGAGAGGCCTAACATTACAGTACAGGTTTAGCATGTCAGTAGTAAATATAGGGTGTCTTTTGTCACGTTGGTGATTTATGACCCTGGTGGTTGGGTCTTCCTGTTTGATTTGACAGGTGGTCAGGACTTCCAGTTTGGTAGGCGAGACTTCCAGATTGCTGGATGGGACTTCCTGTATGACGTGTTAAGGCGGAACTTCCGGAATGATGTAACATGTCAGATTACTTTATCATTTATGATTGCATGGTTGTGTTCATGTTTGATGTTTTACAACACGCCAGACAGTTGTCTGTGAATTATGCCTGTCTGTTGTATGTAACTCCTCTATTCTGGCCTGTCCAGAATAGGGAGGCTTATTACTCAGTTACAACTAGTTGCCTACTACCCTTACCCATGAAATATAGCTGTTTACTCTCCTGAGCTCTACTGATTATCCTTGTCATAACAATTCCATAGAACAATGTATATACTGATCTATGGATAAGGATCAACATTATTAATCAAATAGTAGAAAAATGCTATTGTCACTATAATATTATTATCTATGTCTATGTTGTGTGTGTAGTGCAAGTCCATTTCGAGGTGATGTCATCCATTGGGCCTCTCTTCAGAAGTTCTCCACAGAATTTGGATCTTAACAGTTTGAGTTCTTTGTCAGGTTTCCAGGCAGTTGCTAGTGAGAAACAACAAGAACTTAGAAAACATGATAGATCAGGAAAGAAACAATTAGTGTATTTAAATCTGTTCCTTTTTCCAATGGCCTTCAGTACTTATGCTATGCACTTCCATTCTGCTGTGTTAGGCAAAAATCAGTTCTCAACATGCACTTATAATTCCATTGCCCTGAATTCCTGCCACAGCCTAGCCTTACACTGGAAGTTATTATCTGAGAATGAAGAGGGATGGGTCTACTGTAAATCTTGTCTAATTTATCAATGCTAATTACAAATTAACCCAATGCTTTCCTCATGTCCTATCTGTCCTTGTACTCCTATCACAAGATTCACAAGATTCGCAATAGCCCCTCTATTCGGGCTATTGCCAACACGGCCAAATTATTTTCCAAATATTGATGTACACTACCATTCAAAGGTTTGGAGTGATTAAGAAATAACCTTGTCTTTTAAAGAAAAGCTATTTTTTTGTATATAAAAATAACATTAAATTGATCAGAAATACAGTGTAGACATTGCTAATGTTGTAAATGACTATTGTAGCTGGAAATGGCAGATTTTCAATGTAATATCTACATAGGCATATAGAGGCTCATTATTAGCAACCACCACTCAAGTGTTCCAATGGCACAATGCATTTTTTTTGGTTATTTTGACCAGTTGTTATTTTCTACAAATAAATACTCTAAATGGCAATATTTTTATTTGTAATTTGGACGTAATGTTGTCAGTAGTTTATAGAATTAAACAAAACTGTTACTCAAACACATACCTATTAATAGTAAAACCAGAGAAACTGATAATTTTGCAGTGGTCTCTTAATTTTTTGGACAATATTCATATTCATAAGTATACATTTGCAAACAAAAATATTTTACTTATTTTAAAAATGGACAATTAACAATATTACACTAAATAAACAATACTTTTTTTTTTACAATATATAAACAATTTAATACAACAACCACTTACAAATGTGTTTATCGAATATGTTCTTAATGTAATGTGTCTATGAACCTCCTAGCTCAAATGTTCTTTGTATACAGTTAATGCATATTTGTGTTCTCCTGAAGTTGTATGTATCACCTTTGTATGTTTGTAATGCATTGTAATGAAGAAAGAAAATGGTCTGAAAAATCCAGAGGATGTTTTATTGAGTTCTTACCTGAAGGTGCTGCTGTAATATTCAGGAGTATGTAAGACTTTGCTTTCAGAAGTGTACTTACAATGATTACTCCTTTTAACTTGTCAGTATCAGTCACTGACATGTATTTTATAAAGCCCTTTTACAAGAAGTGCTTATACACACACCAAACCTAAAACCCTAAGAAGCCAGCAACAACAAGTGAATGAAGCAAAGGGACTAGGTTACACTTTCCAGCAGGTTTGGAACCTAGGAAGTTTGAGCACGGCAGTTAGGGAAAATGCAAGTAATGATTAACTTTGATATCCATTATAATACTGATAATGTATAACTACTAATCTGAGTCATTCAAAACTTATTGGAGGTCACCAGTTCTTGGAGGTCTACAGAGTTCCTTGGACTTCATGGCTAAATCTCTTTGCTATGACTTGCATTTTGAAGTGTAAGACCTTATACATACATGTGTGTGCCTTTTTAAATCATGTCCAATCAATTGCATTTGCCACATGTGGTCTCTAATCACATAGAGACATATCAAGAATTATCAGAGGACACATGATGCATCTGAGCTCAATTATGGGTATAATGGCAATAATTTTTTATTTCAGTTATCCATTTTCAATAAATTGCAGAAAAAAGTGTTTTATCAATAAGGGGTATTATGTATAGATTGATGAAAATGATATGTTTTCACTCCAACCCTAATTTAGCACACTTGATTCTAACAGTTCATTACTGAATTAGGCACCATATTCATGGGGTTGGAGTGAAAAAAACAACCAGGACAGTAGCTCTCCAGAAGCAGGGTTGGGGAATCTGCATAACAACCAATGTGGAAGGAGTTTACTAGTCAGAACACGTTCTCTGTATACATCAGTCTGTCATCTCCTGTAAGTAACCTGCTATTTTGGCAAAAAGTCCAAGGTATGGGTGGATTTAGGCCCACCAATGGGGTGTAAGGTGACATTATAAAAGCTTGGTGAATACGTGCTGTAGCGCAACATCGTGATGTGTTTAAGATACCTTGTATTGACACAGCAATCCTTCAAAGTTCCAGATTAAATCTTAAGTGGCCAGGTAAGAAAACAAAAAAACATTTCTTGTTGCCTAACCATGTCTACAGACTACTTATAGTGTTGGGAAAACAAAATGTCATTGTGTATTTTTGTGAAATGTAATGCCATGGGTATGTAGTTTCATTATTATACATTATTTCTCTAGAAACATAATTTAAGACTGCAGAAGGTTAATAACAAAATGTTAGCTGTAAGAGAATAGTAGTTCAATAAACTTATGGCAGGAAGGAGAGCTGTCCTTTGTGTGAAGCTTAGGTAGTAACATAACAAAGGGAATGTGTTTTATTGACATAGGACAGCATCTTACCACACCCCTTTTCACTGTAATAAATACGGATAGTGCATGTATCAATCAATCAAAATTTATTTATAAAGCGCTTTTTACAACAGCAGTTGTCACAAAGTGCTTTACAGAGACACCCGGCCTTAAACCCCAAGGAGCAAACAACAGCAGTGTTGAATTTCAGTGGCTAGGAAAAACTCCCTAAGAAGGTCGAATTTTAGGAAGAAACCTAGAGAGGACCCAGGCTCAGAGGGGTGACCAGTCCTCTTCTGGCTGTGCCGGGTGAGATATTAAGAGTCCAATATGTATGTATGGAGTCAGAGACTCCTCGGATGATTATGTCTGTAAGCGTTTGACGCGTCTCTCTCATTTGCAAATGATTAATAAACGTGAAATTGTGCCAAGAGAATTTCGTCTCTGTACTTCCTTCTAAAAGAGTTAAAATTACCGTCACAGCACAAACTGATTCCAAAACTGGCTATTTGTGGCGATATGATCTGGGAACTTTGTGTGGTCAGGCAGAAAGGTGCAGTGGTGTAGCTCAAAATTCTGGGCCCTGTACATACTGTAGTGTGCTACGTGGAAGAAGTCGAAGAACCAGAGATATAGAACTCTGTGGAAGTTTATTCTACCGCTATTCCTGAATACATACTGCAAATCAACTTCACAAAAGTTAGATACGTTTCTAGTCCATGGGTACTTACAAAAAAGCTACTTCTGGAATATTTATAAGTCTACTCAATTGCTGTACCATATCAATTTCCAGTCGTTTCGGACCGTGGGGAAAAGGGGTACTAAGTACATAGGGCCCTAACGTGTAGAGGGGCCCTCGAAAATGTTTGAATCTTAAAGTGGGGAGGGACCCTCAGAGACCACCTAAGGTATGTACAGGGCCCAGAATTTTTAGCTACACCACTGCACCTTTCTGCCTGACCACACAAAGTTCCCAGATCATATCGCCACAAATAGCCAGTTTTGGAATCAGTTTGTGCACACCAAGAAAGCATCGGATTGCTCTGTTTGGGACCTTGTTTCAAATATTACAACTTTCGGATCCCAGACCAGAGCAGCAAAGGCCATCATTGGAACAGACATGAATTATAAAGATTTAATATATAATTATAAGATGTTCTTTTTTTTGCAAACGTTTTACTGTTAACCTGACAATCAGGACAAACAGAGGCTTACATTATTATTGTATTTGACATTGCCTGGTTCATTTATAAAGCCTGGGGTAGAAGAACAAACTGAAACTAGAATTGTTTTATAGTGTGTGTGGATGGCAGATGGTCATGTGATTGTTGGTGGTTAGAGTAACTGGTGAGATTTTACATGATAGAGTAACTGATGAGATTTTACATGATAGAGTAACGGATGAGATTTTACATGATAGAGTAACTGATGAGATTTTACATGATAGAGTAACTGATGAGATTTTATCCACACCATCTGTTTCCCCCCATAGCAGAGCCCAATCATGGGGGCAAATGTAAGTGTGAGGAACCAAACCCCCTACACTTGGCACTATGAAGTTGTTGGTGAGGTAAGTATCTGACACCATCAGATTGCTGATAGTTATAAATCTCATACAAAGATGTAACAAAGATGCTCCTTTTGGGGCATTTAATATCTGTTGATATTGTTAATATGAAGGATTAATTTCCAAATAGTATGAGCTCAATCTTGATTTTTTTTTATTAGTTGAATAATTTGAATATTAAACAATTTGAGATTTGAAGTTTAGTTCTAATATTATACAACCCTGTTTCCAAAAAGGTTGGGATGCTGCGTAAAGTGCAATTAAAAACAGAACGCAATGATGTGAAAATCATTCATTCCAATATGTAATTGAAAAAAGCACAATGTAACATATCAAATCTTCAAACTGAAAAAATACATGCCCATTCTGAGATTTGATGCCAGGAACACATTTAAAAAAAGTCAGACAGGGGCATGTTTACCACTGTGTTGCATCACCTCTTCTTTAACAATACTCTGTAAGCGTTTGGGAACTGAGGAGACCAATTGCCATAGTTTAGAAAGTGAAATGTATTCCCATTCTTGCTTGATATTGGCAGGCCAGTTCAGCCCAGACTCTTTCACTATGGAGCCATGCTGTGGTTTTCAGAAGTGTTCCTGAGACCATGCAGTGATTTCCAAGACAGAATCGTGTCTGGTTTTAATGCAGTGTCACCTGAGGGCCTGAAGATCATGGCCATCCAATATTGGTTTTCGGCCTTGTCCCTTGCATACAAAGATTTCTCCAGATTCTCTGAATCTTTTAATTACTTTATGTATCGTAAATGATGAGGTCCACAAACTCTTCGCCATTTTACATTAAAAAAACATTATTCTTAAATTGTTGCACTATTTGCCCACACAGTCTTTCACCCAACCTCACTTCTGACAAGTGGCGGAGCTTAGCGTTCTCTCCCATGGGTGCGAACCTTAGCTGCGGAGCCCCCCCCCCCCACCAGGCTACAACAAAACATACCTGCAGTTACAAAACTTCGCTGCTAGCTGCTTTTGGACCTGGATCATAACTGTAATTCTCTTTCACTATAAGCCGCGATGCTGCTCCTGTCATTGTAACGACATATCTATCCATTTTCTCATGCTTCTGCTGCTTAACAACGTTACTAAAGACGTTTCTCAAGGGCACATATCATTACATTACATTTTTATGATATATTGCTTTTCTTTCCTCTGAGTGGCAGACATATCAACCTTCCATTTTATTGTTTTGTTACGTAATTTTCCACTGTTGAGATTTTTAGCAAACGACCAGCCAAAATTGGCAAGTGAGGGAAGCAGAAGAGAAACATTTAAACACATAGTGATGAGAAGATTGGAACCTAGTGTGCATGATTTATGGGAGACAAGACAATGAATGAGTCCGGGGTGAGTTTGTGGAGTGACGGGAACCGGGAGTGCACGGCAAGATGGCGCTGGACATCATCGTACCGTGACACTGTGTTTCAACATTTGATTTCTTGTCTTGTACTATTTTCCTTTGAATATAGAGTTTAAATGATTTGCACATCATTGCATTCTGTTTTTATTTACATTTTACACAGCGTCCCAACTATTTTGGAAACTGAGTTGTACTATACTTTTTTGTTTTCCAGGGAGGTGGAGGTGGTACCTTGCAGGCCTGGAACAGTGCACAAAGATACCTGACCGTTAGATGGTTCCATAACTACGTGAATTTGAGATATGATACTCACAGTTGGAACTCTTTCTCATATGAATTCAACAGTCACAAGGGGGACGGGAATCAAACATTCACAATTATAGAGACCAGTGACCGTTCATTTATTCAGCTACTGTGCAGCACAGAAGACAACTGTCCAACATGTCCAAACTATGGTAAATCCAATTAATCTGTACACACCTGCTGAGCTACTTTATCTTGATCATGCTCAATTTGGAAATACATAATATATCTTTAACCCACTGAGGTCTATTCAGGACACTAGTATTTATATATCTATTAAAAATCTACTTGAACTATGTTTTCTAAAATCAATTTAAAAATATTTGAAACACTATTTTATTTTCTTATTTGTTGCCGGACCACGTAAGCAGAGCCGACTAAGAAGAGCGAATGTCTCTTACTGAGTGACTGAGTGACTGACCGACTCCCCCTTGGCCAGCCGGGAGACATAGTCCCTCCAGTGTGTCCTAGGTCTTCCCCGCAGTCTCCTTTCGGTGGGACGGGACCGGAACACCTTCCCAGGAAGGCGTTCCGGAGGCATCCGAAACAGATGCCCAAGCCACCTCAGCTGACCCCTCTCGATGTGGAGGAGCAGCGGCTCTACTCTGAGCTCCTCCCAGGTGACCGAGCTTCTCACCCTATCTCTAAGGGATCGCCCAGTCACCCTGCGGAGAAAGCTCATTTCGGCCGCCTGTATCCGGGATCTTGTCCTTTCGGTCATGACCCAAAGCTCATGACCATAGGTGAGAGCAGGAACGTAGATTGACCAGTAAATCGAGAGCTTCGCCTTGCGGCTCAGCTCTTTCTTCACCACGACAGACCGATACATCGACCGCATTACTGCAGAAGCTGGACCAATCCGTCTGTCAATCTCCCGTTCCATCCTTCCCTCACTCGTGAACAAGACTCCTAGATACTTAAACTCCTCCACTTGAGGCAGGTACTCTCCACCAACCTGAAGTGGGCAAGCCACCCTTTTCCGACTGAGGACCATGGCCTCGGATTTGGAGGTACTGATTCTCATCCCCACCGCTTCACACTCGGCTGCAAACCGTCCCAGTGCATGCTGAAGGTCCTGGTTTGAAGGGGCCAACACGACAACATAATCCGTAAAAAGCAGAGACGAAATCGTGTGGTCCCCAAACCTGACACCCTCCGGCCCCTGGCTGCGCCTAGAAATTCTGTCCATAAAAATTACGAACAGAACCGGCGACAAAGGGCAGCCCTGCCGGAGTCCAACATGCACTGGGAACAAGTCTGACTGACTGCCGGCAATGCGGACCAAGCTCCTGCTTCGGTCGTACAGGGACCTGACAGCCCTTAGCAAAGGACCCAGGACCCCATATTCCCGAAGCACATTCCACAGGATGCCGCAAGGGACACAGTCGAATGCATCTCCAAATCCACAAAACACATGTGGACTGGTTTGGCAAACTCCCATGAACCCTCCAACATCCCGTAGAGGGTATAGAGCTGGTCCAGTGTTCCACGGCCCGGACAAAAACCACACTGTTCCTCCTGAATCCGAGGTTCTACTATCGGCCGTATTTTCCTCTCCAGAACCCTGGAATAGACTTTCCCGGAGAGGCTGAGAAGTGTGATCCCCCTATAGTTGGAACACACCCTCCGGTCCCCCTTCTTAAAAAGAGGGACCACCACCCCGGTCTGCCATTCCAGAGGCACTGTCCCCGACCGCCACGCGATGTTGCACAGGCATGTCAACCAAGACAGCCCCACAACATCCAGAGACTTGAGGTACTCAGGGCGGATCTCATCCACCCCCGGTGCCTTGCCACCGAGGAGTTTCTTGACCACCTTTGTGACTTCAGCCCGGGTGATGGACGAGTCCACCTCTGAGCCCTCATCCTTTGCTTCCTCAATGGAAGACGTGACGGAGGGATTGAGGAGGTCCTCAAAGTACTCCTTCCACCGCCCGACAACATCCCCAGTTGAGGTCAACAGCTGCCCACCTTTACTGTAAACAGCGTTGGTAAGGCACTGTTTCCCTCTCCTGAGTTGCCGGACGGTTTGCCAGAATCTCTTCGAGGCCAGCCGATAGTCCTTCTCCATGGCCTCACCGAACTCCTCCCAGGCCCGAGTTTTTGCCTCCACAACCACCCGGGCCGCAGTCCGCTTGGCCTGCAGATACCCGTCAGCTGCCTTAGGAGTCCCACAAGCCAACCAGGCCTGATAGGACTCATTCTTCAGCTTGACGGCATCCCTTACTTCCGGTGTCCACCACCGGGATCGGGGATTGCCGCATCGACAGGCACCGGAGACCTTACGGCCACAGCTCCGAGCGGCCGCTTCGACAATGGCGGTGGAGAACATGGTCCACTCGGACTCAATATCTCCAGCCTCCCTCGGGATCCAGTCGAAGCTCTGCCAGAGGTGGGAGTTAAAGATTTCTCTGACAGGAGACTCGGCCAGACGTTCCCAGCAGACCTTTACAGTACGCTTGGGCCTGCCGAGTCTGTCCAGCTTCCTGCCCCGCCATCGGATCCAACTCACCACCAGGTGGTGATCAGTTGACAGCTCCGCCCCTCTCTTCACCGAGTGTCCAAGACATACGGCCGCAGGTCAGATGAAACGACAACAAAGTCAATCATCGACCTGCAGCCTAGGTTGTCCTGGTGCCACGTGCACTGATGGACACCCTTATGCTTGAACATGGTGTTCGTTATGGACAAACTGTGACTAGCACAGAAGTCCAATAACTGAACACCGCTCGGGTTCAGATCAGGGGGGCCGTTCCTCCCATTCACGCCCCTCCAGGTGTCACTGTAGTTGCCCACGTGGGCGTTGAAGTCCCCCAGTAGAACGGAGCACTTTCCAGCACCCCTCCCAGAGACTCCAAGAAGGTTGGGTACTCTGCACTGCCATTCGGCCCATAGGCACAAACAACAGTGAGAGACCTATCTCCGACCCGTAGGCGCAGGGAAACGACCCACTCGTTCACCAGGGTAAACTCCAACACATGGATGCAGAGCTGGGGAGCTATAAGCAAACCCACACCAGCCCGCCACTGGTGAAGAGTCCATTCTCTCTCAAGGAGTGTGGTTCCAGAGCCCAAGCCATGCGTAGAGGTGATCCCGACTACCTCTAGTCGGAACCTCTCAACCTCACGCACGATCTCAGGCTCCTTCCCTGCCAGCGAGGTGACGTTCCACGTCCCTAGAGCTAGTTTCCGTGTCCAGGGATTGTGTTGTCTAGGCCCCCGCCTTCGACTGCCGCCCGATCTTCTCCGCACCGGCCCCTTATGGTCCATCCTGTGGGTGGTGAGCCCACAGGTAGGCGGCCCCACGTCGCTCCTTCGGGCTGAGCCCGGCCGGGCCCCATGGGGAAAGGCCCGGCCACCAGGCGCTCGCGTACGATGCCCCAACCCCGGGCCTGGCTCCAGGGTGGGGCCCCGGCTGCGCCATACCGGGCGACGTCACAGAACTCATAATTTCTTTTCCTCATTAAGGGGGTTTTGAACCGCCCTTAGTCTGACCCCTCGCCTAGGACTTGTTTGCCTTGGGAGACCCTACCAGGGGCATATAGCCCCAGACAACATAGCTCCTAGGGTCACTCGGGTACTCAAACCCCTCCACCACGTTAAGGTGGCAGTTCATGGAGGGGGTTAGTAGATACTAGTAAGCTTATTATTGGCTAATAATCTGTTAAAATGACCAGTGGCAAATGCAATACAGTTCATCGACACTATGGTGGAGGTAAACTTAATAAGAAATGTTAGTGAGTTTAACACAATCCTCAATGGAGTCTAGGGATTGCTGAAATGTGTAATGCTGTGGCGTAGTGGTTAAAGACAGTGCTTCTCATGTGGAAGACCTAAGTTTGAATCTATTGAGAGCAACAACATTTATGAATTATTTCTGGTAGATTCCACGATTTTCTCGTCTTTTCACTTGATGAAAAGTTAGTTATCGATGCCTTTATTTATAGTTATTATATAAATGTAATTCATGAATGAAAGAAAAAAGTATGTTGTTTTGCCGTGAAAAAAAACAAACTTTCCTATGCCATGAAATTAAATAGCTTTGGCAATTCTTATGACTATTCCAGTAAGTTAGTATATACCTGTAAAGCTTATTACTGGCTAATACGCTGTTAAAACGGCCAGTGGCAAATGCAATACATAGCCGCTATTTGTGGTGGAGGTAAACTTAGTAAGAAACGTTAATCAGTTTAACTGTATCAATGTCATTCACAAATGGCCAATTAACTATTAAAATGGCCAGTGGCAAAAGAGGATTTGTTCAAGATAGAGACAAGAGGCTATACTGACACCTGTGGTGTAGTGGTTACAGACACAGCCTTTCACGTGGGCGCCCCGGGTTTGGATCTTGCAATTGCAACACTTTCTATTGCAGGCCGGCTGAACTAGGCTTGCCTGGTTTCTTGGTGTGATCTAAGTAAACAACATGAATCATGACATGAAATACATGAAAAATAGTGTTCAGATTTACTTTACATTTCTAATAATAAAATTTCCAATGGCAATATTGCTGACTTTACAAGTTAATACTGAACTTGAAAGGAGGGACAGGGACAGAGAAGCTGTTTAGGGGTCCTTCTAAGTGTAACGATAAAATGTTTCATGAATACGCCCCCTGATCTGTTGCATATCGCCCCTGGCTTTTCCCCTTTTCAGTAAACATCAATCCATTGGCATGTTGTTTGGTAATCCAAGTTGAAATGAAACCACCATAGAAATGAATATAAACTCATATCTGCCAATGAAATATAAAATAATAACATCAAAACATCAAATATTGCTTCTCAGTGTAAAATTTCTATCACATCCACCAGGAAAGCAAGAGGAGGACCGCATCCGTCAGCAGCAAGAGGAGATGGAGCGGCGAAGGCAGGAGGAGCAACAAAGACAACAGCAGGAGGAGAGGAGGCGCCAGGAGCAACTGGAAAGGGAGAGAAGGATTCAGCAGGAAATTGAAAGGGAGAGTGAACTTTCTGGTAAGAAGGTGTCAAAGGGACAAGAGAAGTTGAGACAGAAGCTGAGTCTAAAAGCACAGCAGTTCAATCACCAGCGGACACAAGTTCTACACCAGACGATAGAAGATGACGCTGCAGCCATCCAGAGGGATGAGGTAAGGAATAATGGGAAAAAAAGTGTATTTTCCTTCCAGTGTATCACCAGGGGATAGACACTCTGATACACACCTAGACTTACCATTTAATCACTCCTTTCAAGGATAATGACGGCTTGTTGTAGCCATTGTATAGAAATACAGATGAGCAAATGTGGCTAGGGAAATGTAATGGATATTTATCAGTTTGATTTTACCTTGAAAATATGAGAGACATTTACTTTACATTTAATTTAGGTCAAGGTTAAATGTAAAATCTATTTCATAATCAAAAATAAATATAAAATTGCTTAAATGCAGAAGTTAGCTGAAGTTAGCTGCGTTATTTGCAAGACCAGAATTTGAATCCTACGTGCAGATTGCTCCATTGGTTCTGCAGAGATTGAAGCAATTGGTCAGAATCATCCGGGTCCAGGGTTTAGCAATCAAATATGGTTGACTCCTTCTGGCATCTTAGCCACTCAATTGAAGTTGAAGACCGTAGAATATCTCTGGCGCAGGATTCCAATATAAACTGGAATATATAAGGACCACGATAAGCAGCAGGATAAGGACCATATAACCTCATTATTACAACACAGGAAGTCATGGATGACCACTACAAAGTTCCTAATGACTCTATATGAGATAAACTTTAAAACAATCTGTATCAATTATATCATATTTTTATTAGATATTCTTGTTTTTCGGAAAAACAAATTCTCTGAGAACAACCATAACTCAATAAAAAGTTACCTCAAAAAAACTTTGCTTATAGTTTCATTGAGTGTAAGGTCAAGCTGATAAACATTACACATTTTGGCTGATTGGAAACTGGGGAGTGAGCTGCGTTCATTGTGAACAGGAAGTACGCTGTGTTCAGGAGGCAGAGGATGAGAAATGATAAGTGAACTGCGACCATGTTAACATAAAAAATATATATTATGACATTTTAGTGCTTTCAGTTGTACTTAAAAAATCCTTTGCACTTTTTTGTGTTCGAACCATCACATTCTAGCCAGCGGATTTGAAAAACAAGTTTGAAGAACTTCTGAAAAAATATGACATCACAGAAGACAAACAAGACAACAAGCAAGAAGACAAGCTTGAAAACCGGATGAAGAGTCTTCAGAATGAACTAACCCTTAAATACTTTGGAGAACCACAACAAGCCCTCTGGTGTCAGTTGACAATTGATCATGCAATCAGTGAAGGTGAGCATTCACTCACTGAGAGGTTTAGCATCCTCACAGCTGTGGCAGAGCTAACGTTGACCAACAATGTTTACCAACCAGACTTGGACCAGAAGTATGACTTTCTCATGAGTCTTCTTGAACATCTGTACAACACAAATCCCACAATGGCTCAACAACTTGTTCTGAGCATTCTTACAATGTTCCCAGAGGTGTCAGAGAAAAACAAGTGGCTCCTTAGTCAAATTCTCTTCAACATGATCTGGGCACCCTCAGAAATTCTGCTCTTTTTACAAGGTGTTTTAGGCAAAGACCAAGAACTGGTAACCTCAATCCTTCACACAGTGAGGACAAACAAATTGGATCTTCTCACTACTTTATCTGCCCTGAAAGAAAATGAGCCTGTCAAATATTTACAGTTGTATGCTGAGACAGAACGGGACAAGGATGCCAACACCATTGTAAATGAAATGCGAAATGAAAAGTACCCAGATAAATTACTGTCTATTATGGAGGAAATTCTAGGGTTTATGACTGAGGAACTTCCAAAACATGCAAAAGAGGACTTGAATCCGGTAACTATAGATGAAACAAAGCAGATGATCAAGTCACTGGATTTGACTAACCCTGACCTTGCAGTTCTGAAGGTGATATTATTAAGGATGTCTATTGCAGTGCAAGACTGCTCAACCATTTACTTTCAAGAGGGTAAAAATATAGAAGGCTATTTTCCTTGTATTAATCCACAGGAATCACTGCTAACTGCGGAGAAAATAGAAGGCTACTTTCCTCGACTCACTCAGCTGGCATCACTTCTCATGCTCCTTCTACCACAGTTAACAGGGGAAAAAGGTATCCTTCTTGAAATTGGAACAGGTGAAGGAAAGTCTTGCATCCTGGCCATGTTTGCCACCATCCAGGCCATCCGTGGTATTAACATTGACATTGTGACCAGTTCTCCTGTCCTTGCTCGCCGAGACCAGGAAGAGTGGAAGAAATTGTACGACATGTTTAGTGTCACGTCTTCCGTTGTACCGCCACCACAGATCCAAGGAAGCTCCCCTGAAAGCAGGGATAGTAAGCTACAGGAGGCTTACAAGAAACAATTAGTTTATGGAACCGTTGGTACCTTTGCAGCAGATGCACTGAGGCAGGAATTTGAGAAGGACACCACTCGTGGGGAGAGGACGTTTGACATGGTGATTGTGGATGAAGTAGACTACATGACTTTGGACAATGGAGTTCAGGTGACATTTCTTTCCCATGAGGCAAGTGGACTGAGGCATCTTGACCAAGTCCTTGCAAGCATATGGTCCATGGTATCTATGTGTCAGCCAATTGAGATGGAAGATACTGGAGAGATTGAGTGGGCAACTGGAATCCAGCATTTTCACAAGGCTGCAAAGGTAGCTGTGATTGGTTCAGAGACTTCAGAAAAGTTCTCCGAATTTGATATTTTGGCCACCGGAGTGCAGTTGGGTATTTTTTCAGGTGAAGAATTTAACACGTTCATGGAAGTCCTAGAGAAAACCGAGAAAGACAACACAACGGAGAATAGAGAAATTGTTGATACATTCATGGCCAAAGTTGGAGTTGCTCAACAGTGTGATTTGCTCACCATCCTGGAAAGCGCACTAGAAAATACTGTAGCCATTGACTGCTACACTGTAACAAACAATAAAGCAACACTTGTTGAGAAGAAAACATTGGACCACAACCCCGATATCCTGGATATCAAAATGCTTCTCCTTGAAAATGGCAGAGCCAGTGAGATTATGCCTCAAGACAAACTTATTAAAGCAACAGTCTCTGAGCTGAAGTCTAAAATTAAATATTCGGACAACTCTGAACTAAATTCAGATTTTCTTGTTATCCCCTCTTTCCTTGAGAAATACCTTGAGGATCGGTTACCAGTCTTTGTTCAAAATGCGCTAAAAGGCATCATGATGACACAAGGCAGAGAATACATGATTGATCAGGTATTGGAAGATGTCAGTGACAAGCATCTCTACCATGCCATCATCCCAGTTGATTTCCAGGCTAGTGGAGTGTTGGAGAAGAACAAACGCTGGGGGGACGGCCTGCAGCAGTTTCTGGAGATGAAACACCAGTTAGCAATTACTCCTTTGTCCAATGTGACAAATTACCTATCAAACTTCCATTACTTCAAAAGATACCTGAAAGGGAATGGGCTGTTTGGTGTTTCTGGGACATTAGGGGGCGATGCAGATAAGGATTTCCTGGCAAGGCATTATGAAACAAATAGCTACACAATACCAGCTCACCGCCATAAGAAGGTTGTGGAGCTTCCAGCAATTCAGGTTAGTGGGAAAGCCCAGTGGATGGAGATCCTCTGTAAGACAGCCTGGAGAGTAGCAGATGGTGGTCAGGTTGTCTTGGTCGTATGTGAGGATGTCAAGACAGCAAATGAACTTCAGAACAAAATGTTGAGAGACAATCCACATCCCCCCATCACATTATATACAATTAGTGAGAAGCACAACATTGAGACCACCAAATTCCAAGGAGGGCATATTATTATAGCCACAAATCTAGGAGGCCGTGGAACAGATATCAAAGTTGATAAGGATGTCAATCTCTGTGGTGGACTATTTGTCCTCCTGACACATTACCCTGGCAGCCGCAGGGTGGAGAAACAGGTGTTCGGACGAACTGGTAGGAAGGGAAACCCAGGCATGGTCCAGATGATTGTCTGTGAGGATAAACTTGCCCCAGCATACCAAGGCCAGCCTGTGGAGATCATGAGGCAACTAAGAGAGGATTACGAAGTTGAACGCATCAAGGATATGGAGACAGATGAGCTTCTTGAAATCAACATAAAAGAGGAACTGTTTGAAACGTTTTGCACATTTCTGGAAAGGTTTGACAGCAACTTCACAAAAGATGAGAAAGGAGAACTGTCAGGAATGAATAGGAATAATGTCCCTAAATGTTTTGAAGACAGAAGCACTAAGTTTGATTACCAGCCAGCACTCAATGCTTTGAAAGAAACATGGTCATTGTGGCTCACCCTTCATGAGGAGCACATCAATAGACATGAAGATATTAATGTTCTTAAAGCAGACCTTCTTGAGCATATCACAAACAGGAGCAACATGCTATTGAATGGAAAAAGTCTCAACTTCTATGACCACATCAAGCAGGCTATTGGCAGAACAGATCTGCATTGCCGCAACAAAAATAATTGTGACTATGGAGCAAAATCCTACTGGAAAGATGTTCAAGACTGTGACCCTTTTTATGGTGCTGTGGCACTGTACAACCAAGCCTTCATCACCATCAACCTGGCCAAGGGGGACTACAAAGCAGAGGCACGTGACTTACTGGAGAAGGCAAAGACAAAGATTGATGTTTACCTTTCAGAAACAACAAACACTATGGTTTCCTTTCAGATGGCCACGAGAGGTAACTTTGAACCACATCATGAGGGGGAACGGAACTTTCTAAAGCAGATAGATTCCAGGATGAGCATCTACAAAGCTTGGATCCATAACATTACCCTGGCAGTGAATAAACTGAAAGAGCTTCAGGATAAAGGCACGGCCATAACAGAGGAATCTTCAGTATTCAGCCTCTCAGAAAATAAAGACTACATCACTGCGAATGAACTCACAGCCTTGTATGAGAATGGCCTGTTTATTGTGTTTGAAGTGAAAAAGAAACCTGAGTTCTGTTTTGATGCTTTGATCTGTTTCTTTATTGGAATGTGTCAGGTCATCATTGGAATTCTGATTTGTGCCCTGTCGTTTGGGGCTGCAACCAATATTGGCTTTAGTTTCATCTCTGAAGGTGTCAGTGACATGATAGAAGGGATAACGGGAATGATAACAGGCACATTCGATTGGGTGTCGTGGGCTATATCCAAGAGTATTAGCATCGGAATGTCTCTGCTCTCAGCAGGATTCAGTGTCCTTAAAAAAGTGGTCAAGTCAGTGTATCATGCCGCGAAGGGACTCCTCAATGGTACAAAGACTCTTTCATCTGTTGCAAAAGATGTCATTGGTGCAGGAAAACATGTATTCAAGTCCATAAAGGGTGCAGTGAAATCTGTGTCTACAGGAGTATTAAAGTCTTCTACAGCAAATATAAAAACTGCTCTAAAACATGCAACCAAGTATGCAGTTCAGGAGGCAGCAAAGCAGGGCATTGAAACGGCACTAAACTACGCCATTGATACTGGAATCCAAGCTGTCTTCAAAGAGATATTGAAAGATGGATTCAAGATCTCTGTCTCATCAACCGTCAACCAGAATGCCAAACTGGGTAATTGTCTCACTGAGTACATTGCCTCTGCAGTACCAAAAGGAGCATTGCAAAACAGTAGCAACTATAAGATTGACTCAAAGCTTGAACAACAAATGAAAGATTTAGTTCAGATAATGACCAAGGATCTAATTCCTGAGCTCATGAATGATGACACCACATCCAAAGTAAGTGAAGTTATCAGCAGACTCTCTGAGGTGTCCAAAAAAGGATTGGAGCTTGTAGAAAACAGTGGGAAAAATAAACTGGTAAAAGGAATAAAAATCAGTTTACTAATAGCAGAACACTCCACAAACCTGGCCAAAATGGTTCAGTCTATTCCTACAGAGCATGTTATCAATGACATATTTGTAATTAATTTAATAAATACCATTGAAGACCAGCAACAATATCTGGGGAAGTATGACCAAGATGGCAGACATGGCTTACCAGACGTTATTCGCTTAAAGAATGAGTTCCTCTTCTCCATCTCAGAAAGTGTCTCCGAAGCATTCTTACATGCATGTTCTGGTCATATGTCTTCCTTTGTGAATGGATATGTCAAGAAGAAGTTCAATGGAGCCACAGGAAAAGTAGTCAACAATGTAATTGGCAGGTACAAAACAGAGGCCTTTTTCAAGGATCTACAACACAAACATGATATGAAAACAGCCAGTCAGACGACAGGGAAAGCTTCATCTGAGACTGAAACAAAAGAACTTCTGGACTATGCAGAAAAGATTGGTGATGTGAATCGTCCAGCCTCAGTCCTGGACATTTATGTCCTCACAAATAGTGACCTCCTTCAGGGTAAAGGCGTCCATTTGACAGTGGTGGATCAACATGGAAAAACACTCTCAGAGGAGTCCTATCCAGGAACAAACAGGTCAGCTGGTCAAATCACTCTAAGGCTGACCAAAGAGCCTCAGAAAACAGACAGGTAAGCATGTGTCCTAAATTATTTGGTTGACCTTTATAAATAATAAACCTAGTCAGTAGGCTGATCCTGCAAGTTTTCCATGCAGACAACATTGACGGAATGTGTGGTTGCAGGATCAGGTATGGAACACCATGCAAGGCTGCAATACTAATAAAATAAGATTTTCCAATATGAGGATCTTTCCACTTATAACTTTATTTAAGACAACAAATGATATTCTTCTATATCTGTTATTTCAGTGAGAAAGGAATAATCTCCAAAGTAAAAGACAGAATCAAAGGAGTGCAAAATCTATACAGTGGTCACTTTGACCTCATCCAAGATGGAAAAGTTATTACTGTCCACTCAAAGAACCAGAACAGCTTCTACACTGCCATGGCACAAGCAACAATGTCAAACAAGACAAGTGATGAAATCAATAATGAAGCTGTGAATCTACGAAACAATGTTAAAGACCAGGTAGTGTACACATGTCTTTTGTAGTTTATTATATCCTTATATTTATTTCCAGATATTTATATATATTGTTTTAATCAAATTGAATTAAGGAGTACTAAGAAAGGAAGGCCATTCCTAAATATTAACTGTTCAATTAAAATAAATAGAATCTGTTAAATGCAAATGAATGAAAACTATATTTGGTTCTACTGAAATGTGATGTCTTTCCACAGATAAAAAACAACCTTCCTGCTCATTATCAAATGGTTCAAACCCAGAAGGCCTATGATGCACTTGAAAACAATTATGGAAAATATACTATAGTTGGAGGATCCAAGACAGATAGAGAGAAGAATGTGGAATATGAGAAGGATGTAAGCCCAATGAAGAAGGCTTGTTATGGTTCCACCGGGCTAACTGAGTATAAAATTGCCAAAAACTACCACCTTGCATTAGTTGGTCCTTACAAAAGGTAATTCTGTGCATATTTTATGTACATTATGTTCATTTATACCAATGTAGTTATAATAAGCCTGCTCTATTTTACACTTGAAATCATTATTGAGAAATAGAAACAATTCCGAAATCATTGACGTACACAGATTTGTTTTTTACCTTATAATTGCACTTTTATAATACAACTTTCAACTTTTATTCACCCATCAGTGTCAAAACCACTCGCCTGTTCTCTCATGACATGGATAACCGAGGTATTGTTGAGGCAGACCATATCCCACCCAAGGATTCGCTAAAGTTGGCTAGAGACCATCCACAGATAGAAAATCTCAAACAGAAGAATCCGAAGCTTTATGATATGATAAACAGCATTGAATCTGATCCAAATGGAATGAACCTGCTTGCAATGCGAGTCCTCAAACAGCATCACAGAGATGCTCTGACCACCGGAAGCAGTAAGGAGTCTGACAACTGCAGGTGAATATTCTATTCCATTTAAGTACAACATGCTACTTACTATGTTCTCTAACACTGAGCTCCCACACTGGCTGTAGGAAACTGCTGGCAGACACACTTGTAAATGGAGATGCAGAGAAATCACTTAAGCTCTCTTTCATCATGGCTCATCCTGTGGCTTCCAACCAGCTCAGACACAATGCAGGTCATTATTTTTCTCTTCACCTTTTTGCGGTTTATAAAACCATGAGTCAGTAATACAATTAAATAATTTCTTCTTACCTGTATTAATCTAAAAAATAGTTTTGAATATTCACCCAACATATTCTATATTCTTCTAGGAAATCCTCTTTCCCTGGGCTCTAATGCCAACTTCATGTCTACTGAAGGTACAGTGTCCTACTACAAAGCTGGCTTCAATCAGATGCTGAATCAACACAATGAAAAGGGAATCATAGATCAGAATCAGCTGGAGGGGCTGAAGTCCTGGGTGGCTGATGACAAATACCTGGACCTGAATACCCCTGAGTACACTGATGTACTTAAAGCCATTGAATGTAAAAACCTTCCATAGGAAAATGTTCATTTTATTTTCTTCTTATACACGTGTATACAAGAGGATATTGGTAAATTACTAAAATCTAATTTCTATCCTGAATTCATATAGGCATAGGCGGAAATCCCGGGGGGGAAGGGGGGGGGCGATTTGAAGGTGATTTGCAGGTACGCTACGTGCATGGGTGGGAATCTGACAGAGTCAGTAGCTGGTGGCTGACTTTCAGTAAGTAGGTCAAACAAAGGATATGATATACATTTCTTTACTTCTAAATCACACGACCATCACCGGCCTTCATGTTAACTACAGCGAATTACAGGTCACATTTTGTTAGCTATAGCAGTTAGCTGACTTTGCTAGCTACAATACAGTATAATCAACCAGTGTATGCAGTTTGAATTCGAGTCAATTTACATTTACAGTGCAATGTAGTGTTCCTTAGCTGGTGATCGTGTTCGTGTCTACCGTCTGAATGGCACTCAATGCATGTAGCTATTGTGAGGTTAATTCCAGTAAATTCGTTTTGTGTTGCTAGGGTTCAAACACAATAGCTAAATTTGCAGAGCTACTGTAGTGAGCCAACTGATGGTGCAAACTAAAACAGTATTACATTACTACTTTTGGTGTCCCCCTCAATAAATGCTCTTGAGAAAATGTCATGTAATTGTTCCCTCCAAAGATGGTATCAGATTTCCGCCCCTGCATATAGGTACTCTAAAATAATTTACGTTATTATTAGATTATTACTTTCATAGACTACCTACCTTTCAAAAGAAAGAGATTTTATCATCTTTTTAAAATAGAGTAACATATCAGCAAGTTGCGTGAAATATAAGCTTGCTAAATGAACACTAGGTTCTTTACAGTAGATTGATTGTTTGATTCATTCATTAACATTTATGTACAGGACGGTATTTTTCAATGTAATTACTTATGGCATGGTATTCATACTATTAGTATCTAATAGAGCAATATGGCACAAGGGGGTGTGGTATACGGCCAACAGTTTTTATGCACTACATATTGTAAACCAGTGACAAATGCAGTTAGAGCAGTAGAAAGTGCTTTTGATATCATACCTATGGTATTCGATCTCATTTAACAAATGGGTAATCAGATTCAATAGGATGAAACATGGGACAGTCATTTCACAGACCCCCCCCCATGCACACACACCCACCACCTAATGCACAACAAAGTAGGGACTACTATTTTACTGTACATTATCAAATACACAAATTCATTCTATTGTGTTTGTACCGAATGAATTTGACTGAAGCAACAAAAGAGCATTTCAACACCACGTTGCATCTATCTGGCTATACACTCACCTAAAGGATTATTAGGAACACCATACTAATACTGTGTTTGACCCCTTTTCGCCTTCAGAACTTCTACGTGGCATTGATTCAACAAGGTGCTGAAAGCATTCTTTAGAAATGTTGGCCCATATTGATAGGATAGCATCTTGCAGTTGATGGAGATTTGTGGGATGCACATCCAGGGCACGAAGCTCCTGTTCAACCACATCCCAAAGTTGCTCTTTTGGGTTGAGATCTGGTGACTGTGGGGTCCATTTCAGTACAGTAAACTCATTGTCATGTTCAAGAAACCAATTTGAAATTATTCGAGCTTTGTGACTATCCTGCTGGAAGTAGCCATCAGAGGATGGGTACATGGTGGTCATAAAGGGATGGACATGGTCAGAAACAATGCTCAGGTAGGCCATGGCATTTAAAGGATGCCCAATTGGCACTAAGGGGCCTAAAGTGTGCCAAGAAAACATCCCCCACACCATTACACCACCACCACCAGCCTGCACAGTGGTAACAAGGCATGATGGATCCACATTCTCATTCTGTTTAAGCCAAATTCTGACTCTACCATCTGAATGTCTAAACAGAAATCGAGACTCATCAGACCAGGCAACATTCTTCGTCTTCAACTGTCTAATTTTGGTGAGCTTGTGCAAATTGTAGCCTCTTTTTCCTATTTGTAGTGGAGATGAGTGGTACCCGGTGGGGTCTTCTACTGTTGTAGCCCATCCGCCTCAAGGTTGTGCGTGTTGTGGCTTCACAAATGCTTTGCTGCATACCTCGGTTGTAACCAGTGGTTATTTCAGTCAACGTTGCTCTTCTATGAGCATGAATCAGTCGGCCCATTCTCCTCTGACCGCTAGCATCAACAAGACATTTTTTCCCACAGGACTGCCGCATACTGGATGTTTTTCCCTTTTCACACCATTCTTTGTAAACCCTAGAAATGGTTGTGTGTGAAAATCCCAGTAACTAAGCAGATTGTGAAATTCTCAGACCGGCCCGCCTGGCACCAACAACCATGCCACGGTCAAAATTGCTTAAATCACCTTTCTTTCCCATTCTGACATTCAGTTTGGAGTTCAGGAGATTGTCTTGACCAGGACCACACCCCTAAATGCATTGAAGCAACTGCCACGTGATTGGTTGATTAGATAATTGCATTAATGAGAAATTGAACAGGTGTTCCTAATAATCCTTTTGGTGAGTGTACTACTGTATAACAAAATATTGCATATGTGACAAATTAATTAATTGGATTGAAACAACAACAAGAGTATTTTTACTACAGACGGTGTGAAATCAGTTTTATATTTGAGATTCAACAGATTCACATTTGTTCGTTCAGGCTCACTTCCACATTTAGAGACTGAGGTAAAACAGTAAACCAGGTAACTGCTGAAATGTCAGAAGAAGAATATAATATCATTATGGACTCTCATCAACATCCATCCACATGCTTAATACTATACCACATTTCATATTGTCAAAGATATCTTTATTGATTCATAACTAATCAATAAATCAATGGAAGCATTTTTTTTTCAATTTCTAACCTGAAGATCTTACATTTTTCACCAAAACAAAGATTGAACAAGTAGGCCAACTATGTGTAGAATAAAATACATTAGGTTTGAAGTTCCTATGACAATGATTGAAAAAGATATTGATGAAATATCGACCTAAACGTGTTTCCATTGATTTATTGAGTAGTGATAAATCTACAGACCCTTTTGACAGTATAGTATTTAGCATGCAGATTGCTGTTTATGAGAGTCCACAATGATACTATATTCGTCTTCTGACGTGTCAGGTGTACACAGCAACAACTGTAATAACGTAACAGAATTACTTACTTTTGCTAATTTCATTCTGGGGGTGAGGATCGAGTTCTGTGGCCTGTCGTAATTTTCGCATGAGCCAAACATTCTCAGAGTCTGCTTGTCTTTATTGAGTTTGTCATTGAAAGCTGTGCACTTTCATGAAAATGTAGGCCTACTCGAAAAATAACATTGCCTTCATGGATGGTTGTTACAGCGACGTGGGATTTTGCGCACACAGGTGCTTGGGCTTGGCAGCTCGTGAGAACTAAAATGTGATTGGATTATTTTTTATTTTTAAGAATGACAGCAGTGGTAAATCACAAAAACTAGTCACATTTGAATGGGCAGTAGGTTGGAAGAATAAAATAAAAAAACAGGACCAAGGGAAAATATGGTACAAAACATGATTTTTTCTAAATAAGTCAGGAGAACTGAAAACAGAACTACGGAACTGTCCCGGGAAAAACAGGAAATCTGGTCACCCTTTTTAACAAGGCTATCATCCATTTAGCATTCAAGATTCTAACCACCCAGTTTATAATTAAGTAATAAGGCACTATAGGGGATGTGTTATATGATCGATATACCTTACCTAAAACCAGTTCTTAGGCATTGTGGTGGCACTTCTTATATTGGCAACATCCAACAAACTGCTGCTGTTACTAGTATAAAACGGTATAATTACCAATATAATTAGAGAAGTAAAAAGTGATGTCATACCAGTGGTATACAGCGTTGTAACACGGCTTTCAACCCATCAGCATTCAGGATTCAAACCACCCTGTTTTAAATTATTTGCCTATTTGATCTGTGTTAGTGTTATGATATCATGTTAACATTTTATTTTCAGAAGTGGTTTCATAATCAGTTGTCACAGGCAATTTTGATGAGATGTTTTTGATTATCTTGCATTACTGTGATTTCGCATACTACTTATATTATCAATACATTCCAAGTATTTTCAGATTTTTAATAAATATTACCTTTGATTACTTACAATATGAGTGTAATTGTGTTCCTTTCAAAGTATTTTAGTTAAAAAGCATATTTTCTGTGATTGGGATGGGTACAGCAACAGAATAGCATAGTGGTTAACTAGTCATAAGAAGACCTTGTAGCATATCCTTCTTTAGGCTGCTGTTAGATTCTGTCCAAGTTTGATCCAAGAAAAAAATAAATGCAACCATAGGTCAGGGGAGAGACATCTTTATTCAGCAAGAGGTTACGAAAACAATGGTCATAACCAACAATCACATAGTCCAATATCCTCCAATAAGAAAGGTTAATCCTACAAAAGACCCTTGTATGGTATGTTCCAACCTATGGTCAATTGGCCTATACATAGAGCCTATGACAGTCACATGGGCAACTCCTATCAGGGGGTATGGACAGGATGTGGGGGCCCATCAGTAACAGGCCTCATGTCCTATGCATTGTCCTAGGTTCAGAGTTAGTCAGCACATCTGTGTTGTTTTATGTTTCTCATGCCCATTTCCTATCACTGCTGACTGGGCAGTACAATCCTTCTCAGGAATGTTACATAACACTCTAGCATTTTTTAAACCATCTGTTTGAAATGTAAGTGTTTTTTTCTTAAATGTACACTCTTGTGTACAGAAATATACCAGACCAGTTGTAATATGAGTATTAGACTAGCTGGGTTTTAGTTAATAGAGTATTGGCAGTTGATTTAATAGTTTAATTGCATTCTAGAAAATTATCTTTAGGGTGGGTAATAGGAAAATGGGACATTTTGTGATCAACTCACCAACATTAAGAACCCTAGCTATGCTGATGAACAATATATAGTCATCAGTCACTTTATTAGGTACACCTGCCATAAGTTTCAAGTGTAATAAAACAATCACTTAAACTTATAGAAAATGTATTATTGTGTAGGCCTGCTCAGTTGTTGTACTCCCAAATACTCAAGGAAAGCGTTGTCTTACAGATCCTTTTTGTTGCTGTAACATGAGGACTGAAAAAAATACTGAAAAACTAAATGTTATGCAATCATTACAGGCTACACACAGCCAAAATAAAATATGGACAGAACACAGCCATGAAATAGCACTTGCCAGACTGTAATATTTAAAGTAATATCCTGACCTAAAT
This sequence comes from Esox lucius, assembly GCF_011004845.1. NCBI lineage: Eukaryota > Metazoa > Chordata > Actinopteri > Esociformes > Esocidae > Esox > Esox lucius. Next base: position 9,500,907 of record NC_047582.1, read on the forward strand.
CACAAATATATTTTGCAGCTGTTGTGGAATTTTTTGAACTGATATATTCTTAATTCTATAAATGTATTAAGGTGTGACGGCTACTCCGCGTAGCTCTGCCGTGCTCCTCCTCGCCAGTGTTCTAACCGCTGACTGGAGCAGATGGCAGCAGCACACACTTCACACCCACACACATTTTCAGTTAGCAATTATGATGTCTATTTAGGTTTCTCATTTTCACCCATACCTCATTTTTTCAGGGAATCCTAATCAAGGTCATTCATTACACTTGTTCACTCCCACTCGTTACCTAATCAGGTATCTCGGGTATCCTTGGGCCTACCTCCCAGGAGAGTGTGTCCAAGGACCGTGCATTCCACCTGAACCATCACATAGCCTACCAATGGAAACTCAATGTTTGGACCTTATTTGGACCCATCATCCTATGGTTGGACCACTGGTAATATCTGGAACATCATAATCATCAGATACGCCTTAAAGAGGAAACATCATAACCATCAGATATGACTTAAAGAGTAGGAAACATCATAACCATCAGATATGACTTAAAGAGTAGGAAACATCATAACCATCAGATATGACTTAAAGAGTAGGAAACATCATAACCATCAGATATGACTTGAAGAGTAAAAAACATCATAACCATCTGGCTTGAAGAGTAGGAAACATCATAACCATCTGGCTTGAAGAGTAGGAAACATCATAACCATCTGGCTTGAAGAGTAGGTAACATCATAACCATCAGATATGACTTAAAGAGTAGGAAACATCATAACCATCTGGCTTAAAGAGTAGGAAACATCATAACCATCTGGCTTGAAGAGTAGGAAACATCATAACCATCTGGCTTGAGGAAACAAATGTTGACACTGTACTGAATTCTAACAAATACATTTTTAATTACTATGTGAAATAAAGCATACACTTAGACATTGTTAATATTGTAAATTATTATTGTAGCTCGAAACTGATGATGTTTTAATGGAATATCTACTTAAGCGTACAAAGGCCCTTTATCAGCAACCATCAGTCCTGTGTTCCAATGGCACTTTGTGTTTGCTAATCCAAGTTTATCATTTTAAAAGGCTAATTGATCATTAGAAACCATTTTGCAAGTGTGTTAGCACAGCAGAAAACAGTTGTGCTGCTAAAGAAGCAATAAACCTGGACTTTTTTAGAATACTTGGGTAACCGGAACATTAGAATTTGTGAGTTTAAATACAGGCTCAAAATGGCCAGATACAAATAACTTTCTTCTGAAACTGTAGCGTCTGCTCCGCGTGGCACTGCAGCTCCCCTTCCTCTCCGGGGCTCCACCTCACCGGTATACTAACCACCGGCAGGAGAGTGATGGCAGCAGTGCATCTCGAGGACACACCTTTTCCCAATCACTGTTTAGTTCTGTTTAAATTCCTTTGTTCACCTTCTGCACCTCACAGAATGTTTGTCACGTTTGCTTACAGTGAGGTGCTGTCGTTATTTCTTGATCCTGAACATATATAAAGAAGTTAAATCATTATAGTTATTTTTGTTTTATCTCCTACACTTGCACTGTCACAGAATAATCAGTCCACCCCAGGGCACTTTTTCTTTGCATTGTTTTTTTTAGCTTTTTCCGTTTGTTTTTTCCTCCACAAAACTCATCCTGGATGATCCGGCCAGGGTAGCGGCACCTTGCCTAATCGTCTGTGTGGAGTCTAGCCGTGCCCAGGTGAAAGAACTCCAGAGTGCTCTGCCTGAGAAGTACACTTGTGCTCATAAGTTTGCATACCCTGGCAGAAATTGTGAAATGATCGCATTGATTTTGAAAATATGAATGATCATGCTAAAACGTATTCTTATTTAAGGATAGTGATCATATATCACGTAGTTGTTTGGCTCCTTTTTAAAGCATAATGATAACAGAAATTACACAAATGGCCCTGAGCCAAAGTTTACATACCCTTGAATGTTTGGCCTTTTTACAGACACACAAGGTGACACACACAGGTGAAAATGGCAATTATAGGTTAATTTCCCACACAAAAATGTGTGCGTAATCATGGTATTCTAATAGACCTCACATTTAACATTCATATCAAAACAATCACCAAAACAAAATTCTATCATCATAAAAATATATCCAGAATCAAAGGCTTGGTATCCCAAAAAGACCAAGAGAAGCTCATCCATGCTTTTATCTCTAGTAGGGATGACTACTGTAATGGCCTCTTAACTGGACTCCCCAAAAAGACTGTAAAACAGCTGCAGCTCATTCAGAATGCTGCTGCTAGAATGTTAACCAGCACCAAGAGCACAGAGCACATCCCTCTGAATCCCTGAATACATTTGAGTGGCCATCACAGTCTCCTGACCTTAATATCATCGAGCCAATCTGGGGAGATCTCACACAAGCGGTTCATGCAAGACGACCAAAGACTTTGCATGACCTGGAGGCATTTTGCCAAGTCGAATGGGCAGCTATACCACCTCCAAGAATTCAGGGCCTCATAGATAATTATTACAAAAGACTGCACACTATCATTGATACTAAGGGGGTAATACACAGTATAAAGAACTAAGGGTATGTAGACTTTTGAACAGGGGTCAGTTCATTTCTTTCTTAGTTGCCATGTTTTGTTTTATGATTGTGCCATTCTGTTATAACCTACAGTAAATATGAATCCCATAAGAAATTAGATATATTTTGCCTGCTATCATGTTTTCTTTACAAATGGTACATATATTACCAATTCTGTACAACGGCAATCTGGAGGGTTGTCGTGGTTTCCTTCTCCAGTGTGAATTGTATTTTGGGGATAAACCACTTACTGATTACAAGAACGTGACCACGAAAATTACTCTCTAAACTGGGCGGCGCCCTCTAATGGGTAACGGCGCTATGGAACAGCCGCTCTGGGGACCTGAGTTAATTTCTCAATTTCATTGCACAATTCTGAGCTCTCTTTGACCGTCCAGCAGAGTGTCAGGGTGGGGGCAAGTGGCTTATGTGCTTGAGGCAGGGGAATAGCACGGCCTCAGAGTATGCCCTGTTGTTCCGGACAGTGGCGGCCTCCAGCATCTGGAACGAACTGGCAATGAGGACCGCTTTCCGCCGGGGCTTGCGGACAGATGGAGCTGGCTTGTGTGAGTGGTTCCATGTCGCTGGATGCCTTCGTCGCCCAGGTGATTGCCATTGATAGGCAGCTCTGGGACTGTGACCGCCTGGCGTAACATCCCCATCTCTCATCTCTGGCTATTGTTGTGCCGTTCGTGGTCGTCAATGCCCATTCAGGCTTTGGATGGTCGTCCTGTGGACAATTACCCATGTGACTCGCCCTCTCATGCTCACCATCAATGGCTGCCATCAAGAGAGCCTGGAACTGCTGGTTAAGTCCATACACCCTGTTCTCCTGGGTCATCCATGGCTCCAACAGCATGACCCCACCATTGCCTGGAGCAAACAGAAGATCCTGGGATGGTCAACAGGCTACAGGAAAACATGCCTGACAGTCACGCGTGGAACCACATCTGTGGAGAGCTCCACAGACACCCTCCCAGCAAACATTCCTTCGAAATACGCAGATATAAGCAGGGTTATTTGCACTGAAGTCAAGGTGTCTCCCTCCTCATCGCTGCTGGGACTGCGCCATTGATCTCCTGTCAGAGGATGTGCACCCCAGGAACAAGATCTACCCGCTCTCTATGGCCGAAACAGACGCAATGGAGATCTAAATCAAGGAGACGCTGAAGCAGGGGCAGATCTGCCATTCCACCTCCCCATGAGGCTAAGGCTGTATATTGACTACAGTGGACCCATAGAATGGCTGAAGGGGGCATGCCTCTTTATGAAGTTGGACCTCCATGGGGAAAAATTCACTTTTCACACGTCCACTGTCTCCTTCCTAGGAGACCACATCGTTCCGGAGGGTCTGAAGATGAAGGAGATGAAGGTGGACGCAGTGAGGTCATGGCCAGTTCTGAAAACAATCAAGGAGCTACAAAGCTGGTTCCTCAAAGGCTTCAGTACCATCACATCGCCACTCACGTCGTTATTGAAAGGCCAACCTCAAGACCTCCGCTGGACCCCAGAGAAGGCCATCAAGGTAGATGCGTCCAAGGTCCGGGTGGGGGCGGTCTGCTCCCAGCAGCACAGAAAACTTTGGCTCCACCCGTGCCTAATACTCAAAGAAACTGTCTGCTATGGAGAGGAACTACAATTTGGGTGATCGGGAGCTACTGGCGGTATTGGTATTGGAGTGGAGACACTGGCTTGAGGGTGCCCGGCAGCGTGGCGCCTCAACCCCCGCCAGGCTTGATGGACGCTCTTCTTTGAGCACTTCCAGTTCACCCTGACGCCTGGTATGTCTCCTGAGACATCAACGAGGACATTCAATGGGCAGGGAGATGGGACCTTGTGCCAACGACATGCCCCCTGGACAAGACCTACAGTATCTCACAAAAGTGAGTACACCCCTCACATTTTTGCAAATATTTGATTATATCTTTTCATGTGACAACACTGAAGAAATGACACTTTGCTACAATGCTACAATGTTAAGTAGTGAGTGTACAGCTTGTATAACAGTGTACATTTGCTGTCCCCTCAAAATAACTCAACACACAACCATTAATGTCTAAACCGCTGGCAACAAAAGTGAGTACACCCCTAAGTGAAAATGTCCAAATTGGGCCCAATTAGCCATTTTCCCTCCCCGTGTCATGTGACTTGTTAGTGTTACTCAGGTGTGAATGGGGAGCAGGTGTGTTAGATTTGGTGTTATCGCTCTCACACTCCCTCATACTGGTCACTGGAAATTCAACATTGCACCTCATGGCAAAGACCTCTTTGAGGATCAGAAAAAAAGAATTGTTGCTCTACATAAAGATGGCCTAGGCCAGTGATTCTCAAATGGGGGGAACGCATACCCCTAGGGGTACGTTGCGGTACTGTAGGGGGTATGTGAGATTTATAAAAAGATTAATTCATTTAAATTATTAATTAATTTAAAAGATATACAAAATCATCCATGATTACTAAAAATATCATACGAAAATAGGTTTAATAAAATGTTTATGTAAAACAAATTTTTATATAAAATGATTGTAAACTACCTAAATCAGAGAAGAAGAATTTGAATCACGCCTAGCGGGAAGCCAGTTACTCTACTGGAAACAAACAGACATTTAAATGAAATCTTGGTTAAAACGTAGTAATAATACAGCGGAGAACAGGGAGGATGAAGAAAAAAAGAAAGCCAAAGTGGAGCCAACAAAATACCGTCAATATCAGGAGGGGTATGTTTTGATGGGATTCACGGCAACAAACGGCAACCCTCCCCAGGCGTTGTGTTTTTTCTGTGGGGAGAAACTAGCTAATAGCGCGATGAAACCGGCGCACCTCCAGAGAGATCTCAGCACCAAACATCAGTGTTTTTTCAAGAGAAAACTTGCTGAGTTTAGATAATCGCAGGAAACAATGCAAAAAGTCTCCACAACATCGGCCAAAGCCCTACAGGCGTCATACCCGGTGTCACTGCTCGTGGCTAAAGCAAAAAAGCCGTCCACGATCGCTGAGGACCTATTACTCCCAGCCGCTGTTGTATTAGCTGAGACAATGCTGGACAAAAATGCCGCGGATAAATTAAAAACGGTGCCTTTGTCTAACGAAACCGTTTCCCGCAGAATAGAAAGAATGGGAGCGGATATTGTTGAACAAGTTGTGGGAAAACTTGGCGAAGCATTTTCACTCCAGCTTGATGATTTGACCGATGTCAGTGGCAAGGCACAGCTCATTGCTTTTGTGAGGTATGTGGATATCAACGACATTTATGAAAATGTACTTTTCTGCAAGAGGGGACCTTTTTAATGTTGTGGATAATTTCTTCATTGAAAATGAGCTAGACTGGAGAAACTGCAAGAGTGTCTGCACTGACGGATCTGCGTCAATCACAGGCCGTGTTAAAGGGCTCATGGCGTGCATTAGAAATAAACATCCAGAAGTGCAGTGGAATCACTGTCATACACAGGGAAGCACTGGCATCCAAAAATATAAGTCCTGTGTTGCATGACGTTTTGAATGACAGCATTAAAGTGATTAACTTCATTAAGTCAAGGCCACTCAATGCACGACTGTTTCACCGCCTTTGTGAGGACATGGGAGCTAAACACACACAACTGCTGCTACACACTGAAGTGCGCTGGCTATCTCGAGGGAGGATACTGAACAGGCTGTTGGAACTACGGGCGGAGGTGCACTATTATTGCAAATTTCTATTTTTGCAAATATTTATTATTGAAAAAGTTGAATATTGCAAATGTTTTTCATTTACAATGTTTAATAAATCTCATAATGATGGCAAGTCACTATATCGTAGTCATAGCTTTTATTTATTTCTCAAATGGTTGGGGCCGGTCAGGGGGTAATTGGCAGAGAGAAAATTTGATAGGGGGTACTTCATTGAAAAAAGATTGAGAAGCACTGGCCTAGGCTATATGATTGCCAAGACCCTGAAACTGAGCTGGAGCACAGTGGCTAAGACCATACAGCAGTTTTACAGGAAAGGTTCCACTCAGAACAGGCCTCGCCATGGTCGACCAAAGAAGTTGAGTGCACATGCTCTGTGTCATATCCAGAGGTTGTCTTTGGGAAATAGATGTATGAGTGCTGTCAGCATTGCTGCAGAGGTTGAAGGGGTGGGGGGTCAGCCTGTCAGTGCTCAGACCATATGCCGCACACTGCATCAAATTGGTCTGCATGGCTGTCATCCCATAAGGGAGCCTCTTCTAAAGATGTAGCACAAGAAAGCCTGCAAACAGTTTGCTGACAAGCAGACTGACGACATGGATTACTGGAACCATGTCCTGTGGTCTGATGAGACCAAGATAAACTTATTTGTTGTCATTGGTTGTGTCTGTGTTTCTCAAAATAAGGCTGCACCACATTACCAAACTCACCTCTCTTGAACTGCAGAAAGGGAGCACGAGGAAGAACTGTCCTCTTTCAGGGGTTTTAGAGGGTGTGCATGTGTGTGGTTCCACGACAATTCAAGACTTTAATCCTAAAATCCAGTACCCCAAAACGAATTCTAAGCTTTATATCTGTACTTTAACCTTACTCATCACACATAGTATCTTTATGTCATATCTGTCATCATTCTGACAAGATTAACACTGAAACTGAAAGCAATGGCTTAAAACTGCCTGAAAACAGTGGTCTGTCACATTATATGTGAATACTGCTGTAAGTGTTGGTGGGTCTGTAAATACCTCTGTTTGTTTGTTTTTCATGAACTCTAGCCTCATGGTGTGTGTCTCCAGGAATCCAAATGTTGGTCTCTTTTGCCTTACACTGGGTTTGTGAGCTTGTGTATAATGAAGTTTATCTTTACATTATGTCCTTGTGTTTGTGATTGTCTTAGCCCTGATCTCTTTCCCTCTGGGTTCTGAAAAGCACTTGTAACTGTGTTTTGAAAATTGCTACATTAATTAAGTTTGCAGACTTTTCAAGGGAGTTTCAACAAAGTAAATGTGCAGTTTAAATAAAAACTGTCACTTTTCATTTCATCCTGCTATTTTAGACTGGGACCCATGTGTGTATGTTGGGATGGGGGCTGTGAAATGAGAGAGAGAGAGAAATATATATTTCTGACTTTACTGCCACTATTTACACATTAGGTGTTTCAAAAAGAAAGATAGTCAAACTGGAAATGTTCCTGTTTTTCTCCCTTTTTGGGGATTATGTTCACAGTTTTGATGAATATAAAACTATGAATAATAAAATACGCCGAACCATGTGTCCTGTATCATAGCTACATGTATGACCTTTGCAGCAAAAAAACCCGCGTGAAAATCAGTAAGGTATTCACTTACTTACAGCGATTAATTAAATGCGCTGACAGCTCGTTTCACCTGCTAATACAGATTACATTGAGTGGAGTGGCGGACCGGTCCAAGATGGCGGTCCCACGGCTCGTCAGCGCCAGTAGGCAGTAGCGGTCGATGCGGCGTCTACTCTTTATTATGTCTATGGTTGTCTCTACCTGGAGTAGCGTACTTCACGAAGGAGCGCGAGAATCGCGGAAGAGTTGCTGTGGAGACTAATGTAATGTTGGCTGAATGTATTTAAGGCATCTTTAATTCCCACTACTCCTATGTATACAAATCATGTACAGAGGCTGTCATTTTCAGCCTTATGCAATTTAAATTTGTTATGCAGATTGACACTATATTATTATTCTGTTTTGTTACGTTGCAAAGTACCTCACCAGCACACAGTGGCTTCTATTAGCTTAACAATGGAATCTTGATGTTTAGACCTTACATTGACCCATCATCATATGGACCACTGGCAGGACAAAACTAAGGCAGAAAGACCCACGAACAAACAACAACTGAAGACAGCTGCAGTAAATGCCTGGCAAAGAATCACAAAGGAGGAAACCCAGCGTTTGGTGATGTCCACGCGTACAGAGCCAATGTTATGAAAATTGTGTCAGTGTCAGAATATTTATCATAATAATATCTTTATTATGTCTATGGATGTATCTCCATAGATGGACTATACCACTCCTTCAAAACTTCGTCATTACACTGCGACAGGACAATCATAATTTTTTTTAAATTAAATGCTTGTAGAAGATAAAAAACAAACAGAACAAAAAAGCATTAACAACAACCAGGACAATCATATATAATATAGCTATGGTTTAGTAAAGCTACTTAATCGTAAGAAGTACTTTGAAAAAACGTGAAACATTATTTTGAAACGTGAAACAAGACAAGAACAACTTTCAGTTTTGCCGCTACGTCCAGGTGCTGGCTGTGTTGACTATAGTCTAGTTCCAGAATATTATAATACAAGATTACGGTATATAGTTCAGATGCAAATACAACAGGTCCCGAAAATGAACGAACAAGGTAACTATGTGGCTTTAAATATACGGCATGCTCCTAAAGCATATACATTTGAGTTAAGGAAGCTAGCTACTCTGGTAACGTTTAGACAGGTAGGCGAATATGGTCTCTCAATTGTTTTGACCAGTCACATCATATGTTTTTAAGAGTTAATCTGATTGGTCAAAAGACCAATTAATTGAAAAAACATAAAGAATCCCGGTGTAAACGCAGCCTGTGGTGAACTAGTACTTGAATGTACAATGGCGGAGTTCCTCGGCCGTCAGTACTCTTAGAAAGCTGGACGGGTATTTAACATTTTAACAAACAAGTTATGTTAACAAGTAAATCGATGACACTTTTTGATGAGGCATAGTCTGCTCAGGTACTGGTTTCGCTGCTCTATAGGAAGTGTAAACAAAAATGTATCCAATAAACAGACAAATACCTATATTGTTTTGAATACAGAATTCATGCTGATATTCTGCTGATTGAACATTTGTGAGAAGTGCCCCAAGACTGCTCCATGTTTGTGTCTTGACAGAATTGGTAGAGTACTTCAGAACTCAGATGAGGACAGACCCTGACATGGCATCTGCAGTAGCAGCCATCCGCACCCTGCTGGAGTTCCTCAGACGAGACAAAGGTAGGTCCTTTTTTTAATTTTCTGCCTACCATATACAGGTGCTGGTCATAAAATTTGAATATCATCAAAAAGTTGATTAATTTCAGTAATTCCATTCAAAAAGTGAAACTTGTATAATGTATACATTCATTCAACACATACTGATACATTTCAAGTGTTTATTTCTTTTAATTTTGATGATTATAACTGACAACTAATGAAAACCCCAAATTCAGTATCTCAGAAAATTAGAATATTGTGAAAAGGTTCAATATTGAAGACACCTGGTGCCACACTCTAATCTGCTAATTAACTCAAAATCCCTGCAAAGGCCTTTAAATGGTCTCTCAGTCTAGTTCTGTAGGCTACACAATCATGGGGAAGACTGCTGACTTGACAGCTGTCCAAAAGACGACCATTGACACCTTGCACAAGGAGGGCAAGACACAAAAGTTCATAGCTAAAGAGACTGGCTGTTCACAGAGCTCTGTGTCCAAGCACATTAATAGAGAGGCAAAGCGAAGGAAAAGATGTGGTAGAAAAAAGTGTACAAGCAATAGGGATAACCGCACCCTGGAGAGGATTGTGAAACAAAACCCATTCAAAAATGTGGGGGAGATTCACAAAGAGTGGACTGCAGCTGGAGTCAGTGCTTCAAGAACCACCACGCACAGACATGCAAGACATGGGTTTCAGCTTTCGTATTCCTTGTATCAAGCCACTCTTGAACAAGACACAGCGTCAGAAGTGTCTCACCTGGGAGAGGACTGGACTGCTTCTGAGTTGTCCAAAGTTATGTTCTCTGATGAAAGTAAATTTTGCATTTCCTTTGGAAATGAAGGTCCCAGAGTCTGGAGGAAGAGAGGAGAGGCACAGAATCCACGTTGCTTGAAGTCCAGTGTAAAGTTTCCACAGTCAGTGATGGTTTGGGGTGCCATGTCTTCTGCTGGTGTTGGTCCACTGTGTTTTCTGAGGTCCAAGGTCAACGCAGCCGTCTACCAGCAAACTCGCCTGACCTTAACCCTACAGAAAATCTATGGAGTATTGTGAAGAGGAAGATGCAATACGCCAGACCCAACAATGCAGAAGAGCTGAAAGCCACTATCAGAGCAACCTGGGCTCTCATAACACCACAGACTGATCGACTCCATGCCACGCCACATTGCTGCAGTAATTCAGGCAAAAGGAGCCCCAACTAAGTATTGAGTGCTGTACATGCTCATACTTTTCATGTTCATACTTTTCAGTTGGCCAACATTTCTAAAAATAATCTTCAAATTTTCTGAGATACTGAATTTGGGATTTTCATTAGTTGTCGGTGATTATCAAAATGAAAAGAAATAAACACTTGAAATGTATCAGTCTGTGTGGAATGAATGTATACATTATACAAGGTTCACTTTTTGAATGGAATTACTGAAATAAATCAACTTTTTGATGATATTCTAATTTTATGACCAGCACCTGTATACCCCGATCAGCCATAACATTATGACCACCTGCCTAATATTGTGCAGGTCCCCCTTTTGCTGCCAAACCAGCCCTGACCTGTTTCCCTGGTATATTGACTCTGCACTGAAAAAAAGTTCTTAGTTAAGCTAAACCCATTACCAAAACGAATGTAAGTACTTACTAAAATATTGCAGGTATAATACTTAAGGGGGATGTCATTTTATAAATGTATCTTTATGATTTTACCGATAATATACTGCTCAAAAACAGTTCTCGATGAAGGAAATCACCATAACACTATGACCACTTTGCCATCAAAACAGCCCTGACCTGTCGAGGCATGGACTCCACTAGTCCTCTGAAGGTGTTCTGTGGTATCTGGCACCAATCCTTTAAATCCTGTATGTTGTGAGGTGGGGCCTCCATGGATCTGACTTGTTTGTCCAGCACATCCCACAGATGCTCGATTGGATTGAGATCTGGGGAATTTGGAGGCCAAGTCAACACCTTGATCTCGTTGTGTTCCTAAAACCATTCTTGAATAATTTTTAATGTGGCAGGGCACATTATCCTGCTGAAAGAGGCCAATGCCATTCAGGGATAGCGTTGCCATGAAAGGATGCACATGGTCTGCAACAATGGTACGTGTCAAAGTAAGATCCACATGAATGGCAGGACCCAAGGTTTCCCAGCAGAACATTGCCCAAAGCATCAAACTCCCGCTGCTGGCTTGCCTCCTTCCCATAGTGCATCGTGGTGCCATGTGTTCTCCAGGTAAGCGATGCACCTGGCCATCCATGTGATGTAAAAGAAAACATGATTCATCAGACCTGGCCACCTTTTTCCATCGATCCGGGGTCCAGTTCTGATGCTTACGTGCCCATTGTCGGCACTGTAGGCAGTGGACAGGGGTCAGCATGGGCACCTTGACTGGTCTGTCGTTACACAGCCCCATATCCAACAAACTGCGATGCACTGTATGTTCCAACACCTTTCTGTCAGTACCAGCATTAACTATTTCAGCAATTTGAGCTACAGTAGCTCATCTGTCACATCAGACCACACGGGCCAGCCTTTGCTCCGCACGTGCATCAATGAGCCTTGGCCGCCCATGACCACTGCAGACCGGGAACACCCCACAAGGGCTGACCCAGTCGTCTAGCCATCCCAATTTGGCCCTTGTCAAAGTCACTCAGAAGCAGGAAAAATGGACAAGAGTAAGGATCTAACACATGAACGTTCTAACACATTCCTGCTTCGAACACATCAATGTTCTAACACATTCCCGCTTCGAACACATCAATGTTCTAACACATTCCCGCTTCGAACACATCACTTGCTTCTTAATATATCCCACCCACTGACAGGTGCCATGATAACGAGATTATCAGTGTTATTCACTTCACCTGTCAGTGGTCATAATGTTATGGCTGATCGGTGTATACTCAAACCCAACATGTACAGGTTAATACAGCAATGTCAGAATTATGCAGCTGGGGCTCCTGAATGCCACCGAGGTAAAGTCAGTTTTACAGCCAGGAGTAAAGAGGGTGAAACATTCAATAAAAAAATAATTGCCATGGCAAAAGTCTGTTATGCATGTCTATGTTTTAAATGGCAATGCAATTCCCTGTAATGTCTTGGGAGGGCAGAGTAATTTCATATCCATACACATTCTGTTCCCGCCCCGACCAGGTGAGACTATCCTGGGTCTGAGGGAGAGCCTGAAGTGGGCCACAGACTGTCTCACTCGGGTAGACTCCTCTGTTGCCGTTTCCTCAGGTGGGGAGCTATTTCTTCGCTTCATCAGTCTCACATCACTGGAGCACCAGGTCAGAGTCTGGCTAGACAGGCACGCACATACACACCCAGGTATATCTGTCATTTAAATAAAACAGGCATTCTCTATTTTATCCTCTTTGTCATTCCACAAAGATTTCAGTGACGGTTTATTTACGCATGCAGCTACAAACCCTCAACTCGGCAGAGCTCACAGTTCTCTGAAGCCCACTCCTCCGCCATGTTGTTTGTGTCAGGACCTAGCACGCTGTAAGAAGGTGATGGAGGAGAGAGGAGAACTGTTCCTGGAAAAAATCTCTCTCTCCAGAACCAAGGTGGCCAAACTCTGTCACACCTTTATCAAAGACGGGGCGGTGAGTCACTATGGAAGACATTGGGCTAGATTAATGAAACATCTCCATTCAGTAGAACCTTAAGTTAGCAGTTCTTTATTTTTGATTTTTTGTTCTATTGAAGAAAATGTCTTTCTCCTTCGTTTCCTCTCACAGAAAATCCTGACCCATTCCTACTCAAGAGTGGTGCTTAGGGTCCTGGAGAAAGCAGCAGCCGAGAAGAAACGCTTTACAGTATATGTCACAGAGTCCCAGCCAGACACAGCAGGGTGAGAAAATACGTTTCGAAAGTATGTGTAGGACTGCAACAGCTAATGGACTTCGTTGATTATGAAAAATAATTAGCAACACATTTCATTGTCGTTTAGTTGTCTATGTGGGACCAAAAAAAGTGATTGAAAATAGTAGTGGCGTGATCTATGCACACCTTTGGATTGACGGATTGATCAATAAAAAAAATATTAATTTGCAGCGCTAGTAATGTAGGAACACATGACATTGGATCATGTTTTTTAGCTGTGTGTGAGTGTTGCACCTCTTAATCTGATGTTTTCTATTCCCACCAGGAGACAGATGGCTGAAGCTCTGAGGAGACTCGGCGTTCCTGTCACCGTGGTCCTGGATGCTGCTGTGGGGTAAATGCTAATCGTACTAAATGCTACCATGGCTTACCTGGCTTAATAACGATTAGACATATTTCCTGGTATTGTTCCTTCCACAGGTATGTCCTGGAGAAGGTGGACCTGGTTATTGTAGGAGCAGAGGGAGTTGTTGAGAGTGGAGGCATCATAAACAAGGTCCATTTTGGGAACGGTAAACAGTAATGTCAAACCCATTTTGTATTATGTAGCAGTGTGCTAATTATTGTTTTTCCCAGATTGGAACATATCAGATGGCAGTGTGTTCCAAAGCCCACAACAAGCCCTTCTATGTGGTAGCGGAGAGCTTCAAATTTGTCCGTCTATACCCTCTCAACCAGCAGGACGTACCAGACCGATTTAAGGTGAAAATTCATCACATCACAAGCCTGGAAACACTTTAGAGCAGGAATGTGTAATGAAATGTTTTGCCATGAGCTGTTTAAAGATAAGCACATATCATTCTAAATTGTGTAAACGCTCCCAGTGGCAATACCGGGTGACTACGACAAAGGCCAGGAAGGCCAGGTCCTCAGGTTGATTGTGCCATTCTCCCATTACGTCTTTCTCAACGATGTTGTGTGACTGGCATGCCACCGTCTCTCTCCTCTCTGTGCAGTACAAGGCCGACACCCTGAACAATGTTTCTGAACTGTCCAAAGAACACCCTGTGATCGACTACACCCCCCCATCCCTCATCACACTCCTCTTCACAGACCTGGGGGTCCTCACCCCTTCTGCTGTCAGTGATGAACTTATCAAACTTTATTTATAATAGAGCTTTAAAGAAAATACTTCAATAAAACAAAACACTTAACGGGAGCATTGTGTCTTAAGATCTTTATAGATTGTTAGTTACAAAACAGGCAATGCAGGATCACATTGTATACATTAACGTATTCAGAAAATGTTATGTATCTCTGGGTCACAAGTCCTAAAGCTGAAGGCTGTTTATTTAAAGTGTCAAGTTCCATGGCTGGACCTGCTCTAGATGTAATAGGCTGTGTAAGCCTGGTTGACTGGTTCTCTAGTCAGGGCAAAGGCCCCCCTGAAACACTGTTCAGGGTCTCTGGTAGAAATTGTTCCATTCACAGCAGCCAAGTTCATAAGACCAACAGAGCTAGGTGGTAAGACCCGCCTTGCTGAAACAAAGGCAAGGATGAAAACGACTGGTGTTGTCTCATGACAGGTGTCTCAAAGGTTGTTTCAGACGTCCTCTCCAGCTGAGCTGTGTGGGTCCTCTGAGGGTCCTGCTGTCTTCCTCTGGTTTTTCTGTCCACCTGTCAGCTGTTCCTCAAAGTCCTCCTCGCTGATCTGCCCTTTTTTCAGCCTCTTCAAGAGCCGAGTGTCTTTCAACAGCTCCTTCATGTCCTCATCATCCATATCTGAGCCCTACAGAGAGCACACACAAATGTTTAACAGTCATTCCTTTTTCTGTATGGGTCCGGTTCCATTCTTATAGGATGTTCTAGAAGCACTGTAATGTTTTAAAGAATTAATATAGTGACTGAACTAGCATCAGACAGTATAAAGAAAAGTTGTATAATGATAGTGTAGCACAACTGAATACCTCATCCCGGTTCCTCTTGGCAGCGGTTTTCCTCCTGCGCTCTTTTCTATTCTTCTGTTTGGACCAGGCCTTATTCTTATCGTTGTGCCTCTTTGGTGCCGCAGCCCTCTCCTCTCTCTTCATCTTCAGCTCAATCAGCAGCTTCTGCCTCAACTTCTCCCTCTGCTTGTCCTTGTAGCGGATGCTGTCTGTGTCTATGGCCATCTCTTCAAACTCAGGGAAGTTTTTCCCCTTCAGCTCTGGCATCCTGGGCATGCGGAGGAGGGCAAATCCACGAGCCAGCGCAACAAAGTCCAGATCTGAACAATGACAGGAGGATGAGGGGAAAACATTGTCATTCTCCTCAGAAAACGGCGTAACTAATTTCACAACAAAATCAATCGTTGCCACACTTTGTGGTCAGCATGCAGAGAAAGTGAAAGGAATTGACTCTGACCTTTGACCCTGAAGATGAGGCTGCACTCATGTTTGGCGTAGGCCTGTATGGTGGAGACAAAGGCCCTCATGCCCCTGTCGAACATGGCCCGGTCTGCCAGTGCCAGGGCCTTCACCTTGGGCAGTACGTCCACCACATCACTCACTGGGGCCATCTGCTCCAAAGGACACTGTCAGAGATAAGAAGTGGCAGGTTGGTTTCAGGAGAAAGAGGGATGATGGAAGGCAAGAGATATGGATGGAGGAGGACATTCTTTGGAGAAGGTATGGAGACAGGGAAGCAACATTGTAAATAACATTTTGTATGTTTCCACATGAACAGGTTAGGCGTAGAGCGTTAGCAGTTGAGTTGCTCAACATCTACATATCTGAGGAATTCTGATTAAAACATGACTAATAAAAACAAACTCTGGATGGAAGACATGAGAATTAAGGAATGTGACAGACACCTTCTGGTTGATGGACAGGAATGTGACGTAGCTTTCCTCCATTGGCAGCAAGAATACCAGGGCGTTGCCTTGATTACCGATGCGTGCTGTCCGTCCACACCGATGGACAAAGGCACTGGCAGAGCTAGGGGGGTCGTACTGCAATACCCAGTGGACTTCTGGGATATCGATGCCTCTGGCCATTACGTCAGTACACACCAGGACACCACTACAACACAGCATTGAAACAGAACAATGTACAGACAGTCACACCGACGGATGATGTTTCAAGACTCTTGGCCACATTTTACCTCTTCAGACTCCTGAACTCTGAGAAGATCTTGTTGCGCTTGTGTTTCATTTTGCCATGGATACAGTGGATGGAAACGTTCTTAATCAACACCTCCAAAGCTCGGCCAAAGTACTCCACACATGCACACGTACTGAGAGAAAGAAACACGGCACATTACTGCACACAAACTGACAAGGCAACGGTCTGCTGTAAGAGTCAGTGTGAAACCGTTGAACTGACAGGCAGGATACATACCTGAAAAACACTAGCTGTTTCTCATGTTTGTGATGTCTGAGAAATGCCACCAGACTGTTAAACTTGTCCTCTGCTCGACAGATCTGTGAAATATTGAAATAAAATTATGTAGTGAGTCATGACATGTTTTTTCCTGAGTGACAGTATGTGTGTGTTACTCACTATGTAGTAGTTGCAGAGCCTGGCTGGTGTTTTCTGCATACAGCTGGCCGCCACACCCTTCTCCTTGACTGTGATGCGTACAGGGTTCCTGAGGCCAGCTCTCACCAGCTTCTCCAGCTCCTGAGTCTGAGTGGCTGAAAACAGACCTGTACGGCGCTGCTTAGGGAGATACCCCAGGATGACATTCAGACTGGAGAGAGAGCGATGTCACTTTAAAGCCCATGTTCAACAGCCTAGTAATTGTATTCTACTTAATCATTCTACATGTAAATGTTGCATTTGCAACAGTTATCACAAGCAACTCAGAATACACATCCTGGCCCCCTATATGAATCAAACCCACAATACTGGTGTCACAAACATCAAGCACTACCAGCTGAGCTACATAGGACCCCAATTGTTTAGACTGTATGGTTGTGCTGTAGTCTTGTAATACATGCTTGTATACCTGGCCTCGAAGCCCATGTCAAGCAGGCGATCAGCCTCATCCAGCACCAGGACTTCCAGGTGCTTGACTGACAGGGTCAAGTCCAGACCGTCAGCTTTCCTCCTGAACATGTCTTCCAAACGTCCAGGCGTTGCAATCAATATGTTGGCTCTGGGAAAGAGTAAAATTACTGCATTCTACTAAATCAGCCCTTGAAGATTAAGTTAATTTGTTCAAAAAGAACAAATTAACTCTGTGACATAAGCATAAAGAGCGCATGTTGTTCTCTCCAAAAAAGCTCCCATCTTTTTTAGAGATCACAGTGAAAACACAGTTACCCCTGCTCCTTGAACTTCTCCACATCCTCAATGGGGTTGCTTCCTCCGATCAACAGAATCTGTCTGAAAGAGGGGTTTAGGTCAAAATAATGTGTGTTCATGGTTTGGGTGCCATCTCTGAAAAAGCTCCTGGTTCCCTTACCTGAACTGAGGGAACTTCTTGAGGAACTGACCCATCACCTCACTGATCTGCAGGGCCAGTTCTCTGGTCGGTGTGACGATTAGAGCTCCAACCTGTGAAATATCTTACACTTTAAGCTAATAACATACTATACAGTTGTTTTCATAAAATTGCATACCCTGGCAGAAATTGTGAAATGTTGGCATTGATCTTGAAAGTATGACTGATCATGCAAAAAAAATTATCATATGAAGCCATTTATCATCATAGTTGTTGGGCTCCTTTTTAAATCATAAGGATAACAGAAATCACCCAAATGGCCCTGATCAAAAGGTTACATACCCTTGAATGTTTGGCCTTGTTACAGACACACAAGGTGACACACAGGTGAAAATGGCAATTCAAAGTGAATTTCCCACACCTGTGGCTTTTTAAATTGCAATAGTGTCTGTATAAACAGTCAATGAGTTTGTTAGCTCTCACGTGGATGCACTGAGCAGGCTAGATACTGAGCCATGGGGAGCAGAAAAGAGCTGTTAAAATACCTGTGTAACAAAGTAATGGAACTTCATAAAGATGGAAAAGGATATAAAGATAGCCAAAGCCTTGCAAATGTCAGTCAGTGCTGCATGGTTGAGGTGCCAGAAAGAAGCCTTTACTGCGCCAATGCCACAAAAGCCGGTAACAATACGCCCGACAACACCTTGACACGCCTCACAGCCTCTGGCACACTGTAATTTGGAGGGACGAGACCAAAATAGAGCTTTATGGTCACAACCACAAGTGCTATGTTTGGAGAGGGGTCAACAAGGCCTGTGTTGAACAGAATACCATCCCCACTGTGAAGCATGGTGGTGGCTCACTGATGTTTCGTGGGTGTGTGAGCTATAAAGGCACAGGGAATCTTGTGAAAATTGATGGCAAGATGAATGAAAATACTGGCAGACAATTCGCATTCTGCTGCACAAAAGCTGTGCATGGGACACTCTTGGACTTTCCAGCACGACAGTGACCCTAAGCACAAGGCCAAGTTGACCCTCCAGTGGTTATAGCAGAAAAAGGTAAAGGTTCTGGAGTGGCCATCACAGTCTCCTGACCTTAATATCATTGAGCCACTCTGGGGAGATCTCAAACGTGCAGTTCCTACAAGACGACCAAATGCTTTGCATGACTTGGAAGCAATTTGCCCAGACTATAACACTTGCAAGAATTCGGGGCCTCAGACAACGATTACAAAAGACTGCACGCTGTCATTGATGCTAAAGGGGGAAATACACAGTATTAAGAACTGAGGGTATGCAGACTTTTGAACAGGAGTCAGTTCATTTTTTTCTTTGTTGCCATGTTTTGTTTTATGATTGTGCCATTCTGTTATGACCTACTGTTGAATGTGAATCCCATAAGAAATAAGACATGTTTTGCCTGCTCATTCATGTTTTCTTTACAAATGGTGTATTATATATTACCAATTATCCAAGGGTATGCACACTTTTGAGCACAACTCTACATATTCATTTATCCAACACTACTTCATGTGCATCCATCTTAAAATAGCCAGGTGAAAGTAAAAACAATTTCAATACCTGCATTTTCTTTAGTTTGTCCTCTCGCTTTAGAAGTATTTCTATGATGGGAATCACGAATGCAAGTGTTTTTCCACTGCCAGTCACCTACATCAGCAATTAGAAGACATGTTTGAGAGTCCAAGTTCCGCCAATAGCCAGCTTTCCATATGATCCAAGTACTCGGGAAGCATAGTACCAAAATAGCACATTTTAAGTGGTTAATAATGTAAAAAATAATACTAAATACTAAATTAATACTTACGGCCTCGGCAGCTACATCTTTGTTTCTCATAAACAGTGGAATACAGGCGGACTAAAAGAAAATATGGAGATTTTTATTAGTGGTTACCTAGCTAGTTAGCTTATTTAGCTAACTAGGGCATTTGAGTAAAACATCAAACGAGGATTGTTAATACCTGAACTGGTGTCATGTGCGTAAATCCAAGCTCATCGAGGGTTTGCATAATACTGTCGTGAAGTTTAACGGGTAAACTATCCCATTTCCCTTCAGTTGTGTTTTCCATGCTGGAACCTATGATTTCGGAATTGAAACAGCAATCCACGCTGTACAAAGTTCCTGTACATCGATATTTACAGTCCGTCTAGAATCAGGATGGACCGCGTGAAGTTCCCAATGGAAACAAATCGTCATTCAGAATAACGTTAGGTAGTGTATCTTTAGACCCTAAATATGTCTCTTTTTGCAAATAAAAAGAAAAGACAAGGGATTACAGGAAGGTGGGGAACGATACTATTTGGTAATGTTTTCCCTTTTCGTTCTGTGTCCATTTTATTTAAATACATGTTTGTTTTCATGCTACCTAATAAAACATACCGTAACTATTTAATTAAAATAAAACACAAGCAGCATTTTTTAAAGAATATTTATTTTTTGTATTATTAAACTCAAATCCACTGACAAGTATATTTCATTGTTTTCACAGATCCACTTAGTAGTGAGTTGTTGGCGTACTGGTGTCCCTTGGCCTAATACCTTCTTAGTAATCGCTCCACCCTCGCGGTGGCAGTCATGCCTGAGCTCATCAGATCATATAAGGTAGTGATGGCCATACGAGGCTTCATTACCGTTCTTCTAGCAGCAGGATATTATGCTAGCAGCGCTGAGAATTTATTTTTCAAATTAAAAGCCATCATTAAAATACATAAGGCAATACAGTTAGTAATCTAGTCTGTACATTTAATGTTTAATATCCGTTCTAATATTATTCGTGTCCTTTTTTACAGACTAGATTAACTAAATTTGCCTTATACATTTCAACGATGGCTTTTATTGTGATAAAGAAAGCACAATATCCTGCTGCTTAAATAACGCTAATGAAGCCTCGTTTGGCAATCACTAATGTAAGGTACAAAAATGAATTGGGCATACTCAGTAAGATGCTAAATCTACGGTATTGTACATACAGCGTGTATAGATTGGAAGGATAGGCCCGAAACATGGAATGGAAAGCAATGTCCATTCTATACACAAACAATTATATTCTTAAGGTTGCATCCTACTGAATATTCACCAGAAAATGTGAAGTATGAAACCAATGCCAGAAAAATTTGAGCCCTTCCCCAAAACCAAATTTACAACCATTCTAAAAAAGTAGATGTAACAGCACAGCCACTTCAACAATGATAACATGGTCCAGCCCCACAACCCACATTCATAATCTATTACAGTGTTCTTCAGACCAGATTCTGGGCATCTGCAGGGGTCAATGGTTTTGTTTTGGCCCAGTTCTAACATCAAAACCAATCAAGGGTTTCATGACTGATTAGGATGGCATCCGATGTTTTAGCAAGGTGCTTGAGCACAAAACCCTGCTCTCAGCAGTGTATCCCCAGGGACAAGTTTGAGGAATACTGACCTACTTTAACCCATATATTGTACGACTGGGGTAGAAAGGATTTCCCTGCACTGTCTGTGTACACAAACATTCAGAAACATTATGTGCCATGGATTTATGATAATAGCAATAAGAACAAAAACATCTGCCATCCAGATAATGCAAATCACTCAGATACTTAGGAGGATACAACTTTCTGAAAGTTGCAGATAGAACTAAGATCTATAGAGCAGACAATTTTTTATTCAACATAAAAGAATGTCAGTTCTGCCGAACACATTTCTACTTGAGTATCCTGCAATATTTCACTCTCCTGAACAAACCCTAGGTGTTTCACCTGGAACCAATGCATTCTGCATATTTTATGTTAAACTACATATTATTTGAAAAAGGGTCCAAACAACAGGTAAAATATGGGTTACATTCTTCACTGGTACTGCAATAATTTCTTAACCATTAGTGTGTATCTTTGAATGCAAGTCCCAGTTTTCTTACTTGATACAGCCAATCTGCTGACAACCGACAGACAGACAGACATACTGCCAGGCTAGTATATGGCTGATAGTTGCAGTTGACCAAGCTCTGAGGGGTAAACCTAACAAATAATTTGCTTCCTCAATGATGAGAAAATAGTTCTGACTTGACATCATCGACCCTAAGATCTCTGAAAGGCCTTGAGTTCAAATTGCATAGGACAGACAGTAAGAAGCACATTGATACAGATGGTAACAACAAAAGGGGTCAAAATAAAACAGAAATAAAAACTTAAAAGATCCAATTTGTACCCAGACTTTTACTGAATTATGCAAGAGTCTTTTTTCCAATCTGTGACTGATTCGCTGTCTCTGTGCTGGAGACAACAGTGGAACAGGAAGTCTCAGGGGGAAGGTTTGAGGTGTTACACCACTCGCCGCACCTCGAAGAATCTCTTCAGGTAGTAGATCTGTCCTAGTGTCATGGCCACCAGGACCAGGGCTTCGAAGAACGACCATAGAACCACCCTGCTGTTTGTGTTGTCATTGACTGGATGTAAAAAAAAACATAAAACTATGACTTATAAGGTCAAGACTAGCTGTCACACACTGACACGGAAGGACACCCACAACATAAGAATAGGGTTTTTTTACTATAGTACATTATGATCCCATTAGCTTTCATGTGATATTTTAAATTATATCTATAACTCACTGGCTCTGTGTATCCTTTCCCGGACCTCCATGTACTCCTGCTCGTGCTTGACTGCTGTCATGGCTACCGCCAGCTCATTGATCATCTCCTCTAGCTTGTTCTGGTGAGCTGGAACAGAACACACAACCAGTGAATCAGGAATAGCATAGAATCAACAACATGAGACAAAATGACATGTCCATTAGAGTGAACAATAGAGATATATGTCATAAAAAACACAAATTGTCTCTCTCGATTGTCTCAAATCATGCACAGAATATATTCCAGGAACAATGTAGTCTGAACATTCCCTCACATCATTCCCAGGCAACAAGTACTAAGGTAACTGATGTAAGCGGTGATTTGTGAACATTAGATTGCACAGGAAAACTCATTCAACTCAGTTTAAAGGAAACCAAATGCATATAGTCAATCAGTTTGTGGTGAGGCACAAACCCTACCATTCCAACTCTCTCCATCTGGGGGAGGGAAAAACAGACCAAAACAGTCAAGAAGATGGAGCGAAACTGTGACCAATATCACGATATAGAGAGAGAAATAGTATGTAAATACAGAAATAGAAAAGCCATCACCGCCAATATGAATAATTGAGATTAACAATCGCATGTACACAGACTCACACAGAGGAAGCATACCTTCTGTCTCCATGTCCTGTCCCTTAGGGGCCTCTCCAATGTCAATGGTGAACATGACAATCTTGGGTGTCATGGTGGACATCTTGTTGCTGAAGCAGAACTTGTAAGTCCCATCCATATGAGCTGCCACTGAGTACTTCCCACTGGACTCTCGGTCCCCTTTATAGATCTGCTTGCCATCAGGTCCTGTTATCTACACATGACAATGTTAAATACTAAACACCAAATTGCAACCGTTCTCACTCCGTTGAGAAGTAGAATAATGTGCAACAAATGGAAGCTAAAACTTGACATTTTGCCTGCTAGGTACATACACGTATGGGACAGCAGAAGCTCGACCAGTAGCTGTCGAAGAAATAGGTATTACCTGTTTCTCAAGTTCTGTGTTGCTGACACTGACAGCTGTTTGGAATGACAGCTAGTACCGACCAGTACACATGGTACACTTTCTATGTAATACTTGACCAGCTAACTACCTAACAATAACGTAACCAAACATAATAAGGAGTGGGTGAAAGTTACGCTACACAAACTGGTAATTAAAAAATTATCAACCTGCTTGTTTTGATTAGTAATTAGGCTAATTAGCTATATTAGCTTCCGTCAGTTAGGAAGCTAGCTAGCTAGCTACAACTACACTCCAGTAAACCCAAACGCTTTAAAAATCATAGAAGTAATGGTACCTCAACGTCAATATCCAAAAAGCCTCCCTCTGCCACTTCAAACATCAGGCCCATCTTGGTTCCTGAGTTGACACGCTCATGGAAACACTCATCGGCATGAGCATCTATGCTAACGAAGTAGCCGGACGCTGTGGCAGACAAGAACCCAAGGAGAACAACGATCTCTGAAGCCGTGAACATTTTTATATTTTAGCTAGCGTTACGTGGCAGTTGTGGTTTATCCCTCTACTCGTACTTTTAAATATTCCTTAAGACTGTACATGTATCGAAGCAGAAGACTCAGAACAAGTACAAATTGTAGAATCGATTGTCCACTTCCTAGCTAACAGGCTAGATTGAGCGAGACACTGCCACGTAAGGATATAAACGGAAAGAAGCAGGAGTCAAAATTTTGTCAAAACCAAGCGTTTAAAAAATGGATACCAATTGCCCAGAGCGCATGCGTTGAAGGAAATGTATGTTGTGTCGCATGTCTGGTGACGTTTCAACACTCGACTCGCTCTGAAGTCTCCAGGGCCGAGGCCTATGGACTTTTTGTTGCTATTAAAATTTCCACCCAATGTCCATGTTTTTGTGCCCGTTTTGAGCGGGGTCTAGACCATATGAGGTATTTTCGCTGGGGGTAGACAGCAGAAGAAAAGCACAACAGTTGGAAAAGACAGTTATTAGTAATAGTTACTTACGCCAACGCGAGGAAACAAACATTACAAAAGATGACATCTCGGAGGTAAGAACTGATCATGGAAAACAAGCTGATGTCAACGTTCCTACTAGTCAGGTAGCTAGCTGTCTAGCTAAGTAGCCTTTCTGCTAACATTAGCATATATCTGTTAATATTTTCAGTATTGTCCTAGTCACTGCTACATATGATTATCCATTTATTAACTTAACTAGCTGTATTTGACAAGAACATTCCTTGCGGGAGCCACCGTTACAAATGAGCAGTATAATTTAGATACTTCAACTTAGCTAGCTAACTAGCTATACAGATTGTTTATTGGGCAATGGGAGACATCCGTGAAATTGAAGACCACATATCAACTACAAATTAATGCTATGTGTGCACGTAGTTATAGTATACGCCGTTTTCGAATTTTAGAGACATGTTATCAATAATACCTAACGCCAAGGTAACCACTGCTAACCAGTAAATTTAACTAGCTAACAAACGTTACCCTGATGGGGAAGGGAGCTAGCTAGCTGTCAGTTCCAGCTGGCCAGCTGAGTTGTGAAGCCGGTTTAGTGCATCGGATTCAGTTTGGAGGAAAGGCTTGTTATTCACAGAGACGGTAAACAAAATGTTTCCCCATAATTAGGATTTAATGAACATTGTCACATCATCCTCTCTTCATATATCACTGAAATGTAACCTCCCCAAACAATGTATTTTATTTCCACTGATAACACACCATATATTCAGGTCACACATCTGGGCTACCAATGATCTCTGATTTAGGACTCCTTTTTATGTCCCTAGAGCTAAGTCAAGGGCCCTGAACTTAGCCGGGAAGATGACTCACTTGAATTTACAATAGAATTATGATGAAATCTAAATAAAGTCTAGACAGAACAAGGACAGCCACCTTGTGAAAGCTTATCATGTATGTGGTGGTGTCCATTAATCTGTTGTTGTTGGAATTTAATATTTGTATTTATGATTTTTATACACCTAACCAATATGGGTCAATGAAGAATTCGTTTTAAAATGGAAATACACTAAAATGAATTAATGGAAATTAATGCTGTATATTATTATTTTTATATATATTGCCACACATCTTATGTACCAAGAATGTTTACATCCTTCATTAATAAAATAACATATTTTTTTTTACATTCAGTGTAGATGTAGAGCTCTACACTGGCGTTTTACATGACGCACATATATTCCCATAAGCTGCCAAATCCATGCGCATGCAAATACATTTAGGCGCATAGTTCAATTGTTGGGGTACAGTTTTGTCTCTATTGCTGACAATTAACCATAACAATCATGGACAAAAAGAGAGCAAAAAAGATATTATACATACATTAGGGCAGTCCTGATTTGTGAAAGTCTGATTTCACAGTGGGGCACCCTTTTCTTTTGTTCCTACTTATGAATTTTCCCCCCCAAGATTATGTGACAAGGGTTTGCTAACACATGGGAGAATGTAAGCCTATGGGACTTATGCAGTAACACATTAAACTGTAACTAAACATTTTCGGGTTGACCAGGACCTGTGTGTGATTGTGTGTTTGAGATAAATGGATTAAACAACAAGAAATGTTGTTGAAAAATAGTATTTCTGTAGCTTTCTGCCTTTTTGATATACGCTACGTCTGATAGCAATCTGTAAAACTAATTGAGACTCCACAACATTTTTATATTACTTTTATACCAAAATTGGTGAAATGCAAGGGTGCCTTATTTCAAATTCGAAGGAATCTTTTTTTGCATGCCACTAAGGACCACCCTAACATTTGCTGGGGTCTCCAACAGGTATGAGAGCTACTTTTAAAGATTGAATGTTGTGAGACTTTCTGCTTTCAATTAAGTACTCCTAATCAAGTTTTCCTTGGGTCTTTACTAGATAAAGTACTGCAATACATTTTCTTGCATAAGTGTATAGGTATATCCATTACTCTAAAGGAGGCCCTACAAATTGTTTTCCATTTTCCCAAATTATATATTTTTTCTTAGATTTTTTTCTGGTAAAGGGTTCTTTTTAGGGTTCTTGTCTACAAATATTACAAATGGCTGTCCATTTCAGTGATTGATTTACATCAGATAAAAATAAATGTAGGTCTGGAAAATTATATTTGTTCATTGTAATCATCCTTTAGTGAATCTGGAATTTTCTAGCAGAAGAGGAATGTTTGGTGTTTGATAAATTGAGTCTACTCCTGCTCCTGCTCTTTTAAGCAGATAACAAATGGATCCAAATTAAGTTTGAACTCTGTTTATGTTTGCGATGTAGGCTGTACAGTTGATGCACCGAGGTAACATTTATGAATTGTGTACAGGCAAGCCTGTATTTATGTATAGTGTTTCAAAATGATTGTTTTCTTAACTCAATGAAATTATGTAATATAACAAACAATTTGTTACACCATTTGACTCTGGTATTGTTACACCAAATGTATTCTATGAGTTTTCACAATTCCATGGGTGAAGTTACAAAATTGTTTAAAAAATGTTGTATCCTTTTTTAATCAAAAGACTAATATCAAGATTTGTATTTGTTTCAGCCAAAATTATTTGCCATCTCTACGTTTTAGGAAACGCATACTTTAGATATTTTTAGATTTCTCTCCATCACGAGGAGGTAGACCTACCAATTAGTATTTTTACAGATATACTTTTTTAAGATTAATTAAGCAATTATTATGTGTACTTTTGTTTAACCAAATGTGTAATAGGAATTGCAGTTGAAAAGGCCACAATGTGATATCAGAGTACTGTAGCAGTAGATCACAGTATAATACAACAGAGTGCCTTAGAGAAAAGTAGAGTACTGTGGTATGCCATTTCATATAAAGACATTCAGCCAATCAATTGTTTTAACCCCCTGTATTATAGTGTGGCCAAATACACTGTACTGTACTGAAGTAAAGTTGAACTTTTCTTTCCTAAACTCTTCTGAACTACACTCTAGTGTACTCAACTATACTTTAAACTGCTGTATAACTGAACAATAATGAATGTTTATTTACTGTACTGAACAATAATACATTTTTCTTTACTGTACTGAACTCAAAGTTAGAAAGCTTAGATCTTTGGATCTGTTTGATTGGTACTGATTTGGTCCAATCTGGACCAAGCATCTTTAAAGTGCTACGGTCAGTCTCAGTGTCTGTGATGCCTCGGGTGTATGTGTGCGGTGGGCTCTATTGCTATCTGTGCTCATAGTAAACCACAGACTTGTTTTTCACCAAATAACTCAAACTGTTTGAGTTTAGAGGCATTCGCTTGTTCAGCGTTGTACCATCTTACATGTTGATGATAAAAATGTGTAAATCTCTGGGTTTTTACATTGGTGTATATTAGCTTTTTAATTTTTGGTTGTGCTTAATGCTTCTGTAAATTGTGAGTGAGATGTCATGTAGAATTAATAAATGTTTAGGATTTTTCTATTGTAAATTGCTAGTTTACCTGTGATGATGTTGTGTTTAGGTGGTTCCACCCCAACATCACAGGGGTGGAGGCTGAGAACTTGCTTCTGACCCGAGGGGTAGATGGGAGCTTCCTGGCCCGACCAAGCAAAAGCAATCCCGGAGACTTTACCCTGTCTGTTAGGTAAGTTACTGTAGCATCCCAAGACAGTAGAGGCACTTTTGCCTGGGTTGACACTATCTAATCGCGTCACATCTAAAAAGAAATATGGAGCTTCGCTACGTCTGTTACGCCTCCAACATACAAGTAAACATTAGCATTCCATTCCAACTATATTCAATTGAAGGCTTATGCCAGCTGAGTCTTACCTTCACCATCACCTGGGTACCCAACTCTTTCAGTTTATGATGGGGGTGTTTCCTTGCCTCTCATTCCTTGGTTCCCTTGGACAGGCGTAACGGGGCGGTGACCCACATTAAGATCCAGAACACGGGGGACTACTATGACCTGTACGGTGGGGAGAAATTTGCCACCCTGGCTGAGCTGGTTCAGTACTACATGGAGCACCACGGCCAACTCAAGGAGAAGAACGGAGACGTCATCGAGCTCAAGTACCCCCTTAACTGCGCTGACCCAACCTCTGAGAGGTGAGCTTTCGTGGGTTGCGACCTTGTCTCTCTTCCACTTTGCACATTTTAGACGCTAGCCTGAGTGTCAGTTAGTCTCTGCATCAGCCGCCAATGAACGTATCTGATGCTGATGTGTCTCCGGGGTGTCTCCCCAGGTGGTTCCATGGTCACCTGTCAGGCCGGGAAGCTGAGAAGCTGCTGACAGAGAAGGGGAAAAACGGTAGCTTCCTGGTCCGAGAGAGCCAGAGCCACCCCGGAGACTTTGTTCTGTCGGTCCGCACCGGCGACGACAAGACGGACAGCAGCGACAGCAAGCCCAAGGTCACACACGTCATGATCCGCTGCCAGGTGTAATATCATTCACTCTTTTTGTCCTTTTCTCAATCTGTCCATCCTCCCCTCAAGCTGAGCTGCTTCCTTGGACCGTTGCAAATGTCTACGGTATTGAGTGTCACTGTTTGTTACATAATGAAAGCCCTCGTGGCAGTGAACAGACGTTGTGATAAGTGGCCCGGATAAGGTTGGTGGCACTGACATTAACACAGATAAGGGATGTCACTGGCTTTGAGTTTACTGAAAGAAGAGCGCAAAGGAGCTGTAACGTGTCTGTCAAAATGGCGCGTGAGCCGGCAGATACCAAACCGCGCTGTGTTCATTATAGTCAAAGAACCTCTCTGGTGTCTGTGGCCGAAGCAACGGTGTGACCTTCGCCTCGTTGGACGTCAGACTCTGATGAACTCGCATTCCTGCCTGTAAACTGTGTTGGTGTTGTCGGTCTTCCTCAGCATGACCTGAAGTACGACGTAGGCGGAGGAGAGAAGTTTGACTCCCTGACGGACCTGGTGGAGCACTACAAAAAGAACCCCATGGTGGAGACCCTCGGCACGGTGCTGCAGCTCAAACAGGTAGCTGGCGTCTGTGTTGGTTCAGCCACGTTCCCACCAAGACTGTGTCTGTATGTGTAAACACGTTTGTTGTCTTCCTCCAGCCCCTGAACACTACTCGTATCAACGCAGCGGAGATTGAGAGTAGAGTAAGAGAACTCAGTAAACTGGCCGAGGCCACGGACAAGGTCAAGCAAGGCTTCTGGGAGGAGTTTGAGGTAAGACACGCGTCATTGGGTTTCTGAACAAAGTATTGAATATGGCTATCATGTCAGAAGCATGTTGTTGTTCTTCATCATCTGCACATATCCTCTGTCAGTTTCCTGAAAACATAGCCACATTCCACATCTGACTTATCCAGAGCGGGAGGTAGGCCAGTAGTTAGAGCATTATAACAGTAACTGAAAATATGGCTGCTTCTAATTGCCTAGCAGAGAAGGGGAAAGGTTCATGTCTCATATCTTGTCCTTGAGCAAGGCACCTAAGATTAGTTATTTAAGTCACTCTGTGTTTTCTAAATGAGTCAAATGTAAAATATTCATTTTTTAACAACATCCATCTTCCCCCAGACTCTGCAGCAACAGGAGTGTAAGCTGCTCTACAGCCGCAAAGAGGGACAGAGAGCTGAGAACAAGAACAAGAACCGATACAAAAACATCCTGCCCTGTAAGAACACACAATCGCCCTTCCCTATCATATATCGCCAGTACCTTTTTTCTGTTGTTGCAGAATGTCTGATTAAATCCTGGCACCCTGATCCTCCTCCCTCTCACCCTCCTCCCTCTCACCCTCTCACCCTCCTCCCTCTCACCCTCCTGCCTCTCACCCTCCTGCCTCTCACCCTCCTGCCTCTCACCCTCCTCCCTCTCACCCTCCTCCCTCTCACCCTCTCACCCTCCTCCCTCTCACCCCCCTCCCTCTCACCCTCCTCCCTCTCTCCCAACTCTTCTCTAGTTGACCACACCCGCGTGGTGTTGAACGATGGGGACGGATCGGAGGCTGGTTCTGACTATATCAATGCCAATCTCATCATGGTAGTAACTGACATTATGGTAAACTCACTTCATCCTCAGGACACCCACACACCTGCCTGACGTTATCATAGTACATGACCTTGTGGTGAACTCTATACACACACACACACACACACACACACACTCGGCTATATTTAAAAGGCAGCCCATATTTCCTGTAGGTGTCAGCTTAAAAAAAATAATGGATGTGAAGGCTATCTCACGGTGCCAGTTTGTACGGCACCTTGTCTTATTTGTTTGGGCTGTGGATGGGACCACTGAAGTCTGCTTCCCTCCGTCACCATATCCTCCTACGCACCACCTTCCCTTCAGCTCTTCTGTGTCGTATCTCTTTCCAGCCGGAGTTGGAGTCCAAGTGTAACAGCACCAAGCTGAAGAAGTCATACATCGCCACACAGGGCTGTCTACAGAACACCATCAGCGACTTCTGGAGGATGGTCTTCCAGGAGAACTCCCGGGTCATCGTCATGACTACCAAGGAGGTGGAGAGGGGAAAGGTAACCCGGCTGTGTTTACGTCCACTGAAACCTAGGAGAGGTACTCCTTCGGTTTATCAATGCGGATTTCTGTTGTTGTTCTGGAGCAGAAGGACTTTGGTCTGTTTTCTGTGACTGTGTTTTTATTCAGAATTTATGGAACTACACCTCTGTGTGTCCCCCGACAGAGTAAGTGTGTGAAGTACTGGCCTGACATGTCCGCTCTCAAGGAATACGGAGCCATGCGTGTCCGCAACGTCAAAGAGACGTCCGCTCACGACTACATCCTACGGGAACTGAAACTGTCCAAGGTCGGACAGGTATGAGGAGGGGACTTTCTTTCGTGGTAGTGGGTCTTAACGGGCAGGTCTGTGTGGGCATGTTAACCATTTGGATGCGTTTCAGGGTAACACAGAGAGGACAGTGTGGCAGTACCATTTCAGAGCGTGGCCGGACCATGGCGTCCCTACAGACCCTGGCGGTGTCCTGGACTTCCTGGAAGAGGTCAACATCAAACAAGAGAGCATTCTAGAGGCTGGACCCATAGTGGTACACTGCAGGTACACGCATGCCCGCATCACACACACACGCAAGTACAGGTATTTGTTTTGTTTGTAACTAATTTGGTCTCTCTCCAGCGCTGGCATTGGGCGGACAGGAACGTTCATAGTGATAGACATCCTCATTGATGTCATCAGGGAGAAAGGTGAGGGCTTGTACGTCTCGAGCCTGTGAGACCTCTCCATAAAGAACGCCTATGCTTGGTTTGGACCCCGGAGGATGTCTTTCTGCTGTATAACCGGTTCATTGTCTTTAGGAGTGGACTGTGATATCGACGTCCCCAAGACCATTCAGATGGTCCGATCCCAGCGGTCTGGGATGGTGCAGACAGAGGCCCAGTACAGGTTCATCTACATGGCTGTCCAGCACTACATAGAGACATTGCAGAGACGTATAGAGGAAGAGCAGGTGCGTGCCTGTGCCGTGTCCGGGCGGGTGTTATGTCTGGTTTTTGTGTGTTGTGTTTGTTTGTCAATAAGACCTGTCATGATCTAACCTCCTCCCCTCTGCCTGTCTTTAACAGAAGAGTAAGATAAAGGGGAGGGAGTATACCAACATTAAGTACTCTCTGTCTGATCTAACTGGTGGAGACCAGCTGCAGAGCCCTCTACCTCCCTGCACTCCCATACCCACCCCCACCTGCACAGAGTGAGTACCCCGGGCACCTGAGGCATTAGCCAGTGCATCTGTAAAATGCCTTGACTGGTGTGTGTGTGTGTGTGTGTGTGTGTGTGTGTGTGTGTGTGTGTGTGTGTGTGTGTGTGTGTGTGTGTGTGTGTGTGTGTGTGTGTGTGTGTGTGTGTGTGTGTGTGTGTGTGTGTGTGTGTGTGTGTGTGTGTGTGTGTGTGTGTGTGTGTGTGTGTGTGTGTGTGTGTGTGTGTGTGTGTGTGTGTGTGTGTGTGTGTGTGTGTGTGTGTGTGTGTGTGTGTGTGTGTGTGTGTGTAGGATGAGAGACGACAGCTCCAGAGTGTATGAGAACGTGGGTCTGATGCAACAGCAGAAGAGCTACAGATGAGATCCACTCATGCGCCCCCTCCACGCCGCTCCAGTCCGAGGTCACTACCGGAACTGTCTCTCACCCTGTGCTTTGGTTGCATCTCTCTTACTGCTTATTTGAATATTTGTTTTTGATTAATGGCGGTTATTTTGCTCTTCATAGGATTCTACGTTGTTTGTAAAACTGACACATTGTCTGCTCTTAATAAGGATGGATGTTGTTTGAATTAATGACTCATCTTTTGCTCTTCATAGGAATCTACTTCTTTTTTTTTTTTTGCCCACCTGCACCTGAACGCCTAAGACCTGATCACCATTACTACATGGAAAAGAAGAAAAACAAATCAAATAAGGAAAAATAAAATGTTGGAGAGAGTTCTATGGGAGAACCAAGACTAATGGAGGGTTTTTTGTTCTATTCCTCTTTCTCTCCTCCTCCCCTGATCTCTCTCCAGGAACAGTTACCCTAGACTCCTTCTAAACCACTGTGATCATCTGGAGAGCCCTAACAAGCTTAATGACAGAACTTAATATCAAGCTTAAAACCCTAAACTAAACCTCAGCCTGAGTTTTGACCAGACCCAGGCTGAGACTAGCAGCACTATGCTCCCTGCTCAGCAGAGGGAGAACAACCTAGCTAACCAGTTGTTTGTCTTTGTTCCACTTCTTTTTTTGCCATAAATCCTTCTCTCTTATTTCTTATTAACCAAAGTAAAGAAACGTGTAGATAGTTTGTTTATGGAAAAGTACTAAGATGAGTTAGCCCTTCTCTGAGTTGAGAAAGATGGCATGTGCCAAAAAACAAAATGGTTTCACTCAACATCTCAGCCAATCAGTGCTTTCCTCTGCCTGGTTAAACCATCTTTTCACAGGAAGATGGGGGGAACCTGTTTGCAGAGAAAAAAAAAAGGGATATTTCCAGGTCTAATGTGGAGTATCATGTTTTGTATGATGTATTCTGTTACTGAAGGAAGATTTTTGGGTATTGTAGTGAAGAGTTTTTTTGTTGTTGTTGTTTGTTTTTATCCTCACCTTTGCAAAATGGTCTCAAGAATTACTATTCAGGAAGTTGGGGGGTTTATTTGTTTTGCCTTTTTAAATACATGTTTCTTTTATGTATTTGTTCCAATTTTTCTTTTGTTTTTTTTTGCCTCACTATGTGATAGTCCGACTCCCATGGTTACCATTCCCAGATTCATACCCGATGTCCTTAACGTTCCAACAGTAACGTAACGGCTACAGCCCAAGCCTTGTACCCTGGGTGGAGATGGCGGTTGGAACTCTGTTACCCAGGGTGCCTTGTGGTCCCACTAAGCACTAAAGTGGGGTCCGAGGGTTGTTGATCAGTCAATCGTTTCTGATGGGTAGTTGGGGTAGCTTCATCCAATACTGTCTATAAGTACAGTTATGTTGACAACTGTAATAAGAGTTGTCTACAGCACAGGCCGTAGCGGATGATGCTAGAGCTTGCCTCACAGGTTTCACTGTGTTAAAGTTGCCGGTACTATGGAAACTGTCAGAGTTTCTGGGGTAACTTGTGATTTATGACAGTCCACCTAGCAACAGGCTTCTCAACTGAAGCAAGTCTGGCAAACAAAAACGTTTTTCACTTTTTTTAACATCGTATTGAAATGTTTTTTTTTATTTTTTATGAATGCCTATTGTGTACTTTTCAAGCACCACATGAACTTAATTTTGTCTTTTGAGAAGCTACCGCACATTTCTGATCTCTGGCAATTTTAGTATTCATTGTCGTGGTTGTCATGCAAACTACAGGCCCACTGTTGACTTGCTGGATTTGACTTGATATGTTAAAAGGAGTGCCCAGCCGTAAAGGTCACACACACACACACACACACACGCACACGTCAGGTGCAATGCCTTTGTTCGCAATTTATTTCCTGGATGGACATGTAGTTTTCAGTGTCCCAGTGTTTTTGTAAGGAGCATCACACTAAACCATATTACTTTCTCCACCTGTTCTCCCTTATGGAAGTGCTTATTGTCAATTACAGTATTTGGGAAAGGATTGTTCCCAGGTGTATACATTTTAATTGAATATATGATGTTTTGTATGTACTTTATCATGGCAATAATGTATCTACCCACTTCATTTCAAATGTGTAGCATAACGTTAGCTTTTTTGCCAACACCCTTCTACACACTTAGCTACTCTTTACAAGTCTTTGTTTGGCATTGCACCTTGTTTCCTATGTATTGCAGGGCACTGTTTCTGTGCAGAGACTTGAGGCTAACAGTATTGGCCTGTAAGGGGGATAGGATGCCAGTTCTAATCATCTCTTTGGTTAATGCACAGAGGGTTCAGAGGTTGTTCGGAGGTCGTCCCCTTCATCTGTATGTCCAGATGATGCTTTCTCTCTCCCTCCTTTTCCCCAATGTGAGCAACTTTATTAATTCTCTCTTTTGGATTTAAAGTATTAAATTGGTCTGTGTAAGTTTCCTGTCCTAGCAACAAGGGAGGTCATTGCTATTCTCTGGGGCTCCAGGTACAAGTTACCCTAAAAAGCACTGATCTAGGATCAGCTTTGCCGCTCCATGACCTGACTGTAACCATTTGAGAGAAACTTTTTAAAACTGACTTCAGATTAGTGTGGAAGGGCAATTTCATCCTTTTCTGGGTTGTGAGTGTATCAGAGCAGTTGTTGTTTGTTTCTCTGCCGGCTGGAGACCCTCCACTGACTGAGTTAAGGGTCCATAGGATCCAATATATTGTGTGTAGTGTGTCAGGTCATTGTACTGTACAGTGAGGCGTGCGTGCGTGTGTGTTGAACACTAGCCTGTGGTGTGCTTACGGTGTGTTATGTGTCATGGTCTGTTAAGATGTGTGTATTGATTGAAAGGAAGCAAGGATGTGTGTGTGTGTGTGCGCGTGCATGCGTGTGCGTGCATCCAGAGAATACTGCTGTTTCAGCTACCTGCTCTTTGATGCCTGGTCTTCTCTTAATTCTGTTGTTGTTTTCCTCCAATCATGGTGAAACGGCTTCTTATCTTGTTTCCTATGTCTGTCACGTAAAGCATAAACATGCTTCAATGTGCCTCCCTATTCATATGCATTATGTGGTTTGTTGAAAAACTCTTCACTCTCACCTTCATACTTAAGTACAACCGGTAAACACTTTAATGTGAACTCTGTCAACCTGACGGCATACAAAAAGGAAAAATGTTGAACTCAATGCAAACAAACTATATTTTTTAACTTGTATATTGTACATGAATATCTTGTAGAGGAGAATGTACTTACTAAACATATCTAATTGCCAATAAGATATACTGTCTGTGTAATCCATTAGCTCCTTACTCCGTGTCATGGAGTTAGAGCTTCTCATAAAGCTTAAGAGGTTTATCGTATTGTATTTCAATGCAGGTAACCATGGTAACTGCCCTGATCACAATAATAAACGGCAAGCTCGTGCCTCACACCCTCGCCTTCCTGTCGTTTTTGCCACTCCGGTGGGTTGAATGACGTCACCTGATACTGATAAGCAGTGAGTTAGACAGCGATTAAAAAGTTTAAGCCGGTTTAAGACCCCAAGCTTTACTGAGCATTTACCAGGTTGGCACTAGGTCGTCAAGTGTTCGTACAGAATCACTCAGACAGGTTGACGAAGACCCCTGGTCAGCAGCTACGTAATGTAAACACCAAGTCTGATCGGGTTGCATTAACGAAAGAAGCAGCACCTTGACGCTAAAGCCTGTTGACGTGATAAAGAAGCGTTTTTCGCTGATTCTTCTCATAGCTGCTGAGTATACTTAATAGCTCTTCAGCCGTGGAAGTCTGCCAGCACTGTTGAGCAGCTGTTATGGTGGGATCTGACTTGTTCTCATGTGCGCCTGCCTGTGTATGCCTCCGATCGTGTGCGAAAATCCGTTTTTAAGGTCTCCACAATAAATGGTTAAGCGATTTAATTTCGACCTTAAATATGTTCCAGCTAACCTACTCCCACTCTGTAGGTAAAATTAAGGTTGGCTTTGACGTTCTAGGTATATTAACATTAGCTACCCTAATTTATTTTTCCAGGTGATTACGGGGTGAAATGGAATGGGAATAATTTCTTGGCTCCGAGGCTGGCCCGATATTCTTTGAAGCTCTGGGCCAGATTCAGCGGCCTCACTGTTGGAGAGATGAAGTAGACTACGTTTTAAAAAAGATATGTTTGTCTTCACTGCCAACTGTTAATTAACTCTATCACGAAGGTGGAATAACCATTCTAAAAGAGACAACGGCCTTCTTTCTGTATGACTCATTCCTCAGCC
Organism: Esox lucius; assembly: GCF_011004845.1. Lineage (NCBI taxonomy): Eukaryota > Metazoa > Chordata > Actinopteri > Esociformes > Esocidae > Esox > Esox lucius. Next base: position 9,537,534 of record NC_047582.1, read on the forward strand.
TATTAGACAGTGATTGACGGGGTTCCAGGGGATGGAAAGAATATATATCTTGAGACCAGGCTCAGCATGCCTTATGATGGCCACTAGCCAGGAGATCCTGCCATCATCGCCTCGCCGGGGGTATCCCATACGCCACTACCAGATCCAATTTGTACAAGAAGTAAACATGGGCGACCGCACACACACACTGCTCTTAACATCCATAATTGTACATTCATCCTTCAGCTATCATTAACTTTCATCTCTCCCTCACTTCTCCCCTCCCTCTCTGTTATTCTTTCTATCATCTCTCTGTCCCGCTTGTCTTTTCCTCTCTCACACTCCCTTAGCGGGCAATTTGTGAAGGCTGGGTTTGTCTGCTGATACATCTCGTAATAATGAATAGCATCTGACAACATAGCCACCAGCTCTATCAATCACTTAAGTGCAGATGAATGAGAGGAGGCGAGAAGAGACCCTTAGAAACCAGCCAAAGGTGTGGTGCAAACCTAATAAGCCTAGTTTGTTACTCTGTTACAGTGTCAGGAACGGACATCCTTTTCTCCAGATAGAAATGGGAATGCTGAGGGAATCTACAGGAACCTGAGGTTTGGTCAAATTAATACTGTGTTTGTGTAACTGACGTTACATTATTACTTTCTACTGTTGTTAGTTACAGTAGGAACGTGCCAAGACAGGCGTAAACCACTAATAAGTAGAGTTTTATAAGCACGCAATGAGAGACTGGGAGATTAGAAACACTAACTATGCAGCGATTACACATCATGTGGCATTGCCATGATCATCCTCCCCGCGGTTAAAGAATGAAACACAAATAAAATGTCCTGTAGCGACTAAATGTATGAAATTAATAATGTGTGTCGCCCTGGGTCACACGTCCGTTAAATGACTAACGTGTAAACTGTACATCATTGTGAGATGTCTGTTTTTATATGACAGCTATTCCATAGGAAATCCGCTTGGTTTACGTTCATATGTTTTTTTCATAACAAATTGCAGGTTATCCACATCTAAAGCTTCATTCTGTCTCTGGTGTGTCCCGTATCTCATTCCCAGGCTGTCACAGTTTTACTGAATAAGCAGACTGTAAATTGAGTAATCCATTACATAGGCTTGTGTGTGTGCATGCGTGTGTCTCTGGAAGGCATGGGTATATTGTGTGCTTGCGTTTTCAGTAGGATTTTGAAGGTCGCACGGTTTAATTCCAGTAGCCAGCAAAAATATGCATTAATTAAGAAGACAATGTTCTGCGGACCGATTAAGATCGGTGTAGACCGGTTGGGCCAGCTCAGTGTTTTAACCACACTGATTGACCATGACCAACCACAAGAGGGCCGCAGAGAGATCCCACCCAAACACACACGCAGAAGCACACACATTTTACTTTCACTATCCTTGTAGGGACCCAAAATATTATTTCCATTCAAAACCCTAACTCCCCTGTAGTTTTCATGGGGCACCGAAACGCCCCTGTAGTTTTCACTCTGCACCTAACTCAAAATCCTATATGGCCCAAAATTAGGCTTCCTTTTTCACGAGGACTGGGGAAATGTCCATACGAGATTAAATATTTCTCTTTCTACCTTCCTTGCAGGAATTTTTGTAACATTTTATTTGATTCCACAAATGAAATCAGCTGTTAACTAAGAATGAAACGGCATGTTGTCATGTTTGTCAACCCTGAAGGACACGAAGAGCACATTTATGGGCTCAAATGACTGCCAAATGTCTTTTGGGTAAATAAAGCGATTTGCACACCTGTAAATCACAATCCACACGACGGTTTTGCTTTTTGTAGTTGTATTTAAAGATCTGTGAATGCGTGATTAAAGACTGGCAAGAGCTAGCAATTTGCATCTGTACAAATGAAGTATTCAAAATATATTTACATACACGACTTTAGAATTACACACACAACTCCTTTACGCAGACAAATCACCAAATACAAAGACAACTCGATTTACAGATACAACCCCTTTCACTTGTTCATTTCTGATAGGGGTCAAAGCAAATTACTGCCATAAAGATTTGCAAAAGCGTTAGATTTGCATACTTGTATTTCCTGAGGTGTGAAAATGTTATAAATAATCTGTCCTTGTGAAATATTTTTAGCAAATCGCTGTCTACGGATGATACAAAACAGTTTCTACGGGTTTGCAAATCTTCTGTGGCGTAAATGTAGTTCCAAATGTCAGCTGACTACAAGTGACAAATGGGAATTTAGTGGAGGGGTACACGTTTAGCTAATAGCTAGACTTCCATGCAGCTATCGTGGAGGACGTCCTGGCTTGCAAATCCAACTAATTCAGGTAAGACCTTTAGGTAAAGCTGCTTTGTAAAATCAAAGTAATTACTGTCGTATTCTATGCATGTTAGCTATCTAGATATGTGTTTCATGTTAACCTAATGAACATGACAGGACTTTGTGTGGCAAAATGTTAGATACTTTAGCTAGCTATAGTCCTAATGTAGTTACTTGTGTGTGTTAGCATATTGTTTTTGCTAAATAACAGCACAGTAACCTCATGTTAGCTAAATTAGTATCATGCCTAACCAGTAGTAATAATAAATGCTACCAGTAACGTGTGTCTTGTTAGTTAATACCCATGTGCAACCCTAGCTACCAATTAATAATGTATTTATTAAATTCAGTCCATACAGTAGTTGTAGTACTGATATAGCCTAAATTGACTAATTTGCCATGATTCTTGGTTAGCCAATTGCTTGAATACAGATACATTAGATTACTGTTTTCTATGTACACCACTAGGAGATAAATGGACCAGGATAAGAAGCATGAAGAACAGGTGCCCACTAACTGTTGATCATTCTGTAGCTTGTCAACAGCTACCTATCGAGGTGTGACACACAAAAATGTCCATAAAAGCAGGTAGCCTAACCACCAACCCTTCTATATAAGGTATAGAGGCTGTGTAAGCTTGGTTTACACAAAATGTATGTACTGCTTTTGTTATAATTGTTGCTTTGGGAGAGATCAGGATGTCAGGCCAGACTTCAATTTCTCTTACTACAGGTGAGTTTGTAAGGCAAAAAGGTGCATTGTTTTGAAATCTTTTTTACCTATAACTGTAGAATATTTGATTACGTGAATATTAGTGAGAATGACAAGCATGGCAATCGGAGGAAGTTGTATGTCTATTGAGGTTTGGTGCATCCCTGGGATGGGAGACTACATGTTGCTATTATTTAAGTATTTTGCACACCGTGCTCTGATTTGGATCAGATGTTAAATGGGTGGCCAGACTGTTTGTGGTCACCATAGGTCCCATGGCACTTATTGTAAGAGAAGGGGTGTTTACCTGTGTGATGGCAACATTTCATTTCATAACACCATGACTACCTAACCATACCCAGCTTCCAAATGGCTAATTTTCACTCCTTCTCCTGTAACTATTTGTAAGGTTGATGCTCTAAATCTCAGGTAACGTACCTAGTAAAATAATAACATCTCACCTACTTATCCAAACATCTTGAATTCATCTGTCTTAATTGCTCTATTTCTCTGAACTGTTTCTGTCCACCCCATCAGTCACTATGACTCTTATCTCTTGTTTTTTCAGAGCTCTGACATTGCAGACTACCAAAGGACAGACAAGGCCCATTGCAACGATTCTGGGACTGATGTTAACAAAACAAGATCTCTGCTCACATCACCCTGTAATTGGGGGGAACTGGAGAGTAGGTTGGTTTTTAGAGTTTTTTGCTAGTTAAAATTCCCCAGGTAACATATAATCTTAAATACTACTGTAAGTTGCTCTGTAAAATAGTGTCTGATAAATTACTCAAATATATTAATGTGTACAGACTGACAGTGGGTGGGACAATGAATGCCAAATAAATGTATTTTCTGCTTAAATAAACTGGGTAATAACCAGATGAACAATTAATAACCAGACAAACTACAGTATTTATTTCAGTTTTGTTGTCCCTCACCTGTCATAGTTTGCCATTCTTCATCTCAACCTCTTTCCAGGTTAACTGCCTGGAGCCCTACACTCTGTCCCCAATTCTGGCCATCAGTGTTCTAATCACGTTGTTCCACCATGGGCCCTGACTGCTGAGAACACTTCTGGGCTAAACATCAAAGACATTTCCCACTTATCCTTCTACTAATACCAAACATGCATCTGTGTATTCAAATATTCCATAATATTACTTGGATACTACATACCAAATAGTCTCCAATAGTCCCCCCCCCCCCACCCACCCCAGTCCTTTGTTTTTATGCTTTACAGTAATAAATCCTCTTGGTCTGATATGTATTGAACACTGAGACAAACTTTCAGCAAGGATATTTACAGATGACAAAGAAGAGCCTCTATTAATAATACACACTGAAACTACAGCAAAATCAGTGTTCAATTTGAAATGAGTGCTGACAACCTTAAAAGCAGCAGATGAATACAACCTACCAGCTATTGATGTGTTGGACAGCCTGCCAGAATTTCTGATGAAACTGAGGACCAGCCTGACCCTGAACCAGGAAAATGCTTTATGTTCTAGTCCAGTTTGTTTATATGTCAATCAAATGAATGCCTGGACCTGTACACCACACAGTCATTTTGAGGTAATGGTTTTTCCTTAGAATCCAACATCCGTAACATTGTTAGACTGTGGCAGAACAATTAAAATCCCCAATTCGAATCCTGCCTCAGTCTGAAATAAAATATATTCAACACTAGTACTTAGTGTGAATTGTCTTATTCATATTAGTGATGAAATTAAGAGCTTAATGTTGTTTACACGATCACCTCAGTAGTGTATACATATAAACTATGTTAATGTTGATTTATAAGATCTGGTACAGGGCTAACGACACCACTGGTAATGACTGAGTGGATATGTTAAAACTGTATCCAACCACAGGATAGCATACATCCAGACTGGAGAAACAGTTCTTGTTCCATAAAGAGGATAACAAATGCCAAGATTAGCTATTATGGAAGCCAGTGAAGATTGGTGTCAAACCAATGGGTTGTTTTTCAGATTGTTTGAGATTGGTTGGAACTATAGAGGCACAGGAAGCAGTAAACTGACTCAGGAGAACATGCCCTGAAAGTGGTCTGGTCCTCCATTCCCTCAAGTTATATAGCATGTTTCTCTCTGCACCTTCATGTGTCTAGGACTAAAAGAAAGTCAGCAAGAAATAAAATGTTCAGTCTTAACAGAAGTCAGTGTAGCTACTATAAGAGATAATATAATGTAGATTTACTGGCCAAAGAAAGAAATCAACAATCACAAATGTGCAGTTAAAAATGTCTAGTCATTGAATTGTAAATTGGTTAGGTCAGGGCTTTAACAAACATTTTCCTCAAGCAGCTAGTTGTCAAACATCTTCCAATCACCTCTCCCTCCCTGAATGTTTACATACTTAAGGGTATACCAAGAACTTTCAGCTGGGGAATTTGAAACGGCAATATTTCAGTTACCAGCCCAACACTAAATGAAAGGCTACTGCTCAGTTACCCTACATGACTGGATGATTTGAGAAGAGATCTCGCTTCACAGGTAGATGTATCCGTAGTTTCCACCACCCCACAGATATGAACTCCTTTTAGACCCAGTACCTGTAGTCTGCAGCATCAGAGCTCTGAATAAACAGACATATAGTCACTGATAGGATGGACAGGAACAGTACAGTTATTGACTAATTAATACACATGAATAGAAGATTCTCATTTGCCAAGTAGATTGTTGCTGAACCCTGTTATTTTACCTGGTAAGTTGACTGAGAACATTCTCATTCAGAACAATATCCTGGGGGGGGGGGGGGGGGTTACAATGGGAGGAGGGGATGAATGTTCCCATTGGAGACTGGGGATAATTGGGTACCAATGTTTTGAGGCCCATTTTGTATAGTTTGCCATGACATGGTTTAAAACACATACTCATGCTATCAGTGCCACAGGATCTGTAGTGACCAGTCAGGATCCCTGTTTAACATCCCATCCAAAAGACAGCACGATGTTCAGGACACTTAGAGCAACGTCTGGTCTCCAGAACAAGGCCCTACCCTGCTGAGCTCGAGAGGCAAGCGAGCAATGGGATACAGAGAACTTCTATAGACAGTAGGAATGTCATGATACCAGAAATGTTGTAGTCGATACCAATACCAGTGAAATTCCATGATTCTCGATAATCAATTTGATACCACGATAAAAAACTAAAACAAAACAAATCCCATGTACTTCAACATACACTACTTTAATAGAAACATTTGAACATCACAAAAAACAAGTGTCAAGTAGCCTCTGGCTGATACTGTGAAAGGAAAATTTTGATTTCAGTTCAGCTCAATAACTAAGAAAAAAAGCAGAAGCCGGCCACACACACACCAGCAGCACTTACTGCCACCTGTCACGTGTTGGATCCTACGGTACTGTACAAAAACCAGTGCCGTCATGTTTTCAGAATTGTGACATCAACTTGGTACTGAAGTATCAGTTCTTGTGACATCCCTAAAAGACAGAACTTCAGGATACCATTTTTATCATTCTCACAAGTATTCATGTAATCACTACCTGCTCTGCTGGACATTATTGCCTGTCACACCTCCAACAGTGTCCGTAGACCAGCTACAGGACAGTTAGTGGGCACCTGTTCTTCATGCTTCTTATCCTGATCCATCTATCTCCTAGTGGTGTACATAGAAAACAGAATAATCTGTAATGTAGTCAGTATTCAAGCAATTGGCTAACCAAGAATCATGGCAAATTAGTCAATTTAGGCTATATCAGTACTACAACTACTGTATGGACTGAATTTAATAAATACATTATTAATTGGTAGCTAGGGTTGCACATGGGTATTAACTAACAAGACACACGTTACTGGTAGCATTTATTATTACTACCGGTTAGGCATGATACTAATTTAGCTAACATGAGGTTACTGTGCTGTTATTTAGCAAAAACAATATGCTAACAACACACAAGTAGCTACATTAGGACTGTAGCTAGCAACTGTATCTAACATTTTTCCCTCACTCGTGTCCACACAGTCTTGTCAGGTTCCTTTGGTTTACATGAAACAAACATCTAGATAGCTAACATGCATATAATACAACAGTAATGATTTTCACTTTACAAAGCAACTTTACCTGAATCAAATGGATGTGCAACATAGGATGTTCTGAAACTTTGCATGGAAGTCTAGCTATTAGCTAAACGAATACCCCTCCCCAAATTCCCATTGGTCACTTGTAGTCAGCTGACATTTGGCACTAATTTTATGCCACAGTAGATTTGCGAACACGTACAAACTTTCGAATCCGTAGACTGTGATTTATATCCGTAGAACGCGATTTGTATCCATAGACAACGATTTGTATCCGTAGACACTGATTTGTATCCGTATACAGCGATTTGCTAAAAGTACAGATTATTTATTTATTTTCATATTCACACCTCAGGAAATACAATTATGCAAATCTAACGCACTTAAAAATCTTTATGGCAGTAATTTGCTTTGACCCCCCTATCAGAAATGAACGAGATCTCAAGTGAAAGGGGTTGTATCTGTAAATCGAGTTGTCTTTGTATTTGGTGATTTGTCTGCATAAGTTGTATGTGTAATTCTAAAGTCGTGTATGTGTAAATATTTTTTGAATACTTCATTTGTACAGATGCAAATTGTTAGCTCTTGCAAGTCATTGATCGCGCATTCACAGATTTTAAATACAACTACGAAAAGCAAACCCGTCGTATGGATTGTGATTTACAGGTGTGCAAATCGCTTTATTTTACCGACAAGACATTTGGCAGTCATTTGAGCGCATATCTGAAGGGCACGTACAACCAGCCTAACGACACACACATTCTGTAGCAAAGCATTCTTTATTAAGATTGAATGAGCAGCCTCAGCTGGAGGCCAGGAGGGTCAGTTGGAATATTTCCAACCACTCATATTTTAATCTCTATCCTCTATTTTAATTCGAAATTCTAAACCCAGAATAGGGATGTGCGTTCGATTTTGTGGGCCATTGTATTCAGATTGTATGGGACGGAGTGATGCATGTAGCCTTATAGCTCAGAGGGAAATAGAGAATAGGGTTATAAATAGATTACTAGTAAATAGAAAGCAGCGGTCCCATGTGGTATAATGGACAAAACCCCTGGAAACGTTTAGCACAGTAAAATACAACTGATTGGTGGTGGCTGACCATGTGTCAATGAGGTTTACGTGTGATAAGGACTTCGCCGATCCTCCTCATGGTTCACATCATCATCACTCCTCACAGAAGAACCCTTCATTTCCAGTGTGGGAGGGGTTCCCTCCTGTGGGTAGCCTGTCTGTGTGGTGTGGACTTGATGTTCCATTGTTTTCCATTCCCAAGGAGCGCATCTCTCTATTTTCTCTCTCTGCCCTTTCTGCGTTCAGCGCGCGACTGAGCGTGCGGGGGCGGGGTGCAAGACTCGCGGCTTTGAATCAGGAGGTCGGAGTACTCGGTTGCGTGCGAGTGGAAGGGGTGAGTGTAGAGTAGCGTAGTGGAAGGACGGTCTCTATAGAAATGTGACAGTCGCACAGAGCCAATGCTCTTTATTTTATATTCCTCTCTCCACATTTTCTTTCTCAATAGGCCATCACATCTTCAACCTCTCCGTCGGAGCCAAGAACAACAGTGTAAACTCTCCGGTTGAAGAAGTGCCAGGTAAGAAGAGAGCGCATATTGATTGTGCCTGGTTGATTGGGGGGAAAAAGATGACGCTGTCTCAGAAGGACTTGCCTGATTACTTCGCCTAAATAGATCGCAGGAATTTTTCATTCCGTGTGTTGCACTATTAGTGTTATTTTTGGTCAAAGAAAAGGTTGACATTAATTTGATTTAGAAAATGACTTCTATTCAAATTGTATTGATGCCTTTCTTCTTCCCTAATAGAATAAGCAGTGTCACCACTACTACAGAATACAATTTATTACAGTGATATCCAAGAGCTGTAATCCTAATGACAGGAGAGGTTGATGTCTCTGTATCCTCAGCCTCCAGGCTCATGTGGGAATATTGACAGGAAAGCCTTGGACTTGTGTTCTGGGGATACAAAGAGCAGAGCAACGTTCCCAATGGGCAATATGCTAAGCAGATCTTTCCCCGTTTTGACGTCTTTAGGCAATATCTTGCCCCTTCAGTGTTGCCTCAACGTTTCTCTGTGACATTAGCCTGCAACTGAACCTAATGGTGATTGCATTCATCCGGATGGATGGGAATAAGCCGAATGGAAGGGTGTAAAATACTAAATAATGGTTTCCCTATTTAGATACTACCCACTTCTACATATTTCCTACTTTTAGATACTACTTACAGGACTTCATGGCATCTAAACCCAACTGTTGTATTCAGCAATGCATTTTATGTGCTTTTTTGCTTTCCTATTATTATGTATCTGTAGCTTTATTTACACAGGTAAATATAAGTTAATCAAATTTGCTCATTAGAAAACATTCTTATCCATATCTTAATTTGCCAGTCCGTGATTGGGATGTGCGTGCCTTCAGCTGCAAACCGGAACACATAATGACATCCGACAAAGGTCAAGCTACAGAGCCTTGTGAGAGAGTCCGGAGAGAGGAGAGAATTGAGTCAGAATAAAACAATTTCATGCTACAAAGTCTTTAAGTGTGCCAGAGTGAATGTGCCTGTGTGTGTGTGTTTGTGTGTGCACGCTTGTCCAGAGGTCAGTGATAAGGTTCTGATTACCTATACATATAGCTGCAGTTTATTGATCACCTCTTATTTTCCCATGCTCTTCAATCCCCTGTGATAGGTAATATTGATAATCAATCAGGCTTTTTGACTTGGGCTCTGGGTCTGAAAAAGGGCCTGGTGCGTGTATGTGTGTGTGGGGGGGGGGGGGGGTGATTTAGGTGCCAAGACCTTGCTTACATCACTTCTACATCACTCACTCCACTTCCATACTGCTGATGAAGTCAGGGGAAATATTCACTAGTAAGATATTCACTGCTGGTTTTACTCTGTTAGTGGGCAGATCTATCGGAGAAAAGTGCTGGACGGGGCAGATGGTTGTGTAATCGCAAGTGAAATCAAGTAGAGACAATAAACTCCCTGCACTACAATAGAGCAAAGACACGGTGAGTAGTTATCTTCTGGGACCACCTACTAAGACATATAGTTCTAGACAGAAGGTTTTTAAGACATTGTATTGTCACAAACTCTGCCATCTCTGTGTTGTCTTTGCATTTGAACACCTGGCTGCAATAAAGAGTTCCTGTAGCATTTAACTGGTGTAATGGCATTGCTTCAGCCAGCAATATAATGTTCCTTGAAAAGCAGTAAAGGTTTTGTGATCCATTACTCTACCGCAGAAAAAGGCTGAAGGGAGTTAGTCATAGTTTCTCAGTGGTCACACAAGACAGCGCTGCTGTTCTTAATTACATTTTGCTGTGGACATTTATCACCCTTGAAAATAATTGGGATGGAGAGATATATGTGGATGGCTGCTGTAATTGTTAATGAGAGAATGATGCAAGAGTCTACTTTGACTTTCACATCTGTAGATGAGGAATGGTGGTGAAGGATGGAGGACTCCGCCACGTTGTCATTCTAAGCATGCTATCAGTCCCCAATCCATTACTACTGCAATGCAGTAGGCTGCTACTTCTATGACTACTATATTATTACTAATAATACTAAAACATTACCAGTTCAACCGCTATTCTACTACTGTGTCTGCTACTACTTTGCTGCTGCTAGCTGCAAGTACTATTACTACCACTATTACTGTCATACTGCTGTCATTGCCACTGTATTCTCACACAGCAGTTACAGAGCATCACGGTTTCTTCTCCCGTTCAGTAGAACTAGGGAAGTGTGAAAAGCTTAATGGTGTAGTTTGTAGTTACACACGTATGCATGAGTACGCTACTGACACACACACTATATATGATTTCATACATTAAGTAGTGAAATGGTGTGCAGGATAATAAAAGGAGGTCAGGGTTGAGGTCAACTCAATTCCAAATTCATTTAACCAATCCACTTCCTGAATTGGACGTTTTCCCATTGCTTTCAATTAGGATTTTCCACTTCAGTTCATCGTAGACAGTGCCGGCTCTAGCCTTTTGGGGGCCCTAAGCAACATTTTATTTGGGGCCTCCTTTACCCTAGCAGTCAAGGGATCCCTTGCAGATGGGGGCCCCTTAGTGGCCTGGGGTCTTAAGTGACCGTTTATGTTGCTTATGCCTGGAACAGGCCCTGATCGTAGAGGTTTGAATGTATTTCCCTCTGTTTGACATGGTTGGAGCCTTCAGTAATTTACCTCCTGCCTGAAATCTGCTGGTGAACCCGTGTTGTCAACCACTCCCCTGGGTGCTGTCTCTGACGATCTGAAAAGCACAAGTGTGACCAGAGCTGATTGATTTTCAATGCGCCATGAGTTCGTTCGGGGTGTGTACAGCTGTGAAAAGTGTTGGTGGTGTGTATGTGTGTGCTCACGTGTGTGACAGCTTGCGTGCGTGAAAGAGGTTAACAGATGGGCTAGCCTGCATTTAATGCTGAATCGGGCGTTTCATCTCCTTAGTGAATATTCGAGAGTTCCATTTCCACTGCGGATCGTCTTGTTAACATGTTTTATGTTGGTAATGCCCTGGCGGGGAGAACGAATGAAGGGAACATTACTGGAGATCCATTGTGACTCGAACTTGAGCTGAATCTTGATGCTGAACGGCCGCACAGATGAATCTAAAAGAGAGGATTGAGTTACTATCGAAAGGAGCTGGATAGATTTATGGCAATCTAACGAACGCTAGACCGTAAATTTTAGAAAAATTATTCCAAGTACTGGACAGTCCATTTCTTACAGTCACCCCATTGGTTCTGAGAACACATTTGCTGGAGAGCTACTTGGTATGTAGGAAAGTGCTAGACTTGTGCTCCCGTGAGTTGGGTTATTGATCTCTGTGGTGGTGAGGGTAGTGGCAGAGAAGAGGTTTCATAAAAGTGTGAAGATTAAAACCTGCGTGATGGTGAGTCACTGTGGACTTACTGTGGACTGTGGACTTACTGTGAACTGTGGACTTACTGTGAACTGTGGACTTACTGTGAACTGTGGAGTCACTGTGGACTTACTGTGGACTGTGGACTTACTGTGAACTGTGGAGTCACTGTGGACTTACTGGGGACTGTGGACTTACTGTGGTCTCAACTCTTGCCTCTGTTCTCCCTCTACGTGCCTCTATTGACCCACCTCTGACCTCTACTCCTGTCAACCCAGCTTTGACCTCATCACAATCCTTATATCCGCCCACTTCCGACCTTTCCTCCTCTCTCTAACCTCTGACCTCCCCATCCCTCTCTCCACCTACGTCTGACCTATCCGTCTCTCTAATCTCTGATGTATTCCTCATCCTTCTCTCCATCTACCTCCTACCTGTGTCACCTCTTTATTGCCTCCATCTCAAGGTATGACACACAGAGCCCTACACAAGTATTGGGACAGTAAAGTCAAATTGGCTAACTTTGCTGTACGCTCAAAGCATATGAAAATACAATTAAAGGATGAATATGAAGCAAAATTACAGAATGTCACCTTTTAATTCTGTCTGTTTGAACACTTGTATGTTTTACCAACTAAGACTAAAACTATTAGCACTGTCAGAGTTCCATCCCCCCATTTAATGTGAGTATAAGTATTGGGATATTTGGCTCACAGGTGTTACTGATTGATCAAGGGTTTCCTGTTGCATTGATTGTTCACTCATATAAGAGTTTTGAATGTGTAGTCTCAGTTCTATCTCTTCCTTCTCATTTGGAGTCTGCGTTTGGTTTCAGTAGGTGTTATCGGGGGAAAAGCAATCAATTTGAATACATTAACTAAAAAACATTAACTAAAGTAGAACTATAGCACTAAATTTGGGAATAGCCAAATCAAAACTTTTGAATGTCCTGAAAAAGAAAGAAACCACTAGGGGTCTTCAGCCATAAGCAATGCTCAGATCAGCAAAGGAAAATAAAAGCAGACGATGAAAGAAAAATGACCAGAGCTCTGAAAAACTACCCTAAAATAAGTGTCAGTGAAATTACCATCAACCTCAAGAATGCTGAGGGGAAAGTGTCGCAATCCACTGTTCACAGAAGACTGGCAGCAGAATTACAAAGGCTGCACTGCAAGCTGCAAACATCTGATCAGCACCAAAAAAGGTCAGATTAGAATTAGCTAAAAAGTACGTACATTCAGCCAGTACAGTTTTGGAATAGAGTTTTATGGAGAGATTAGATGAAGATGCAGCTTTATTAAAGTGATGGAAAGGCAAAAAAGTGTGGATAAAAAATGGAGCTGAAGATTATCCAAAGCGTACCACCTCATCTCTGAAGCTTGGTGGAGGTAGTGTGTTGGCATGGGCATTCTTGGTTGACTTATCTTTATGGATAATTTAACAAATGCTGGCCGCAGCAGAATGAATTCAGAACTGTACAGAAGCACCTAGGCTTCCATTGTGCAAGAAAATGCCAGCAGGCTCATTGAGTGTGCTGCATAGGAATCTGCACAGAATGACTGCAGCACTGCTGATTCTCTGTCTGTGAGGGTGATTTATATGTTCTAAGTCAGAGATTTACGCTGTTGAGTGAAAGTCTTAAGTGGAAAACAAACTTTAATTTAGTTAAGATTGCAATTTTCCATCAAATTCATAGAGGTCAATTGTCTGTTATGGATGTTTTCAAATATTGCAGATTTCCTGATTACAATACATTATTTTTTTTCCAGTCAGTTGGAATCATTCAAAAAGGTCAGAAGATGTCATATTACCTCAGAATTGTATATTACAAGTATTAAAATAAATAATCCTGTCCCAGTCAGACCCAGATTGTAGAACATATACCCAAAATGAAAGGCACTTTAATTTGTTGGTCTATTTTGTTGCACTAACTTCTCATCTGCATAACTAACACTTGGGGGAAAGCTAGGATTGATAAAACAAGGCCTATGAACTTACTAAAAGCCAAGAAAGATGCTTGACAGAAATTCCTTGACTAAAGGTCATTCACTGGTAAAAGAAAGTCTGCACTCCAAAATATAAACCTTAAGGTAATAATTAGGAAAATGGTTTAAGTTATTTTTGTTATTTGGGGATTTCTTCGCTTGGAATCATCTTTATGTGCTTTGATATTGTGGCCCCGTTGATAATTTTCATTCTTCCTGGATAGCACAGTCTTTTGGTGAACCATCAACTACCAGGAAATGAGGTTCTCTTTAATTAGCCTAAGGCCTGTGATGATGTTGTTGTGGCGGTCTGATGTATCGCTCACTTGCAGGAACACACACACACACACACATTCCCCCACACACAATTTCACTCTCTCAGCATATTAGCCTTGTAGCTTTTTCTCTGCTACTGAAGAGAGCTATGAACTCCCATGGCCCACAACCCCATTCCTATACCACGACCACACACAGAGAGACAGACAAAGAGCAGGCACAGTCAAGCTCCTATCCTCCCATGTTGATTCAGCAGTCTACCCTATGTACTACTGCACAATGTTATACTGCACTATATAACACTGCACTATATAATGCTGCACTGTGTTACTGCAGTATGTACTACAGCACTATTCAGTACTGCTGTATGTACACTGAACAAAATTATAAATGCAACACTTTTGTTTTTGACCCCATTTATCATGAGCTGAACTCAAAGATCTAAGACTTTATGTACACAAAAGGCCTATTTCTTTCAAATATTGTTCACAAATCAGTTTAAATCTGTGTTAGTGAGCACTTCTCCTTTGCCGAGAGAATTCATCCACCTCACAGGTGTGGCATATTGAGATGGGGATTAGACTGCATGAATATTGCAGAGGTGTGCCTTAGGCTGGCCACAATAAAATGCCACTCTAAAATGTACAGTTCCATCACACAGCACAATGCCACAGATGTCGCATGTTTTGAGGGAGCGTGAAATTGGCATGCTGACTGCAGGAATGTTGTCCGTGAATTGAATGTTAATTTCTCTACCATAAGCCGCCTCCAAAGGCATTTCAGAGAATTTGGCAGTACATCCAACCGGCCTCACAACTGCAGACCACATGTAACCATACCAGCCCAGGACATTCACATCCAGCATCTTCATCTCCAAGATCGTCAGACACCAGCCACCTGGACAGCTGCTGTAACAATCAGTTTGCAGGACCAAAGAATTTCTGTACAAACTATCAGAAACCGTCTCAGGGAAGCTCATCTGCATTCTCGCCATCTTCATCTGGGTCTCGACCTGACTGCAGTTCGTCATCGTAACCGACTTGAGTGGGCAAATGCTCACATTCGATGGCTTCTTGCACTTTGGAGATGTGTTCTCTTCACGGATGAATCCCGGTTTACACTGTACAGGGCAGAAGTGGGTGAGTGGTTTGCTGATGTCAACGTTGTGGATTGAGTGGCCGAGTGGGCCAATTCCTGGAAGCTGAAACATCCCAGTTCTTGCATTGCCAGCATACTCTCCAGACATGTCACCCATTGAGCATGTTTGGGATGCTCTGGATCGGCGTATACCACAGTGTGTTCCAGGTCCTGCCAATATCCAGCAACTTCGCACAGCCATTGAAGAGGAGAGGACTGACATTCCACAGGGCACAATCAACAACCTGATTAACTCTATGCGAAGGAGATGTGTTGGGAGGCAAATGGTGGTCACACCAGATACTGACTGGTTTTCGGACCCCCCGTACCCCCCCAATACAGTGAAACTACACATTTTAGAGTGGCGTTTTATTGTGGCCAGCCTAAGGCACACCTGTGCAATAATCATGCAGTCTTATCCCCATCTTCATATGCCACACAAGTGAGGTGGATGGATTATCTAAAGGAGAAGTGCTCACTAACACAGATTTAGACAGATTTGTGAACAATATTTGAGAGAAATAGGCCTTTTGTGTACATAGAGCAAGTCTTAGATCTTTGAGTTAAGCTCATGAACAATGGGCATGTAACTATTTTAAAGATGTTTCTGAATGACAGTTCATGTAAGGAAAGTGATTAATTGAAATACATTCATTAGGGCTTCATCTATGGATCTCACATGTCTGGTAATGCAGATACAGTATCTCACAAACGTGAATACACCCCTCACATTTTTGTAAATATTTGATTATATCTTTTCATGTGACAACGCTGAAGAAATGACACTTTGCTACAATGTAAAGTAGGGAGTGTACAACTTGTATAACAGTGTACATTTGCTGTCCCCTCAAAATAACACAACACACAGCCATTAATGTCTAAACCGCTGGCAAAAAAAGTGAGTACACCCCTAAGTGAAAATGTCCAAATTGTGCCCAAAGTGTCAATATTTTATATGGCCATCATTATTTTCCAGCACTGCCAAACCTTTTGGGCATGGAGTGCACCAGAGCTTCACAGGTTGCCACTGGAGTCCTCTTCCATTCCTCCATGACAACATCACGGAGCTGGTGGATGTTAGAGACCTTGCGCTCCTCCACCTTACGTTTTGAGGATGCTTCCCAGATGCTCAATAGGCTTTAGGTCTGGAGACATGCTTGGCCAGTCCATCACCTTTACCCTCAACTTCTTTAGCAAGGCAGTGGTCGTCTTGGAGGTGTGTTTGGGGTCGTTATCATGTTGGAATACTGCCCTGCGGGCCAGTCTCCGAAGGGAGGGGATCATGCTCTGCTTCAGTATATCACAGTACATGTTGGCATTCATGGTTCCCTCAATGAATTGTAGCTCCCCAGTGCCGGCAGCACTCATGCAGCCCCAGACCATGACACTCCCACCACCATGCTTGACTGTAGGCAAGACATATTTGTCTTTGTACTCCTCACCTGGTTGCCGCCACACACACTTGACACCATCTGAACCAAATACGTTTATCTTGGTCTCATCAGACCACAGGACATGGTTCCAGTAATCCATGTTCTTAGTCTGCTTGTCTTCAGCAAACTGTTTGCGGGCTATATTGTGCATCATCTTTAGAAGAGGCTTCCTTCTGGGACGACAGCCATGCAGACCAATTTGATGCAGTGTGCTGTGTATGGTCTGAGCACTGACAGGCTGACCCCCCACCCCTTCAAACTCTGCAGCAATGCTGGCAGCATTCATATGTCTATTTCCCAAAGACAACCTTTGGATATGACGCTGAGCACATGCACTCAACTTCTGTGGTCGACCATGGCAAGGCCTGTTCTGAGTGGAACCTGTCCTGTTAAACCGCTGTATGGTCTTGGCCATCATGCCGCAGCTCAGTTTCAGGGTCTTGGTAATCTCCTTATAGCCTAGGCCATCTTTATGTAGAGCAACAATTCTTTTTTTCAGATCCTCCGAGAGTTCTTTGCCACGAGTTGCCATGTTGAACTTCCAGGAACCAGTATGAGGTAGTGTGAAAGCAATAACACCAAATTTAACACACCTGCTCCCCATTCACACCTGAGACCTTGTAACACTAATGAGTCACATGAAACCAGGGAGGGAAAATGGCTAATTGGGCCCAATTTGGACATTTTCACTTAGGGGTGTAATCACTTTTGTTGCCAGCGGTTTCGACATTAATGGCTGTGTGTTGAGTTATTTTAAGGGGACAGCAAATGTACACTGTTATATAAGCTGTACACTCACTACTTAACATTGTAGCAAAGGGTCATTTCCTCAGTGTTGTCACATGAAAAGATATAATCAAATATTTGCAAAAATATGAGGGGTGTACTCACTTTTGTGAGATACTGTATGTACCTGTAGGTCACAGATCACTTCAGGCCAGAGCATCTCAAATATTTAACAAGGTCCTTTGTGTGGGGTAGCAAAACAGTTCTGTTCAGTCAGCTATTTGATATGCTGCAACTGTCAGGTAAACAGAAAAAACTGTGTTACAATTAATTTTGATTCCCAATTTCCATCTGTAGATGTTCTATAGATAGTTTCTGGAAAGTTTGTTTATTGTATTACTATCTGTTGATGAACAACTGCTTGCAAATGTTATGGTTAGGGTTGTAGTGCATTGACAGGCATACTTTTTCGTAAGAAAATATTCTGGTATCATTCATTTTAGCATATATATTTTTCTTTAGTGTACAGTATAATTACTACTTGTGGTTGCAAATAAAAATATCCAAATACTTCCAAATATTTTTTAAGTAACTGAAAGACAGAAAATAGTTTTTGTGTCTTGGTCTGTGCAGAATGACATGCAGTACCACTCCCAATTAAGAAGACTATAATGAATAACTGCCGCTGTTTGTGTCCTATTTTCATCTCATGCATCAATGAATTCATTACATTTAATTCATGTTATACAGTATTTCTAGCATGAGATCTAAAAAACATGAGAAGGAAATGACTTTCTGCATAACAGGAGGGTAGTTATGTCCTGTCAGACTTAGTTATCCCCATGCATGACACACACACACACACCAACCCACACACATACACACACACACACAGCCCAGCAGAGGAACTGTCCTTTCCTTACTCACTGTCTTGTGGAGCTAAAATGCCTCTGTTTCATTTTACTTCACTTCAATTTGTAGTTGGACTGCAAATCCCTGGGGTCATTGGGTATGTGTGTGTGGGTTAATGTATGTGTGTGTGTGTGTGTGTGTTTCCCTAGGACAATGTTAGTTGATAGATGCACATTGACAGGTCCTCTCTCACAGATCTGTATGTGTGTGTGTGTTTGTGTCCTATGTTACTGGTTCTGTGTGTGGATGTTGTGTATCCATTATGTGTCACTAGTGTGGTTTGTGCAAAGGGAGTTGTGTGTCTGTTTGTGCACTGATAAGTGGGCTTTTCTGACTGCAGTGGCAAAGGCCACACACACATGCAGCACACTGGCTCTTTATATTCCTAATCAGACTCCAACCAGTTTTAACCTGAAACAGTTTTTCTTTTGTAATTAAAAAAAAATGTGCTCACCTTTTCCCTAGATGAAAGACTCTTCCGCTCTAACAATTTTCTATCTATTTAGGTTGTCAGCTAGTCAGTCAGACAGCTGGATGTTGAAAGAGGTATCGATGCTTTTGAAATCCATATTTGTGTCTGCACGTGTGTGTGTGTTGGAGGGACCTGAGCACAGGAGTGCCGTGTTTTTATAACGCTTATTCAGTTAGAACATTCTCATTCCTGAACTGTTCTCTCAAGGTGTTAACAGGGATTTATTTTCCTGTGAAATTTAATTCCCCTGCAGGTACTTCAGTTTCTGATTTAGATGACCTTACACACACACACACACACACACACACACAGCATGTGAACACACAACTGCACCAGATATGCTTGAGCACACACACCAACCACTGTTTTATCCAGCCTCGTTATCAGTCCAATGGAAATGAAGCTGTAGTCTTTCCAGTGACTTATGTCCTTGTGGAGATTGAAAAGATTTCCATCAACCCCCAGGACATTTTCACAAAGATTTTAAGTCGTTGTGATTTTAACACAATGTTTTGTAGCGCGTCCTCCCAACTCGCTTTAGTCACAACCCATTTTGATCTTATCCCTGTTAGACCCACAGACTGTATGTTCAATGCAAACAAATCTCACATGGGTGTGTATGTGTATTTAGCTTTAGGTGGGAGTCGTTCAGGGAAGGAGGGTGTCAACAGGGCTGATATTGATATGATGTAATGTCAAGCTGTGCGGGTGTGTGTATGTGTGTTTGAAGGTGTGTGTGGAAGTGGATCATATCTAAATGCCTCATGTTTTATTGGATGACATTCAGAATCAGTTAATTGTCATGTCCACATGCCTTCACATTGACTTTGACCATTCATTTACACTACCACCTCAAACCTACCTACCCAGTTGTGTTTGTGTGTTTGTGTGCATGGGTGTGTGTTTTTGGGTGTGTGCATATGTTTGTGTGCTACTGTACATGGTTGTGTGTGACAAAATGGTTTATTGAGTATTGGAAACATGTTGGAACGCTGTACTGTATGTAAGCAATAAGGCATACTGGGCTCTGGTATATTGCCATTATACCCCAGCTGTTCTTAGGCAAAATGCAACGCGGAATGCCTGGAAATATTGCTTAGCTGTGGAATATTGACAATATATCACAAACCCTGAGATACCTTATTGTGCTTATGAACACAATTACAGCAGTAAAAAGAAATGTGATGTCATACCTAGAATCTCATATACAATGGCTATCAGCCAATCAGCATTCTGAATTTTAACCACATAGTTTATTACAGACCATATATTACAACAGGTGTAATCAGATATTGAAGGAAACATTTATTTCCAGCTAATTTAGTTTTAGATTTATATTAAAACATACAGTTGGGGTTAGTGTTAGAATTAGTGCTATGTTAAGTTTAGACTTTAGAGTTAAGGTCAGGGTTGGAGGGTTTTCTTGTCCCCACAAGGATATAAATACAAAAGCATGTGTTTATAACTGCCTTTACCGTTTAGTCTTTAGATGTGTTATGCAGTTGGTCAAACAATATAATAATCTATCTTAAATGGTATGTTAATGTCATGTATTTCTAAATTATGGTACATTCAGCTCACCATAAATCTAGCCTGCTATAGTGTTTTGTTACAGTTAGGCCAGTAGCCAAATGGTAAACGTTTCACATTATAGATTTCACATATATTAGGATTAATTCCTAAAAAAATCTGATGAAAATGTATACATTTATATGCTTCACTGGACAGGAAAGTAGTGAAAGAAATAGGAGAGAGTTTTGCTGAAAGAGCAGTGGGCTGGATTTGAACCCTTGCTAGACCAGAGGCATCGACTTAGACTTCTGGACCACTCTTGATTTGTATTTAAATATAGATATATGTATTTCTTGATTTGTATTTAAATATAGATATATGTATTTCTTGATTTGTATTTAAATATAGATATATGTATTTCTTGATTTGTATTTAAATATAGATATATGTATTTCTTTTTAAATACTGATGTCAGAAATGTATAATGTGATTATGGGCCACTGAGAGGCAAAGTGGTCGAAGTCACTCACCCGCATTGCAGCTGCGTCATTGCAGCCCAGAGTTTAAATCCTGTTTGTGGCATACTGACAGTGCCGGGGGTTCCACACAGGGCTGCACAAATCGTCTCAGTGACGACCGGACATCAACAAATTGTGGGGAGTGAAAAACAATCTGTCATATTTGAACCTTGCAGTGCTGGTTTTTATTTGTTAGGTGAATATGTTGTGTATCCTAACAAGATGTGGTTGTTTGTCTCTCCTCAAATTAAATTCACCAGTAACACGTTTCAACCTAATACATGTCTGTCATTTAATAACTCAATGCCATTGTTAGATAGGAAAAATGTACCAATCTATTTCATATGATATTTCAATTAAAAAAGCATTTCTGAAGATATATGGTATATGTTCTGCATCCCCTCCATGCTTTTTATACCGTTGAAACTTCTGTGAGCAGGTTTCACCTCATTAAGACATCATCTGTAATCCTTGTAACCAAGTCAAGGGGACCTTGTCATTTTGTTCATGATACATTAATCCATTTGAAGGTGGTTCCCGCATATATTACAAAATGTAATCCCCTCTTCCTCCACTCTTTCTCATCTCTCCCTGTGCTTCCTTCTATCATTTTATACACAGCTCTTCAACTTGTTCAAGACTCTGTGACACGGTAAGCTGGTTATACACAGCTGTTC
This sequence comes from Esox lucius, assembly GCF_011004845.1. Classification (NCBI taxonomy): domain Eukaryota; kingdom Metazoa; phylum Chordata; class Actinopteri; order Esociformes; family Esocidae; genus Esox; species Esox lucius. The sequence continues at coordinate 9,559,152 of NC_047582.1, forward strand.
TTGGTGATACAGTGAGGGTGTTATACATAGCTGTTCTAGAACGCTGGTGATATGGTGAGAGATGTTATACACAGCTGTCCTAGAACGCTGGTGATATGGTGAGAGATGTTATACACAGCTGTTCTAGAACGCTGGTGATATGGTGAGAGATGTTATACACAGCTGTTCTAGAACGCTGGTGATATGGTGAGAGATGTTATACACAGCTGTTCTAGAACGCTGGTGATACAGTGAGTGATGGTATACACAGCTGTTCTAGAAGCTTGGTGATACAGTGAGTGATGGTATACACAGCTGTTCTAGAACCTTGGTGATACAGTGAGTGATGGTATACACAGCTGTTCTAGAACCTTGGTGATACAGTGAGTGATGGTATACACAGCTGTTCTAGAACCTTGGTGATACAGTGAGTGAAAGTATACAATGTCTATGAGATAAGGGAAGACACATGGTGTCAGGATGTCACACCATTGAAGAACGGTCCTTTACTCCTCGGCCCATCCCCCCTGCTCTGCCTTCAACCCACTAATGTCACACTCTTTCGTGCGTTGACAGCAATCAGTCAGGTTGCCATGCCGCCTGCTGTCACAGCAACCCCTGACATTTCCAATCAGTGGGGAGAAAACATTTATGAGGGGATAGGATGGGCCAAACAGACGAGAGAGAGAGCTAACAACGTGATAAAAACACAAGGAAACAGCTTGACTGAGTAATGATGCTTCAGTTTCAGTTCACTGGATACCTACAGTATATGCTGCTGTACTTTACCTTGAATACACCCCCCCAAACCAAAGTATACATAACTGTATATATATATATATATATATATATATATATATATATATATATATATATATATATATATATATATACAGACTGTTCCCTAAACACAGTATTACAAGAAGTATGTGTCTATCTAAGTGCCCACTCATTTTCTAGTCGTTTCATTCAAAATCATGAAACCATCCGGCATCTAAAAGGCTGTTTGTAAACCTCGGTCCAGAGAAGTCCCAGCAAACACTGAAAACCTGCTGATGTAAAGGACACTACTCTGGATGTTCTCTTTGACTGTTTTCTAAGCTGGCCATTATAATGATGAGTGCCTCCGTTCCTTGTTCAGTAAAAATATCCAGAGGCATGTTCAGTTCCTACAAGCAGGGAATTGAACCTTGAATATTGAACAATCATATTGAACCTAGAGTACAGATCACTCCAGAGGCGACAGCTGACATTTCAAATTCTGAGCGTTTTGTGTCTTTTAGTGCTCATTCATCCTTGTATTTCAAGTGTGTGTGTTTCTCCTGGCCTGGGATGGTCCAGGGGTCTTGTGTGTGTTTCTCCTGGCCTGGGATGGTCCAGGGGTCTTGTGCGTGTTTCTCCTGGCCTGGGATGGTCCAGGGGTCTTGTGTGTGTTTCTCCTGGCCTGGGATGGTCCAGGGGTCTTGTGTGTGTTTCTCCTGGCCTGGGATGGTCCCGGGGTCTTGTGTGTGTTTCTCCTGGCCTGGGAAGGTCCCGGGGTCTTGTGTGTGTTTCTCCTGGCCTGGGAAGGTCCCGGGGTCTTGTGTGTGTTTCTCCTGGCCTGGGAAGGTCCCGGGGTCTTGGCCGCGGCCTTCGGTGCACATGTACTACTACAGTGTGGGTTCTGTTGTGTGTCATGCATGGGGATATAATGTAAAGCAAAACAACACTCCAAAAATAAGTCTTCTGACATGTGTTTGTTAAATAAATTGATGCTCTGTTGTGTATCATTTCAGCCAGAAGTTTTGAAAAGCAGACACACAGACCCATCTATGTGTTTTTTTTTGTGTTAAGTCGTTCATTTGGTACAACACGTGAGGTGTGTCCTCTGAGGGGTGTATTATGTCCCCTCTGTGTATTTCAGGTCAGTCACCACAATGTACCAGCAGAGGAGCGGAGGTCACGCAGGGGGTCCGCAGGAGGTGGAGCTAACAGACGAGGAGAAGGAAATCATCAACAGTGTCCTGGCCCGGGCCGAGACTATGGAGGCCATGGAGCAGGAGAGGATCGGGTGAGACCAAGTGATACAACTTGAAATATGTGTGTGTGTGTTTGTGGGCATACTGTGTGTGATTTCTCCTGTCTAGGCGGGGGGTGAACTGGAAAGAAGACAGCATGGACACACAGTCAGTCTGTCTGTTTTTAGTGTGTATTTACTGTGTGTGTGTGTCGCCCAGGCGTTTTGCCACTAGGTTGGACAGTATGAGGAAGACAGCGTGTGGAGACGGTCAGTCTCGCTGTCTGCTTTGTGGAGAGACTTTTGGCCAGCAGGGAGTCACATCTGTGCTCTGTTCCCACTGCAAGAAGGTAACAACAGCTATCATAGGGCCCTGTGGGGCTTTCGGCTGGGCCTTGTTGCCTTGCGTTCTACTTGCTATTTCGTGTTGTTTTGAGCACAGATCGCTATCAGTGGTTCGGTGTAGCGACATGATGTCTGAGCCCTGTGTGTGTGTGTTTCTGCCCATAGCACATGTGCAGTAAGTGTGGTATTCAGAACAACAGCCGTTCATCATGTCCAGTGTGGATCTGTAGGATCTGCAGTGAACACAAAGAGGTGAGGGGGTTGAGACACACTGGGGGTTTGAAGAAAAAACATTATCCTTTTATTGTCATTTGTACATGCACACATTCACACACACACATTTTTATTTTTCAATCTCCATATCATATATATGATATATATGATATATGACATAAATGAAAACGAGAAAAGATTGTGTTTTTTTACCATGAGAATGTAAATGTAGAGAGAAAAAAAGAATGGAGGAGATGAAGAAGTGAAAGATAAAGAGGTGAGGAGAAGAAAGGGTAGGATGGGAAAACAGAAGGGTGATGGATTCAGACTCCACATGTTTTTTATTGTCTTGGTCACTACAGCATGTATTGCTGACATGTATTGCTGACCCATGTTTGGTGAGACCTCTCCCTCGGGGAACCTTTCAGGAAATGGACGGTCAGATAACTAATCTGTTAAGTTCTCTTCCCCCAATCCCCACCCTCTCTCCATCTCATTTGTTTTCCCTCCATCTAATTACATTACATCTCTCTCTCTCTCTCTCTTCGTTTGTTCTCTGTATCCGTTTCTCCATGTGTAGATGTTGAAGCGTTCTGGAGCGTGGTTCTTTAAGGGCCAACCCCAACAGGTCCTCCCCACCCCGCTACCTATCAGCAGGCCCAGAGGGACGGCTTCTGAGCGACCCCCTATTCAGCCCCCTCCACAGGCCCATTCCCAGCCAGAGCCCAGTACCCAGGAGCACGCAAATCAGCAGAGGCTGTCTGATAGTTGTAATAACAACACACAAAACAAAGGTGATGAGTGGACACGCGGTAAACAAATACTGAGGAACTAGAATTTCATCTACGGATGGTGTGAGCCAACGTGTTAGCATACGGTTAAATGTTTAGCGTCAGGGACAACACTGACATCTCAAAACAACCAAGCATCTAACTGTAAGTGTGTCAGTGTAACGGAGATTGCTACGTGAATAAAATGTCAAGTCTTTCATGTTCCTTTCTCCCGTCTTGCCTCAGAACCCACCGATGAACCCCAGTACTCCAAACCTGAGCCCCAGGACCCAGAGAGCTGTAAGGCTGGACAGACACTAGGGGGCGTTCCTGAAACCCAGGCCATCCCTGCCACGGACGAGGAGGTGGGGGTGAGGATGGAGAGACAGTCTATTCTAGGCTCCAGACCTCCCACAGCCAGGGGAAGAGAGAACTCACCAGGCTTCGCTGACGCGGCCCTGCCACAGGGTACGACTGAAGGGACACCTCACCCAAACTACAAGGCCACGTGTTTACTCAGCCTGACAGCACTGCACGGGGGAGGAGACGCAGCTTTAGTTTTGCTCACCGAAGGGATTTGTAATCCCTTCTATTTTGAGTCTGAGAATGACTAAATAGCTGTGTTTTCGTTCCCAGCCCCTGTACCGGTGGAAAGCCGATACCGTCAGCCGAGGGAAGACAGATCACAGGTGCCAGGCAGGGATGAGAAACCCTCGCTTGCCCCCAAACCTGCCCCGGCCCCACCCCCCGTTCCCACGCCTGTCGACAACGACGACAACGAGTATGACTCCGACGAATCCAGTAAGTGTGTTCGTACCTAATAATATAGATTCCTTCTTATTGATTTCAATCACTTCAAATATTTAAATGACTTCCCTCTCCCTAAACATGACCGTCCGCATATTGTGCACATAACAATCAATCTTTATCTGCCCTCTGGGAAGATAAAAACAACAACAACATAAAACATACAGTTTTGTATGGTCTCTCTGCTCTCTGGTAATCTGTCGTTCCCCCTCTCTCTCCCTGTTAATCTGTCATTCCCTCTGTCTCTTTCTCATTGTTAATCTGTCATTTCCACTCTCTCTCACTGGTAATCTATCATTCCCCCCATCTCTCTATGTTGCTGTTAATCTGTCGTCCCATCTATTTCTCTCTCTCGTCGTTCTTGTGTTCTGTTCATCAGCCACCCTTGGGCTCCTGGAGTTCACTCTGCTTTATGAACAGGACAACAGCGCTCTACACTGCAACATAATAAAAGCTAAGGTATACACACACACATGCACACAAACACACGCACATATACACAAACACACACACACAAGGTACTAACTATGTGATGGAGGGCACCCTGAATGATACATATGTAACAAAATGCACACTGCTTGACTGCTGTGAAGCAAGGTTGATAAGCACAGTATCAGTCAGGAACTACAGTAGCCAGTTGTTCTAATGTTCAGCAGAGGTTGGTCATGTAGCCATTGTTTTGGTTCTACAAAGCTGTGTCCCTCAAAAATATAAAAAATAAAGGATTTATAATAGTTCTACATGATCGTTATCATTTTTAAACAGTTTCTTCTCAAATGCTGCCTCATATAGCATTTCCTACTACTACTGAGCCAGAGGAACACGTATTAATCCTGCCTTAGAATTAATTGCGGTCAGCAGGTCAAGCGAACTACTAAATTGAATGAATCACTCGGGAAAACTAGTCACTGAATTGATTTAAAAAGAACAAATCGTTTGCGTTTTGGAGTCTGGGAACAGGCATGTTGTGTTCTCTCTCCGTGCCCTGGGATCTGTCCCTTAAGACGCTGCCGTTCTGTTGGTTGAGTTCAGGCCGCATTGTGCGACATGTCTGCGCTAAAATGCCCATACAATGAATGACTGCGCAAGCAAGTGCATGCGCACTACGGTTACACCCCTAGAATATCACTAGGGTTACCCCCCCCTGGAATATCACTAGGGTTACCCCCCCCTGGAATATCACTAGGGTTACCCCCCCCCCCCCCCCCCCCCCGGAATGTCACGGTGTAATTGGCACTCTGCACACACGGCACGCTGTGCCCCCAGATTCACATAAACCTCTTACACTGCCGCCTCTAATGCCATGAAAGGGTCATCTGAAGGTGGATATTCTCTCTCCTCTGCTCCTCTTCCTGTCAGGGTCTGAAGCCCATGGACTCTAATGGTCTTGCAGACCCCTACGTCAAGCTGCACCTCCTCCCAGGGGCCAGTAAGGTAACTTCAACCCTTCTGCTGTTCTGTAATGTTGTCAGTTTGTCGTAGGTCCGCCCACTTGTTTTTTAAATGAAACCTTACTGGTTTTCTGTATGTTTTTTGTGATGGGACAGGAAATGCTCCCCACTTCTCCACCTTAAGATTGATGTCTCAGCTGTTAGTTTGCCCCAATCACAATTCCTGTGGTCCATCATTTCCTGCAATCTCAGGTGTGGATGACAACCAACAAGAAGGTTCACCAGGGGATATACCATTTGCAGCAGCTGATGAAAACTAAATTTTCCAATTAATCCTGATCTGTCTTTACCCATCGATTGTAGAGTCCATTTCCAAGTCCTCCATCACTGGGTGGTGGGAATCTAAAAAGTGCAGATATCAGCACAGATATCTCAATAGCGAGAATAGTGGACAAAAAGTTAACAGTGTCTGAGGGTTCATCTTGGGGGAGGGGGGCTGCAGTAACCCTAACACCCCTACTTCCAGGGGCCATGTACAAGACTATGGGTAGAAAGCATTGAAGGGCACGCAGGCAGTGCAGGTTAGTTGTGACCAAAACCTCCTGCCACTTGAGTCTCCACCCCCCCCTTTCGTTGGCCCTCAGCATTCGACCATCCGGGGTTGGTTCTAGGTATAAGCGACATAATAGGTAACTTAGGGCACCTGACCACTAGGGGGCCTCAGACTACTAGGGACCCTTCGGGGAGAGGGCCCCAAATAACATTTTATAGCCGGTCTTACAGCCATCTGTCCCATTTTGATTCTGAGGAAGATGAAAGGACGGTAGAAGAGTTTCCCAAAGCTACACATATGTGCCAAGGCCTGTGACTTTAACAGCTGGGACACACATCAGCCCTGTGTCTCTGCAGCCTTCTGACACAGATGTTCCCATGGTGACGTCATCATCCTGCAGAAAGTTAACAAGAATATTTTTCTTTTTCTTTCTTTGTCTCCTCCATCTGTCTCCCTCTGTCTTCTGCTCCACTTCTCCCCCAACTTCACCGGTCCTCCCACCCCTCTCACCTCCTCTCTCCCCTCCCTGTCTCCTCCAGTCCAACAAGCTGCGTACTAAGACCCTGAAGGGGACTCTGAATCCAGTATGGAATGAAACTCTGGTGTACCATGGTATCACTGACGATGACATGCAGCGCAAAACCCTCCGGTAAATACAGGCCCAACCACAGCAACTAACCCTGACTGTGACCCACTGGAAATTCAGTAATCGGAAATTACCTTAAAATGATTGCATTTCAACAATAAACGGTTATGTTGACATTGGCCTAGTTTTGAGAGTCGCTCTATATTTACGTTGGTAATATTTCCCAGAGCTCAACGGAAAGTATCTTTTTATTTTTTAAATGTCCCGAGAGAAAGAGAGTAAAAACTCCTTCCGTTGCTCTCAGGCTGTCAGTGAGTGACATGGACAAGTTCGGACACAATGAGTTCATAGGAGAGACTCGCGTGGCTCTGAAGAAGCTCAAAGCCAACCAGAAGAAGAACTACAGTGTGTGTCTAGAGAGGGTGATCCCGGTAAGAACTACAACAGGGTTTGTCCATGAAGTATTTGACTGCCGGGGGAAGGCTGTTATACTGAACCACATGTTCACTGTGGATCCTGATGTGTTAACCCCCCCTAGGTGAAGAAGACTGGCACGGGAGGCTCAGCCCGCGGCATGGCTCTCTACGAAGAGGAGGTAACTCCTAAGACAAGGCCTGACAGGGTGTACACGTCACCATTTAGTTACACAGGCCTCTCAGGGGGATTACATAGTAGCTGAATGCTGAAGGCATCTGTCTTATTTCTTTACATTGAAAGATATATATATATATATATACACAGTGTGGAGAACAAGTATTTGATACACTGCCGATTTTGCAGGTTTACCCACTTACAAAGCATGTGGTCTGTAATTTTTATCATAGGTACTCTTCAACTGTGAGTGACGGAATCTAAAACAAAAATCCAGAAAATCACATTGTATGATTTCTAAGTAATTAATTCGCATTTTATTGCATGACATAAGTATTTGATACATCAGAAAAGCAGAACTTAATATTTGGAGAACAGGAAGGCTTCTTAAAGAAAACCTGTGAGAGCCGTAATTCTTACTTGTTGGTAGGTGATCAAATACTCAGTGTCAAAATTTTTAGAACACTTACATTTTTCCTGTTTTTATTGAAATTCACACAGTTTAATATCTTAATGTACTCTGCAATTAAGGCAGGGGTGTCAAACCGGTTCCACGGAGGGCCGAGTGTCTGCAGGTCTTTGGGTTTTCCTTTAAATTGGTTCCCAGGTCAGACCTGAACAACCAGGTGGGGGTAGAAATTAACCAATTAGTGAACTAATTAATCAATCAGGTACAAGGTGAGAGCGAAAACCTGCAGACACTCGGCCCTCCATGGAACCGGTTTGACACCTGTGAATTAAGGCATAGAACAAATAAACAATTGGAGATAAAAAATAAATCATGGAATCTTTTTTTTTTTTTTTTTGCATTGCATTGCATCATCTTCCGCTTATCCGGGGCCGGGTCGCGGGGGCAGCAGTCTAAGCAGGGATGCCCAGACTTCCCTCTCCCCAGACACTTCCTCCAGCTCTTCCGGGGGGACACCGAGGCGTTCCCAGGCCAGCCGGGAGACATAGTCCCTCCAGTGTGTCCTAGGTCTTCCCCGGGGTCTCTTCCCGGTGGGACGGGACCGGAACACCTTCCCAGGAAGGCGTTCCGGAGGCATCCGAAACAGATGCCCAAGCCACCTCAGCTGACCCCTCTCGATGTGGAGGAGCAGCGGCTCTACTCTGAGCTCCTCCCGGGTGACCGAGCTTCTCACCCTATCTCTAAGGGATCGCCCAGCCACCCTGCGGAGAAAGCTCATTTCGGCCGCCTGTATCCGGGATCTTGTCCTTTCGGTCATGACCCAAAGCTCATGACCATAGGTGAGAGTAGGAACGTAGATTGACCGGTAAATCGAGAGCTTCGCCTTGCGGCTCAGCTCTTTCTTCACCACGACAGACCGATACATCGACCGCATTACTGCAGAAGCTGCACCGATCCGTCTGTCAATCTCCCGTTCCATCCTTCCCTCACTCGTGAACAGGACCCCTAGATACTTAAACTCCTCCACTTGAGGCAGGCACTCTCCACCAACCTGAAGTGGGCAAGCCACCCTTTTCCGACTGAGGACCATGGCCTCGGATTTGGAGGTACTGATTTTCATCCCCACCGCTTCACACTCGGCTGCAAACCGTCCAAGTGCATCCTGAAGGTCCTGGCTTGAAGGGGCCAACACGACAACATCATCCGCAAAGAGCAGAGACGAAATCGTGTGGTCCCCAAACCTGACACCCTCCGGCCCCTGGCTGCGCCTAGAAATTCTGTCCATAAAAATTACGAACAGAACCGGTGACAAAGGGCAGTCCTGCCGGAGTCCAACATGCACTGGGAACAAGTCTGACTTACTGCCGGCAATGCGGACCAAGCTCCTGCTTCGGTCGTACAGGGACCTGACAGCCCATAGCAAAGGACCCAGGACCCCATATTCCCGAAGCACTCTCCACAGGATGCCGCGAGGGACACAGTCGAATGCCTTCTCCAAATCCACAAAACACATGTGGACTGGTTGGGCAAACTCCCATGAACCCTCCATCACCCTGTAGAGGGTATAGAGCTGGTCCAGTGTTCCACGGCCTGGACGAAAACCACACTGTTCCTCCTGAATCCGAGGTTCTACTATCGGCCGTATTCTCTTCTCCAGAACCCTGGCATAGACTTTCCCGGGGAGGCTGAGAAGTGTGATCCCCCTATAGTTGGAACACACCCTCCGGTCCCCCTTCTTATAAAGAGGGACCACCACCCCGGTCTGCCATCCCAGAGGCACTGTCCCCGACTGCCACGCGATGTTGCAGAGGCGTGTCAGCCAAGACAGCCCCACAACATCCAGAGACTTGAGGTACTCAGGGCGGATCTCATCCACCCCCGGTGCCTTGCCACCGAGGAGTTTCTTAACCACCTCGGTGACTTCAGCCCGGGTGATGGACGAGTCCACCTCTGAGCCCTCATCCTCTGCTTCCTCAATGGAAGACGTGACGGCGGGATTGAGGAGATCCTCGAAGTACTCCTTCCACCGCCCGACGACATCCCCAGTTGAGGTCAACAGCTGCCCACCTCTACTGTAAACAGCGTTGGTAGGGCACTGTTTCCCTCTCCTGAGGCGCCGGATGGTTTGCCAGAATCTCTTCGAGGCCAGCCGATAGTCCTTCTCCATGGCCTCACCGAACTCCTCCCAGGCCCGAGTTTTTGCCTCCACAACCACCCAGGCTGCAGTCCGCTTGGCCTGTCGGTACCCGTCAGCTGCCTCTGGAGTCCCACAAGCCAACCAGGCCTGATAGGACTCCTTCTTCAGCTTGACAGCATCCCTTACTTCCGGTGTCCACCACCGGGTTCGGGGATTGCCGCCTCGACAGGCACCGGAGACCTTACGGCCACAGCTCCGAGCGGCCGCTTCAACAATGGCGGTGGAGAACATGGTCCACTCGGACTCAATATCTCCAACCTCCCTCAGGATCCAGTCAAAGCTCTGCCGGAGGTGGGAGTTAAAGATCTCTCTGACAGGAGACTCGGAGAGTCTGTCCAGCTTCCTCCCCCGCCATCGGATCCAACTCACAACCAGGTGGTGATCAGTTGACAGCTCCGCCCCTCTCTTCACCCGAGTGTCCAAGACATATGGCCGCAGGTCAGATGAAACGACAACAAAGTCGATCATCGACCTGCGGCCTAGGGTGTCCTGGTGCCACGTGCACTGATGGACACCCTTATGCTTGAACATGGTGTTCGTTATGGACAAACTGTGACTAGCACAGAAGTCCAATAACTGAACACCGCTCGGGTTCAGATCAGGGGGGCCGTTCCTCCCAATCACGCCCCTCCAGGTGTCACTGTCGTTGCCCACGTGGGCGTTGAAGTCCCCCAGTAGAACGATAGAGTCCCCAGTCGGAGCACTTTCCAGCACCCCTCCCAGAGACTCCAAGAAGGTCGGGTACTCTGCACTGCCGTTCGGCCCGTAGGCACAAACAACAGTGAGAGACCTATCCCCGACCCGTAGGCGCAGGGAAACGACCCTCTCGTTCACCGGGGTAAACTCCAACACATGGCGGCAGAGCTGGGGAGCTATAAGCAAACCCACACCAGCCCGCCGCCTCTCACCATGGGCAACTCCAGAGTGGTGAAGAGTAGATCCTCTCTCAAGGAGTGTGGTTCCAGAGCCCAAGCCGTGCGTAGAGGTGATCCCGACTACCTCTAGTCGGAACCTCTCAACCTCACGCACCATCTCAGGCTCCTTCCCCGCCAGCGAGGTGACATTCCACGTCCCTAGAGCTAGTTTCCGTGTCCGGGGATCGGGTTGTCTAGGCCCCCGCCTTCGACTGCCGCCCGATCCTCTCTGCACCGGCCCCTTATGGTCCCTCCTGTGGGTGGTGAGCCCACGGGAGGGCGGCCCCATGTCGCTCGTTCGGGCTTGGCCCGGCCGGGCCCCATGGGGAAAGGCCCGGCCACCAGGCGCTCGCGAACGAGCCCCAACCCCGGGCCTGGCTCCAGGGTGGGGCCCCGGCTGCGCCATGCCGGGCGACGTCACAGGACACACAATTTTCTTCTTCATTAAGGGGTTTTTGAACCGCTCTTAGTCTGACCCATCGCCTAGGACCTGTTTGCCTTGGGAGACCCTACCAGGGGCATATAGCCCCAGACAACATAGCTCCTAGGGTCACTCGGGTACTCAAACCCCTCCACCACGTTAAGGTGGCAGTTCAAGGAGAGGAATCTTTTTTTTAATAAAACTGAATCAACATTTTTGACTCATTAAAGTAGCCCCATTTTGCAGATCGCCTTGTGGCATTCTTTCTAAAATGGAAATAGAATTGTTTGGAAAGTTATTCCCAACATCGTTTCAGAAGTTCCCACAAAAGGTTGCCTTGCTTTCACCCTCCTGCCCAGTTCATCCCAAACCATTTTGATGGGGTTTATTTCTGGAGACTATGCTGGCCATTCCATGATTTGAAGCCTACCATCTTCTTCTAAGGTAGTTCTGACAGCCTGGAGGTATGTTTTTGGTCATTGTCTTGCAGCGGGATGAACCCATGACCAAGTAAATGTACACCAGAGAGTTTTGCAGGGTGCTGCAAAATGCTGTGGTAGCCGTTTTGGTTAAGGGTGCCACTCTGTGCAAGTTGTAGACTCCAGATCCAGGAAAACAGACCCATCACGTTTCCTCCTCCATGTTTAACAGTTGGTGTCACACGCTGAGGAACCATTATTTCGCCTACTCGACGGCGTACAAAAACCCTACGTGATGAACCGAAGATTTCAATTGATGCATCGGTCCATAAGACCTCCTTCCAGTCTTCAGTAGTCCATTGGCGGTGAATCCTCCCCAGAAGTCTTTTTTTCTTATTTTGCCATCTTGGGATGGTAGACCTGCCGTCTTCTCTTCACAGTTGAAACTGAGACTTGCTTACTTCTACCAGTATTAAACTGTGCTTGAAGCTGTTGTCCTGTGAAATGCCTATTATGCAAGCTGTTGACTTTCAGAAACATGTCTTTTGTTTCTGTTGTAACTTTTGGTCTGCCAGACATCTTCCTGTCAAGAGTTTCCTCCAGTTTCCAAGTTACTTTTCATGGTTTAGGAAACTGTACTCACTAACACCTTGGCTTTCTTTGCAATTTCTGTAAAGGAAAGACCTTCACTTTTAAGGGTCATAATGGTCTGTGTGTCTGTCTTCTTTTGTTAATTTTTCTTGCCATTATGATAGCAATATACAACTTCCTGCAGTACAATACTGTCCAAATAATTCTTAAGAGGGTGTAGTAACACAGTCTGTTCCAATACTGCTTTTATACAGACAGAGGGTTTGTAAGTAATCAACAAAAGTTGGGACACATGTCAGAATTGTTTGCATCAGTGTTCCAAGCTTAATTTGTTTCCACTGCTGCAGAACAGCTCTAAGTTGTTAACCCATTAAGTGTTCCCTGAGAAAGGCCTTTTATATAACTCTGAAATGTCAATTATCTTTCAGATTTTGGTAACCTAAACTTTTTTCTAACCACGTACCTTCCATTTCAGATTACTCACTGGAGTTGAACTGCTTAAATGTCTAAATAATGGAAAAAGGGGGTGTTCTAAAAGATTTGACGGGTAGTGTGTACATCTAAAGTTGAAGAGAGGGAGTATGTTTCTGCAGCCATTAGATTTATTTGCTTTGCTGTTTGTTGTTGTCTTCAAAAGATAAATACCTTTTGTAGGATTATAGACCGATCTGTTGTGAGGATCAGTAATGGAGAGATTACATACAGACATGAAAAGATTACATATATACCCGACTTTTTCACATTTTAGTCATTTAGCACAATCTGTTATCCAGCAAGACTTACAGTTCATGTCATTCAGTGCATGCTATAAACATCTGTCTTATCCTAGTGGATTTCTATCCAGTTTGCTGTCTAAATCTGTGTGTGTGTGTGTGTGTGTGCGCCCTTCAGGTGAAGGAGGATGAAGCAGAGGAGAGGGGTCGTATCCTGGTCTCTCTGACCTACAGCACTCAGCAGGGGCGTCTGATCGTGGGAGTGGTTCGCTGTGCCCACCTGGCAGCCATGGACTCTAATGGTTACTCAGACCCCTTCGTTAAGGTGTATGTACAGCATTTATATCTATGCTGAGCATCTGAAGTATATCTGTGTATAACATTTACAGAATGCATACAGTGGCTTCAGAAAGTTGTGTTATATACTATTTGTTTAATGCCTTTTTTGCTATCAATCTATACACAATATGACAAATGACTAAGTGAATTTTTTTTTTAAATAAATCTGTGCCAGTGTATTTATAATTTACTTATTTATTATCTATCATTCAGACCCATTATTCAGTACTTTGAAGAAGTTCTTTTGACAATGCTTTCAACCTTCCAGGGTATGCCTCTACCACCTTAGCATGCCTGGATTTGGGCTGTTCCTCCCATTATTCCTTGTAGATCCTCTCAAGCCCTGTCAGATTGGATGGGGAGTGTTGGTGAAATGTGATCTTCAGGAATCTTTTTCTTCATGATTTCAGAGTACATCACATGGCATATCGCATGCCTTTTACTCAAGAGTGACTTCTGTCTTACCACTCTACCATAAAGGCCTGATTGATGGAGTGCTGCAGAGATGGTTGTCCAGGCTGTCAGATTCTTTGTCACAATTTTTATTGCACGTTACTTAGTTTGGCCAGACAGCGAGCTCTATAAAGAATTTTGGTGATTCTAAACTTCTTCTATTTCACAATGATAGAGCCCACTATGCTTCTCTGAACTTTCAGTGATTCAGCAATTTTTTATAACCTTCTCTGTGTCATATGGGACCGTATGTAGACAGGTGTGTGCCTTTTTAAAGCAAGTCCAAACAATTGAATTTTCCACAGATGGACTGGAATCAGTTTCTAGAGACATGGATGAATCTGAGCTCAATGGGGAGTGTCATGGCAAGGGGTCTGAAAACTTACGTACATGAGATATTTCAATATTTTATTATTAATGAATAGGCAATTTTTTACCTTTAATTTTTATTATGTGGTTTTGTGTGTAGATTCATTATAAATTAAGTAAATAATACCAAGACATTTTGACAAGTGAAGGCATACTTTCTGAAGGCACTGTATTTGACAATGTTATATCTACACTGCATCAGTGTCTGCATATATATCTTTATATATATTCACGGACACCTGAAATGTTATAACATGCCTCACAACAGACATGATTGAGCTCACTAGATTCTCATATATTCTTGTCCTACAGCAGTACAATATTGATGGTTGATTGATGGTTGAACAAATTTATTGATTATTTCCTGTGATTGTGCCGGCAGCTGTCTGAAACCAGACATGGGGAAGAAAGCCAAAAACAAGACTCAGATTAAGAAGAAGACTCTGAACCCTGAGTTCAATGAGGTTTGATTCACAATATAACACAATATTTGGAATAAATACCCATATTTTGTTAGTACCAAGTCTTAAGGAAGATTTTAAAATTCATTTTCAGGGGGGCAGGCCTAAAATAGGATATGGTTTACAAACCTTTATCTGTTTTTGTTGCTTTGGGAAGTTTTGTCCTATGCCACAGTCACACAATATATTTTTACTAGCTTTTTTGGGTTTTAGGCTGGGTATTTGTATAATACCCCAAAAATTAGATATGGTTATTAAAACGGCAGAAACCATATTCATCATCAGGACCATAGACAGAAGGTCCAGCCAGTCAGTACCATAGGAATAATACAGTACCAAGGCTCACCTCACAGTTAATAGGTTTCATAATGGTCATTCACTATTCCCATATTTATCAAAGATGTACATCTCGACCTATATACTAGCAGTGAGACCTACAAAATAAATCAATGACATTAAGAATGCATTAAAGTGAAAAGCAAAGGTCTAAACTATATACAGTTCATTTTAACAACCTGCCAAACTACTGTAGGCTCAACCAGGGGTAAAACCAATGAATCCATAATTCTGATACAGTGGCTAGGACATGGAAGCCTAGAGGTTTTACCATTTAGATGAGTTGCTGCTTCCTCGCTGCTGTTTGAACCTTACAAGAAGTTTCTGATCCCATTTCCCTCCTAGGCTAAATCTACTTGTTAGGTCTCAAATGCCAGCTGGGCTTTTCGTTTATGTAACATATACTGCATCTTAAGGACTTTCTGCCGTAGGCCTTAATGCCCCAAATGTAAATTCATGTTTCAGTGCCAACAACGCAGTAAGCATTACTGACAAAGGTCTGATGTATCTTTGCAGAATACTGACTGGTACATTTTTGTTGCTGTCTCTTACAGGAAAGTGCAAGTCACAATAAACTCTACATCTATTGATTCAGTTTTGGTTAAATCAGGCAAAATGCTGGCCATAATTACATCCAAAATCTTTGGTCTCTCCTAATGAACAGTGTTTTCGGATATCAATGTGGAGTTTGATTTGTTACAATACAATGGGAGGGTCATGTAAAAATGTCACCTCAAGTTGCCCCATCAGTAAATAAACGTCCATTCTGTGTCTACGCACCGAGAATGGAGTATTACAGCTGGGGTTGTGTTGCAGGAGTTCAGCTATGAGATCAAACATGGTGAGCTAGCCAAGAAAACCCTGGACCTTACTGTCTGGGATTATGACCTGGGAACATCTAATGATTTCATTGGTGAGTTGGAACTATGATATAGTTAAATCCATCATTTGCATTGGTGTGTGGGGTGGCTGATTATTCCTGATTTAAGGTTTGACAAACTACTGTAAATTGTTTAGTTTTCAAGACTAATTCAAAATACTACCTTTTAAACCCCTTCAGGTGGATGTCAGCTGGGCATCACAGCCAAAGGGGAATGTCTGAAGCACTGGTACGAGTGTCTGAAGAACAAGGATAAGAAGATTGAGCGCTGGCATGTCCTCCTCAACGACAGCACTATCAAGGACACAGATGACTGAGATGTGAACTTTTTTACTTCCGTCCTCCTCATGTCTCCTCCTTCTCATGGCTCCTCCCTTTCCCTTCGCCAATTTCTCCCTCCTAGATTTATCCACCCAAAGCCATTACAATCTTCATATCAAATATATGATTTTGTCTTCCAATCTAGGTTATCCTACTTTCAGTAAAGTATTTACAATGAAAGAAAAAGGAACTGTCTCTCTTCTGTACTTACAGCATGCTCTAATTCTTCTGGATGAAAGTGGTCTGTTTCACTGATCCCTAAATCCTGGAAACCAGATTTGAATGAATAGGGTGCAATATTATGATTTCAAAAAGGCTGACTTCAGGCAACAATGTGCTGCTACACTCTCCTTCCCTACCTCAGTCTCAACTCAAGGACTCCCCACTTCCTCTCCCACCACAGACATAAATGATATGACATAGATTACATGATATGGATGCATTATATAGATGACATGACATAGATGATATGATATGGATGACATGACATAGATGACATGATATGGATGACATTATATAGATGATTTATACATGACAATATATAGATGAGAAGATATGGATTACATTATAGAGATTGCATTATATAGATATTATGTAGATGACATAATATAGATTATATCGTGTAGATGATATTATATACATGACATTATATAACTGATAACTTTATCCCTGACTACTAACCTGGACTGTGCTGTACAGTGTTATGACATGGTCATATACTTCTATAGTATTATACTTTTACACTGTGACTGCTTGGTACTAGTGAATGCTTTGCCAAAGCATATGATCTTCAGTTGTGTTACTGTATACCAACAATGTGTTCAAAAGAGCATATATGTGGATGTTATTGATGTATGAACATGTTTACATAGTGTTAGCAGTTTATGTTGATAACATGTCAGGTGTTATAGACGCATTAGCTCATCTAAGAACCATGGAATATAGAAACCTGGAATGCACGGACTTAGATGTTTCTCTCTTTCTCCTTTCCTATCTCTCACTCTCTGTCCCTCTCTTTCTGTCTCTCTGTCATAGAACAAATCAATTATTTCAAGCCTGACGAAATACTATTTAAACGGCGTGGTAGACAAGGGCATAATGCACTGCACTGCTTCTTACTGAGACAAACAGAAAACTAATGTGCACAAAATATATGCTGAGTGCGGTCTGCCCTGTCTAGATTATATGATGTATTCATTGACCTGCTGTAGGGTTAATTACTTAACATTCTCAAATGTAAAATGATCTGTGATATGTTAAACAATAATGGGATATAGAGTAAAATAAAAAATGTAACTGTAAAGATGTGTTGACATTGACTGGAATATTACTTTTATTTCCAACTACAGTATGAAGCAGATGATTTCTGGCTGTATTGGATACATGCATATGACTATAAATACAGTATCTCCCTTTTGTCATTGTCATAATGACCTCAGGAGAGAGCATGCACATTTTTAATGTTACAATCTGTGAAATCCCCTGTTTGAGTTAACCAATAGCAGCATCTGTGACATGGCAGGACCTTTGTGTGAATCA
This sequence comes from Esox lucius, assembly GCF_011004845.1. Taxonomy (NCBI): domain Eukaryota; kingdom Metazoa; phylum Chordata; class Actinopteri; order Esociformes; family Esocidae; genus Esox; species Esox lucius. Next base: position 9,576,745 of record NC_047582.1, read on the forward strand.
GGTGAGGTTTAAGCAATGGGCAGGCGCACAGGTGAACTTTGTATCTCTTGATCAACATCATATTGAACCTCTTTTCTTCTCCAACTAGGTAAAAGTTCACAGACTTTTTGGCCTGTGAAGAATCAGCCACCTTTCACTTTAGACTTTACATTTAAGTAATTGAACAGACTTGATGTTCTCTCTCTGGTATACCACCTGTGATTTAGGTTCTACATCAACATACATCAGAACTCTTTAAGAAGAAGGCCACATGAGCCTTTCTGTGTCCATAGAGCACCATTTCCTCTAACAAACCTAAACATTCAATGAGACATTCAGAGCTACTATGGATACTGGCAAACATTTTATAAGTATATCTATAAATATGTATATTTATTTAAGTGCAAAATGTGAGGTGTTTGAAGAAGGTTTTTATGTAATCCAATAATATTTCAGAAAGTACAGTTACAGTTCTATTCTTATATTTATTTTATGTTGGGTTTTATGTTGGCAGATAAAAAGGTTGGCTTTTTATCTGTGTGTATATATATATATATCTGATACACAGTTATACATACATATATATATATATATATATATATATATATATATATAAATATACACATATATATACATATATATATATACATATATATGTATATCTGTGTATCAGATATATATATATATATATATATATATATATATATATATATATATATATATATATATATATATATATATATATACAGATAAAAAGCCAACCTAAAATAAATATAAGAATAGAACTGTAACTGTACTTTCTGCAATATTATTGGATGACATAAAAACCTTCTTCAAACACCTCATATTTTGCACCAATGAGAAGACATCGATAATATTGAAATGGTTATCTTTTTATTTCCGAAGATGATAAGGATGGCAATTTATTTTAATATTTGTTTTTTATTATTATGATCATCATCCAGTATAAATAATATAATACATCATATTCATTTATTGACAATTATCAGGTTTATATGGATGTGTGTGTGTGTGTGTGTTGTAAGAGGTAGGCTACCTTAATTTGCATCAATCATGAATACAAATTCACCACACGGTCACTTCAAACGCATGGCATTACGTCATGCCAGAACGGTGGTAAAGCCCCGGCTACTACACCAGTTTAAAAGCGGCATGTCTCTCAGACATCCACAGTGTGAGCTGTTGTTAATTTGCTGCTTAGTGAAGTTGTTCAAATGCAACTTCAGATTGCAGCAATAATTAATCTTAAATAATTATGCGATAATTCTAATTAACAGCCTATGCCGAGGTGTTTCTACTAATTATTAACAATGACTGTGCATTTAATTGTCAATATTCATTAACCAAAAGGAACGTGCTTTTATTGGTGCATGAAAAATGCACATCATCTTCTTATTGTTTTCTACTTTCGGCTTATTAATAACAGGTGCTTCTCCAAGTTTGACCTCTGCAGAAGATACACGGGATTTCTGTTTCTGGATTAAAGTCACGTTGAACGGCGAGACACACGTAAACTTCCTCCGGCATGCCACCGATCCCTATTCCGCCTCCACATCACTTAATCTATACCACAGTGTGTGGTCAGTGGAAAATACATTGCTAAACTGCGTTGTGAGCGAGGACACAGCCGTTACAGACAACTACGAGTTTTTGTGTCGGGAGAAGGGCATCACCGGAGACTTCTCTGGCAGTCACGGGAAACGGTTTGATTTCAGTCTGCTGTTTGGGCCGGAAACACCGTGCGCTTACCTTAGTTCTCCAATCGTCATCAAACGTCCAGCCAGTGGAGTAGCATACGAGAAACCCAAAGAGACAAATAGTAATAGGAGGCAGGGACGGAGTGTTGCTGAGGAATTTGTCAGGTCATCAGCGATTCAAAATCACAATCGTGGGGACAGTTCTAAGATGTTGACGCACGCACACAGGCGCGTAAAAAGAGGTTTCATCGTCCCCGGTACGCTTTGGTGCGGTGCAGGAAATAAAGCAGAGACGTATGATGATTTAGGTATGTGGTTACTTTTGTATCTGTGATAACTAATCAGATCTGGTTTCCTTTATTAAGATACTCAATGTTAGCATGTTTGCTTGACAGATTTGAAATTGTGGGAGGACAACAAGGGAGGGTCTTGTTTTGAATACAAAAGTACCTATACAAGTACCTATCCCACCAACCCAAGGGGCCAGTACCAAGGTCCCCTTTTAATATAACTTGTAATTGTGGGCTTTCCAGAATAATGTGATGAAAATAGTTAATGTGCCCAGTAGTTATACAGTTTTTTTCATAATATTTCAGATTGGCCGAACCTGGATCATTTGTTGTTGCTGCTGTTGTTTTTGGTGCTCACTCTTTCCTGTTCATTTTCCCGGGGTAGGTGTGTTTGAGCAGACAGACAGCTGCTGCAGGGAGCACGACCATTGTCAGGATACCATCCTGTCGTTTGAAGCCAACTATGGAATCTTCAACAAAAACATCTTTACCCTGTCCCACTGTGACTGTGACAGCAGGTAGGCTTCATCTTACAAGTGACTCTGTGACTGAATCTCACGAGGGAACTTCAGCCTCTCAAAAACATTCTGAAAATGATGTACTTTTTCAAGCTGTGAAATGCCAGACGGAGACACGACTCTGATGAACTTGGTATCGGGTTGCCGTTATTATGTTCAGAACCTGAATGTTTGAATCTTACCCCCGTGGTGAGATCTACTGGGGCAGTGATGGAGGAGGTAGATGGAGGGAGTGATAGTGTGGGGGTTGCAGATGGAATGGGTGATGGAGGAGGTAGATGGAGGGAGTGATAGTGTTGGGGTGCTGATGGAATGGGTGATGGAGGGAGTGATAGTGTGGGGGTGCAGATGGAATGGGTGATGGAGGAGGGAGATGGAGGGAGTGATAGTGTGGGGGTGCAGATGGAATGGGTGATGGAGGAGGTAGATGGAGGGAGTGATAATGTTGGGGTGCAGATGGAATGGGTGATGGAGGAGGTAGATGGAGGGAGTGATAGTGTGGGGGTGCAGATGGAATGGGTGATGGAGGAGGTAAATGGAGGGAGTGATAGTGTGGGGGTGCAGATGGAATGGGTGATGGAGGAGGAAGTCAAGGAAGAGGTGGAGATGAGATAAAGAGAAGAAAAAGTCTGATGCTTCTTCTTGAGATTCACAGTCACAATGTCTAAGACTCAAAAGAATTGGACTTTGCTTGGGAAGTAATATTATACGTCCAGTGTGACTGTTGCTATCTGTTCATCTAATCGCCACCTGGAAAAGAGTATATCATTCAATTATGGTTTCATAAAAAGTAATGGTTTATGGTTTTACAAGTAAACATTTGGTAGCGGTGTAACTTTAGAGAAATATGTTTTATTAGTTTTTTACAAAACAGCTTCAAAATGAACAAAATATCATTGGTCCCTGTAATGAAACATAAGATAAAGACTAGGTGTGACATTTCTCAAGTTGATCCATTACATAAATTCCTTGTTAGTGTTATTAATGCGTTAACAATGTGTTGCATAGGTTTCGTGCGTGTCTACTGGGGGCAGAGGAGCGTATTTCGGACGTCGTGGGATACACCTTTTTCAACCTGCTACAGATGTCCTGCTTCGAGTTCTCCCAAAGACTACAGTGCTCTCAGAGGAGCTGGTTTGGCATGTGAGTGATGACCTCCAACACCTCACCTATGTTTGTTCACCAAGTGGATTATGTAACAACGTTGTCAACAGAGCCTGATCCTACATAGTTGCTGTCTATGGCAGGTGTCAAGAGTACGCCATGTCTTTGTACGCTGAGGTACATCCGGCCACCCCCTACAACTCCACCCAACTGGAATCTGATCTACACCCGGAGGACCAGCAAGTTGACCACACAACCCGTGCCATCTCCACCCCCACCTCCTCCGATACCTCCACCTCTCCATTCCCCTCCTCCTCTCCCTCCATCTTACCCTCCCCCACCACCACTCAGTCCCCCACCACCACTCAGTCCCCCACCACCACTCAGTCCCCCACCACCACTCAGTCCCCCACCACCTCTCAGTCCCCCACCACCACTCAGTCCCCCACCACCTCTCAGTCCCCCACCACCACTCAGTCCCCCACCACCTCTCAGTCCCCCACCACCACTCAGTCCCCCACCCATTCCCCCTCCGTCAATCCGTCCAGTGCTCGCCCAGCAGACCTCACCGCGGGGGGTCGGAGGTCAACATCAGCCACTGGCTCCCCTGTCGCCCACCCTGTCTCTGGGGAGGCCCGTCCATTCGCTCTTACCTCCGCCACGACGGGCTCCGCCTCGCCCAACTCTACCACTGGCACCATCGCTGCTACAGGTGCCCAGGGTAGCATCTCAACACCAGTCACATTAAGCTCGGCCTCGCGCCCGGGATTAGCGTCACCGGCTAAACCCACCCAACCCAATGAGGCCACTCAGCCTCAGTCTGAGCAGGACAAAGCCACCACAGGCAAGTGAAAGGGAACTTTGTCGGTCTGCCTGCCAGTCTGTCTAACGTGTCTGTCTCAAGGTGTACTTTTAAGTGTACTTGACCAAGCTGCACTACATTACATTGTGATTTCCCTGTGTCGTCTCTGTGTAGGGGGCCAGAGTGTGCATGTGTGCAATGTGTACAGAGACCTGGATGACTGCCCATTTAAGATCCCCCCTCATCAGAAGAGATACGGTCTGTTCAACCCAGAACCCAGGAGCCTCTACCACTGCACCTGTATCAGCAGGTAACTATTACTGAATAACACAGTATGAAGAGACTCCGGTCTCTGTTACAGAATAACACAGTATGAAGAGACTCAGGTCACTATTAGAGTCACACAGTATGAAGAGACTCAGGTCACAATTACAGAATAACTGTATGAAGAGACTCAGGTCACTATTACAGAGTAACACAGTATGAAGAGACTCAGGTCACTATTACAGAGTAACACAGTATGAAGAGACTCAGGTCACTATTACTGAATAACACAGTATGAAGAGACTCAGGTCACTATTACTGAATAACACAGTATGAAGAGACTCAGGTCACTATTACAGAATAACTGTATGAAGAGACCCAGGTCACTATTACTGAATAACACAGTATGAAGAGACTCAGGTCACTATTACTGAATTACACAGTATGAAGAGACTCAGGTCACTATTACAGAATAACTGTATGAAGAGACCCAGGTCACTATTACTGAATAACACAGTATGAAGAGACTCAGGTCACTATTACTGAATTACACAGTATGAAGTGACTCAGGTCACTTTTACAGAGTAACACAGTAGGAAGAGACTCAGGTCACTATTACAAAATAACTGTATGAAGAGACCCAGGTCACTATTACAGAATAACACAGTATGAAGAGACTCAGGTCACTATTACTGAATAACACAGTATGAAGAGACTCAGGTCACTATTACTGAATAACACAGTATGAAGAGACTCATGTCACTATTACTGAATAACACAGTATGAAGAGACTCAGGTCACTATTACAGAATAACTGTATGAAGAGACCCAGGTCACTATTACTGAATAACACAGTATGAAGAGACTCAGGTCACTATTACTGAATTACACAGTATGAAGAGACTCAGGTCACTATTACTGAATAACACAGTATGAAGAGACTCAGGTCACTATTACTGAATAACACAGTATGAAGATACTCAGGTCACTATTACAGAATAACACAGTATGAAGAGACTCAGGTCACAATTACAGAATAACAGTATGAAGAGACTCAGGTCACTATTACAGAATAACACAGTATGAAGAGACTCATGTCACTATTACAGAGTAACACAGTATGAAGAGACTCAGGTCACTATTACAGAGTAACACAGTATGAAGAGACTCAGGGAATAGCCAGAGAGGGGCAGTGACAGTAACACACAGCTGTCTGTATGCAACGTTGTGGATAAATGAAATAATGGATTATGGAAATACTGTATTTGTCCTATTGCTGAATTGATTGTCTGTCTAGCGCCAGACAGAAAAGGAAAGCAGTTGTTGCTAAATGTTTGACGAAACACAGTGGAAATGTAGTTGGGCAACAGTGGAAAAGTCTGGACCTCACCCAAATAAATCCACCTCTCTTCTAGATTGTTTGACGGTCTAGTTCAGCAGAAGCCTTTGTCTAGGATCCTGCTGGAGTACGTCTCTCCATCCTGTTTCACATTACAACCACAGGACTGTACACAACGGACTACAAGGTCACTAAACTCCACACTCGCAGGCACACACACACTCAAGCTCTCTCTCGCTCTCTCTCTGTCTGTCTCATGTACACACACCAGGGCTTGTAACCGTCTGTTTCCTTTGCCTACAGCTGTTCAGCTGCTCTGGTCCAACCCTCTCCTACCCAGCTGGAGAGGCTGCAGAGGACTGGTGAAGACCTTGGGCGGAACAGCAGGGGGCCCATATCTAGACGAGCCAAACGTAAATACCACTTGGTCCGACTACACAAGCTGTGCCTGAGGATGACACAACCCAATGTACACAAGACCAGGAAGCACAAAAAGTGTAGGGGGTGCAGCCCTAATGTCATGTAATGTTCCCTGATTTGATAAGGCATTCCCTTTCCTCATATATAGAAATATGACTACTAACAAACAGTTCTGATACAAGTTGTAAATAGTTGTTGTATTGGGGCTTCCTGCTGTAAATATGTAAGTTGAATGTACATAGTGTAAGATTATTGTTTTTTACCCACTGTCTTTGCTCAACATTCGCCCAATATTTTGTCTGTAAATAAATTGATGCCATATCATTGTCAATGGACTCATTTTATGTATTACTTGTTAACTGTTCAATAAACAGGCTGAAATAGCCTGCAAACATAAGTCGTGGTTGTATTTCAGTTTGATTACTTTAATTTAAAACGTGTTATATTATTAAGCTAATTCAAAGTGTACAACTGCATTATTGGATTTTCATGCTTTTAAAAATAAGTTTAGAAAAAAATATTGCAAACAAAACAGCGGTAAAAAAGGTGTCACCCATAAATTATGCAACACCCCCTTTTTGGCCAATTAGTGTAATTTTGGATCTCTGTGACAAGGTGCATACTTTTTCCATATCACATGAAAATTGGGGATGTGACTAATGTAGAGTTTTTTTTAAACATCTAAATTGCAGAGAATTCATCATGGCAGAGTTCATAGGCCATGGAGGCCACATTTCCTTTTAGAGGAACCTAGGTACTGAATTTCATTTCTTTAGGTCAAATGGGATAAGGCTTGTTATAAGCTTGTATATAAGCTTGTTATAGCTCCACCATCTTGCCAGTAAGACATAAGTCAGACATTGAATTCTGTGGCTCTATGGCCTGACACATCATTATCATGTACGGACAGTGCACCAGGGTGCCGCAGAAAGAAGTGTAATTGGCGCAAATTGGCTTAGCTCCGTGGGTGGATTGGTGAATGTCAGATGGGGTGGCAATCTAAAAACTCCTTGTTGTAGGTCAGACTGCAAGCCGAATTGTGGTTGTCCACCACCAGGATGTACGTAGGCCTCCTGGCAAATACCCTCTGGTTGAGCCAGCAGTGATAAGAAGCATAACAGCTTGGTAAGACGTGCATAACATACATCAATTAGTATCAATTTTCGACTCTGCCGAACCTCCTGTGGAGTTCCTGTGAGGAGGCCAGCCCATAATCAAGGATTGGGACATCAACAGGTCCGGCGCCAGGATGAGATGACCGAGGGTGCATTTTATAATAAATGATGGAGCATGTCTAAACACTGCATTAACGCTTGTAAAGTCGATCGTAACGTGTGACTGTGATGACCGGACCCGGTGTATTTCAATATAACATCGGCTGTGTATATGGGGAAACAAAACTGAGGGGGCACGAGTTTCTATCTAAGCGGGCAATGCTCCCTTTGCCCCCCCCCCCCCCTGACTCGTGGCGCCGGGCGTGGACATCAACAGAACTGGGAGGGGAGAAAAAACGGGTACAAAAAAAAGAAAAACAATGACTTGATTGGAATCAGTGTGTCACAAGTAACGTTTCTTGTACATATCATGCAAATGTTAGTGTATGTGTGCTATGTATGTGTAACGTGATCGGTCGGTTCAAACTGTTTTCATCATGAGGTTGTGACGTTCATTTTGCACGTTTTGATGGAATTTTGGTTTACAGAAGAAAATTCCATCAAAGAGATGGAGTGCAATCACCTCACCCCTGCACGCAATAATAATAAGTAGTAATAATCAGCAGACCCAGGGACAATCGAAAACCCCTTCAGCAAGCTAGGGTAACCGACAAGATGCCCAGGGCAGGGGACAGACATGTCTCAGAAGCGACCAATGACCAGCTTGTCATTCATTTAATCTGTGAGGGTCAACAGCCGTTCTGTGTGGTCGAGCAACCCACTTTCAAAGACACTGAAACCTCAATGCAAACTTTTTCACCTGCTGTCAATTCAAGAAGGACATGAAATTCTGATGGAGCACCTTGGTGGAGTCAATATTGTTGGCACCAGCACTGACTGTTGGACTGCTCATCAAAGAAGTTACACGAGGTTCACAGCCTGAGTAGCAGAAAGCCGAGCCACAAAATGACAGTTACCATAGTAGCAACTCCCTCAATGTCAACTGGGTGTCTGTCACCTACGCAACTTCAATGCAACAACTGACGCTTCCATGGCAGAAGGCAGTAGTGACAGACAACATTTTGTCTCGTCTTGGTTTTGCCAAATGCCAAGCCATGTGAAATAAAACTGGGATAAAATGGCAGAACAAATAAAAACATCCAGTCAATAATAGTCCTGTGAGCAAAAACTGCTTTTAATGAGAGGTCAAAAGAAATTGTCAAGAATCGCAGGGTACATGACTGTGCAGAACATAATCTTAGCATGCACAACTCATAGAATGGGATATTGTAGCAAACCACACCTGGTTCCAGTCCTATCAACTGAAAACAAGAAGCAGTAAATTGACCTCAGTGGGTCTTTTATTATAATGGTGTTACTATATGGGGCATTATTTGTGCTGGCCACTAGAGGCCCCCAATGCACCTTTTTACTTGCTTCTTGCACACACTAATTGTTAGTTTACACAGTAGCATGACTTTGTTACACCTCTCAGGGTCTATGTCCCGCTGGTCCCAGCAAAGTGTATTGAGCATACAGTGTATGGGAGTTTTCTGTGACCACATTAAATAGGCCAACTTTATATGATATATTTCATACTTGTATTAAATTAAATTTCTGAACATCTATTCGCCTTTTTAAAAGTTATTTTAGATTGAATATCGCTTCAGTAAATGATAGGCAGTTAGCCAAGCTAACTAGCTATGTAGCTGGACAAACTAAAATGCTAACAATAAAGGTAGCTTACCTTAAATACACTGATAGCCCAGTTTATTTTAACAATCCACTCGCAACTGCGATTGTTTGTGAACCCGTGAAAATAGCGTTTTTTGTATGTCTGCAGTCAGACTCCAGTAGCGAACAGAAAGCTTGGAATCCTTTAGGTAGACAGATTCATATTTAAAGCTTATTAGATCTCACCTTACAAAGTCTTTGCACTTTAAAGTTCACAGTGTGAGGGACGTTCCAATGATTCTGGGATGAACTTAGTGATCATCCAATTAAAACCAGCGGTGTTTTTTCAGCCATAGCCAACCAGACAAGTTCCATTCCGAGGCACTATGAAACCAGACCCGGACGGAGGATTAGATTAAGATAAGTGTGAATGATTAGAATTTTCCTCCCAAAATGAACCACTGGGAAAACATTGGGCATATTGTTTTGCATTACATTAAATAAATGAATAGTTCACAATGTACATTCATTTCCTCTCTTATTTTCTAAGTTATTAATTAAATGAAGATCACGCTTAACAACGTTCAGGAAACTATAATAAAACTTGCTAACTTAATATTTTAAATTTAAAAGTAGCCTGACCAAATGACAAAAAAATTACTTATTTTTCAAATCAAATTTGCTGTTATGGCCTTGCCTCATTGCCGCAATTCATAGCAGGCTTGATAGTTGAAGGTCGAAACCTGTCATCCCTTCCACATCTTGTAAAGCCATGCGGCTTCTAATCACACTGCTCGCACAACCAGGAAAAAGTCGCCAGTAGCCTACAGTAATAATGCGCTTTGAGGAAAATGCATTCTCTGGCCAAAAACCAAGAAAAGTGTTGTTTCATGTAAACCAAGCAGTTTTACTGGTAGATTAATTTAGTAAATGGTAATCAACACTGAACTGAAATACTATGAGTCATAATCCCCATAAAACCTAAATAACATACCTTATTTGAAGCAATTCTAAAAATCCTTCTGGGTTTAATTAATGGTGACTCTACAATTACTACTCCTAATCTACTGTAATATGCCCTACCATTACATCCGCCAGTACTACTACGAGTAGCATAACATCAGTAAATAGGCCTACTTCAACACTAAAGCACCTCACATTTATACGAGTTTATTGTTTTTATTTGTCTAGTAGACCTAATAATATTTGTATTGCATAAGGCCCTACTTTAGTTCGATTTAAAAACAACAACATTTGAATCACCCACAAGTTACCTACTTGTAAGCAATCGGAACTTCAAGGTTTTTTATACAGAAAATTTGTTGATTATCTATTACAAAAATACTGTGAAAACCATATGTCTTTCGTCAACTCCCCAGTGAAATTAAAAGCTGGGTAGGTAACTCAACCCCTCTCTGATGTCACCACGGGTAATTGAGACCTGGAGACGACTGGAGCTGCATCCGTGGAGCCCCAGCCTACGAGACCCGCCTCCACCGGCCACAAATTCCGTTAGCCTACTCCGGAAAAAACGGATTGACAACATGGCGCACTTTCTGGGAAATAACTTGAGCTGGTTCGCGGCGGGTTGAGTGGAATATTGCTTGACTGTTCACTTTTCTCAGGTCCATGAACACATTAGAGCGGATGATTGGAGTTCCTACTGCATTGTTGTGCACGAGCGCAGAGTTTCTATGTCCAGTTTGGGAAGTGAGCAGCCATGGGATGGAAGTTTTAAGCTGCCCCTGTGTTTAAATCTAGTCCAGAATGGAGAAGCATCGACCTAAGAAAGAAAGGGTAAATATAACAATATCCCGATCAAAGAGAATTTAAGTTTATTTCTGAACGAGTATAATAGAGTATTGATATAGCTGCAATGTAGGCTGAGTAACCTACGGTATCAATATCGGCCAAAGCGCTTGATGAATCGTTTGATGTTGTGTCCAAGTTTCGCAGCTATTCAGTAGTAGCCCATATCGAGCTAATACTAGCACATTGTATTTCCTAGCAATTCAGTGGAAGAAAAGAGATACCATGTTACATTGGTACATTGCTTATGAGATTAAATAAGACAGCCTTCTCATTTACAGTTGGGTCCTTGGGTGACAACATGCACAGTGGTGTTTAAAAACCTTTGTGGTTGCGCGCCCGCGCCCGCGCGTGTGTGTGTATGATGCATTGCATGCTCGTGTTTCTCATCAGCTCTTTCTCACTTTCTCTGTCATCTACTTTTCCCTGTCCTCTGTCAGAGGAGGTCCCCAGTTTCATTCTCTCAGGAATGTGTTCCTCCCTGCTGACCTGGGCTGAGCTGGGAGGGGTGGGAAGGGGCATGGAAATGCTGTGTGTATACTTGTGTGTGGAGATTGTTCTGGCTTTACTGTTCCAATGCAACTGCTGCACCATTTTCACAATGGCCCTCTTTCCTGCACAAGCCCCCACGTCTGTCTGTCTGGCTGTCTGGGCTTGTGTGTCTGAAAGTGGCAGAGAGAAATACATATAAAGACATACATATAAAGACAGAAAGTGGAAGATACAAGCTGTGTGTGAGAGAGATGGTACAAGCATGTCTTTTATTTGCTGTTTAATATGTGTGCATATATATATATATATATATATATATATATATATATATATATATACACACACACACACACACCTACATACATACTCTCACTTTCTTCTGCTTTCTCTTCTCAGTGGAAACTTCCTACTGTGTGAGTTAGAGCCCCAGTCAGTTGTTGGGACAGAGCAAGCCACTGTGTGTGAGGGAGGGAGAGAGAGAGATAATGACAGCCTTGGTGTAAGTCATTCTCAAAGGACAAATTTGGGAACAGCAGATCAGGAAGGGAAGCAGCATTTCTAAGTTAAGGCAACAAAGAGCCAAGAGCTAACCTCAACGTATACATTAAACACACACAAACACACACACGCACAAGCTCCATATCAGATTTGGATAAACCGTTGCTTTGATGTTTTGGTGGAATGTATTAGAAAGTCATGTACATCGACATTGGTCCTCTTCTGGGAATGGTAAACACATAACGACTGTAAAATCATTGAAATGTTGAGAAAATGTTATTGAATTGGAAAACATATCTGAGCTTTTATTCCCACACTCCTTTCTTTCCCACACTCCCACACTCCTCCCATCTCCCCTGTCCACCTCAGTTCTCTCTCTTCGGCACTCGCTCTTCTAGCCGAACAACCAACCCTACCCCTCCCCCCCCCCTCGTCCTCTACATCTGCACCTTCTATCCTGCCCCCTCTCCATCAGGCAGAACCTTGTCCCTCCGTTCCTCCCGGGCCTGCTATCCTTTCTAAGGCAGATTTTCTGGAGGCGGTTCGCCGCAGTAACCAGGCCTGCCAGAGGGGGCAGTACAGCTTGGCTGTTCAGCTTTACGGGGAGGCCCTGTCCGCAGACCCTCAGAACTGCATCCTGTACAGCAACCGCTCTGCGGCCTACCTCCGCCTCGGGCAGTACCAGACAGCCCTGGACGACGCCCTCAAAGCCCGCCTCTTAAACCCCAAATGGCCCAAGGTAGGACAAACTTTCCATTACATGTTTTGGACTGCTGATTGGGACAATCATGTAAGAGACGGCTATAATGGTTGTGTGAACCAACAACTCTCTAGAGCATTCCGAGAGGATTGAAGGCTCTCAGCCCGAAGGTCCTGCTTGAGTTCAACTGTAGAGTTAATGGCCAGAACATACAGCTACAAGACAATGAGATAGAAAACAGAAAGAATAAAATGCTTTTTTGCACAATAATTTCCATAGCATTTTAATTTACACTGGCATGTTTGAGATGACCTATGCAGGATTGTGCGTGCCAATTGATGGGAAATTGAGCGACATACGTGCGCACTATACAGAAACTCTTGATGTGGCTCCAACACAATTGTCTCCACACTTGTAAACCTCCAGGGGGGCTGTATAGAAAATGTGGGTCTTGTTACCTTGGAAGGTGGTGTCTCAAGCTTTTGAAATCTGCAAGTTCACACAAGAAACTAATGTAGCGTTGTCAGTCTTCTTCGATATGTCTGAAAATGTAGCTTAATGTACACAAGCCCAGAGAGAGAGGTACAAATACATTCAATAGGAGAAACAGAGAGATGTTTCAAGGCACAGGGGTCATTGTAAAGAGTAAGACCCAAGAAAGGTTTTTCCAGGCTGGCTTTGTATCTCTCTGGGTCTGGGCCAGCTCCTCTCCACTTCCCCTCTCCATACTGAGCAGAATTGACGGAAGCTGTGTGTATGTGTGTGTGTGTGTGTATGTGTGTGTGTGTGTGTGTGCGTGTGTATGTGTGTATGTGCGTGTGTGTGTGTGCGTGCGTGTGTGCGTGTGTGCGTGCGTGTGTGTGCGAGTGTGTGTGCGTGTTTGCATGAGTGTGTGCGTGCATGTGTGCGCTTGTGTGCACGCGGAAGGTATTATCTGTACCTCAAGGTGTTCTCACAGAGACTGTTAAAATATATTGTACAATATATTGTTATAATATATTGTTTTTGAGTTGTACATTTGATTTGTATGCTCAAATTAAGTATCTTAAATGTTTGCGTGTGCGACTATCATTTTGGTGACCACAAATCCCAGCCGGAATAGTAAAACTAGAAAAGGTTTGACCCTGTGTGGACATTTTGCCATTAAGAAGAATGCTGTTTTAGCCTCAGTGTTAAAGGTGGAAAGACACAATTGGGTTTAGGGTTTGAATTAGGGTTAGGTTTAGGGAAAATCTCATTTGGAATGGTTATAATTTTTGGGATTCCTGCAACGATGGGACTGTGTGTGTGTGTGTGTGCTGGCCCAGTGGGGGTGTCTTGCGGCTGTATTCTGCGCCTGTATTCTCTGTGGGTCAGTGTGAAGGTCAGGCATAATGAACTACCACTCTGAAAACGACTTACTTCTGCCTGGCCTCCCTTCCTCTCTCCTTTCTGCACTCCTCTCTTGCTGTCAAGTTCCCTCCCTTGCTTCCTCGCTTCCTCCCTCCTCCCTCCTCTCTTGCTGTCAAGTTCCCTCCCTCGCTTCCTCGCCCATCCGCTGCACCCGGTCAACATTTAGGTTGGGACAACAGCCACACTGTGTGAGTGTGTGTGTGGCTGTGTGAAAATGGGTATGTGTGTGTGTTTTTGTTTTTCAGTTTTTTTCCTCTCTCCTTTTGTCGGTGTGTTTGGTACTCTGCTATGACTGCCCTTTGTGTCTTTGTCATTCAGATGGAGCAGAGTCACATGAGTTTAAAAGACGTTCTTTGGAGTGCTTTTCCCTCATACAACCTCCCTGTATTCTCTCTGGAACTCTCTGCTGTTTGGGAGTAGCCCTCTGCTCTTTCAGCATTCAATGGTTTCTGTATAGTTGTTGCTAGGCAGATTGACATATTGAAAGAGGCCTTTTGACTTACAGGTGCATTGACTACCCAGTGGTGAGAGTAACGTCCACCTCTGACATCTCTATGCAATTGACAGATGGATGATGTTTAGAAAGGCTGTGTGGTTTCAGGAACTGCTTGGATGGATTGCTAACAGTTTCTTGTATACACTGGACTTTTACATTGACTCTGATCAGGAAGCCTGGTTCTCTGTGTGAGGTGTTCAGCTCTCCAGACTATACCATGTTCAGCACTTTAAGTCAGTTATATTCTCTGTCTGAAAGGGTTTCAAGTGGTCAGTCTGTCACTATAGATTTGCATAAGGGCCCGTATGGACTCTGAAAGGCCTGCCTCTTGAGACAAAAACTCTGGGAGCATGTGTGGTTGGCCATGTTCCCATGTGGCTTTCACTATTGAAGCAGCTTTCAACCCCACAAACATCAGAACCCCTACTTGAACCGAAAGAGAAAACAACTCTTGGTTAGGTAGCAATGTTGCATCCTAAACACCAGAGGGCAGTAGTAAATCATGCACTGAAATTCAGTTAACTGCCAAAACAGAAATGAAACACTTGAGTTAATGGGGGACACAACAAACTGTATATTGAAATCAGCTCTGGTTCCTGGCACCCATCATGGTTAAGCTCATGTAGAAATCCAACAGGCATTTGACCTCCAAAACTTCTTAATAGATTAAAACAAATCAGTTAGAGCCCACCTCCACCTGCCTGCACCACAAATCATCCTGACCCTGAATGGGTTCGATTTAATTCAAGTACCCTTTTTGTCAGGCATCCTTCACCCTTGCTGCTAGCAAATATACTCTTGTAATATTTAGTTTCCTGTCATTTCTGTACTGTGGCGGTGTAGAGTATTGGCTTGACACTAAAAAGATTCTAAGTAAAGGTGATGTAATCGTCTACCCCCATCGCTGTGAACTTTACCCTCTGGTTACATTTTGGCCCTGGCTACCCGTCAATCTCACTGATAACAACCCATTCACAAGTCACTTTTAGGCAATTCCCCCCTGTACTTCAGTTCACTCCCCAACATCTGCTACTTCCGTAGTATCCAGTATTCTCCAGTAGACATGTTGGCATTTTGGCAGGAGTTACAGTAACCAAGATATAATGATATACAGGGCAGTGAAAAAGCATTTGCCCTCTTTCCACTGTAATTGCATATTTTTCACACTGAATGGTGTCAGGTCATTGTATAAATGTAATATAAGCCGAGTGGAACGCAAGAACACAATATTCAGTGTTGAAAAGATTATTGTATTTATTTAAGGAAAACATTCATCCTGCCTATTCATGTCTTTATTTTGGGGGGTTACCTGTACCTTTCCCACATGGCGAACACTAAAAGATAATCTTTTATATGCTGTAATACCGCATAATGCACCATTCGTCCAAATTATTATGAAGCCCATTCCGCTATTTCAGCTTGGTTAAGCACCCAGGCTTTGAATGAAACAGTTGTTAGCATCGTAGCGGTGTCCTGAGTGACATGACAGTGGAGGGTAGTTTTGTGGGGTTTAATTTATGCACCCCTAAACATTTGGTTCCACATCCAACAGAATCCTTAATGAATGTATTGAGAATAGAACCTCCTCCACTCCTCTGCTCTGCTCTTCCACTCCTCTCCTTTCTCCTCGCCTTTCTTGTCCTCTCTTCTCCCTTAATTATTGTCATCCTCCCCTGCTTCTCTGCTGTTAAAAGGCTAACACCGGATGAGGAGTCTGCAGCCTCTCATCCGTGAGGGTGTGATAACGCACGTTAAGAAAAGAACGCGTCATCAGCCTCTATTTTCCGCCGTCGCACACAAACACATGCACACGCACACACACACACACACACACACACACACATCCACACACATACAGACAGACTCTCTAATGAGCTTCGGTGCGAGCTGGCACTACAGTGGGCTACGTTTGCTGGTATTAATTGGGAGATGTTCACACATACACACGCACACAAACGTGGGCACACACACACAGACAGACAGCTGCTCACCCACAGTCAGAGCCCACCAACTCTGCTGTCTCAGCGAAGAACAGACAGACTCCCAATCCCTCATCTCCTTTCCCTTCTTTCTCTCTCCCACTCCCCCTTTCCCTCTCTCCTTCTCTTCCTCTATCCCTCTTTTCCCCTCTTCCTCCGATTGCTAGGTGAAGTGCAGCAAGGAGAAAGGGGCTATTCGGACAGTCGGATGGATAGGCCATTCAGGGGCAGTGAGTTGCAGAGAGAGATGGATAAAGAGATGGGGGTGGGGGCTTGGAGAAGGGAAGGCTGAATCAAATGATTGCAAGCTGTTAATATAGGCAGAGTGGTTACGTTGTGTTGTGTTGGCTGATTCTGCAGTGGTCACAGAGCGTTTCAGAGTGTTCTGAATGTATAGTCAGCTGGAAAGTGTTTGGGCTTGAGTTTTAATCCTGACCATAAGACCAGTCCATAAGACCAGTATTCCCATTGCAAACAGCAGCCCTGAGGAATGAAACCAGTGTCCCATGTTCTCCCAGAGGTTTTGGGAATTCTGTTACCTGTGCTAGATTTGTGAATGTCCACAGAACTTCAGCCGTTTCCTTGAAGCTTCTGGAATAAGAATTAGTGCTCCTCTGAGTCCGTTCCAGGAGCTGTGGAGCTGGCCGTTACAGACTAATACACACACTGCTGTGGGGGGTGGGGGAGGGGAGATTGAAAGAGAGGGGAGAACGCGAGGGAGAGAGAGATCTGTATGTAGCCACTAATAACGGGGTGTGTGAGTCTATTTCCAGACGAGGGTTAAAGTTAATGAACAATCACATATGATGGGTAATTACAGGGAAGGAGTATGAGGGGCCCTGTGGTGTGTGTGTGTGTGTGTTTGTGTGTGTAGGTGTATATATGTGACTATCGGTGTTCTGGTCTAGCTTTAGGGTCAATCCGAAGTCATTGACACCATCCGTGTTATCTTCTACACTGGTATTGATCCCCAGTGTCTCCAGGGCCTGACACACACATCCATCAGCCCATTTCTTCGTCAAATCAGACATCAGCTGTTGGTAGCTGATACTTATTGAATATATGACTGTCTCAACACTCTCCCCCAAGGGCTAACATGCACAAACACACACACACACACACACTGGGTGAACACACAAGGTACTTGTGTACAGGAATGAAGCTGTATGCTTTTCTTCATGTTTTTCTTCATCAGTGGTGAATCGGAAGGTTGAGAGAGATGATGCAAAGGCAGTGGGATTGGGACGGGGAAGCAGACGTGGTGGGTTGAGGTCCCCGCCGCATTGGCTTGGGGGGGTTAAACAGTGAGATGGGGGGGCTTTAAACAGACAGATGTGTGTGGGGGGGGCTTTAAACAGACAGATGTGTGTGTGGGGGGGGTTTAAACAGAGAGATGGTGGGTGGTTAAACAGAAAGATGAGGGGGGCTTTAAACAGAGATGGGGAGATTTAAACAAACAGCCTGGGGGAGGCTTTAAAAAAATTGATGGGGGGGCTTTAAACAGAGAGATTTGGTGGGCTTTAAACAGAGAGATTTGGTGGGCTTTAAACAGAGAGATGGGGGCTTTAAACAGAGAGATTTGGTGGGC
The DNA here is from genome assembly GCF_011004845.1 of Esox lucius. Lineage (NCBI taxonomy): Eukaryota > Metazoa > Chordata > Actinopteri > Esociformes > Esocidae > Esox > Esox lucius. The sequence continues at coordinate 9,594,961 of NC_047582.1, forward strand.
TTTAAACAGAGAGATGGGGGCTTTAAACAGAGAGATTTGGTGGGCTTTAAACAGAGAGATGGGGGCTTTAAACAGAGAGATTTGGTGGGCTTTAAACAGAGAGAAAGAAAGTTGCCTGGCTACTAAAACCCATTACTCTGGCCAAACGCTTCGCCAAACCCATGGACGTAAGTTCAGTGGTCTGGATCTGAGGACCCCCAAGGGTTCTGTGTGTACAGCAACAGTGTAAGTGTGGCTTCGATTCTCTGATTGGTTGTATTTCAGCATGTCACTGTTGACTTTACCACTCATTTTGATGTCACCTGGGCCCCTGCATTGTTCTCAGACTGAAATATTTAGTGACAGACACGACAGCATGAGACTAATGTTTGAATCGTCAGGCAAGAAAGACAGGGTGAAGAGTGACAAGGGGGATAGAAGGGATGGGTGTCGAGGCAGCAGCGCTAGGAAGGATCATATCTGGCCAAATAACAGAAAAGAAATAATGGATTAAGAAATACTGTATCTATTTGGCGAGTCAAGCATCCACTACTCTTGAAAATTGATCATTTAATATGACTGTGCCTTATGGCAAGGTTATATAAAATAGTGCATATCTTCTTTAGCACGTGCACTAACACATACACACACGTCACACACACCTCGTCCAGTGTTTTACCGGAGTGTGCCTGACAGTCATATTATTGAAGTAAAGCCCTGGTTCCTTGGGGATCTTCTGAAGGTCAGGTTTGGCTATCAAATACCACACACACACACACACACACACACAGAGAAAGAGACACACACACAGATAGAGAAAGAGACACACACACAGTATATCCCTTTCTCTAATATCACAGTAGCAGCGGAAAGTGTGTCAGAGAAAATCCAAGACTGTAGTAGTCGTGCATATTGGCGCTGGTCTTCTCAGTTAGAAGTAACCATTTGGGGAAGCATGTAATTGTTTTAATTAAAATATTGAACTGGTTTAATAGGAATATTGAAATGGTATAACAGGAGTATTGAATTGGTTTAACGGGAATATTGAATTTGTTTAATGGGAATATTGAATTGGTGTAACAGGAATATTGAACTGGTGTAACAGGAATATTGAACTGGTGTAACAGGGATATTGAACTGGTGTAACAGGAATATTGAATTGGTTTAACAGGAATATTGAATTGGTTTAATGGGAATATTGAATTGGTGTAACAGGAATATTGAACTGGTGTAACAGGAATATTGAACTGGTGTAACAGGAATATTGAATTGGTTTAACAGGAATATTGAATTGGTTTAATGGGAATATTGAATTGGTGTAACAGGAATATTGAACTGGTGTAACAGGAATATTGAACTGGTGTAACAGGAATATTGAAATGGTATAACAGGAGTATTGAATTGGTTTAACAGGAACATTGAATTGGTTTAATGGGAACATTGAATTGGTGTAACAGGAATATTGAACTGGTGTAACAGGAATATTGAACTGGTGTAACAGGGATATTGAACTGGTGTAACAGGAATATTGAACTGGTGTAACAGGGATATTGAAATGGTGTCATTGTACTCTGATGAAGTCAGCGTGTCTGTCGAAACGTTGGTCTTATTAAAACTTTTTTTTTACATGCATTTGAGTTTAGAGTGTGCAGCTTTTTCATTCATTTTGTTTCTAATTCGTACCCTTTAGCCAGCACCTCGTCAACTAAGGTGTGCGTTTCTTCTACCTTTATATTGAAAGGGTGTAACAGGAATATTGTCTCATAAGATGTCATTGGCTTGGCTGAATGTGGTCCAGAAGTTCTAAGCATTTCTTTCCTGGGAACATTGTGTAGCCACCCCACTGTGCTTTTTGTAAAACTCTCCATTTTAGAAGAAAAATGCCAGAATATATATATATATATATATATATATATATATATATATATATATATATATATACATATATCAAAAATAAATCAGATACATGAGCCATCTGAAATAAAAAATGTATTGTGGGGGAAATCTTTCAAGTTCCCTTTAAATCTGGTAATAATTAATTAATTAAAAATAATATCTCTGACTCTGAGATAAGCTGAAAAGCATAACATTGACTATATCTGATCAGAAACATGCTGAAGCTTTGATTTCTTTCTGATTGCTCTGTCTGTCTATCTCTTCTCATTCCCCCCCTGCATTGACAGCCTGTTGGTGACTCATGGCGATGGCACAGCGGGTTGCCAGGCTAAGTTCCAGGTTAGATTGAGGTTTGTGGCCAACAGATGAGCCACTGTAATTGTGTTTGCTGTTTGGTGCAGAGATAGTGTGTAGTCTGTCTGTCAGGATCTAATGACATGCTTGCGCACTTCCACTTTGTGTGCATGTGTATAGTTGTTTATGTGTGCGAGAGATTCAACATTTTCTGCGTCGCTTTGTCTTCGTCTTCACCCCACGGCTCTGATCCCAAACGAGATCATTCATCTTTGCCATGATTCCCCCCCCAACAACACACACACCCACACACACTCTGTCTGAAGCAGTAATGCCTAGAATCAAGCACTTCCAGTCAAGCTGTTGCAGCCCTCACTCCAGCCGGCACTACTACATGGTGAACACACACTTTGGCAGAGACTGATTGAGTGGCTCGAGGTGTGTTCAACAAATTTACATTTTAACACGCCTCTCTGTGTGTGTGTGTGTGTGTGTGTGTGTGTGTGTGTGTGTGTGTGTGTGTGTGTGCACATTTTCTTGGTAAAGTTCCATACAGTAAACAGTATTCATGAAAAAACCATGAGGTTGGCATTTGCCACAAGCATAAACAAATCACACACATACACACACACTGCATTATTGATTAGGCTTAGACAAGGGCGTGATTTAAGATCAAGCCCAGGCGTCCGAGGTGGTGTGTGTGTGTGTGTGTGTGTGTGTGCGTGTGCGTGTGTGTGCGTGTGTGTGCGTGTGTGTGTGTGTGTGAGGGAGAGAGGGAGAGAGAGGGTAAGAGAGAGCAATTGGCAGCCAAGAGAAGCCAGGTGTTGTGGCCTTAGCCCTCTATCTCTCTCTCTTTCTCTCTCTCTATCTCTCTCTGTCTCTCTCTCTATCTCTCTCTGTCTCTCTCTACCTCTCTCTACCTTATTGCCTAACAGTTGTTGTTTAACTAATGTAGTGTACCCCCCCAATACACAGGGGTTGCAGTTCTCTCTGCCCAATGGAATACATCATTATCAGCCAGCTAAGTAGACACCTGTTGTAGAAGATGAGAGTTTTCTGGTTACAGTGTTGAATGTATAATGGAGGTGGCTATGTATGTGATCGTGTGATGACACAACTTAGCTTCCTGCCTTGTGTTAGCTTCCAGAGTTGAATACAAGGCTTTAGTTCAGTAGTTTAACCTGGTTTTGGAAATAGTTGTTTTTCTCAATCAGATTATTTCAAGGATCATCACACTCACAACTAGATGTAAAAAAATGGATTTGATCCTTTTGTGTTCCACTTCCCTCAAAATCCCTGTGTTTGTTTTATGTTATATATGTATGTTTTCAATGAACAGGAGGCATCCCTCATTCTCTCAGCCATTACCTTTCACCCATCTAACAATGTCTCCTAAACAAATCATTGACATTGTCAACAGCATGTTCCAAATGAGATGTTTCATTCCCTGAGCTGCTCATTTCCATGTTACATACTAACAGACAGCCTTGAGACACACTAGGGATGTGTGTGTGTGTGTGTGTGTGTGTGTGTGTGTTTGTGTGTGTGTGCGTGTGTATGTTGTTGTTTGTTGGTTCTACACTGTCTCAACATTCCACTCTGTGGCCTCACTATGTGGAGATCTCACTTTGACAAAACCAGCATCTCTGTCTCACCTGCCTCTTCTTCACTTCTCTTTCTCCCTCTTCTCTCTCATCTCTGAGCCCACGGGGCTGCCGTTGCTTGGCCATTACCATGGTTACCTAATATTTTTTTTCCTTTCCCTCTCACCCTGTCTTATTCTCCTCCTCCTCCTTCTCCCCTCTAGAATGGGGCGTGTGCTATCACAGGTCCCTTTTCTGTTCCAGCAAACGCTGATTTATTTTATGCCTCATTTAACGCTTTTGAACACCACTTACAGCAGCACCTCATTCATAGTGGTTGTGAACGCACCTTCTGTGGGAGTAGCAGCTGTGTGGTGCATTTATTAATGACCGTTTCTTGAATGCAGCTTTGAGGGTCACTTTATAAATGTTCTAAAACTAGGATTGATTTCATTGGCTAGATATACTGACCATTTTATCTGAGTTGTTGTGTGTGTGTCTCAGTTCTCTGAGATTCTTCCCTAGTGCTTAACCTACCTCTGATTCTAACCCAAACTCCAATTGAAACTTTAACCCTATCCTTAACCCCAAAGCCAGGAATGGTTTTGATAATGATAATCAGCTTAATGTTCCCATGAGGTAGAATTCTCCTTGTTTGTCTATCCTCGAGAGGATTTTTGGTTCTTACAAGCATAGTAAAACTCTGACACACAAGCATTGCTTCGTCACAAATCCCAGTCATGGGGGATACTGAATAGTTTGCAAGTGTTTCTTGCTCACTCTTTCCTAACACTAGGAGATAATCTATATAGCAAAGTTTCTATTAATAAAATGCGTTTAGTAATATCAACTGCTTGTCTTCCAAATAAAATACATTGCAGGACATCAAGTGAACACGTTATTAACTCTGGACTATGCAGACCATACATAACAGGTGCACAAAAGGTTTGAACTACATTACCCATAATTCAGCATCACTGGGCTGTGTGAAGCTACATGAACGCGCCAATTTGGGATATTTTGCTCTCAGTCAGAAAAAAAGAGGGTGAAGTATGAAGATATATTATCAAGAGCTATCAAGCTGCAGATTGACATGAGACGCCTCGCTTGCTGCAAATGGAAAGCTTCAGGGTGTGTTGGTACAAAAATGCAGTCCGCTACATTCAATTATTCCAGTTCAAATTAAGAGTGTAAAGGTTGCATGTTAATTTGTCAGCATGTTCAGTTGGGTTTGATCTCTTGAACAAAGCACATTCATATGAAGGGAGCATGTTCTGTTGTCTTTGAAGTCTTCAAGGTAATGTTAATTAATTGCATAAGATATCGCAAACAATGTCTGCCATCGTTTCACATGCAGCATTTTTTCATGTAGTGTATGTCCCGGTACATGAAAAGGAGGTCAAACTGAATTGGCATCTTCAGTGCCAATAAAAATGAAACCCTTCCTCATCTGATGATGTCATTCAATTTGATGTAGCATGTAAATGCATCTTTTACCTCTTCCATTTTTTGGTCTACAAAACCCAACGTGGACAACAGAAATTAGATGAACTGAAGTAAAGTTTTGACTCTAGAGCTTAAAACCCATCTTTTCATTCTGTGACAAATGATATTAAACATTCAAGTAAAATGATAACATATGCATGAATAAAAACATTAGTCTCTTAAACATTAACTATTAGCCCAGACAATATATACAACATTAGATTTTCTGGGGGTCTCAAAGTTTATATATACAACATTAGATTTTCTTTTTCATCTCAAAGTTTTTCTGCTACTTCTAAACTGACCTGCAGGAAGTAGTAGCACTTGGATAACCACATAATACTGGCAAATGTGATTGGCTTAAGATAAAGTGTTACATGGATGTTACAAACATATACAGTGGATATAGAAAAGAATCACCCCCCTTTAAAATAATCACATTTTGTTGCTTTGCAGCCTGAAATGAAGACGAACACAGTTTTTGTTTCATTCAGCTGTATTTACTCAGTGCAACTTATAACATCCAAGTTAAACACCAACATGTCAGAAAAAAATACATGTCAGTATTTTGTTGAACCACCTTTTGCTTTAATTACAGCCTTTAGTCTGTTGGGATATGTCTCTACTAACTTTGCACATCTAGACGTAAGCAATATTTGACCACTCTTCTTTGCAGAACTGCTCAAGTTCAGTTAAATTTTATGGTGACCGTTTGTGGACTGCTGTCTTCAAGTCATTCCACAGATTTTCAATGTGGATTAAGTCCGGGCTCTGACTAGGCCATGCAAGGACATTCACCTTTTTCTACTTCAACCACTGTGTGGTCAGTTTTGCTGTGTGCTTTGGGTCATTGTCATGTCATCATTGTCATGTTCTTCCCATTGTCAACTTTCTGGCAAGGAACAGCAGATTCTCCTCAAGAATTTGACAGTATTTTGCCCCATCCATTTTTCCTGCTGCAGAGAGACAACCCCATAACATGATATTACCACCTCCATGCTTTACTGTAGGAATGGTGTTATTTGGATGGTGAGCTGTAATGGATTTTCACCAGACATATTGTTTGGCGTAGAGGCCAAATAATAAAATTTTAGTCTCATCTGACCAAAACACCTTTTTCCATGTGGCCTTAGAATCTTCAAGGTGCGTTTTGGCAAAGCTTTCTTGAGGAGTGGCTTTTTTCTTGCAACCCTCCCATACAAGCCACATTTGTGGAGAATTTGTGATATTGTTGTCACATGCACACAATAACCACTCTTTGTCATGAATTCACGAGTTGCTGTAGGCCTCTTGGTAGCCTCTCTGACCAGTTTCCTCCTGGCTCTTTCATCCAGTTTGGAGCGACGTCCTGACCCAGGGAGGGTCTGTGTTGTACCAAATACCTTCCACTTCTAAATAATAGACTTCACTGTGCTTCTAGGCATTGATAAAGCCTTATCATTTTTTTTTTATCCATCTCCTGACTTGTGCCTGTCCACAACTTTATCCCGGAGATCTTTTGACAATGCCTTGCCACCCGTAGTTGATTGTTTTCTTCAGTTGCACTACCAAGGACTGAAATGCTTCAGGAAAAGCTTGTTTCATGCTGATTGCTGAGCTAATCAAAATGACCACAGCTGATCACGGTTGAAAGTCAATTGGCTTTGTGTGCTATTGAGAAGGTGATTAACTACACCTGGTTGCGTTTACAAGTCACTTTCAGGAGGGGGTGATTCTTTTTCCAAATCAGTGATTCTGTTTTTTTAATTGTAATTTTTATTTTCTGACTAGTTGGCATTATATCTTTCACTTGGATGTTATAAGTTATACAGCTGAATAAAACAAAAATGTGTGTTTAATAGGTATGTGTGCTTATTGGGTAAATGGTATGTGTGCTTATTAGGTACCCTTATCTTTCTTAAGTTTGATGAAATATAAAACTAAATAATAAATAAACAAAACCATTACACTCACCCATCCTTAATTTGAGCAAACCTTTAAGAATAAGGGTAGGACACTTTCCCTTACCGGTGTAATTTTGACCAATTGTTGTCCAAAGGGAGAGCAAAATGTATTATTTTTTAGCAGAAATATACCTTTATACATACAGCTCCGGAACAAAACAATAGACCACTGCACCTTTTTCTTTCCGTTCCAAAAAAGTTGAAAAGGAAAGTTTTGAGTGAGGAACAGAAACGTTCAATTTGCAGTGGTCTCTTAATTTTAACCCCTCTGTTCCTCACTCAAAACCTTCCTTTTCGACTTTTTTGAAAGGGAAAGAAAAAAGTTTTTCTGGAGCTGTATAACCTATAACACGTTGATAAGGCGTCTGGCTCAAAGGCGTCTTGCCAACACATTGTTTACAATGGGAAACATAAATTTACTTCCTCATCCATGCAGTCCTGACCAAAGTCACATGGATTGGGGTGGGGTGGAGTGTTCACTGGATTCAAACCTGGGTCTCCCACATGAGAGGCTGTTTCTTTGACCACTATGCTACAAAGCTATATGTTTACATATGTTGGTTTAGCATCTTGACATTGTCACACATTAACATCATGCCAAGTTTGAATATTTCGCTAATAAGGTTTTATTAGTGAAATAGTCAGTTTAAAACCATTTAGTCAGTTTAAAACCATTGTGTTAAACTGACTGTTTTTTTATTACATTTACTTCCACCACAAACAGCATCTATGAACTGTATGGTTTTGGACACTGGCCGTTTTAACACCTTATTAGTAAATAATAGCCTTACTAGTATCTACTAACTTACTACTTGGAATAGTCATAAGAATTGAGCAATTTCTAGCAAGACTGAAGATTGCACTGCATTTGTTTTTCTTTCATTCGTGAATGACATTGATACAATAACTATCAATTTAAGTGACAATAACTGACTTTTTTGTCAAGTGAAAAAACAAGAGAATTGTGGAAACCCCTACTATTTTACTGCCCAAGAGGTTTTGATAAAGCCAATATTACCCCAAAAAGCATGCACGACTGCATACTTCTAAAATCCACCACCAGAAATAGTTTCAATATTGTATATCCGTAAACAGTTTTAGTTTAGGCTTACTATAACATAGCTACTGAAGGTTGTAGCCAGCACATTTTTTGTCTATCATGATCCAAAATGCACGCATGGAAATGCTTGCAATATAACTGTATACAGTTTTATTTTAGGCCTACTTCAATGTAGATACTGAATGTTGTAACCAGCAAAGTGGTTGTCTATCCAGAACAAATGCATCATTTATGTTGACTGTGGCGAGATTCGAACACTGGACCTTTTGCAGGAACGCTTCTCTAACCACTACGGTATTTAACAAGCAGTAGGTCGGTCAATCAGCCAGTCAGTGATATTCGCTCTTCTTGGCCGGCTCCGCTTACATGATTTTTTAAGTTTGATGAAATATTAAAATAAATCATGAATAAACTAAACCATTGAAAATAGTAAGACTGTGCACCGGCAGAATTTAAACTTGTAAATGTATTCCTCATGTTTACTCCCAAAATGCATAGCTAGCTAACATCTCATAATACATGGTTAACTCAATCCCGGAACTACCACACCAATTAGCTAGTCCATTACCATTAGCCTGTAGCTAGCTAGAAAGGTTAACTGACCAACAAGGCTGTAAAGTTACATAAACCATTAGCTTTATGAACAGTGCACTGGCATCAATGTTCCTAATGTTTCTATAGCTAACAACAGATAGAGAGAGCTGCAGCAATACCTATTAGTAGTGCTCATGAGACATCAGGTGATGCTCAAGTTCCAAAATTAAAATGTTTTCAGCAAAACAATACAATATCATTTTTATAAGATTATTTTTTCTCTCGATGAAATAATAAAATAAATAATGAATACACCAAACCATTACAAATGGTAAGACTATGCACCAGCAGAACTCAAACCTGTAGAAGTATTCCTCAAGACAGCTCATACTGTAGGTAGCTAGCTAACACCTGTGTATTAATACATGCTTAACTCATGCCCAGTTCTACCACTAGCTTACTGACCTACAAGCTGAAAAGGGTGTAACGTAACATAAACCATTAGCTTTATAAACAGCACTGGCATTCAATGTTCCTAATGATTGCAGAGTTAACAGCAGATAGAGAAAGCTGCAGCAATACAAGTTATTTTATCTCTGCCATTGGGGAGACACAGAGATAAAATCTAACCTATTAGTAGCTGTTATGGCGTTGCTGAGAGGCAGCATATTTTATATCCAGATCTACAGCCAACTTCTTGTTAAATCTTCTTCATTCTTCCTTTATTTTTCTATGATTATATTTTGGGCTGTCATGTTCTGTCCATCCCTCCCAGGGCTGCTGTTTGCGCACTGACAGCTCCAATCAGACCATGGCTCTACACCACGTGTGTGTGTGTGTGTGTGTGTGTGTGTGTGTGTGTGAATGTTTGCCCCCCATGTTCACCTTAATGTGCCATTTTCTCTTCACATCAATCTCTTTCCAGCCCTACAGGGTCCCTGTCTCTGTGTCTCCCACTGTTAAGCCAAGGACACACCACACACTGGAGAGAAAGAATGTGCGTGTGTATGTGTGTGTGTGTGTGTGTGTGTGTGTGTGAGAGAGAGAGAGAGAGAATGTGTGATCAAAGACCTTTTGAACACAAGCTGTGGAGGAAAAGTGTAATACAATCACACAGAAAAAGAACACAGTGAATTATCCATGTGGTTGATAGCCAAAGACTAGGAGAGGAGAGGGGCTGGAAGGTTTGTGGGATTTGAGGAGAACTCTACACCCCTGTCTGTCAGCACAGGAGGTGGCCTGTCACACTGTTTGAAATGGGAGCTGAGGATAATATTATGACAATATTACTGGGGATCAGGGCAGTTAGCCAGGCCCAGACGTTGTTCAGGACGGAACTTAAGATCCATAACCTCAAAATAAAAATGGTGTGTGTATGTTGAGAGAGCCTGAGAGACAGGTGTCTTTTCACTGAGTATTGCACGGTGTCTGGAGGAAAGAAGAAAAATTTGGAGAGAGAGGAGAAGAGAAAAGAAGAGGGAAAGATAGTAGCTACTTGTGTTGCGTGCGAGACAGTGTGTGTCAGTGTGTGATGAAATGTGTGATGATGTTTGTAGTGGTGTAATGGTTGACAGGGTGCTAGGAGCCCATTGGGGTAAAATTAGAGCTGTCCCCATGCAGGCCTTATAATGACATTCTGACAATATTTCAGTACCCAGGTCAGATTTGCTAGTAGGATGGTAAGCCACTCTTACCAAGAACAGCAGCCATTGGTCTATTAATCAAATCAACCTTGTGACATCACTAAGTTGCCCAAAATACCATCCCACCCAAATAGCCTGGATTTCCAGTTATATTAAAAAACAGCTTTTGCACATAAAGGACACACTCATAATTCTCACAATTTCCGAGTGTTATTTCGACCATACAGTGTTAGGAATTAAAAATACTTCATTTTGAATGCACTTGTCCTTTAATGTATGTGTGTGACTTATCTGTGAAACACAGAGCCACTATCTGTAGACAGCAGGTCACACACATGCAGCACTGACACACTCACTGTCACACTATCTGAAGAGGGGACAAGTCATCTGGGTGTTAATGAGAAAAACGAAACAGCTGCTTTTCTCCCACATTATCAAAATGGATTTTCTTGATCCAATGCAAGTACCCCCCTCTGGGTCCAACCAAATGGACGCTTCGGGGTTGTGAGAGGTCAAATACACTGACCTTGTAGGACAGATAATGTTAAAGTGACGATTCACCCTTCACAACTTTTTGGCCTCGCACATGTAGCCCATCTGAGTGTGTGTGAAACCACCTGCCCCACAAATAATTTCCCACAGACATTGACATGTGTAGGGGAATTATACACATCCCGTTCCCTCTGAATACCCCTTTAATTAAATTAGCACTGAGCCGACCCCTGACATCTAACCTCTTGTCTGTCACACATCTCATGCGGTTGTCAATTATGAACCGAACCTATCCTTATCTCACATTCTGCTTCACTTTCTCTTTTTTTTTCTGCCAAACAGTGAGCTAAGGATGATACGTTACGGATGATTTGTGTGAGTCTAGGACTCTCCATCTGTGAGATCAAAATGTTTTCATGTATGGTGGCCACATGTCCTGGATTGTGCGGGATGGTTCCCGCATTTTGAGCCTTTGAAACAAGCAATCATGTCCCACATTTTATCAACATCTTAAGGCCAGCAACCACAGTTAAATATAGGGATTTTGCATCCATCTGTCAATTTTCAGATTTGGGGATATTTTGCAACTATAACTTCCATACTTTCATAAAATGTACAAATTATTCGACAAATAATTGATATAAATACTATATTTATATAATTGTATCCATCAACTACACCTATCATAAATGTCGTTATTGTTAGCATGTTTCATGTAGACATTCAACCACTATTTTTAAAACTGAATCATATATCATTTGGTAGCTAGTCCATACATGTCTATATCCTTTGTAGAGGTTGTGTTTTGTGCTGAAAGATGCATCATTCTTATTTCTGGAAAGTACATTCAAACTGCATTAGCCTATTTCTGTCTGAAATCTTTTTCAAAATTATATGTTTTCCATGTGCTAATACATTTTTATCCGTCTTCTCAAAGGAGGTACATTCACAATATTCACAGGTTCTTAGGTCTTACAGCCAGACTTATTCAGAGGCGTTTTTAAATATCTTGTGTCATTTAGATTTTAAGTATAATTTAATCTGTAAATATAGGCAAAGAAATGCATCAGTCATATATCGCCTCTTTACTGTTGACTTTGAGACTGGTGTTTTGCATGTAATATTTAATGAAGCTGCCAGTTGAGGACCTGTGAGGCATCTGTTTCTTAAACTAGCCTTAATTTCTCAGAACAAGCGTAGACTGACTAGTTTCAGGAGAAAGGTCTTTGTTTCTGTCCATTTTGAGCCTGTAGTGGAACCCACAAAACGCTGATGCTGAAGATACTAAACTAATCTAAAGAAGGAAAGTTGTATAGCTTCTTTAAACAGCACAACAGTTTTCAGCAGTGCTAACATAATCGCAAAAGGGTTTTCTGATGACCAATTACACTTTTAAAATGATAAACTTGGATTAACCAACAGAACGTGCTATTGGAACACAGATGTGAGGGTTGCTGATAATGGGCCTCTGTACACATATTCCACAAAAAATCTGCCATTTCCAACTGCTGTAGTCATTTACAACATTAACAATGTCTACGCTGTAGTTCTGATCAATTTCTTTTCAAAAACAATGAAATCTGTGACCCCAAACTTCTGAACGGTAGTGTATTTACAGTATGGCTTAATTGGGAGGAAGAAAGTCACGTCACTGCCATCACAGTCGACCAATAACCGATAAAAGGGCATAGACTTAGGTTTCCAGACATTCACTAGTTTCAAGGAAAACTGTACCCAAAAAGAAAACCAAAATGAACCCACTCACCAGGAAATCTCGTCATAGTATATGCATACAGTGTTGCAACTGGGATGTCTGTGATGAAACCGAATAACTATACTGCTCGCTAAACAACAGTGTTGAGTAGAATACTGTCTGAGATAAATGCTGGAGGAATACTGCAATATTCTGACCCGGGTTCAATTCCCCTCAGTGATGTTCCAAATATTGTATTTCAGAAATGTATATCCACTTGGTACTTTTCACCCTTCACACAACAATATATATCCCCTCTGTAATACCATGATTCTAATATGTTTAGGAGAAGAGTTGTTTTACGTGACGCTTATATACTGTTATTGTTTTCCAAAGACAAAAATCAGCCATGAAGTGATTGGAGTCACTGTTTTCGTTATAAGTAGGATGTATAGCTATTAGCTATATAGTCTTTGTGCAAGACTACTCTTTAGTTCCGTTAATACAATTATTTCAGCAAAAATGTAATGGCTGAGGTAAAAGTTGCATTCAGCTGTTTAAATAGTATAATGATTAAAGACAGTCTGCCACAAAGAAAACCAGGGATTGAAACCTGCCAGCGACAATCGCCTTAATTAGGATTGCCTGGTTCCTTTTCTGGTTTCAAGGTCTTTTTGTTTTGTTTTGATTTCCTCTCCTTCGATTGGACATCCTGACTACTAGCGGCATTGGGCATTTTTAAATAGCAAGACATTTCTCTAGTGAGAGCATGCAGTGAGATGCTTCCTATGCCCTATTCCTATCCTATTCGCTTGGCCCCCTGAAACGCTGCTCACAGCTTTAATTGGAACTTGATATGTTATCCACAACAATTCAAGATTCACTTTGGTGCTCGATTTTAAAGTTATATCAGATGATATCCTTTTTGAAAGTTTTAAAGAACTGTAGGACTGTATCCAATTCCCCTTAAGTAACCAGCGACACAATCATCAGTACTCTTTCTAACAATGAAAATATAAGGTTCTGCAGCTCAGCAGCTGCGTAGTGAAATAAAGAAACATTCAAGTGGAGAAATGAAAAGGTTCAAAGTCCATAAGCATTACAAAATTACATAATTGTCATTTGTGTTGGTATTTACGATCTTTTCTGCAACAAAAAATTACAAGGTCAAAGGGCAACCACTGCTTTGACGTCTGGCAGATGAAGAATGTCCGTCAAGACTTGAGTGGAAAATCAGAAGGTTTCAGCTCTCTTATTGAGGATCCTGAAGCACAAACACAATGTCATCAGCTTATAGCTTCTGCTTTACCTCTCTGATTTTGTTAGATAGAGATGACATTTCTCATCTTCTTCATGCTTTTACGGTTCTCTTTCTTTCTCACCTTGCCTATCTGCCCTGTCACCTATCAGGAAGGTAGTTTTCCATGCCCGCTCCCCTGATGTGACACTATTTTTATCAAGGTGAATTTGACAGACCAACAACTGTTCCTGTGGGGTTGTCTATGGGATCCTGAGCTCCTCCCTCCTCTGAGTAGCAGCCTACTCCATGGAGCAGAATATGTGGCCTGCATGCTCACACACACGCGCACACGCGCACACACTCCAGGCAGAACAAGCCACGCTTCTAATGGCTCTTTTCCACTGAATGTCACCGGCTCAACTTGGCTGTACTCGTCTCGGGTCGTTTCCCACTGCAGATAGTCCCCTTTACCTGTTCGTAGTGACATAACAGGAAAACTGCAATGACACCAACTTCAACATGACACACACTGGAACAAAAATGGAGGATTGTACAACTACACCTGATACCGGCGAAAAGCCGACGTTTGCCGACTAACGTGAACCCTGCAGTGAACAGAAAAATCTACTGAATGAACTCCATCAACTTCCTTTTAAATTGACAAGCTTTGAATGTAAACTGGCAAATCAAAAGTTTACTAAATCTGGATAACATGGTCACAGACCCTGTTTGAAAACAGTGAAAAAGTATAAGAATGTATCGCCCTGCAGTATAAAAGATGACATTACTGTGCAATGTTCTACTACATTTAAGTGTATACACTTAACTCAACAACCACACATTTAAAACAACCTACATAATCCTTCATAATCCCTCCATCCCAATTAAAAGGTGTAAATAATTACCTATAATACCACGCGGACTGACTCAATTGTAGCCTACTGTACACATGGCAGCGTTTACCCGGAGTAGCGAGGAAGCACGCGTGAGCAGTAACTTTTGTTTACATTGCAGACTGCTAAAAGTTTAGAAAGTTTGGTAGGCTGCTTCTGTTTGACTTGACATTAAAAATAACTTGTTTTTAATATTGGTGCTGAGCTAGTGTCTAACAGCTTAGAAGCCATGACAAAGTACAAAACTATGAAGAGACCTCAGCCAAACTGCAGAAGAACACAAGGTTGTGTGAGACAGGCATGAAGTTAGGGCAAACCCTGAATATGTAGATCTGTATTTGTTGGATCCAAATCACACCACAGAAATCTTGGAAGATTAGTTTAGGTCTCCCCTTTAGATAAAGACCATCCGCAAGGTTGTGTGATGGATTGTTGATATTTGAGAGTGGATACGTCTTTGACCAGTGCAAATGTATGCCAGTTAGCCTATAGAAAAACCCACAGGAGGGACAAAACGAGGTCAGTTTGTCCAAGTGAATAGGCTACAAAAACGACCCGTCTTTGCGGGTCTCTCACGAGGGTTCTGATGAGAATAATGAGTTGATTTCAACGTCAGTGCATAGGTCCAAACCAAGAGCAGTTTTGGGAAAATACTTTATTTTACGAGTCCGGTCCTATGCACTGGCACTGAAATTAACCCATTTCAATGCAAGGACTCCTGGGACATACCTGCAAAGACAAGCCGTTCTCGTCTCATAAAACCATTCTGCAAGCTGGGTTTATGCAGGATGTCCTGTGTCGCAGTGAGTGAAGAGTCACTCCAATCAGAAGTATTCCGTGTTTTCACATAACCTTTTGGTATCACCTCAGTTGCTTGGAACCTCGACGGAGCAGGTACTAAAAAAGTATCTGGTACCATGTACTATCCTAACTTTTGCCCAATGGAAAAGCAGAAAAGGCGGGTGAGTAGAGCCGAGTCGAGCTGGTACATAGCAGTGGAAAAGCTCCCAAGGCAAGTAGAATCGAGGCAAGGTGAGAAAAGTTGAGCCAGTACCATGCAGTGGAAAAGAGCCATAAGAGTGGTGGTCAAACAGTATGTGGGTCCTTGGAGTATGTTGGGGCCTGTGATGGGTTCACAATAAGAGGTGTCCTCTGTAGTTGGGTTGGTAGACACTACTAGTGTTGAACCCGCTATTATCGGCCTAGCCAACAGTAGTTTTGAAATACAGCTCTGGAAAAAATAAAGATACCACTCTTAATTTTTCCTAAATCAGTATCTGTATGTATGTATGGCCATTCCATTCCAGTGTCTGTTAAATTCCAACACTGGCACACCTCATTTTACTTAATGAGGTACTAATTAGGTGATTAACTGAACCAAATCTAATTTAACGAGGACAAGTATAAAATCCACTGCTGTGGTCATCACTATCCTCGTGCAATAGGACCAGCTGGATGGTAAAAACAGGGCAGGTAGTACCTCAAAGGTAATTAAAAAAACAAAAAAACTATTCAGCATGACAAAAGAGTTGAAAAGAAAAGCTTTGAGTGAGCAAAAGAAGGGTTCAATTCTGGATTTACTGGCAGAGGGATACAGTGATACAATAACAGTATATAAGGGTCACGTAAAACAACTCTTCTCCTAAACATATTAGAATCATGGTATTACAGAGGGGATATATATTGTTGTGTGAAGGGTGAAAAGTACCAAGTGGATATACATTTCTGAAATACAATATTTGGAACATCTCTGAGGGGAATTGAACCCGGGTCAGAATATTGCAGAACAGGGATGTCCCCACTACACCACAGGGGCTACAGGTTGTCCCTACAGCTCTCTATCCTCTCCAAAGACGGCAGTTCATAAGAACAAGGTCAAGCAACAGACAACAAAGCTACAGACTGGCAGAGGGCAACAACGACTGTCCACTGACCGAGATGACCGTCATCTCCTAGGGACAGGGCTGAAGTTGTCCAAAGCTAGAAAAAAGCCCTTCATCAATAAGAAGCAAAGAGGCGCCAGGCTGAAGTTTGCAAAAGACCATAAGAATTGGACCATAGAGGAATGGAGTAAGGTCATCTTGTCAAATTTTCTGCTTTGCCCAACACCTGGTTATCTAATGGTTAGACAGAGACCTGGAGAGGCCTACAAGCCACAGTGTCTCGCACCCACTGTGAAATTTGGTGGAGGATTGGTGATGATCTGAGGAAGCAAGGCTGGAATCAGGCAGATTTGTCTCTGTGAAGGACGCATGAATCAAGCCAAGTACAAGGATATCCTGGAACAACACCTGCTTCCTTCTGCTCTGACAATGTTCCCCAACTTAGAATTGGTTTATCCGGTAGGACAATGCTCCATGCCCCACAGCCAGGTCAATCAAGGTGTGGATGGAGGTCCACCAGATCAAGACCCTGTCATGGCTAGCCCAATCTTCAGAACTGAACCCCATTGAAAACCTCTGGAATTTGATCAAGAGGAAGATGGATGGTCACAAGCCATCAAACAAAATTAACCTACTGGAATTTTTGTGCCAGGAGTGGCATAAAGTCACCCAACAGCAATGTGACAGACTGGTGGAGAGCATGCCAAGACGCATGAAAGCTGTGATAAAAAATCAGGGTTATTCCACCAAATATTGATTTCTGAACTCTTCCTAAGTTAAAACATTAGTATTTTGTTGTTAAAAAATGTATATGAATTTGTTTTCTTGGCATTATTTGAGATCTGAAAACAATGCATATTTTCTTGGTTATTTTGACCAGTTGTTATTTTCTGCAAATAAATTCTCTAAATGGTAATATTTTTATCAACATGGGAGTAATGTTGTCAGTAGTTTATAGAATAAAACAAAAGTGTTCATTTTACTGAAATACATACCTATGAATAGTAAAACCAGAGGAACTGATTCTTTTACAGTGGTCTCTTAATTTTTTCCAGAGCTGTATATCTTCTTGTACTGAGTAACCATTTGATCAAGTTGTCAATGTTTAGTGATTATTAGTGACATACATATGTTAATTAGCATTTCTGAAAATGTCAGTGGAAATATTAATATTTTCAGCTAGTTGGTTAGCGACGTGACAAAAAAATATGAACCCCTCTTAACGGCCACCTTCCTATTTTGCTCAATAGAATTTCACTATTTGCATCAATTTCCATACACAACATTTTTAAATCCCCCAAAAAGTATTTAACCTCCGTACATCGCTATAAAAAATGGTGGTGTAGCAGAAAAGGTATATTTAATAGCAAAATGTACTGTTGTTTTCTAGTGCATTTTAATTTAGAACTTGGGAGGATTTACTTCTCCAATAATAGGGGGACGTTAGCTATAACTTCAACTGTCAACGGTTATAGACAGCCATACTCAATGGTGATGACATCACAATATCAAAAATAATGTTTTATTATATTTGAACTTGACTAGTGCCTCTGGAATGAAAGTGGGGCAACATTCATACTCTAGTTGAGGAACCTCTAGGCACTGACATTTGTCTTATAAGGGTAGAGGCTTTCTTCTGCCAAGCCATCCAAATAGCTTGTTGGCATTGAGATCATGTCCAGCTGTAGTTTTGGAGACTTGGTGACTCTCAACATTAAACTAACTTTTGTCTTTCTCCAACTGTGATCACTTGATTATTCATAGTTTAATTGTCAAACCATCCTCCTCGCCATGGTTGCAAAACACAAATGTCATCATCATGGCAGGTTCATTACAGCTTTATTGGATTTAAAGTATTAGTATAAGTATTGCCCTAATGATGGAGGGGTAGTTCTGACGTGTAGCTGGTTTGCAGTTGCCATTACTTAATTTATAAGGTCTACAACGTTTTGTCTTATTTTATTGGTGTTTCCTTTCCCCTTGTTATCTCTTTCTTAAAACCCATTGGAGAACAAAAGCCATAGCTTCCTTCATGCTGTAACAATTAACTAAAGTAATGTGTGTAACTACTGCTCGTTCCATTGCATTATTCCCTCAAATAGACCTCTCTGCTTATCATCCTCCCTCCAAAGAAATAGCCATTGTTTGGATAAGTTGATGGGACAACATTTAATTTCAGACACCCAGCCCTGCAACTCTGTAGCCTGGGCTGCTATGCCTTCCTCATTTCTCACAGGCGTTACGGTGGGATAGGTTTTCCCTGGGCGGTGTCTGCAGACAGGGCAGTTGTTAGCCCTTCTGTGTTTCTAGGTGGTCTCCAGGCAGGCCCTGAAGGAGTAGGGCAGGCTCTGTAAAGATCTCATCTGCTGATAGGACATAGGACATTTCATCCTGAATGGGGGAGAGATAAGCAGTGCTGCCATTTTCTCTGGACAACTGGACACAGAATGACAGACAGAGTTTCTTATATTTGAGCAAGAGCTAATGCCAGTGAATAACAGTTTTTGAGGAGCCATTCAGATTCTCTTTGACAGACTATGAAAATTAAACCGACCCAAATATTAAGGAACAGTAGAGTTTCCGGATTTCTATAAATTACTTACAATAATACCAAGTTTGTTGTTAAATTCAAATATGTCAGAGTGATGTGTATAGGTCTTACATAATCCACCTTCTCTGTCAGGGTTGTGCAAAGACCTTTTGAGGGTCATGGGCAGCGGAATGGATGTTGTGTGCAATGCGCCGGTTGGCTTCCTCATGACTGTCAAGATTACGCCGACAGACGAAGCATGCCTGTTTTCTCGAGTGACACGCATCGCGCAAAAGGGCTCTTGTTGGGTCTTAAGGGCAGTGGCGGTTTTAGCAATAGGTGACATATGCAGCTGCCTGAGGCGGCATCTTGTCGGAGCGGCACAAGGCACCTGCACAAAAAAAAGTCAGAATAGTGACATTTGTGTGATCGGTTTTCTATCGCTCGTTTGCACATCACGTAAATGATATCATGTCACCGTGTGAGACTGTGGGTCAGTTAACCTTGTCGGTGTAGGGGGCCTTATTCTAGTTTGTTAGCTTGGCAGGTTACTGCCAATCAGAAGTACCTGATGGGAAGGTGGCCCCACTGGAGGTCTGAGGTAGGGGGAATGTGGGTATCTATCAAATAGGGCACCAAGCTTTGTACAGTACTAACACAATTAGTAAAATCAGTCACACTACAAAATGCTACCCAATAAACCACAATTCATTCATAATACTGTGACTATATAGTTTCATAGTTGCATTTTTTTTTCTGGTATGTGCAAAATTGTTAAGAAAAAATAGAAAACCAGTCTGCACACCACCAAGGTGAATTGGTTTAGTCTTGACACTTTGTTGACAGTGCTGGGGGATGGGTAATATATTGATGCTTGAGTGCCAAATTAACACATGGATAAGAAAAGGTTTATGCCATCAGGTGCCCAGTTTAGGAAAAAGAGGAAAGAAGAGGAGAAACACTCAAAAGATATAGGTATGCAGCTATGTCATCTCTTTATGAGTATGATATTATGCAGGTAATGAAACAGGCTAGTATAACACTATTGTTTGTTAGCCTATGTTGCTTGCTGCGCTATTACACATAGGCCGACACTATTCAGTTTTCTGTCCAACTAGCTTACATAACATTGGATATAATTTCACGCAGTTTCATCATGATAATGTGTGTAGCCTGCAGCAAAACGATTACAACCTAACATTATTGACTTGGTTAACCTTGTTAACCTTTGAGGTCGCTGAATCGGGGCTCGCCCAGGGAGCCATGCAAGCTAGAACTGCAAAACGGGTAGGGGCTCAAGCCCCCCTTGGGTTTATCTGTACAGGTGCCTGCTCTCTGTCCCAAGATTATATTTCAAATGCCAACACTATTCCCCATGCACCTAGACAAATTGTTAAAGCATAGTGCTTATAAACTTGAATAGGTAGGCTACATACAATTGTGGCAACGATTTTAAGCTTAGCAATCACTTTTATAAAGCATGTAAACTTGTTAAAATGTTCCCCAGAAAGGGATTCAATGTGTATGGAAAAAATGTGTTGTCTTTGACTTGCGAACCATAGAGGAGGCAGATCGTGTTAAGATCGCATATATGGCTGATTGAATAGCTCGCATCCTTGTAGAAAAAAAATTCTCAAACCCCTGAGGTATTCTGTGGGGGAATGCCTGTCGGTCCTTAGCATATTTCCCTCATGAAAAAGTCAAATTGGTTGCATTGACGCTTCATAGAACCTGAGTTAGGTGCGTTATCACCGCAATGTCCGCTATTTAGTGATTGGCACAATCGGAGTGCATTCTGTTTCCCAAATTCATTCGGCTTTGAATGGTTTGAACCATCAACTCGAAGTTTTAACCTCTACATTGTTTTCTCTTCATGACACATGCTTCCTATGACGCCACTGAAAGCAATTCCTATGGCAAAAACGCCATGAAAGCAAGGGATGCACACAGTGATTACCTGATGATCTTCCTGATCGTTTTCAGGAACTTCACAACAGCCTACAATTTGGATGCAATTCAGTGACTTCATAACATATCTCTAAATTCCTAAGATTTCAATTTTCACCTACTTAAAAAATGTGTTATTTAGGTGTGGTTATTATAAATTCTAGGTTCGACACTACTTGGACGTTTTTCTTGGCCACTGTTCATCAATATCTTATTGTTGTTTGCTCTTTGGGGTTTGAGTAGGCTATCTGTGAAAGCAGTTTTTGACCAGTGCTAATGTAAAAAGGGCTTTATAAAGTACATTTGATTTGATAAATTATTATCGGAGTATCTTAAAGGCCAAATATGCTTTGATTTAATCACATAATTGTTTCCATTAGCCCGACTGTGTCCTGAAATAGAAAATGCTTAATGATTTAGGCTATGCAAGCAGTCCCCAGATGAATAAGGCCATGCTTAGCCCGTCCCTGGCACAAAAAATGTCGGACAAACGTTCTAGACTGCTAATTGTCCAGTTCAACTTCAAACTCATCCTAAAAATGTAAACATCTGTTTGATCTCAATTTAAAGGTTTGGCCATAAATACGATTAGGTGAAGTCAACATTACCTATTTAGTTATCCATTATTGGATTAATAGTATATGAATTGTAAGTGATTTTCCCTGGTCATGACTTAAATTATAGGCAACGTTATGTCAATGACGAGTGGAGAGAACCGTTTTAAAAGCAGGAGAAAAAATGGGAAAAGGACATAAATGGGAACACGACAACGAAAAATTTAAAGTTGACTGCGGGCACCTGAGTACATTTTAAGTTTACACTCCTTTCATAAGTGACGACGGCTCTATGACCCAGTGGAGTAGGAGCTCGAGCTGCCTCTACTCGCAGTTTAGCGCACACGCACGCACGCACACACACTGGAGTGAAGAGCTGGGCGGAGAGTGTGGAGAGCGCGCACCGGGGACGGAATTCTTTCTTACATTACACTTCAGTCCCTTGCACAGTGGATGGACAGTTTTGACCTATATTCCAGTAACCGATAGTCTTTTCGAGAAGATAAATCGTTTTTTCACAGTTTTTTTTACTCATTCACCGACGTGCTCTTTTCTCACCATTTTTTTATTTAGGCTCTCACGTTGTTTTCCGGCGTTCTTTGGGGGAATTACATCCTTCTGTTGGAATTTTGCATCGTAAGTTTTGCAGCCAGGGAGATGTGACATTGACTGCAAAACCTATGGCATTATTACAAGCCT
This sequence comes from Esox lucius, assembly GCF_011004845.1. Classification (NCBI taxonomy): domain Eukaryota; kingdom Metazoa; phylum Chordata; class Actinopteri; order Esociformes; family Esocidae; genus Esox; species Esox lucius. Next base: position 9,617,309 of record NC_047582.1, read on the forward strand.
GTGGTACTCATAAAATGTATTTCAAAGATAACATAGCCTAACGACATTATCTATACACACTAGTTATTATTGAACTATAGAAACTATTTGGATTGATAGCAAGGCTATCACCCATCTTAATCTGAAATGTTGGCTTATTCATGAAAATATTTATGGCACATCAAACTTTTTTGGGATAGCCTGCATTTTTTCTTAACCCCTACTCCCAAAAGCGATTGTACGCCAGTGTCCCATGTCCAAGGTAGACAACAGGCTGTTTCAGCCGAGTTGGGCTTTACTGGAGATCCCCAGGTGGCTATCACTCCCCAGCAGTCCGCAGCAGGACAGGGAGGGAAGGTGGCATCACAGAGCCCCAAGGCACATGGGCAGCGTGATGACAGACTTTCAGTCCCCTTCCGCAGGCTGAGTTACACTTTGATGCTGGACTTTTATGGTTTACAAATATGATGAAATGGCAGCCCCGGAAAAAGGTTAGTGTTTCTTTTCTGGATTCTCAAATAGTCTTCAATTAGCCTTGCAGTGCATTTTATAACAAAATGTTTGTTAATGGCATAGGGGTTGTGTTGTTATTGCGAAGTTGAGCAGCCAGTCCATGCATGGAGGCCTGTCTCTCATTCACATAATTCTATAGGTCCTACTAGCCAAGAATACCCAGAGCACTTCCAATACATACACACAGGGGGCTGGCAGAATCATACCATGCTGTACTAGCAAAGTTTACACCCACGGCACAAGCCAACACGAGCGAGAGAGAGAGGGGGGGGAGTGAGAACTGTGTAATCCCCCATAATCCTCAGATAACAATGACTTCTGGATTTACAGTATATCAAAAGAACGAGAGGAGATATGGGGAGAGGAAAGGAGAGGACTGAAGGGAGGCGAGTTCGTCTTTTGAAGTGGAGTGAGTGTTTTGACATCCAGCATAATGGTGTCTGTGATGACTGGGTGCAGGATGTGATGCTGTATCAATGGCTCCCAGCTTGTCCTCGTTACACCTGACTAACGATGCTCCTACCTCATATGTGTCCTGTGCAGCCGTGTGTGTGGATGTCTCATTTCATCAGTTGTGTGTGTGTGTGTGTGTGTGTGTGTTTGTGAGAGAAAAGGGAGATCTCATTGATTCAACAGTGTTTGATTGACAGTTTTGGTTTTTGGACCGGCCCTTAATCCCCCCCTCACCCACGCCCCTCTCGTACCCTGAAGGAGGTGCTCCAGGGATTGCCCAGTAGGGTTTGTGTGACTCAGAAGTTTCTGTGTTCTTGTTCTCCACAATGCCTTCAGTATATTGTATTTACTTACAATGCAGCTAAACCCTTTAAAACCATACTTCTGACTCACCCCCATCCCCCTCCCCTTAGCACAAGACCTTTGTAAGTCCCATTGTGTGACCAATTCCAGTGTGGTGACTTTACCTTTGTATGCAAAATGACAACTTTGATGTCACACAGAAAAAGCACCAACTATGCATGTCTGTGGTAACCCTTGGCTGGGACTTTTTACCCAAGGCAGTGGACTGTTAAAGTACATCCCATTATTACTTCAGAGAAGACAGTTGACTGGTATGGATGTTACAGAGTCGCAAATGGATGAAAATATTCTTTTCATAAATTATGGCACATTTTATGTGATTTAGAATAGCAGCAAAAAGCATGGTAAATTCAGATTGCATAAGTAGAGACTATAGCCTAACACATTTCATATTTCACTTTGGATGTGTGTGTGTGTGTATATACACGCACATACATACATACATACATACATAAATACATACATACATACATGCATACACCGATCAGCCATAAAATTATGACCACTAACAGGTGAAGTGAATAATAGTGATAATCTCGTTATCATGGCACCTGTCAGTGGGTGGGATATATTGGCAGCAAGTGAACATTCTGTCCTCAAAGTTGATGTGTTAGAAGCTGGAAAACAATGGGCGAGTGTAAGGATCTGAGTGTCTTTGACAAGGGCCAAATTGTGATGGCTAGACGACTGGGTCAGAGCATCTCCAAAACTGCAGCCCTCGTGGGGTGTTCCCGGTCTGCAGTGGTCAGTACCTATCAAAAGTGGTCCAAGGAAGGAAAAGCGGTGAACCGGCGACAGGGTCATGGGGTCCAAGGCTCATTGATGCACGTGGGGAGTGAAGGCTGGCCTTTGTGGTCCGAATCAACAGACGAGCTACTGTAGCTCAAATTGCTGAAAAAGAAAAGGTGTCAGAACACACAGTGCATCACAGTTTGTTGCGTATTGGGCTGCGTAGCCGCGGACCAGTCAGGGTACCCATGCTGACCCCTGTCCACTGCCGAAAGCACCTACAATGGACATGTGAGCATCAGAACTGGCCTACAGAACAATGGAAGAAGATGGCCTGATGAATCACGTTTCATTTTACATCACATGACGAACACATGGCACCAGGATGAACTGTGGGAAGAAGGCAAGCCAGCGGAGGCAGTATGATGCTTTGAGAAGTGTTCTGCTGGGAAACCTTGGGTCCTGCCAACCATGTGGATGTTACTTGACACGTACCACCTACCTAAGCATTGTTGCAGACCATGTGCATCCTTTCATGGCAACGGTATTCCCTGATGGCATTGGCCTCTTTCAGCAAGATTATGCGCCCTGTCACACAGCAAAAATGGTTCAGGAATGGTTTGAGGAATACAACAACGAGTTCAAGGTGTTGACTTACCCTCCAAATTCCCCAGATCTCAATCTAATCGAGCATCTGTGGGATGTCCGATCCATGGAGGGCCCACCTCACAACTTACAGGACTTAAATGGTCTGCTGGTTAACGTCTTGGTCCATGCCTCGATGGGTCAGGGCTGTTTTGGCATTAAATGGGGACCTACACAATATTAGGCAGGAGGTCATCATGTTATGGCTGATAGGTGTATATATCCAAATTCACCTTTAACTGTTGAATGTTAACACATTATACTAATAATCTAGTATTTTTTTTTTTCTAAAATGTAGTAATAAGATTATGCAAATGAGACAATAAATGTGTCTGTTTTGTCAATCCAGTTTTGGGGACGAAAATTTAAGACAGTATTTTACAGTGGGTTCATTTGAAAGAAATCACACAATTACTATTCACTGATAATTAATATCTCATCTTTCTATCTGAAGATTGTACAGCTGTGCATGTTAAATTTATTTCAGAATATATTTGCCTAGAGAATCTTAACTAAAATATTATTTTCAAGGTATAAAAAGGGCTTTAGGGAAAGTATTGAATACATCCCTGTACACACAAAATGTGGTAAATGTGCAAACATCTGAAGTGAAAGATGTTATCCATCACACCTACGTTAGTTATGCGGTGCTGATTACATCCATTACAGATGCAGGATGTCAGTAATGAATTAACAGACCTATTAAAAAACATGCAAAACTTTGTGAATGGTTGGTTTTACCGAGAAAGTATCAAAAATAGCCCATGTAAACTCGCGCTGCAATTGTATGTTTAAAGGCAATGCTGAGGTTGATCTTTGCTTGGAATCACCCCCCTAGTATTTCAACATAATAACTTTATTTCAGGCACTAACATATGACAGATTAATCCTTTAGCTACAATAACTTGACAGCGGGCTAGTTCTCGTGGCAAATGTTGCAGACACTTCATACAGTGTAGCAGTCTGCATGTTAAGTCTGCATGTTAAATCTGTGGGTATTTCTCTCAGTTCTGTCTCTCTCTTTCCTCTTGGCTGTTTCATTTCATGCCAATCAGCCATGTAGATCCTCTGGGGAGATACTGTCAGTCAGTCGGAGAGATCTCTGTGTTATGTAATGTAATCTATCCGGGACATGATATTCTCCTCTCTCCGACTCCTCTGCCTCCCTGCTGCTGCTCCTCCCCTCTGCCGTTTTCTCTGAGGAGGGGCAGAAATGAAATAGTTTTTCTTTCATGTCAACCCGAGCGTAGATACAGAGTTGTGATGTACAGTTGCTCACCCCAGCCGTTAAAGAAAGTGTGCGTGCGCGCGCGTGTGTGCATGTGCGTGCGTGCGTGCGTGCGTACGTACGCAAGGAAAAGGATACGGCTATCTGACAGCAAGCGGCAGACGAATGAGAAGTTCCAGTTTAGATGTATTATTGAAATTAGCTCTGTGGCTGACATTGATCTCTGGCACTCGTTAGTGTGTTGGCTCGTCATCCTGATGAACTCCTCATCTGCTTCTATCTCTCTCGTGTGTGTGTGTGTGTGTGTGTGTATACACCTGCTTCATTAGTCAATGTGTAAGCGATTTGAGTAGCCTGTGTGAGCTGTAGTCTCCAGTCATCCACTCTCCTCTAACACTCACTCTGGGACAATTATTAAGGACAGATCTCCAGATAAGCATCCTTCCTTTCTTCAGAGGGCCAATGCACTGATGAGGATGACAGAATGGCGGGGGGGGGGGGGCTACATTTTACCTGTGCCAAGACACAGAGGTGGTGCTGTGTGTGGGTGTGTTTGTGTGTGTGACAGATTTTCATGGTTTACAGTATAGACACACATACACGCACAAAAAGTTAGACTCTATTAGCTCTCAGCACGTGGTCTAGCACCATTAGGCTTGATGTGACACAGTCATTTGTAATGTTAAATAATTCAGAGAAACATGTTAGGCCCACACACACACACACACACACACAAACACAGAGAGAGAGAGAGAGCGAGAGAGAGAGACGCACACATACGGCTTAAGCACGCTGTAAAATGCATCTAAAATAGACTGGTGTGTGGACATTACATTAAATATTCAATAGTACTGCACTGCTTGTGAGAGGGCAGAGAAAGCTATAATAACCAGGCGAAAGAGAGAGATTGAGGGAGAGAGAATGTGAGAGAGAGACAGTCTGAGTATGTGAGAGAGAGACAGTCTGAGTATGTGAGAGAGAGACAGTCTGAGTATGTGAGAGAGAGACAGTCTGAGTATGTGAGAGAGAGACAGTCTGAGTATGTGAGAGAGAGACAGTCTGAGTATGTGAGAGAGAGACAGTCTGAGTATGTGAGAGAGAGACAGTCTTGAGTATGTGAGAGAGAGGTGTGTGTTTTCTTTGAAACAGCCAGTGTTGTTCATAACATGGTTTCAGAGGTAGGGAAACCAAATGTCACTGTAACTGAGAAGGCCAGGAGCAATATAGGAGAATATCTGTAGAGAGAGAGAGAGATGGAGGGCTAGAGGGAGAGAGAGGGACATAGATCCAGATGAGTGTGTGGGATGTGTTCCTCTTCTCTCCTCATAATCTCATTGCAGCATCGCGTGGTGCTGAACTGAACATTGTATCGAAGGGTAATTGGCCGACGGTGAGCGTGAAATTATCACGTGCTAGCTGGTTCTCCAACACACACACTCACACACCCGATCAACAATTGAATTACAGCTGGAGCTGTTACCGATGAGCAGAATTGAGAGACAGAGAGAAGGATAGAGGTGCGTGCCCGTAGCACCTGTTTTTCTGCGCAGTGCTGACAAGCACAATGTGAGAACACAGTACAGCGGAAGGCTGTTTGGAAGAGACCACAGCCCATGAAGTGGGGGGGATGGAGAGACCACGGCCCATGGTGTGGGGGGATAGAGAGACCACGGCCCATGGAGTGGGGGGGATGGAGAGACCACAGCCCATGGAGTGGGGGGGTGGAGAGACCACAGCCCATGGAGTGGGGGGGGTGGAGAGACCACGGCCCATGGAGTGGGTGGGATGGAGAGACCACGGCCCATGGAGTGGGGGGGATGGAGAGACCACGGCCCATGGAGTGAGGGGGATGGAGAGACCACGGCCCATGGAGTGGGGGGGATGGAGAGACCACGGCCCATGGAGTGGGGGGATAGAGAGACCACGGCCCATGGAGTGGGGGGGGTGGAGAGACCACGGCCCATGGAGTGAGGGGGATGGAGAGACCACGGCCCATGGAGTGAGGGGGATGGAGAGACCACGGCCCATGGAGTGAGGGGGATGGAGAGACCACGGCCCATGGAGTGAGGGGGATGGAGAGACCACGGCCCATGGAGTTTGGGGATAGAGAGACCACGGCCCATGGAGTGGGGGGATAGAGAGACCACGGCCCATGGAGTGGGGGGATAGAGAGACCACAGCCCATGGAGTGGGGGGATAGAGAGACCACGGCCCATGGAGTGGGGGGGATGGAGAGACCACGGCCCATGGAGTGGGGGGATAGAGAGACCACAGCCCATGGAGTGGGGGGATAGATGCTGTGCTCATCCCATGCTGAATTACACAAACAAACAAAACAAAAAAGAGCTGAAATTGGCTCAGTCAATCACTCACACACACACTAGTGTCCTCCTTCACTTGAGTAGTCAGAGTCGACGCTTCTTCTTTGACACTGGCTCGTTTATTCCCCATGTGGCCCAAACCAATTCCCTTCTTTTTATCCTCCTCCTGATCTTCGGACTCATTCCCCTACTTCTCTCAGACTCGTAAATACACTATTGGCGTTCCTTACTCCCCTGACACACAAACACACACACACACACACAATAACACATCTACACAACAGCACACGCTCAGCGTACTCATCCTGTTAGAGGCCAGCCTGGCTTTTTTACACAAGTAATTAGACTGTCAATCAAAGTGTGTGTGTGTGTATTGGTACTTTGTTTTGTGTTTGTGTGTGTGTGTGACCTGTAGGTTAATGGGGGAACACAAACCCGCACTACGAGAGAAGTTGCAGTAGATTTTGGTTTTTGATTCTAATGGTGAGAGGTCACAGCAATGACACTTTGGAATGAGGGGAGGGGTTGTCAGGGCCGGATTTTCAATGTGCAATTAGTTGTTGTTTTGCCCCTTCGTTCCCCTCTCCCAATGTGGATCTGTACGAAGCAGACCAGGAAAGAAAGCGCTAATGACCCCATTCCCAGAGGAGAGAGCGAGCGCTTTAAATACTGATAAATCTATTCCTATTTTTCCCCTTCGCTCCAGACTACCTCCCAACTCACAGCCTACAGGAAAATGGGTTACTAATCTGTTTCTGTCTCTCCCGCTGTATTCCTGGGTTCACCCTCTCACTAATACACTTCTTAATTAGTGTTAATTTCTCCACTTAGCAAGACAAGCCGTCAGTTGTTAGGGCCCTGGGGAGCGAGCTACCGCCAGGACAGCCTTAACCTTGGAGACTTGTTCTGATTCGCCTTCTGCAAAAATATATTCCCATTTAATTATGTGAATCACTAAAGGTTTTGTTGTTGTTCTGCCTCTGGTGCAGATACTGTACACACATTTATTCATTCTCAGACCGTGAGGAACTCCAGGTCAGTTTAATTCACTTTGTGGTTTGACTGCACTACGCTAATGGAGAGCTGTACTGGTGTGGCGAAGCAGAGGGGAGTTGAGTTGTGGTAGTAATTAAGCTTTTCAACACCCTGTGTCTCTCGGCTGACACAGTCACTGGCAGACACACACAGTGGATCTGTCTTCGGCTCTGCGTGTCTTTTCTCATCTCTTTCGGTCTTGTCCCTCCATCATCCCCTTCCCCCAGCACTCGCTCTCCTTTTCTCTCTCTACTTCCCTGACTCTACATCACTCCTTTTCTCTCTCTACTTCCCTGACTCTACATCTCTCCTTTTCTCTCTCTACTTCCCTGACTCTACATCTCTCCTTTTCTCTCTCTACTTCCCTGACTCTACATCTCTCCTTTTCTCTCTCTACTTCCCTGACTCTACATCTCTCCTTTTCTCTATCTACTTCCCTGACTCTACATCTCTCCTTTTCTCTCTCTACTTCCCTGACTCTACATCACTCCTTTTCTCTCTCTACTTCCCTGACTCTACATCACTCCTTTTCTCTCTCTACTTCCCTGACTCTACATCACTCCTTTTCTCTCTCTACTTCCCTGACTCTACATCTCTCCTTTTCTCTCTCTACTTCCCTGACTCTACATCACTCCTTTTCTCTCTCTACTTCCCTGACTCTATATCTCTCCTTTTCTCTCTCTACTTCCCTGACGCTACATCTCTCCTTTTCTCTCTCTACTTCCCTGACTCTACATCTCTCCTTTTCGCTCTCTACTTCCCTGACTCTACATCTCTCCTTTTCTCTCACAACCCCTCTCTCACTACCTCTCCTTTTTTCTCACCTCCTCGCCCCTCTCTCTCTGTTGCATTGCCATCTGTTCCTGATTAATGGAAGTATGAAGCAGTAATTGAAGCATCTGTTCATCCAGCGCCCATCATCTGCCCCACACACGCGAGCACACACACACACCTCTTATTTCATGTTTGCTATGTATCAGCTCAACTCTGGCATCAGTCTGACTTCTGCCTGAACCATCCCTCCAGCAGGTGGCCTGTGGGTGGAGGTGGTGTAGAGGTGGTGTTCATACTACACCACATAAGGTAGCAGAGGTTCTGTGGGAGCTGCCAGACATGTGCTAACAGACAGGGTGAAAGATTGGTGGGGGGAGGGGGCTGACTATGTGCTGTCAGTGTCTGATTTGGCATCACTATAGTACTGGTGGGGGGGCTTTGAGTATAGACTGATGCCGGCATACGCACGCACGCACGCACGCACAGTATTCCAGCAGCACTAATTGCTGATTTAGCTATTAAAGTTTCCTCTGATCTCCTCTCTTTCTTTTAACAGTGTGACTCTAATTCTTAGAATATTCTTAGTTTTAATAGACATTATTTCAATTTTTATTCATTCATACGAAAATAGTTAAATACATTCTGTTTCACCAAATATGATGAGAGCAAAATGAGAGACCATCAAGGAAGATCATGAATAACTGTTAAATATCCCTCTCTCTTTTTCAGGCATACTTCCGTCAGGGTGTGGCCCTACAGTACCTTGGTCGGCATGCCGACGCCCTGGCAGCGTTCGCCTCTGGTCTGGCGCAGGACCCCAAGAGCCTGCAACTGCTGGTGGGCATGGTGGAAGCTGCCATGAAGTCACCGCTGAGAGGTAACCACTGGGATTGACTTACGAGCTTTCTGCTAAGATACGGTGGAACTCAAAAGTGATTGGAAGAAAGAAGTAGAGATATCTTCTAACTCAAACGTTTGAGGAAGATAAACTTGAGATATTGTTTAAGTCAAACCTTTGAGGAAAAAGATTTAAACAAACGCTAGAAGAAGAAAAACTTGTGGTTTGTTTTCAACACAAACGTTCAAAGAAGAAAAAGTTTAGATGTTTTTTACTCAAACGTTCAAAGAAGAAAAAGTTTACCAGTGTAACTCAAAGCTTCTAATGACATTATCCATATTGAATCAGTCAGCTTCACTCCTGTTAGTGAGAAAACCAGAGATGCTGTGTGGGTTTAAAACCAGAGATGCTGTGTGGGTTTAAAACCAGAGATGCTGTGTGGGTTTAAAACCAGAGATGCTGTGTGGGTTTAAAACCAGAGATGCTGTGTGGGTTTAAAACCAGAGATGCTGTGTGGGTTTAAAACCAGAGATGCTGTGTGGGTTTAAAACCAGAGATGCTGTGTGGGTTTAAAACCAGAGATGCTGTGTGGGTTTATAACCAGAGATGCTGTGTGGGTTTATAACCAGAGATGCTGTGTGGGTTTAAACCCAGAGATGCTGTGTGGGTTTAAAACCAGAGATGCTGTGTGGGTTTAAAACCAGAGATGCTGTGTGGGTTTAAAACCAGAGATGCTGTGTGGGTTTAAACCCAGAGATGATGTGTGGGTTTAAAACCAGAGATACTGTATGGATGTTTAAGAACATTTCCCAGATAAACTTAGTAAGATGGAGGTTCCATCAGTTTGAATGATCATTCCTTTATTTGTTTCACCCTTTCATTTATCAACAATCTAGTACTTCTTTATCTTCCTAGAATGCCCAAGGTTGAGATGTGGGGGTGGCAAACACACAGAGAGGAAAGACATTAAGGAGAGATGTCAGAACAAAAACAGAAAGAGGTGTATTAGAAAGGAAGTGAGAGGTAGAACTGAGGATGTGTGAGGTAAACATGTCAGAAAGAGGAGGAAAAGTGAGTTGACTGACGAGACAATAGCAACAGAGAGGGATAGAGTAGTTATCCTAATTAGATCCCTTGTTCTCTCTGTAGTTGATCTGCCGCACGCACACACACACACACACACACACACACAAGAAGTGCCCTCTTTAGGTATTGGTACAATAAAATGGCTATTTTTGCTGTACACACAAGGCATGTGAAAATATTATTAAAAGATTAATATGAGGCAAAAGTACAGTGTCACCTTTTATTTCTGTCTGTTTCAACATATTGTATATTTGACCTGTTTTAACTAAGAATATCAGCACTGTCAGAGTTCCTTCCACCCATTTTATAAGAGTAGAGGTATTGAGACATTTGGCTCACAGGTATTTCTTATTGATCGGGGGTTTCCTGTTGCATTGATTGTTGTCACAGAGAAGTGTAGTCTCAGTTTCATCCTTTGCTTTTACCCTTTGGAGTCTGCATTTGGTGTCAGTAGGCATTATCCAACTTGAAGACTCATCTGTATTGATGTAATGAATGATGGCAGCAGCAGAATGAATTCAGGAGTGTACAGAAGCATCTTGGCTCCCAATGTACAGGTAAATGGGCAGCGCTTCACAATGCAAGATGACATAAAACACACTGCCAAACCAAACAAGGATTTCATCAGGGCACAAAAGTGGAATGTTTTCGACTGGTGAAGTCAGTGTCCTGATTTAAACCTGATTTAACATGCATTTCACTTGCTGAAGAGATGATTGAAGTCAGAAACTCTCCAAAACAAACTACAGCTCAAAATGGGTGCAGTAAAGGCTTGGCTGATCTTTTCAAGAGTGATTGCATGCAAAGGATTTGCCACTAAATATTAGCTTTTATACTCCTTACATTTGCTTTACGTTGATTTGTCCTAATACTAATGCCTACATGAAATGGGCACTTATGGAGGGCACTGTATCACTATAATCTATTTGCCAATTTCGCTGACAGTGTAGTCCTATACTATAAAATACTATACTTATAACAGGGAGTTCATTTGGTTACCTGTCAAAGGGCTGTTGTGTGTTTTTGTCGTAGACTCACTGGGACCCACTTACCAGCAGCTTCAGAAGATGAAGCTCGACAAGAGTCCGTTCGTGGTGGTGTGTGTGATTGGTCAGGAGCTACTGACCGCTGGTTACCACGGCGCCTCAGTTGTGGTCCTGGAGGCGGGGCTAAAGATCGGCACATGCTCTCTGAAGGCAAGGAAGTGTGTGTGTGTTTCTATTATGTGTCTGATATTATGTGTGTTTGTGAGATAATCACCGAGGTTCTCCTCTTTGTCTTCTGAAGCTCCGAGGTTCAGTGTTTTCTGCTCTCAGCTCTGCCTACTGGTCGCTAGGCAACACAGAGAAGAGCACAGGATACATGCAGCAGGACCTGGAGGTCGCCAAGACGCTAGGTACACCCACACATACACACGCACACAATGGTACAGTATGTACACACAGATACATATATGTTATGGTGGAGATAAATGCCATTGTACATTTGACTCTACACCACAATAATTGCACTAACTGGTAAATGGCATTTACAATAGGCGCTGTCATCAGGTCCCAAACCAAGGGGCTCATGTTTGTGAATCTCCTTCACTACAGAAAGTATGTTGTCCAATCCCAGAAAAATTCACTTTTTGAGCATTGAGTTAAATAATAGCAAATGTACACATACAAGTCATCAATCCTAACCTCATGTCTCTCAAATGTCATTGTAGTTTGGAAAACTCTGGAATGGCCAAAATTCGGTTTAGTAAATCATTGGAGGCCAGAAAATAAAGTGGTTTCAATGTAGCCTAGTCCCTATTTTAAGACAGACAATGAAAAATGTAGTTTTAGATTTTATCTAACCCAAGTGTCTTCATCATTAATGGCAAGTAAATATGTTACTCCTATGGGTGACAAAATGTATATCCCTAATGGACATAAATATGTTACTCCTATGGGTGACAAAATGTATATCCCTAATGGACATAAATATGTTACTCCTATGGGTGACAAAATGTATATCCCTGATGGACATAAATGTTTGCCGCACTATGGAACTCTCACTTTAGGGTCTGGTGAGGAAGTGGAGGGTCTGACAGGTTGCGGCATGGTTCTAGGTTGCAGGGGCAGAGTTCGGTACACAAGGGCTCAGCCTCATCCAGGTGAATGGGTGGGATGTCGGGAAGAGCTGACATGTCTCTCCCATGTAGTGACTCCTCGTGATAGGTTCAGGTGACCACAAACTCAATTACGGTTGTTGGTCGGGGAATGAGCTCTCCTTATGGCATTTATGTGTTCCTGGCTGAACGAGCAAGGTGATTAGTATCAGAGCATCAGAGGTCGAGTCTCGACCTTTGAATCTCTCAAACAGCTTGGAAGTTGTCGAGATGAGGCAACGCCATTATCATTACAAAATGTGTGGGTGTGTGAAAGACGGGGTGAACATTTGAATACAATTTCTTATGACCAAACCCACCCGTCTCAGGTGACCAATCAGGCGAGTGTCGGGCTCATGGGAACTTAGGAGCCGCCTTCTTCTCCAAGGGTAACTACAGGGAGGCTTTGACAAATCACAGACATCAGTTGGTCCTCGCAATGAAACTCAAGGACAGAGAGGTACCTATGTGTGTGCTTGTTTTAGTGAGCTTGTGCGTATGTGTGTTTGCACGATCACACTTGTTCTTATGTCTATGTGGCTGTGTATTTTGTGTGTGTGTGTGTGTGTGTGTAGTCACTTCATTTTTCATTGCACATCTACTCTTAATCCACCCCTTTCTATTCAGGAACAATGCTGACTTTCTCTCAGTCAGAGCATTGTGACAATATAACAATGTCTGCCCTTGAGCTGCACCTCTCTTTCTGTTCATGACTGGAATACAATGTGAAGGAATAAAAAGCAAGACTTTATACTATGGTGAAAGCAAAATGTAAGTTATTTAATCTGACTGTACACTTAGCACATCCGACAGTGTTAGTTATATAACTCGACTCTACACCTGGAAGATCTGACAGTGTTCGTTATTTAACTAGACTGTACACCTAGAAGATCCGACAGTGTTCGTTATTTAACTAGACTGTACACCTAGAAGATTTGACAGTGTTCGTTATTTAACTAGACTGTACACCTAGCAGATTTGACAGTGGTAGTTATTTAACTAGACTCTACACCTAGCAGATTTACAGTATTCATTATTTAACTAGACTGTACGCCTAGAAGATTTGACAGTGGTAGTTATTTAACTAGACTGTACACTTAGCACATCCGACAGTGTTCGTTATTTAACTAGACTGTACACCTAGCAGATTTGACAGTATTCGTTATTTAACTAGACTGTACACCTAGAAGATTTGACAGTATTCATTATTTAACTGGACTGTACACCTAGAAGATTTGACAGTATTCATTATTTAACTAGACTGTACACCTAGCAGATTTGACAGTGGTAGTTATTTAACTAGACTGTGCACCTTGCAGATTTGACAGTATTCATTATTTAACTAGACTGTACACCTAGCAGATTTGACAGTGGTAGTTATTTAACTAGACTGTACACCTAGCAGATTTGACAGTGGTAGTTATTTAACTAGACTGTACACTTAGCAGATCTAGTTATTTACCCTAGCAGCATGTGAGTGTCAGTACAGCTGTGTTGCCAAACGGTCGAGTGTTGCTGATTGGTGATTTTGTGTGGTTCTTGTGTGACTGTGTATTATTATCTATCTTTTTTGCGTTTATTGTAGTAGCGATGCCTTTCAGTGTGTTACATATTACACTGCGGCTCATCTCTCCCACACGTTTCTTATTGTTTAGACAGTGTTTTGTGCAGTGTGTCTTTCTAAGATGCCTCCTGTGGCCTCCTCATGTCAGTTTCTATGTGGCCCGATAGCAGCCTCAAGGTTGGAGTAGCCAATTCAAATGTCAGGCCTGAGTGGAGAAATCTAACATGTTTGCACGTGTGTCTCTAGGCGGCGTCCAATGCACTGAGCAGCCTGGGCCACGTTTACACGGCGATAGCGGACTACCCGAACGCCCTGGCCAGCCATAAGCAGTGTGTGCTGTTGGCACGGCAGACCCAGTGCCCACTGTCTGAGGCTCGCCAACTGGGCAACATGGGAGCAGTCTACACAGCGCTGGGAGACTTCACCAACGCTGTGCAGTGCCACCAGCATCATCTGGAACTTGCTAAGGTGCCGATCAAATAGACCCGTCCAACACTGTGGATGAGCCAGTGTTGAGTTGAGTTCTAGAGCAATTCAGTCCGTTCAGGAAGTGAACTAGAATTCCTAGAAGTCTTTCTGAGGCGTTTTTTATGTTTATTTTAAGAGCTTGCACTTCTTGGGTGTCTGTTGTCAGTGTACCGTGTTAAAGCGCTGAGCTAACCAAACGTTGCTGTTGTCATCTGACACGATGCGCAGACTCTGGGTAATGGTCGGGAGGAGGCACGGGCGTACAGTAACCTGGGCAGTGCCCACCACAGCCAGAGAGACTTCGACAAGGCTGTCTCCTACCACACCCTGGTGCTGCGGCTGGCCCAGGAGCTGGACGACCGGACCATACAGATGAGGGCTTACGCTGGCCTGGGACACGCTGCTCGTTGCATGCAGGTAGTAGGACACACACACAGAGATGTACATACATGCTGACGCACCTTTTGAGAAACATATGAATGGTTTGGTGTATGAAATGTGTGTGTGTGTGTATGCTGTTCATACACCAGGTCCCACACACAGCATCGTTTCACGTTATGAATATATTTCAAACATGTTTTTAAATCTGTGTTGTCCAGCAGAGAGTGTTATCCGGACTAGTGAGTGATTTTCATACTTGTTCGTGCCGTCTGTTGTCCAGGACTTGGAGAGGGCAGGACAGTACCACCAGAAGCAACTGGACATAGCAGAGGAGCTACAGGACAAGGCTGCACAGGGAAGGGCTTCATCCAACCTGGGTAAGAGATGACCACAGCTTCCTATAGACACTGGCTCTGGCTCTCTCAACCGGGGTAAGAGATGATCACAGTTTCCTATAGACTCTGGCTCTGGCTCTCTCAACATGGGTAAGAGATGATCACAGCATCCTATAGACACTGGCTGTCTCAACCTGGCTAAGAGATGATCACAGCATCCTATAGACACTGGCTCTGGCTTTCTTAACCTGGGTAAGAGATGATCACAGCATCCTATAGTCACTGGCTCTGGCTCTCCCAACCTTGAGAAGACATGATCACATGTCTTCTGGGATCCCCCTCGGGACCAGAAGGTTGTGCATTGGGAAACACAACAGATACAAGAGCTGACCTGACCAGTTCAATACTCTATCGACCAGCGGCTTAAATGCGAGCTGGAGAGATGCCAGGGCTGTAAAACAAAGAACAGCAGTAGAACCCATCACTCTCAGTCGATCTCAGCCAGTAAGAAAAGTTTTGTGTTTATTTGGCATTGTTTCGTTCCCCTACACACACCCCTGATCTGCTCTCAAGCCCAGGTATGACAGCAGGAAACCAGAGCTGGGTGCTGTCACATGACTCCACTGGTGCCCTCTGGCCAATCAACACTCATGTTTTATTTACAAGATTCAGGGATATTGCGACCATGGCGATATCTGAAACCGGCTGAATCTGACCCGACTGCTGAGTGGACAGTTGACTACCTTTGTGTGTCTGTGTGTGTGTGTGGTCTTTTTGTGTAATCTCAGTGTATAATCTATGCTTGTGCAGAACTGCTGACTTCGTTTTTTTTTACCAAATCTTCGTTCTAAAAAACATATTTCTTTCATTGTTAAAACAGATTATTCCTGATTGATCCATAAACTAATAATGAACAGTGTAAAAACTCTTCAGACCTCTATAAATCCTCCAAAGTATACCTTCATGGTGTAAATGGTGAGCCTTCACCATTTCCAGTTCAACCTTAGCTTATCTATTACATTTTTTTTCATGCATCCATCTGGCATTTCATTAAGAGCTTAAGTAGGTCATTGGCTGAAGGAACATTGTAGAACTCCTTAGTGGTTTGTGACTGGACCATTTAAAGCTTCATTTACATAATGTTGGTGTTAGCAGGCTAACGCTGCCAGGGGAGTCGGACATGTCTGAAGGCTTGCCCGACACCTAGATAACTCACAACTGAATCACTACAAAGTACACAGACACAGAGGCCGGTATACACTACCATCCCATCAGGGAGAATGAGGCCGGTGAGTGATTTCCTCAGTAAGCTCTCAGTGCTGCCTCAGCCAAATACCCTATCATAGGACCCCGAGCGACATTACATTATTTATATTCTGCTAACTCTGCTGGCTGTTTAGAGCTGCTCCTCATGAATACCTAAGCCTTCCGTCGCCCCGTCGCCACCCCACTGACATGCCCCCATGGCAACCCTCAGGTGAGTGGGTGGGTGGGGGTGGGTCTAATCCCGGGGAGGAGGGGGCTGGGTGTTGGCGCGTGGTAGTTTTTCATTCGACTGTGCGGGTTGCTCCGTAATCCTCTTACTTTGAAACCCATGAAAGGGTCACTCTCCCTCTCCCTGACCCTTTACCCCACCGGAAAGCGCTTCTTCATCCACAACACCCTAGTCTAATGTGTTTCAGCATTTTAGCACTTTTTAGGCGAGGTCCTGCTACAGTCCTCTCTGGATGCCGTGTTTGTCCTTGGATGGCGATAGATAGTGTGTGAGACTGTGTGTCTTTGTCAGCGTAGTCGAGAGACACAGTGAGTGAGTGTGCTGTGGGTGTTCATTTACAGGAATTCCATTTCACGCTTTAGCCTACTGAATCAGGCTCCTCTCTCTCCGCGGTTCACACACACACACCACAGATTTGTATCAGCCAGAACACACTAGCTGAACGTTAAAGTTATATACGGCAATATATAGATCCAGTTTTTAGGTTATTGTATACGCCATTCTGGTACTGGGTTTGAACCCTTTGGCTTCCAGAACAGCCTGAATTATTTGGACATGGATTCAACATGGATTTGGAAAGGTTCCACAAGGATATTGGTCCGGGCTCCTGCAGTTTACTATTGTTGTCGTTCCCCTTTGACCTCTCTCAACAACAAGCCATTTTTAAACACAAGACTGCTGGTGAACAGATGTTTTTGTTTGTCACAGCGTTCTCTGTAAACCTTACACCAGGAGTATTTAAATCTACCTTACACCAGGGGTATTTAAATCTACCTTACACCAGGGGTATTTAAATCTACCTTACACCAGGGGTATTTAATCTACCTTACACCAGGGGTATTTAATCTACCTTACACCAGGGGTATTTAATCTACCTTACACCAGGGGTATTTAAATCTACCTTACACCAGGGGTATTTAAATCTACCTTACACCAGGGGTATTTAATCTACCTTACACCAGGGGTATTTAATCTACCTTACACCAGGGGTATTTAATCTACCTTACACCAGGGGTATTTAATCTACCTTACACCAGGGGTATTTAATCTACCTTACACCAGGGGTATTTAATCTACCTTACACCAGGGGTATTTAATCTACCTTACACCAGGGGTATTTAAATCTACCTTACACCAGGGGTATTTAAATCTACCTTACACCAGGGGTATTTAATCTACCTTACACCAGGGGTATTTAATCTACCTTACACCAGGGGTATTTAATCTACCTTACACCAGGGGTATTTAATCTACCTTACACCAGGGGTATTTAATCTACCTTACACCAGGGGTATTTAATCTACCTTACACCAGGGGTATTTAATCTACCTTACGTGTTCAGGGGCCTGTTGTTCCTCTGTTCCACCCCATAATGAATTGTGACCACCTGGTGTCCCAGGTCTAAATCAGTCCCTGTTGAGGGGCTTGCAGTGAACAAACTGAGTGGAACTCTTAAAAACTGTCATGTCATAACAGCCCAGTAAGGTGGGTTTCAGAGTGCCTCGCAACGCAGATCGTACCGGGACACACGTCTTGCCCTTCCCAAGGTTTGGTCGTGCTCCGTGCTTTGATGCGTGCCTGCTGGCTTTTTGTAGCTGGTCCTGCTAGATGTCTCTCTGTCCTCCACCTGTGCTTCCTCCCCTCCTGTCTCAGGCATTAAAACCTCCGTAACGCTGCTGCTCCCCGGGGCGTTCAGGGCTGTTAAAATGGCTGAGCGTTCCACGTCTCTGTCCGCAGGTATAATCCACCAGATGAAGGGGGAATATGAGACGGCGTTGAAGTACCACAAGGCCCACCTGTGTCTGGTGCAGGAGCTCGGGGACTACGCTGCGGAGGGCAGGGCCTACGGGAATATGGGCAACGCCTACAACTCCCTGGGGATGTACGACCAGGCTGTTCGCTATCACCGGCAGGAGCTGCACATCTCTCTGGAGGTGAGGAGGCCCGAACACGCACAACAGAGTGTTTCAGGGATTCGTAACCAGGGGGATGTTTCCTAGGATGTCGGACCCACCAACGTTGACTGTTCTCTCTCCTCCCAGGTAAATGACCGTCCCTCGCAGGCCTCCACCCACGGCAACCTGGCTGTAGCCTATCAGGCCCTGGGCGCTCACGACCAGGCTCTCCAGCACTACCTGCACCACCTGACCATCGCCCATGAGCTACGCGACACTCAGAGCACGGCCAGAGCGCTAGGTAGCGGACGGGCGTGCGGGCTAACAAAGGACGTGCTTTCTGTTCATACCCTGGTTGATACCAAATGGTGAGTTGTGTCCTTGTGTTCAGGTAACCTTGGGAACTTCCACTGCTGCCGAGGGGAGTACGTCCAGGCCGTCCCCTACTACCAGCAGTACCTCACCCTGTCACCTCAGCTACAGGACATGGAGGGGGAGGGCAAAGTCTGCCACAACCTGGCCTACACACACTACTGCCTGGGACAGTACAAGGAGGCCGTCAGGTGGGGAACACACACGCACGCGCACACACTCTGAGCATTGTTTTGACCTTTTCCAAATAAATACACATAAATACAAGTGTGCCCTTTCAAATGTAAACAGGTCCTTTTTGTCCTCCTTCAAACAGGTATTATGAGCAGGATCTGGCCCTGGCTAAAGACCTGGGGGATAAGTTGTCCCAGGCCAAAGCCTATTGTAACCTTGGTCTGGCTTACAAGGCCCTGGGGGAATACAGCAAGGCTGAGGACTGTCAGAGGTGCCTGCTGGCCCTGGCTCAGACTCTGAACAACACACAGGTACAGTGGATATTAAAAGTCTACACACCCCTCTTAAAATTCCAGGTTTTTGTGATGTAAAAGAATGAGACAAAGATAAATTAATGTCATAACTTTTTCCACTTTTAATTTGACCTATAATGTGAACAATTCAATTAAAAAACAAACTGAAATCTTCGAGGGGGAAAAATGAAAAATAAAAACCTTACAATAACCTGGTTGCATAAGTGTGCACAACCTCTTATAACTGGGGATGTAGCTTTGTTCAGAATTAACCAATCACTCACGTTAAGTAGAAGTCATTACACACCTGACATCATTTAAATTGACTCTGATCAATACCAAATAAAGTCCAGCTGTTCTAGTAGGATTTTCCTGACATTTTCTTAGTTGTAAAAGAGGGTGCAGAGAGCATGGTCCGCAGAGAGCTTCCAAAGCATCAGAGGGATCTCATTGTTAAAAGATATCAGTCAGTAGAAGGCTACAAAATAATTTCTAAAGCATTAGATATACCATGGAAGACAGTGAAGACATTCATCATCAAGTGAAGAAAATATGGCACAACAGAGACATTACCAAGAACTGGACGTTCCTCCAAAATGTATGAATAGACAAGAAGAAGAGGTTTCCAAGAGGCCTACAGCAACATTAAAGGAACTGCAGGAATTTCTGGATGTGTGCTACATGTGACAACAATCTCCCGTATTCTTCATATGAATGGGCTATGGGTTTGGTGGCAAGACAGAAGCCTTTTCTTACAAAGAAAAACATCCAAGCCCAGCTGAAGTTTGCAAAAACAAACATCAGGTCCCCTAAAAGCTTGTGGGAAAATGTTATGGTCTGATGAAACCAAGGTTGAACTTGTTTGGCACAAAAACAACACTACACATCACCCAGAGAACACCATACCCACAGTGAAGCATGGTGGTGGCAGCATCATGCTTTGGGGCTGTTTTTCTTCAGCTGGAACCGGGGCCTTAGTCAGGGTGGATGGAATTATGAACAGTTCCAAATACCAGGCGATTTTGGCACAAAACCTTCAGGCGTCCGTTAGAAAGCTGATGATGAAGAGGAGGTTAACCTTTCAGCACAACCCAAAGCACACATCCAAATCCTGGCTTCACCAGAAGAAGATTAACATTTTGGAATGGCCCAGCCGAAGTCCAGACCTGAATCCAATTGAACATCTGTGGGGTGATCTGAAGAGGGCTGTCCACAGGAGATGTCCTCGCAATCTGACAGATTTAGAGCGCTTTTGCATTGAAGAGTGGGCACATCAAAAGGTGCTTCAACAAAGTATGTGTGTGTAGACTTTTTATATCCACTATAGACACAGTCACCAAGACAACACACAGGTAGACGCAGTCACCAAGACAACACACAGGTAGACGCAGTCACCAAGACAACACACAGGTAGACGCAGTCACCAAGACAACACACAGGTAGACGCAGTCACCAAGACAACACACAGGTAGATGCAGTCACCAAGACAACACACAGGAAGACGCAGTCACCAAGACAACACACAGGAAGACGCAGTCACCAAGACAACACACAGGAAGACGCAGTCACCAAGACAACACACAGGTAGACGCAGTCACCAAGACAACACACAGGAAGACGCAGTCACCAAGACAAAGCTGTTTATGTGTTTGTGTGCAGGCAGTGTTCCGCGCTCTGGGGAACTTAGGGGATGTGTGTGTGTGTCGGGGTGATGTGGCTGGGGCAGTGAGGTTCTACCAGCAGCAGCTCACCTTGGCTCAGGAGATCAAGGGACACAAGATGGAGGCTGATGCCTACTCTGCGCTAGGCTCCGCACACAGGTAGCTTCCGAATTCAGTTATGCACCATTCACATGAGATGAGTTCACATGAGATGTGTTCACTTAACATGAACATCAAACAGTGTTGCCTTATTGACTGTTATGAGTTATTTATCATTCTAGTGTTTTAAAGTAATTAATGACTAGGTGCTATTTCCCCTACTCCAGACTCCTCCGTCAGTACGACCTGGCGCTCAACTTCCACGAGGAGGAGCTGTCTGTCCGCACATCTCTAGACGACCAGCGGGGGCAGTGTGGTGCTCTGGGTCGCCTGGCAGCTGTCCACATGGCCCTAATGGACTATCCCACGGCCTTCCAATGCTACCAGGCTCAGCTCGCCCTGGCGCAGGGTCTCAGAGACGCCAGTGTGGAGGCACAGGTCCAGGGCAACATGGGCATCACCAAGATGAACATGGGCGTCCTGGAGGAGGCCATCGGCTACTTCGAGCAGCAGTTGGCCATGTTGGAGCAGCTGAGCGGGGCTGAGTGTGTTCTGGACCGAGGCAGGGCCTACGGGAACCTAGCCGACTGCTACGACTCGCTGGGAGACTTTGAGGAAGCAATAAAGTACTATGAGATGTCTCTGACTGTGGCTCAGAGCCTCAAGCATGTTCAGGACCAGGAGAGAGCCTACAGGGGACTGGGCAATGCACACAGGTAAGACACATTCCGTTTATCCCTCTATACCTGTCTGTGCTCTCTCATCTCTCTGTACTCTCTCTCTTTGTCTCTCTCGTACTCCCTGTACTCGCTCTCTCTCTCTTTCCTGGTAAGGGAAGGACAGAGTAATGACAGAACTAGTTGTGTAATTGCCCTGATAAAAGCTGCAGCTCAATCCCCGACGCACCCTCTTTTACATTCACTACCCCAAGGATAGATCCGGTTATTTTGGTCGCATACTAGCAAAATCAACATTTGGAATTATAAACTCCTTTGTTTTCTATATAGCTCCCTGTGGACAACAAGAAGCTTTTATGTTTGGAGATAGGGAGGCCATTTGAGTGTTTTTAATGTCTCATTACGAGTACTTTGTTTGCTTAACATGAAATGCATTTATTGAGTAATTGATTGGGCACATTCTCATCTTCTGCAAGCTAAACAGGCTCCTTTTGTTTCTCTGTCTGTCTCTCTCCCTTTCAGATCTCTGGGTAGTCTGCAGCAGGCGTTGGTGTGTTTCGAGAAGCGTCTGGTGGTGGCCCACGAGTTGGGTGGAGAGGCCGGGGGAGGAAAGGCCCAGGCCTACGGGGAACTGGGAGACCTCCACAGCCACCTGGGGAACTATGAACAAGCTCTGTCCTGCCTGGAGCATCAGCTGGACATGGCGTGCAGCGCGGGGGTAATACTGCCACCTCTGGGAGGGAAGGCAGGGCCAATCGCTTCTGTTATATGGACTCTTTACGTTAGTCAAGTACATTGTTGACTATAAATCTATTTGTCCCAGGATCGGGCACTAGAGGGCGCTGCGAGCGGGGCCCTGGGTGGTGTCTACCAACTGATGGGAGAGAACGAGTCCGCTCTGCAGGTAGGTGGCTTTCTAACTGTAGTCTTTTTATATTCCTTGTACAGTTGTCTACTGTCCATCTGTTTGTGTTTCTAACCATTTTTCTCTCTCGCTCTCCCTCCCCCTCCCTCCCCTCCAGTGGCACCAGAAGGCTTTAGAGATTGCGGAGGAGATGCAGTGTGGGAGGAGTCAGGGCAAGGCCTACGGGAACCTGGGCTTGACCTACGAGGCGCTGGGAAATTACGAAAGGGCAGTGGTCTGTCAGGTAAACACACGCGACCGGTAGGCTATCGTGTTCCGTCCACTGAACAACGCGGGACTTGAACTTTGTGTCTGTCGCCATGTCAACAGGAGCAGCACCTGAGCGTGGCCGCACAGAACAACGACCTCGCAGCCAAGACACTTGCGTACGGCAGCCTGGGGAGGACACACCACGCACTGAAGAACTACACACAGGCTGTCATGTACCTGCAGGAAGGTGGGAGGACCGACAGAGGGAAGGGTTGTAGAGGGAGCGATGGAAAGGGCCAATCAGTGATGTTTGTCCCATTCTCCTTTCATCTCACTATCTGTATCGCTCTCTCTCTCGTTGTCTCTCTGACTGCCTCTCACTCTCTGTCTCTCTCACTCTCTGTCTCTCTCACTGTCTCCCTCTCCCAGGTCTACGTTTGGCAGAGCAGTGTGGGAGAAGAGAGGAGGAAGCTAAGATCCGTCACCGGCTGGGCCTGTCACTATGGGCCAGCAGCAACCTAGAAGAAGCCCAGCACCAGGTACCAACCTGTTTCAGAAGCTACGTTCTCCTGGGTCCTGGTGACACCTGCTGGTGCACTGTGGAACTGGGATTCAAACCTGAGGGGTTTCTTTGTTCCCTATACTGACAGTAATGGGTGTGTAGTCAGGTGTGAATTAGTGTGTGATCATGTTGAGGATTGTGTTTTTTCTGTCTCCAGTTGTACAGAGCGTCCGCGTTGTTTGAGTCAATTCGCCATGAGGCGCAGCTCAGCTCAGACTACAGGCTGTCTCTGTTCGACCTGCAAACCTCCTCCTACCAGGCTCTCCAGAGGGTCCTCGTCAGCCTGGGTAACACTCTTTCTTTACTTGCTGTCTTTTTTCTGTCCTTCTCTTTTCTCCCTTCTATCCAGCTCTCCCCCTTTCTGTCTCTCTTTTATCAGTTTCTGTCACCCTTTACTTGACCACTTTATTTTCTTTCCTCTCTTGCTCCTTTTATCCCTCGCTCCTCTCATTCCTCGCTCCTCTCATCACTCGCTCCTCTCATCCCCAGGCCACCATGACGAGGCCCTGGCGGTGGCGGAGCGGGCTCGGACCCGGGCTTTCGCTGACCTCCTGGTGGAGCGACAGCAGGGTCATCAAGCCCCTACATCTGACCCCTATAACCCGACCCCTGACCCTTACTCCCCAGTTACCATTGAGCACATCCTGGATACGGTCAACAGCCAAAAGTCACTAGTGCTGTACTTCTCTCTGGCCGCAGGATATCTGTACAGCTGGCTGCTGGCCCCCGGAACTGGTAGGCATACACACACACAACACATACATACATACATACATACAACACAACACATAACGTATAACAAATACATACAACACAACACACACACACAACACTCACTCTACTCACAACACAAACACAGACCTACTGTAGCTCTCTCACAAGTGTCGACCTTGTGTGCAGGTATAGTGAAGTTTCACGAGGTGTACCTGGGGGAGGGAGGATCTGAGCTGCAGGCCTCAGACATCCAGGGGGGAGGAGCTAGTGGCTGGCAGACTCTGGAGCAGCACATTACTGCAGCAAGAGAGGCTCTGGGAGTGGACAACTACTACTGCAGGTGTGTGTGTGTGTGTGTGTGTGTGTGTGTTACCCTTGCCATGATATCTGTTTTATTGAAAGATTCCTATTTGCTTCACTGAGAGACCGCTCTTTTTCACCTGGCTGGATGCTCTTTCTGTCTGAGATTTTAGTACTATATCTTTGGTCATTTGCAATCTAGAATATCATATTCACTTTTTATAGTTGTGTCCATCTTGTCCATGAGTTTCCAGAAGACAGGCTGTCTTCTGGAAACTCATGAAAATCATTAAGTCAACACTGGCATTAGCTAAAACACCAAATTGATAGTTTATATCAGTCAAAGATTATTTGAGACACCAGTGAAACCCAAAAGCGTCAGTAAATGTGTTAGATCAGCGTTTCTCAATGCTGCTGCTGGTCCTTGGCTGTAAACCTCCAGAATAAGGCCTTTTGATGCATTGTTGCTTCCTTCAGTGAACCAGAATTACGCAACAGCAATTTTTTCTGTTTAGCGGTTAGGACATACATGTGCTTTCTATTGAACTCCTATGAATTTGAGCTTTGGAACGGTTTGAGCGCCCACAAGATATGTAGGACATTTTTAAAAGGACTGTGGTAATATTGCAATTTAAAGCAATTTATGTCTTTCCATTATTATTCAATCACTTGATGATCTTTCCTGACATTTTCATGAACTTTCCAATACCATTTTGATTGTAAATACAAACCATGTACTTAAATCTCTCAGATTATAAAGCCATGCTTTGCCAGTTCCTGGTCCTAAGAAGCTTTGAGAATCTCGATGTTAGATTACATTAAATCCTTAATTCTGGTGATTTACTGGTACAACTTTTCCAGTAGTATACCCTCCCTTTGCAGACCGTCAGAGAGGCTAACTGATCTTTTAATAAGGCAGAGAGAGTCCATCACACCTTGGAGAGTAATCAAGTTTAATATGGCACACAGCGTTCAGCGGCGCCAGCACTGTTGGTTGCTTTGTAGTGGGACTCCATGTGTTGTGTCAGCAATTGTTCCGCCTCATTGTTCTCCACCCCTGACAGTGCCTTGCTGTGTGCGCGTGCGCGTGTGTGCCCGTGTGTGTGCGCATGTGTGTGTGTGCACCCAGCAGCGAGACAGAGAGTGAGGCTGGTGATCTGTCAGAACATCAGTTTGAGGAGCGATTGACCTCCACCACCGATCCTACCGGCTACCTCCGCATGGTATCCAGAAACAACATCTTCAAAAGGTCTGTGTGTGTGTCTGTGTGTCCTGCAGAACGTCTGAAATGTCACCATAATTCAAGTAAAGTCAGGTGGTTTATATGGAGTGTCCTGCCTTACATTCCTATGCAAGTCTACTTGTTGACACCCTTAGCCGTGTCCAACGAATCCTGTACGGTTCTTCAGTCTAACTTCCCTTTCTTCTAGCAACCGTTGGGGTTAACTTGTGACCGTCCACGGCAGCTGTCCCTTCACAAAACGCACGTCTGTTGTCTGTTTGTCCAGGAGTAGTCAGAGTTTGTCCAGTTTGGTCAGTTCTACAGTGTCTCCAGGGAGAGAGACCCCCTCATCTCCCAGTAGAGCTCCACCCAGCCCCCTCACCAAACCCCCCCTACGTGCCCTTCACCACCTTCTCATTGCGCCGATGGAGGAGGTAAGTGTGTGTGTGTGTGTGTGTGTGTGTGGGTTCACCATAACAACACTATATTTTACCATTTGATAGAGATTGATTTGTCTGTACTCACCCTCCCTCCCTGCGTCCTTCCCTCCCTCTGTCCCTTCCTCCCTGCGTCCCTCCCTCCCTCTGTCCCTCCCTCCCCCTGTCCCTCCCTCCCTGCGTCCCTCCCTCCCTCTGTCCCTCCCTCCCCCTGTCCCTCCCTCCCTGCGTCCCTCCCTCCCTGCGTCCCTCCCTCCCAAGGTGCTAATGCCCAGCAGTGGTGCAGTGGGCAGACACAGACAGTTGGTTCTGGTGTTGGAGGGAGATCTGTACCTGGTTCCCTTTGCTCTGCTCAAAGGAAGCTCCTCCAACGAGTATCTGTACGAGAGGTTCAACATTCTAGCCGTCCCGTCTTTAGGGAGCCTGGGGGTGGCAGCCAAGGTGTGTGTATCCAATAACACGCACTACATTAGACAGCAGTACAAGCTGCATAATTCACTGTCCTTACTGGATACTTGAGATATATCAGCAACAATGCTGACTTTATAATGAGTGTCTGTGGCTGCCTGACTAATCCTTTGAACGCGGGACCTCCACCCAGTCACACCCTCGTCGCGGGGCTCCATTCCTCTGTGGCGGCGGGGGTTCTGTGACTGCAGTAGTGGGTGCTCCAAGCCTGCCCTCCAGGGTGATGGAGCGTTGGCTTTGGGGACCGCTGCCCTCTGCCCACGACGAGGCCCATCGCCTGGGGGAACTGCTAGGCTGCCAGCCCCTCACTGGGACACACGCCACCAAGGTACTGAAAACAGAACCAAAGAGTGCGGGTGCGTGTGTTTAAACGTTTGACAAAAGAAACATGTGGTAGAGTTATGGGTATAAACTTTTACTGACCGATGATGGCAGCCTTCCCTGTTAATTAAAGAATGCAGATGATAGAAAACTAATTTTAACGATCCAATTCATTTTATGAATTTAATTTTACATGAGCAGTTTTCACAAGGTGCTTATACAGAAACCCAGCACAGAAACCACAAAGAGCAAGACATTGTAATGGTAGAACCTAGAAAGAAATCTAGAGTGGAATTTTACACTGCGGCCTGTCTTATTGTGGTTGTGCAGGATACAATTCTACTACAGTAACCAGGAGGCATTCTCCTGCAGGTTTGAGCTAGAGCACATACTACACTTAATCACAGGCACTACTGAACAGACTTTAGTAAAGGCTTAAAGGTTGAGACGGAGTCTGTGTCTCTCACATGGATCTATAGAAGATATAGAAGAAAGCCCTGCCTCTAGCGTTTTTTTTTATTGATATTCTAGATACGTTAAGGAGGCCTGTGTCTTGTGACCGTTATGTAAATGTTGGTGACAGGACCATTTCAGATAGACAAGAGTGTTGGTATCAAAATACCATTGGTTAAAAACCCATAGCAAGCAATGTGACAAATTAGTTCTGTTGCCCTTAAGCAAGACGTATTACTCCTTATAAGTCACTCTGGACAACAGTTTCTTTTGAATGAATAAAGTGTGTGTCTGTGTGTGCGTTCTGCTCCCATTGTGACCGCTCTCCTCTTGCGTAGGAGCGCGTGCTGACCGCCATGAGCCAAGCAGAATGTGTCCACTTCGCCACTCATGTCTCCTGGAAGCTGGCGGCCCTGGTTCTTTCACCAAGCCAGGATCCAGGCTTGAACTCAGAGACACGGCCCAAGGAGAGCACACCTCGTGGGGGATCGCTAGCAAGCGAGACCGGGGATGCCGGAGCGAGGTCTGAGCGACGGGAGGATGGGAGTGAGGACGGGGGAAGCGTGTGTGATGCGGAGAGTTTGTGCGACGGTCCACCGTTACAGGAGTTTCTGCTCACCGCCGCCGACATATTAGAACTGAGACTGCCTGTCAAACTGGTGGTGCTGGGGTGAGATACACGCACACACACGCAAGAACATTATTGACATTTGATCTCCTATTCGGTACTCCTATTTTCCCTAAATTTAATACACACACACACACAAATTCCAGATTATCGGTCAAGCCATTGTAAGTCTGTTTAAAACGGTTTGTCCATGTTTCTAACCTTGTCCTCTGTCAGGTCATACCAGGAGAGTGGAAGCAGAGTGACAGCCGACGGGCTGGTGGGTCTGACCCGGGCCTTCCTTTCGGCGGGGGTGCATTGTGTGTGTGTGTCCTTGTGGCCCATTCCCGTGGCAGCCTCCAAAGTGTTTACACACACGTTCTACTCAGCGCTGCTGAACGGGGCCAAGGCTAGCGCAGCTCTCACTGAGGCCATGAAGACCCTGCAGAGCAGCGCACATTTCTCACATCCCTCCAACTGGGCTGGTCAGTACATATACGCCATGTGTTCAGGATTAACTTCTTCTTTCAGAAAGCAATTTCTCCAAACCTCTAACCCTGAACCTAACCCATAAGCCTAAACGCCTAAATGTGTCGCTCCTGTAAAGGTAAGTCCACATCACGCTTTACGTTTTCTCTCAGGCTTCATGCTGATTGGCTGTGACGTGAAGCTGAACAGCCCCTCGTCCCTGATTGGCCAGGCCCTGGCAGAGATCCTCCAGTACCCTGAGAGAGCCAGAGATGCCCTAAGAGTTCTACTGCACCTGGTAACACACAACTCCCAACCTCTGCCACAACGCCTCAGTCTGTCCGAGAAACGCCACAAACAATGTGTTCTGTCCCCATCTGTCAGGTTGAGAAGTCTCTCCAGCGTATTCAGAGTGGACAGACTAACGCAATGTATACCTCACAGCAAAGTGTGGAGAATAAGGTGCGTGTGTGCAGTTTCCATGTGAGATATGTGAGGTCTTTGGTGAACCTCATGACCTAGTTATTGTGTGTAATCTCAATGTTTATTTATGCTTTAACCTCTCAGGTTGGTGGCGTCCCGGGCTGGCAGGCCCTGCTGTCGGCTGTCGGGTTCCGGTTGGATTGTTCTGGTACCGGCGGCGGTATGCCGGCTGCGGTGTTCTTCCCTACAGCTGACCCGGGAGACCGGATGCAGCTCTGCAGCGCCACCCTGCAGTCACTGCTAGGTAACACATTGAAAGGTTAAAGGTCAGCAAGGATGAAATGTCAGATTGACTTCCAGAGCTTTATTGACCAAGTTGAGAGCAGAGGTACGATGCCAAAGCAAGCAGACAGGTGCTTAGTGTGCTTCTCTCATTTTTGCAAACCCATGCTTTTGCAACCTAGTGGATCTTGACGCAATTGTTCAGAACAATTTAAACTAATTTATTTCAACAGTTTCAGTGTGGAGTTATAAAAGACTGACACAGCATATTTGGCCAAAATTCCAAAATTAATGCACCATTACTATAGATCAGTGTTTCTTAATCTTGGTCCTCTGGACCCAAAGGGGTGCATGTTTTTGCTCAAGCACTCACACACCTGATTCAGATTAAAGACCTGATGATAGGTTGATAACGTCCATCAAGTGTGTAAGTGCTAGGGCAACATTTAAAACAGGTGTAAGTGCTAGGGCAACATTTAAAACAGGTGTAAGTGCTAGGGCAACATTTAAAACAGGTGTAAGTGCTAGGGCAACATTTAAAACAGGTGTAAGTGCTAGGGCAAAAACAAAAACGTGCACCCCTTTGTGGCCCGAGGACCAGGATTAAGAAACATTGCCATAGATACAGAGGTGCTTATAAAGCAGGAATGTTCAGCAGGCCTCGCTTGACTTTAGGATAATACTCTGTCATTAAGATTTAAGACTTAATTTCTCACCAGGACATAATTAATTTCAATTGTGGTCTATTGGCATGTATATTGATATTGCAAACAACTATGACCCAACCTGTAGGTTTAAGCTTTTGTTACACCCAGTGGCAGCGAGAGCAGCAAACTCCTAAAATGACCTTTGACCTCAGTGGCCTGACACTCTACAATACAATGAATTAGTCAACAAATCAGTCAGTACACGAGACATTAGGTGGGAATGAGTCAGTCAGCCTGTCTATCCTCTCTGTCATCCAGGTCTGCCACATGCAGCATTTCAGGCCCTCTGTAAACTGGTAACGGCAGCAGAGACTGGAGAACAGCTCATCAACAAGGTAGGCCTTAGTGCGCACACACACACACACACACACAAAAAAGTTCCCCACACGGTTAGCCTTTACCTGTACTCCTAACAGTTTAAGTCCTCTATCCTTCTCTTTCGTCCTCTTACCCACCACGCGAAGGCTGTTAGATACATGGTGGGAACGGTAAGTTATTCTTTATCTTCACGTCATGCTCAATCCCTACATCCTTTTCGGAGCTCTTCCTTCTACCATTTCTGGTCTCTTGGCCGTCCCATCCCTCAGGGAGGGCAGATCCCTCTGCCCCCGCAACTCTCTCTTTATGATTTTCAGTGATGAAGAAAAGATAATTGATGATTAAAGATGTTATTTTCCCCCAGTCTGATTTACTACCTGGTCTTGTCCACTCTGTTCAAAAGGGTTGTGATAGAACATACTGTACACAATGTTCCTGAGAGTCTTATCAGGAATGGGGTCATGGTATTTTGTTAGAGCCATTTGTTGAACAACACTTTAATACTCCTGTTCAAAGTGCCAAGAATTTTTTTTTCTCCAGTTTTTCGGATCACAATCCCCTGTTTTTTGTCCTGTAACCTAACTTTACCTCTCTCTGTCTCTAGCTTCATCAGGTATTGGTTGAACAGCAGTCATGTGACAAGGACCAGGAGTTTTCATTGGCTCCCATCCAAGTGTCTATTAGTGTCCAACTGTGGAGACTCCCTGGTTGTCATGAGTTCCTGGCTGCATTGGGTGAGTCAGTCATGCTGAGAGTTCTGTATATATAACATCACCACTGTGTAGTGAGCTAGTGTGGCACTCATGTATATCACAAGGCTGTGCTGGCCACTTGAGCTAAAGCCCAGGTATCCTGTGTGTACGCGTGTCTCCTTTCCCTCCAGGTTTTGACCTGTGTGAGGCTGGACAGGAGGAGGTGCTGCTGAAGACTGGTAAACAGGCTAGCAGACGGACCATGCACTTTGCTTTACAGTCACTGTTGGCCCTGTTTGGTAAGAGTCTGCAAGCCCTGTCTTCACTCAATGCATTTAGGTCACAAAGTCTGGCGTTCAGACTGCAACTGCAACAACCCTTTGTCTTCAACTAAGCCCTGTCTGTCTAACTTGTCCATGTCCATCTCTCTGCCTTCCAGACTCCACTGAGCTCCCCAAACGTCTGAGCCTGGACAGCTCTTCTTCTCTAGAGTCTCTCTCCTCCTCCCAGTGTGCTTCCCACTCCCTCCCTCTCTCCCTCCCCCTCAACCTGCCCCAGCCTCCGTTCTCCTCCCCGCTTGGTGGCCCAGACAGCCTCTCCTGCGATGCCATCTCCCTCTACAGCCTCAGTTCCCTTGCCTCCTCCCTCAGCTTCCTGTCCCGCCCCGAACCCGCCGGCAGTGATGTCATTAGCCAGCGCTCGCGGCAGCAGGAGCTGGAGCGCCACCGCGGGGGAGCGGGGTTGTTTGCCTCACACCGACACGCTGGCGGCGTGCCGCGAAACCGATCGACGAATCAGAGAGTAGGAGGAGGGGCCGAGGGGGAGGAAGAGGAGGAGTATAAAGGATTCTCTATTATCAGCAGTGAACCTCTAGGAGGAGAGGGGCGGGAGTGTGAGACCTTGCCCCTCCCTGCGGGACACAGACACCTTAGAGGATCAGGGAGAGGAGGCGCAGCGGGGAGAGGGTATCCCGTCTCCATGTCCTCCAAAGGGAGCGTCAGCACTCCCACCTCACCGCTTAAAGTCCCCCCTCCACCCCTTGTTGCGCCCCCCAGCCCGAACACACACACTAACACCAAGGGGTAAGTTGTGGCTTTTTAAACTGGCAAAAACAAGTAACATGTTTTCTTCAGCTGCTCACAATTTAACCATGTTTTACATTAAGTTAACCCCCCCTCCCTCCTGTCCAGCCCTCAGAGCGTTTCTAAAGGTCATGTGGTCAGTACCGAGGCGGTCCTTTCTGAGTCAGACCAGTCCAGCACCGAGACGGACAGCACGGTCAAGTCCCAGGAGGACAAGCCTCCGTCCGCGCCTCTGGATCCCCAGGAGCTGGCCAGCCGCATCCTGGCTGAGACCCAGAGCCACATGCAGGCAGTGGAGAGCCTCCAGAGGGGGAGGACAGGAAGGGCGGGCGACGGGGGTGGGGAGGAGGGGTTAAG
Organism: Esox lucius; assembly: GCF_011004845.1. Taxonomy (NCBI): domain Eukaryota; kingdom Metazoa; phylum Chordata; class Actinopteri; order Esociformes; family Esocidae; genus Esox; species Esox lucius. The sequence continues at coordinate 9,649,351 of NC_047582.1, forward strand.
AGGACCGGAGCGTAGACCTTCATCCGCCTCGGCTCCCCTGACGCCAACGTTGACCCCAGTGGGCGGGTCTTTGGGCTTCCGTTCATCCGAGACCAGTGCTTTCAGCAGACCCAGTAGTAGAGCCAGTCTGAAAGCCCAGGGTTCACCCCTACCCCCGCCCAGCCCCCACTCCCACCTCCCCGCGCCCCTCTCGCCGCTCTCCACCAAGCCCAAACCGCCGTCTCGCTCCTCATCCTTACAGAAAGTCAGCTCCGGCTACAACAGTCCGGCCCTGTCCTCCCGTTCTCCCTCCCTGACCCTGTCTCACCCCCATCCCTCGCCCTACCGAACTCCAGACCCCTACATCCAGGGGCAGCTCAGACTTAAATACCCCAGTTCCCCTTACACTCCTCACATCTCACACTCCCCCAGTAGCATGTCGATCTCGCCCAGCTCAGGACACCCTTCCCCAGCTGGGAGCCTCCGGTCCCCGGCTGCATCCCCGGTCCTCTCTCTGGTCCCCTCTCCTGCCCTCTCTTACTCCTCCACAGGGTCCACCTCAGCCAGCTCCAGCCCGGTCGAAACCGCAGACATGGGACGATTGAAGCAGGCTGGCGTGGTGGATGAGAGGGTTCAAGCTATCCACAACTTGAAGACCCTCTGGTCCAACGCCACCCAGAGGCAGGAAGTTCCTGGGCCAGGCAGAGTGCTCCAGGGTGGGGGGAAGAAGATGAGTAGGGTCCAGAAAGACGTCCTCGGGCTCCTCCACCTCTCTCCAAGACGTGGATCCACCAAACAGGACCAGGACGCTGAAAAGGGCCAGACCCCCACCAGCCCGCCAAATGGACTCAGAAAACTGGGTTCACAACCTGCCGTGGCACCGCTCCCTCAGACTGTTGCCGATTATCCTGGAGCCCCACCACACCCTGTCAGATTGCCCTCAGGGAATGGCTTTAAATTCCCCTCGCCTGGGAAGTTTTTCCCCTCTTCTAAATGCTGAGAAGGACGGAGAGTCCTCATGGTTAGAGATCTCTTTCAACTCTGAGACTCCTCTGGTGAATGATACTAACACACAAAGGAGTCTTGGATATGCCAGTTCTTGGAGTGTCATTAGCTAGGCATTAATGGCACAAAGACTGGGGCGGAGGTCGGATTCCGTTTACTTTTTTTAAGTGTTTCAGACAGCCAACTATATACAGACAACTCAACCAACCAATCATGGGGAAAGGACGTTCAGAGCAGTCCCCGGGGCAGTTTAGAGGGCAGTCCCTCTAACGGACGGTCAGAGCAGTCCCCGGGGCAGTTTAGAGGGCAGTCCCTCTAACGGACGGTCAGAGCAGTCCCCGGGGCAGTTTAGAGGGCAGTCCCTCTAATGGACGTTCAGAGCAGTCCCCGGGGCAGTTTAGAGGGCAGTCCCTCTAACGGACGTTCAGAGCAGTCCCCGGGGCAGTTTAGAGGGCAGTCCCTCTAACGGACGTTCAGAGCAGTCCCCGGGGCAGTTTAGAGGGCAGTCCCTCTAACGGACGGTCAGAGCAGTCCCCGGGGCAGTTTAGAGGGCAGTCCCTCTAACGGACGGAGGGGATCAGATGGGGCAGGGGAATCATAAATTGTTTGAAATCTGCATATGGTTCCTAACTGAAAGCAGATCATATATTTCCTATTCCTCATATTACACTGTTAGGATGCATTGTTACATAGAGACTGTCTTAGGCCCGGAGACTGTTACAGTGAAAATACCAATATGTTCATACTTTCTAACTAAAACGCGCGCTGTTTGTGTAAGTCTATGTAATTGTTTTAATTCTGATTCATTTGAATATGGTTGTTACATTGTTACTATTATGGATCACAACTGTTATTGTTTTGTAAATAAATCTGTTTTTTATAATCAGCAATACATGTTTTATATATTAATAAGCAAACAGCGCACAAAAAGAAAAACATTTTCATATTTTTATTGAAATGCTGAAAAAGCATGTGAGAAGACTTCAATGTAAATCGAGTGTTTGTCTAAGAAAGCATGACATCTTTTTTCCATTCAATGTGTCAATGTATTTTTAACACACGTTTTGCCCCAGTGGACTCTCGTTTAAAAATGCATCTGTGGTTTCTCAGTAAAATTGATTGAAATAAATAAAGTTTGATCTGTTGACTCGTTGTAAGGATTATAACGAGGGATGTTATTACCTGCTTGGACAAAACTCTAGACTTTGTCATCTAAACGGAAACTTAAACCACAACATTTCTCATGATCCTCTTTATAGATGTTCACCTGTTGCTGTTTTGGGCTGTGTCACATGGAGTGGCAACTATTCAGAAATGCTTAATGGGTCAATGGACCCCTCTAGTGATTTCTTAACATCTTGTCAACATGTATCCAAAAATGGAGCAGATTTCTTACACCAATATGTCTCTAGAAACCTATAAAGAAAAACAGGGCCCCCAGTGGTCCCACCAGCTGGTTTTATTACCGGTATAAATGTTTAATGAATTATTTTTGTTTCTAGTGACAGATTGGTGTAATATATCTGCTCCATTTTATGGCTACATGTTGACAGGATGTTGCACAATCTCAAGTGGGGAATATTGACCCAGTGAACATTTCTGAATAGTTACCCAAGGGAACAGGAAAACAGTTATTTAGCCCATTTCAGTCTCAGTTTCTTCTTTATATATATTTTCTTACTAGTGCTGTCATTACAGATAACTTTATTACATTTATGGATTTTTTTTTAGAATATCTTATGATGCGTTTCAGCTACTCAGAATATATACATCTGCTGTATGAGAATGAGCTACTGATATAGTTTGCCATAATACTGAGAAGTGGAATGGGTTATCCTTTTCTAATTAATATTTTTGGTGAGGACTTGGGTGAGGATGCCAAGTCCTCACAAATGTTGGTTATGTAAATCAAATAACTGCATTGTCAATAGAGAAAAGAGAGCCCTCTATTTGTAGGCTGTAGACAATATTTATAGGTAATGCACAGATTTAAAAAAAAAAAACTATGATTTTGGAAACACAATAGCACCTCACTACAAATTGAAGAAGACATTCTTCATCCTACCTCATCTTGTGCCCAGTTTACCAACAGTTTCTGACCAATCAGCGACTCCTGTGGGCGGAAACAACTTGTTGATAATTTAGGATGACGTCGACAGCTTTGCGCAGCCGCAGCCCGGGAGGAGAAGATGGTGCTTATCAAGGAATAGTGAGTAGAAGTATTTAAAATAAAATGTTTTATTTTCGCAGGATTGTATTGGCTTAATGTGACTATCTTTCGAAATAACAATGTAATTGTTGGCTCATGTCGGTGTTTTCCCAGTTGGAAGGTTAATGTAAACGCTGGGGGTCGATCAGGGATGGATGTGGTTTCATCGTAGCTAAGCTACTGTACCGGTGTTTAGGCCTACACAGTCAGCAGCGATAGCTATCCAGTGAACAAGGTTGCTAGTATGTTAGCTTTGAATGAATCTGAATCGAAGAAACTTACAACAAATATATATTACACCTGTCAAGTTAGTATAACTAGAAGTTACTTAGGAGTTACCACTCGACCCATCTAGCTAGCCAACACAGTTCCAATAGCGTAGGTCTCCTGAGTGATGGATTATTAAGATTCCTCTTCGGGGGGCTGGTTTTAGGCAAAACTGTAATAGACATTGCCCGGCACATTCAGTGAAATGTTTCATCTCAAAGCAAAAGACAATACAAATGACAGAATACGGGACACAAACTGGCTTCTACTGTAACGTCGTTAGCACGTAGCTAGTTAATCTTTCACTAACTGTCTCTGCTTTAGCTAGTTTAGCCTGGGTGAGTATTACCAGTCACCATGACACTTAAGCTAATTACACTTCGCTAGCTAGCCAGCTAGCTAGCCCTTTATTTTTAGACCGTGTTGTTTAGCCTCTCACTCAGTCTACTATTTCCTAACGAAACATGTAACTTCCCTAGGCTTAGTTGAATCAGATTTACCGGGTGTCCGTTTTATTCTTTGCTAAATAAAACGGCTAAGCAAAGCTTGTTACTTAAGACCGTAACAAGTTTGTAATAAATAAAGCAGGGGCTTTGATACAACCAAATATATTTAACGACCAGCCACAATTTCACTTACACTGTTTGGCTGCATCATCACGACTTAAGCTACTGTATTTCTAATGCCAAAACATCCGCCCACCACTTCTTCTGCTTACTTGATACTGATATCAATCTTTATCACGCAAGCAAAGTATTTCAATGACTACATTGCTCAATGCTATGTCAACATTTTTATGTGCATCTCTAGTTGGCCATGTAATTGACCTGCTTGGCAAGTGTACAATGGCTGTCCCAATAGTGTCATCATCCATATTTGATTTAGGGCTGACTAGAATGGAATAGCTTCAGGCCCCTTCTGCCCCAGGCTCAAATTGTTTGTACTGTGGTTTTGCTCAGGGTGTCACAGAACATATCCCCTATCAGTTGTCCAGGCAACTGTAGCACTGCCTATTCCATATACTGTCTGTGTGCTGGGGAAGGAATGGTCAGCTGATATTCCTCAGGTGACATAGGAATGACAGTACCAACCACATATCTTTCAATGGCTCTGATCTTTCCATTGTGTCTGTGCAAAGCCAGTCACAATAGCTTGTACAGTATATGTAGAACTAGTTATTTTGACAAATTGTCCTGGTGTTTGAAGACGGCGCAAACTACAGTTAACATGTCTCCGTTTCTCATATTTTAGTCATTGCGGAGAGGGCAGCTGTACTGACTCAACTAACTTCAAATAAACTTTGAACTTTGTAGAGGATTGTCATTGAGTACAGAATTGTGAGGTAATCCAAAAATGAACCAAGTGGTTCGACTGCTTTCAGATAGTGTTTGGTTGGGGCTACTTTTAGAGTACCAGCCGCTCAGTATAGAACTGCTAAGGAACTACCTGTAACACACCAATAGGTGAATGGCACACAGTGGATGCATTCTGTCGGCCTCTGACTAAGCACAAGGCTTGTTCATATTGTTTTTTGGCAGCTCTGTAGCTGTTCTCTCTTAGATGAGCTAAGCACCAGCCCTGGAATAGGCTGGTTTCTTCAGAAGCTGGAAAGGTTGATGAGGATGTGTTTCAGTCCAGCACACAGGGCCACAATGCAAAATGCACAGCAAGCAATCCCATCTGGACAGACACTTGGGTTTAGGGAGTGGTTGCTGTCTGTAGACATCTCATTGTCTCTGTGTCCGAAGGAGGTGTCAGTGGCAACCACAGGGCTGCTTCACCTTGTGGTTGTGACCCAGGGGTTGCCCGGATCACTATGCTGGGGATGTGAAGGGTGGCAACTTCTTGTTGTGTTTCTAGGCAATGACTGGATTTTCCATATCTGAATCGGAGCCTTCCTGTTCACTATGGCCTGGCAATCGGCTTCGCCATGGCTTCCATCAGGAGGACTGAGCCACAGGCTGCTGTGGTCCTGCAGTATTTGGGGAAATTGTGGAAACTGTGCTTACAATTGGTATAAAATGTGCCTTTTTCTCACAATAAAATTAGTAACAATTATTGTGAAAGCAATTTAATTAGCATTCCAATAATATGTATATCCAATAAGTGATTCACGCTAGTGATGGGAAACCCTTGCTGCGCTGTGAGCCGCAACACATTTGCCGGCATTGCTTTTGCAAGGCCACTTACCTGCAAGGAGTATAAACTCATTCACAATGTTTACCTGGGATCTAACGTGGCGTTTTCCATCGAACAAGTGCTGATGTTAGAATTGTTTCGGTGTCAGTGTGAGATGTTTTTAGTTGCTTCCCAATGACAAATACATTTTTCTGATTCTGTACTGAACCGGACGTCCAACAACATTCCACTCCCCTACTAAAGGCGCGAGGCATCTTTAGACCTCCCTTGTGGCGAGGGTATCGTTTGGAAAAGTGTGCCCCGTTACCTCGGAACAAATGTTGACATGCAACAATTTACATTTAAAAAATTCTCCACAAATCTCATACATCTAAATACAAATATTTCTGTGTGAAAACGCTCTAAAGCGTCTCCTAGATTGGATCCTAGGTTAGTATAGGAGGCTCTCTATGTCCTTCTGTGGGTGGATCCCATTCTATGGATTGTGTATATATATAACTTGCTGTCAGGGAGTTCAGTGTGAACCTACTAGGTCTATATACAAGTATTGATGGTTAAAGAGGTGGAAACTTATGCGTGCTGTTAGGCGGTCCCCTGCTGTCCAGGACCTCTACACCAGGAGTTGTCAGAGGAAGGCCCTAAAGATCATCCACTCCAGTCACACGAGACATGGCCTGTTCTCAGTGTAACCACACAACAATAGGTACTGGTGCATCAGGTCTGTCAGGAACAAGACCCTGGACAGCTTTTAAGCTGTAGCCTTAAGACTTAATATAATCGCATGAAAGCTGGACTCATTAACCCCACCCACCCACACCCTGTTACGGCCTGCTCTTTCTAATTTGTGTTTTATTACATTGCATTAATGTATAGCCTGTTCTTTGTGTTCCTATTTTATTATTGTTTTGTTCCTTCTTCATAGAGGATATATTTAGTGGTATTTCACCCACAGCCATGATGTTGTTTAAATGAGACATGGAGTCTTTTAATGATCAAATTTTGTACAAATTTTTCATTTTTGGAGTCTTTAGAAGGGCCCACTGAAGCCATAGCCTTGTACTTTATGAATTCATTTAATTACAGTTTAACATAGTGGTTTTTTTTCCCAATATTTGGTCTATTTTATGTCAAATAAAAATGAACCTCAAATGTTGAATGTAAAAACTTTTAGAATAGGCTGTTCAAACAGAATATAAAAATGGGACCATGTAGTCTAGATTCCGGTTTTGTGGAATATTGAGTTGTATTTACGAGGACTGTGATGTGACACCTAGTCGCAGATAGTTGAAGTCGTCATTCTAACCAGCACTGCCATGTAGGGGGTCATGATTCATTACTGGGATGTTTTCTAAGATGGTCTTAGTTTCGCAACATTTCGGAGACTCTCCAGTATTAATTTTGGGTGCATAGCAAAGCACGGCCTAACATGCTGAACTTCTATTGGTTTACACCAGCGTCTTTTGGCAGTAAAAGTGGCATCTTCCCTCTCCCTCATTGACGTCACTAAGGCTTGCAGTTTTCATCTGACCGACAAGCAAAGTCACTTGGCCATTTATAACAAACATTTCCTGGTTGTTAAAATTCTTCACAGTTCACTCGGTTTTTAATCAAGTCAGGAAACAAGCATGGAACCGAGCTTTTGGTAATTGTGATTAACCACTGAAAGCTTATGAAATGCATGTGAAACATCTTGCATCTTTTGCATAATCCCTACAGGGTCATGTCCGTAATGTCATGTAAATACAAACTGTCTTGGTAGAAACTTGTTTTTTCAATTAACAAAATTGGTAACAGTTGTTAGACAAACTCAAGATATTTCTGTATTTAAAAAAAAAAATTGTTAGGTTCCAAGTGACTTTTTTAATTTATGTACAATTCATGATGACTCTTTCATTTAAGTAAATTCTAAATGTTGATTTTCATTAATCATTTGATCGCCCTTCTTTTTTCTGTCTTCCAGCCGTGTGATCCTTCCGATTTCTGTGCAAGAGGTGAGTGACAAGATGCACAAGACCAACATTTCCTGCGTTACTTTACTTTCCTCCCGGTTTCATGCATTCTAATGCATCAATGCTGATGGCTGTGATAATTTTTGTTAATAAATTATTTTAACCCATTTGTCTCCAACATAAATTTCTCTCCACTGCGTTCTGTCCCCTCATTTGACTGGGCCATGTTGCTTTCTGTAGCCTTAAGAGATGTGACGCTCCTGAAGCATGTGATGTAACCACATGAAGGTCTTAGTTCAGGTACACAATGTGCCATCTGTAAGGCGACTGTATATCCTTTTAGTGAAGGCCGTTCTCCTGTGACACGTTCAAAGACTGAGTCCTTCTCTTCCATTCAGATATTTACCTCATAACAGACTGCAGCTCTGGAGGCTAGTTATGTCTGCGAATTATAACTATTTTAGCTGTTAAATACATTAGTTTTAACCTCTTAAGATGTTTGCTTGGTCTTACCAAGTGTCCTTCAAGGCTGGGTGTCAAGGGAGAAACATGATTTAAATTAATTCTAGGCACGAGGTGGTAACGTTTTTGTCTGCGAATTGTGTAGCTGCTTATGGCAGTATGACCTCGGACTTGTGAGGATTTACAACTCGAATGTACGTAGTACTGCAGGTCAAAGGTTATGAGGTGGTGCAGAAGGCTCTTTCCCATTTCCAAATCAAGCCTAATACATGTACTTTGGGGCCCAGGATTTTAGTTTGACAATCTCCTTTCCTCTTGTCTTCAGCGCGTGTGCATGCAATGCTACAGGGGAACAATAGGTCCCTTGTTGGGGAAGAACATGTTGCGGGTCAGAATTGGGCCTGTGTCTCTATTGTTCCCTCTCTGACTCATCAACAATTTTGTCTCTGTCTCACTCACCCTCCTTTTCCACACACACAATGCAGAGCTTTGATTTGTCCTTGTCCAAGCCCATTAATTCACCACCCCTGTCCTGATGTTATGACGGCATGTATGTGTTTGACATTTCATTAGCCGCCAATATCCCACACCAGTAAGGCTTAATTTTATCTGACCTTATACGTTTCTCTGTGTTGCAGTACCAAGTTGGCCAGTTGTTCACTGTAGCAGAGGCCAGTAAGAATGAGACGGGGGGAGGAGAAGGCATTGAGGTGCTAATAAACGAACCCTACGAGGAGGAGGGGGAGAAGGGCCAGTATACACACAAAGTCTACCATCTAAAGAGGTAAACAACGTTTCCGTCCAGCCTTTTTCTGTGAGGAAAGTACACAGGATTAAAACCGCTGGTCTAAGGGGGAGAGAAGGCTAATTTGTTGGTCAGCTTTCCAAATGTTGTGGCACAGAGGTCCAAGTCCGTGGTTCTCAACCCTCTCCTGGGGGACCACCAGCCATGTCGTCATTTGGTTGTAGTACTGAACTAGCTCAACTGAATGAAGCAGATACATATTTTTTTTTGCGATTAGCTGTCATGTGGTTTTAAATGCGCTGGAATACATCCAATTCGTGGACCGGCTTTAGGTCCCCTGGAGATGTTTGACTACCTCTGGTCTAAGTCACTGCCCCACTGCAAAGCTGTGTGTTTGCGGCTAGGAATTTGAATCCTGGTTCCTATAAACCAACCGTGGTTGGATGTCCTGAAGAGGGCTGTACAAAGAGGTTCAGTGCTGCCAGGTGGATGTCAGACAGTGCATTGTCACATCTTAGTAAATCCTTATGATTGGTCAATCCCACCAAGCAAGCAGCTTGGTGATAAGGCAACAACTGTTGGCACAATTATTAGAAAATGGAAGACGTTCAAGATGACGGTCAATCTCCCTCGGTCTGGGGCTCCATGCAAGATCTCACCTCGTGGTGCATCAATGATCATGAGGAAGGTGAGGGACCAGCCCAGAACTACACGGCAGGACCTGGTCAATGACCTGAAGAGAGCTGGGACCACAGTCTCAAAGAAAACCATTAGTAACACACTACGCCGTCATGGATTAAAATCCTGCAGCACACGCAAGGTCCCCCTGCTCAAGCCAGCGCATGTCCAGGCCCGTCTAAAGTTTGCCAATGACCATCTGGATGATCCAGAGGAGGAATTGGAGAAGGTCATGTGGTCTGATGAGACAAAAATAGAGCTTTTTGGTCTAAACTGCACTCGCTGTGTTTGGAGGAAGAAGGATGAGTACAACCCCAAGAACACCATCCCAACCGTGCAGCATGGAGGTGGAGACATCATTCTTTGGGGATGCTTTTCTGCAAAGGGGACAAGACGACTGCACCGTATTGAGGGGAGGGTGGATGGGGCCATGTATCGCGAGATCTTGGCCAATAACCTCCTTCCCTCAGTAAGAGCATTGAAGATGGGTCGTGGCTGGGTCTTCCAGCATGACAACGACCCGAAACACACAGCCAGGGCAACTAAGGAGTGGCTCCGTAAGAAGCATCTCTAGGACCTTGAGTGGCCTAGCCAGTCTCCAGACCTGAACCCAATAGAAAATCTTTGGAGGGAGCTGAAAGTCCGTATTGCCCAGCGACAGCCCCGAAACCTGAAGGATCTGGAGAAGGCCTGTATGGAGGAGGTGGCCAAAATCCCTGCTGCAGTGTGTGCAAACCTGGTCAAGAACTACAGGAAACGTATGATCTCTGTAATTGCAAACAAAGGTTTCTTTACCAAATATTAAGTTCTGCTTTTCAGATGTATCAAGTACTTATGTCATGCAATAAAATGCTAATTAATTACTTAAAAATCATACAATGTGATTTACTGGATTTTTAGATTCCGTCACTCACAGTTGAAGAGTACCTATGATAAAAATGTCTACATGCTTTGTAAGTGGGAAACACTGCCGATTTTGCAGGTTATCAAATACTTGTTCTCCCCACTGTATGTACTGGCGATTGATAGAACATGATAATTTTGGCTGTAAAGGTCATGTTTTCTTAATATGATAATGTCAGTGGAAGAATAGAAAAATCACTTGATATTCATCCAGCGTGTCCTAGGTCTTCCCCGGGGTCTCCTCCCGGTGGGACGGGACCGGAACACCTTCCCAGGAAGGCGTTCCGGAGGCATCCGAAAAAGATGCCCAAGCCACCTCAGCTGACCCCTCTCGATGTGGAGGAGCAGCGGCTCTACTCTGAGCTCCTCCCGGGTGACCGAGCTTCTCACCCTATCTCTAAGGGATCGCCCGGCCACCCTGCGGAGAAAGCTCATTTCGGCCGCCTGTATCCGGGATCTTGTCCTTTCGGTCATGACCCAAAGCTCATGACCATAGGTGAGAGTAGGAACGTAGATTGACTGGTAAATCGAGAGCTTCGCCTTACGGCTCAGCTCTTTCTTCACCACGACAGACCGATACATCGACTGCATTACTGCAGAAGCTGCACCGATCCGTCTGTCAATCTCCCGTTCCATCCTTCCCTCACTCGTGAACAAGACCCCTAGATACTTAAACTCCTCCACTTGAGGCAGGCACTCTCCACCAACCTAGGACATGCTGGAGGGACTATGTCTCCCGGCTGGCCTGGGAACGCCTCGGTGTCCCCCCGGAAGAGCTAGAGGAAGTGTCTGGGGAGAGGGAAGTCTGGGCATCCCTGCTTAGACTGCTGCCCCCGCGACCCGGCCCCGCATAAGCGGAAGAAGATGGATGGATGGATGGATATTCATCCAATTAATAGGAGGGATGGAGTACACGCACAAGTTGAATTGATTAATCAGGCTGCATGTTTTGTAAAAGCACTTTGTGACAACTGCTGATGTAAAAAGGGCTTTATAAATCTTCTAATATCTGACTAGTCAAAGGACACATTCCTGGGGACACCGCTCCAAATTGGACCAGCGGTATAAGCGCATCCATACATACTCATGATTTACTGCTGCCTCTTTCACCTTCCAGTAAAGTCCCGGGCTGGCTGAGGTATATTGCACCAGAGGGAGCGTTAGTCTTTCACGAAAAAGCCTGGAATGCCTATCCATACTGTCGCACCGGTGAGTCCAGGAAATCTACTTCAAACACCCTAATGGGCCCATATCATTTGGGACCAGTCTACATTGTCGCTTTGATTGTTAATTCAAAGTAAAATAATGTTGTTTCCTTCTTCTTTGGCTTGTTTTCTCCATCCCCTTCAGTTATAACGGTAAGTAGTGATCTGACAACCACACACATTATATTAATTAAACACAGGATTCTTATGGAAACATAGCTTCTCTATTCAACAAACCTGCCAATGACTGCTGACAACAAAACAGTAACTTGGCAGCTGATTAGCCCTGACTTATGTAGGCCTGCTATCTGAAGCCTGTAAACAATCAAGACATCAGTACTACTTCCACTGACAGCTGAGGCTGTTAAGACCCAAAGAGTGGGAGATTATTGAGAATCTTGTCAGTAAAGGCTCCATCTACCAGTCAGATGTTTAGACCACCTCAATTATGAGCTCTTCCTTTAGCCCCAGAAGAACAACTTCAATTATAGCAGGGAAAGGCATCATCTAAATATTTAGCCACAGACTAACTGCAACAGCTGTGCCAAAAGTGTTGGACAGTCATTCCGTTGATAGACCGTTGATTTGTGTAGTTACCTGTTTTGCCAGTGATACCACACCACTGTTAGCTAGTCAGTCCTCAACCGCAGTGTCCTAACCAGACATGTTGTTTTAGTCCAAACAGTTAATCGGTTAATTAGCTTAGCTGTGGGGTTTAAATTGGCCTAAGCTTCCCAGCTTCATTCAAGGCTTTCTCAGTATCAAGAAATTCCCATTAATTCTCTCCATTGATTCTTCATTCTGCGTATTCTCGAGCTTGCCATTGATTGATGTTTCAAGGCTTCCGTTCAGAGGAAGGGAACACTAAAGCATTCTAAGAATGAGGTTTTCTTCATATCAAGAGATTCCCGTTGGTTCTCTATTCAGGATTGTAGGGATGTAACGTGCTAGGAAGTGAAAACCTAAAGCTTTCTAAATTTGTTTTAAGCTTGTCACAAACTTCATACAACCAGAAGTCTGATAAGAATCAACTAAGCAAACATTTGCAATGGGGTACATCCACTATGGCCACTGCCCAACCTTGATCATCTAGGATTCAGCTACACTTAAGTCTCAATTAAACAAACCAAGATTAGATTTCTCTCCCATCTTTGTTTACTGTTCCTCTTCCTCCAGAACGAGTATATGAAAGACGACTTCCTGATAAAGATTGAGACGTGGCACAAACCTGACATGGGAACCCTAGAAAATGTCCATGACTTGGATGGTCCTACGTGGAAGACCGTTGAGGTGGTCCCCATTGACATCGCAGACAAAGAAGCTGTAGCCCACGGGGTGAGTGGCACGCGTCAAACTAAACGGTTCTGTTCCAGCACAGTATCTGTCTCATTACCAATGATGTTTAGGTCATCAGAAACTGACTCCAGACAACCAAATTATGTCAGGGAAATCAAATCGCCACGCGAGACGACAGTTCCTCACCCGTCACGGCTTCCAGCGTCGTGTCGACAGACTCTATTAACATTTATGGTATGTTAGTCTGTTCACTGGAGAGAAGAATATCTGGTGCTGTTTGGCTGTCAATCCAGACACAACACAGGACTGGGGAACTGGTGGGAAATGATTACAGAGCGCCCAACAACGCTACCCATTTGGTCCACCCAATCCAAGAGCCAACGGAAGAAGCTTGGTTGAATGCACTCTTGCACCAGGACACCGGTCCACTGCCTGCACGGTCCACCCCATCAGACAAAGCAGGGGGGTCCAATCTGAGGGTTGTTGGTGAGCAACCGCGATAGGGTGAAGGTCCTTCAGTTGGGCGCCGACCAGGCAGTGCTGTCGGGGGAACTAATGCTATTTAAAGTTTTTTGCGGCAGGCGCTGCAGAGGTTGGCGTGCCGTTTGTCTGTCCACCGAGGGTGTCGAACCGAGTGGTAGAATGGAACTAAGTTACCGACCTCAGAATGGCAGGAGCCACGCAGGTCAGGGGAAAACAAACCAGCGGGGGATGTTGTTTGTGGCTTCCAGTGGCAGTCACCATCATCTGTGTTGACCGGTCTCCAGAGTTTGTGTGCTGGGTCTGAACTCTTTGCTGGCAGCAGAGGACTAGGTGCCCTTCAAGGGTCACAACTTCCAGCAGGGCTAGAGTTGGAGCAACCTAGATAGGAGGGTCACCTCAAACTGCGCAGTCTGAACTCTGAGGAGGGGGGTCCAGCAGACTAGTAAACATCAGCGTGGTCTCAACCAGACTGTGAAGTTGGGGCTTAGTGACAAACTAAAAGATACTTAAAAAATGTTTTAAATGGCAACGATGGAACAGATCTAATACTGGTATGTCCTATAATGTTGCCCTGTTCTGGGCCATGACATGTCTCACCGGGGGACATCTGCAGGTGGAGAGGAAATGGGAGCCTGCCTTCCAACGAATCCACATCTGATCTGTCAGTGCTTAGCCTGAGGTCTGTAAGGGGTCCTGCCACAGTTGGCTTTCTCCAAAGGCTCTGAACAAAATGGGCAATGCCACATTTGCTCTGTTTGTAAACCCAACGGGCAGTGACACATTTGCTCTGTTTGTAAACCCAACGGGCAGTGACACATTTGCTCTGTTTGTAAACCCAACGGGCAGTGACACATTTGCTCTGTTTGTAAACCCAACGGGCAGTGACACATTTGCTCTGTTTGTAAACCCAACGGGCAGTGACACATTTGCTCTGTTTGTAAACCCAACGGGCAGTGACACATTTGCTCTGTTTGTTAACCCAACGGGCAGTGACACATTTGCTCTGTTTGTTAACCCAACGGGCAGTGCCACATTTGCTCTGTTTGTTAACCCAACGGGCAGTGCCACATTTGCTCTGTTTGTTAACCCAACGGGCAGTGCCACATTTGCTCTGTTTGTTAACCCAACGGGCAGTGCCACATTTGCTCTGTTTGTTAACCCAACGGGCAGTGCCACATTCACTCTGTTGGTTTGTCCTGGACCAGTGGCAGTAGCATGGTTGGTTTTCAGAGGGTTGCCTTCCCGGCGGGGCAGCACTCATCTGATTCGACATGGCAATAACTAGAACCAAACGACTGGTCTGCCAGAAACAGTGCAGGACTGACCATTGAGGATGATGGGAACAGGACTAGTGGCTCCTGTGCTATAATGAAATAAGTGGATCAGTGTTAGGGCCACAGCCTAATCTGAGGGGCCATCTGCTTCACGCACTGATTTTAAGAATGGGGGTGTTAACCTCGGTGTCCTGGCTGAATGTCCAGTCTGGCCCTCCTACCAATACGCTGCTACTGATTTTCTCTGATTCATTCCCTTGCCTCACTCTGTAACTATTCCCCAGTATGCGGTATGTCAGTGTTCTCAGTCAACTTTCCGTGCAATGGTAAAATAAATAATTCATTAAAAAGCATACAGCTCTGTTTCAGTGCTTTTTGTGTGTTTGTTTTTTTCTACAGGACTGTAATGATATAGTATGTATTATGGTTCAGTATTGTCAGTCAGTGTGTTTGCACTACAGGTCTGTAATGATATGGGATGTATTATGGTTCAGTGTTGTCAGTCAGTGTGTTTTGTAAGGTATCTCTGTCCTGCAGGACTATAAACCCGAGGAAGACCCAGCTCTGTTCAAATCCACGAAGACGGGCAGAGGGCCTCTCTCACCAGATTGGAAGGTACCGGACATCAACCATGTACTTCCTTCCCCATGTTGTCATTGTGATGGTTGGTCATGCGGACACTAACATGTAACTACAGGCTCTGTTCATCTCTGCGCTACCCCAAAATCAGTATTGTGGAAAAACAGTGGTAGTTTTGTCTTGAACCTCTGTTCTGCTTTTGTCTTTTTCCAGAATGATCTTATGAATAAGCCGGACTGTCCTAAGATGTGTGCCTACAAACTAGTCACTGTCAAGTTCAAATGGTGGGGCCTCCAGACCAAAGTAGAGAACTTCATCCACAAGGTCTCTGTCTTCTTTCATCTCTTTCTTATATTTTTCACCTTCTATAAACTTGTAGAAACCATTCTATGCATCTGCCTTACATATGAAGGATGTTAGGTAGCTTCATCAGAAAATAAGTAGCATAGCACTATATAGTCTAATAGGAACAGCTAGCATGCTGATGTTAGCATTGACTTTTCTGGCCAATATCGTGATTCTCTGGTCCCTCTCCTTCAGCAAGAGAAGCGTATCTTCACTAACTTCCATCGCCAGTTGTTCTGTTGGATTGACAACTGGGTGGAACTGACCATGGCCGACATCCGACGGATGGAAGAGGAGACCAAGAAAGAGCTGGAAGAGGTAACACATTCATGAATGTCTGCCATTAGAGGCGTGCCATGGATGTTTTAGATGCGTGCCTTAGATTTAGAAAGTGTTTGTTAATTTTGGTTCATAGACAATTATCCTTATTTACATGATGATGAGGTCCCGAACACCTGATTCCAGAGGCATGGAAGCGTCAGGGAAGACAAACAAAAATATAGTCTCACTAGGACTAACTCCCACTAACCTCTGAGGGCCCAACCTTTAACCCTCCTCTGGAGCTCTCTGATTGGTCCGGCTGACAGTTCTGCTCTGCCGCCTTTAGATGCGTGAGAAGGGAAACGTGAGAGGAACCTCTGCAACAGAAGAGTAACCTCGCCCCTGTAGGTCAAAGGTCAGAGGCGGGCTGAGTAAGTTCCTCGGCAGGACACAGGAAATGACATCATCGCGGTGTGGTGGACTCGTACTGTGCCTGTTTTTTTGTTCCCACACATTTATTTGTTGCTCATCACCCATTCTTTCCTCTTTTCCAGCTGCATGTTGCCTGTCTAATCAATCGTTTCTGTTTGGTTGGATCTGTGTTCAGTTTCTCTGGTTCTTTCAGTCAAGTCTCTCTCTGCAGTTCTGTCTGGAGAGGCAACTCTGCATGACATCTTTACCTCTTCAACTTTCATTTGTTTTGTCATCTTCCTGTTTTACTAATGTGCGTGTGTGTGTTATCTTTTTGCGATTCATGTTGCCTGAAGATTGCATGCTCTAAATCTGTGTAATGTGGAAAGAGGAAGAGCATAAGAGTTTCCACTGTGATGGAGTTGGCTTGAAGTGACAGCCATTCAGAGGGGAAATCCTCTTCTGTATTACATCAGCTGAAGAGGGCTGTTAGTTTATAGGTCATTAGGTTTAGGTTGGAAGAAATTGTCTTAGTCTCTCCATCACAGAGACTCTTGTTCTTCAGGGGCTACTGTGACACACAGGATTTTAATCACAGAGACTCTTGTTCTTCAGGGGCTACTGTGACACACGCAGGATTTTAATCTCTGCTTCCTTTTCCTCTCGTCTCTGGTTCCTCCCCCCTCTTTCCTCCCACAGCTGCGTAAGTCAGGTCAGGTTCGAGGCATGAGTGCGGCTCACGAGCAGTGAGGTTGACCAACCAAACCCTTCTATGATGATGACGTCACCATGCCCACAGAGAAGATGAAGTCAGCCGCTTTATTTCCTGTCTCCCCTGATTCATAGGGGGGTTTGTCCTGATTGGTCTACAGTACTGTATCGATCCCCAATCACACGCCTCCTATTCACACAGAAAAAGAACAGCGGTTTTGCATTAAATAAAAAAGAAATAAAAACTTTGCACAGAAGGTAAATTTAAATTGCCTGTAAATTGAATTGGTAGTTGACTACAAGACTTTATTTGTGTCCGGTGACACAGAAAGCCAAGCCTTTCGAACAGACTAGAATGTTATTTTACAGTTCTTGTATGTAATAACCCCACCCCCCGCCCCCCCAAATTGGAAAACAATTTATCAAGCAGATATTGGACCAATGTTTTTGTTTAATATTTTTTTCAATGTCTCTTTTTCCCCCCCTGTGTGTTTTGTTCATTGTTTGTTATCCTGCCATGGTTTTAGTTGATTAATATGCTCGTTTCCCTCTGAAACTCCGGTCTGTATATAAACCCTTGTAGTTGTAGTGGTCAGCTCAATTCCAGAATGGTACCATATTCCATGTAGTGCACTGCTTGTGTCCAGAGTGCTGCATCTGAATGTGGTGTTTGGGTGTAGATGAAGCGCTTCAGCCCCCTGTCACTGTCCTTTCTGTCTGGCTGGTGGCTGGGGGGTGGCTGGTTGTTTGATTTGACCCAGGCTCGTCCATGCCTGTCGCTATCTTGTGAAATGTGTAATGCTTCTGCATGACTTGATTATTTGTTGCTAGCTTAGGCCGGGTTCCCACACACACTCACACTGCATGTGCAGGCACCTCCGTACTTCCACTTAAGGTGAGTGCTGCAGCGAGAAGTTGGGGGGTGGGGGGGGTCTGTAAACATGGCTACGGTGTGAGTGTTTTGTTTTGGTGGTCTCGCTGCTACCTGATCCAGCCTGTTGTAAACTAGCCTAGTGTTGTGGCTGCAACTGGCCCTACTTTAACTCAGTCCTTTCAAGACCTCCAACCGAAATTCCGATTCAACGTCAGTTGGCCTTTTAATGCATTTCCTGAATAGACAGAATCGAAATGGACTTGACCTCAACTGGTTTTAACTAAAGGGCTGGGCTGGGCTGTCCGTGGGCAAACAAGCTTCTATTTTGCTATACTGATTATACTGAGGATCATGTAGAGTGTGTAATACAGTAAACGTTTTGGTATATCCCCCCTGGGCAATTGTTCTGTCCAAGAAAGCGAAAATCTGTTCTTTTAACTGAGAAATTGTGATTTGAGTGGTTTGGCATACATATATGATTCCTGTTGTCGAGTGATTTGTTGCTGTGTTATTGCATTACTCTGATCATGTTGTCATTTCTATGCGAATGGTTTACGCTTTTAAACATTATCTTTTTATTTTTGGCCCTCAGTGTTAGAAGAGTCCCTTTATTTCAGAGCTGCTAGATGGGCTGTATCAAGTACCTGTAATTCAGGTATCCATTGTACTCCGATGGTCTAGAACAGGTAGAGAACGAATCCCTCCTTGGTGCCCCTCTGCATGTTAACCACATCGAGGCGACAGCTGGATTTTGGCACCTTTTTTAAAATACTTTGACATGTTTGAGAAACATCCGAGTCCCTATTCTGAGGGGGGACAGAAAGACACGGCCCTGGTGACCTAAGTCTAGATATCCTATGGAAGCTATTACTAGGTTAGTTGCACTACTCTACGGTTGACCTTCCTGTTATTTCTTATTGATGGTTAGGAAGCATGGTCAGGTTGTGACAACCTGTCTCTACTACTGTACTCCTATAAAGGAAGTCCCTGTTCACTATGTGGCCAACTGCTCCTGGCAGTACTGTGTAGTACATAGGGTGTGTATTAAGGTATATTGGTTGTGATGCTCTTGTAAAGCTCAGTCAGAGCATTGTGCTGTCCAGGGGCCTTCGTCCATATTTAATCTATTTTTCCGGGGATCGCTAGGATTAGCTTCCCCACTAATAATGGCTTTCATCAGCACTCATTTTTCTGCCCCTGTGAATGTACAGTGTCTCTGTGGGATAATGCATGTTTTTAAGTAAGCAAAGAAAATATTTTACATTTACAGTGAAACGTTCTCCACTGTTATTGGCAGCAGTATTAACAGATAAGGAAATTTGAGGTGTCTATATCTACACTATCTGAAAATGTTCATACAGTGTACTCCCATTATACTATTCTAGATGAACCCTTCTAGTGAGACACTGTTAAAAGTGATATGGAAAAATTATTTCTTTTTTTGTTTTTCTTGTCATTTTATTTTCATGTTTTTAATGTTTTGTCTTAGGTTTTAGCCATTCCTTTTGGATCTGTGTGTCATTGTGTATTGAGTGGGAGAGCTGCAGCAGGTGGTTTGACTCATAACTGTCACAGGTGTGGTTTAGTCATTCCTGGGGACGGCTCCCCGTGGGTTTGCTTTGTTCTGGCCCAGCACTAATACATCATATTCAAATACTTCTCACCAAGCCACTGATTTCATGAATAATGTGCTACTGTTGTGCTGGAACAAATGAGTATCCCTCTGTGGATCCCCCCCTCCCCAACCATATGGATTGAAACACTGGCATTAGGGACTGTCATACTTTTGCTCTTGACATCATGATGAAGCACTTGCTAAATCTACTGTTTGATTTTCTTTAAAAGAAAAAGATTCATGATGCTTAATGTCTCTAAGGTGAAATTCAGGGGAATTTAATAGTGAATGTAAAACATTTTGTTTTATCGTTTCACAGCTTCTAAGCTGTGACAAGGTCTATAGACAATGGAATTTAACAAAATATCTAATAAAACTGAACACAAAACTCAACCCTGCAGTTGACCTGGTGTTGCTTCACAGTTTAAAAGCCTTTATAAAAGACAAACAGAAACCTTGATATATTTTATTTAGAAAAACTCCTTTGACATTCCAGTGTTTTGTTTTCCATTTTCTACCAAAAGAATGAGACTGGTTGAGATGACACTCCAGATTGTCAACCACTTTCTTCTCTGAACAAGGACATGACTTGTAGATGGGTCCGTCCACCGCTCTTCCCAGGGGTTTGGGCTGGTCCATAGGTCATCTTTAGAGGGGTGCGTTGTGTGTGTCTGTGGGAGGATCATCAAACTGCTCCTCCCCTCTTGCCCATGTCTTGCCTGAAAAGGGAAAGCTAAACAAACTAAACTTACAACCTGAAAAAAACAATTTGTATTGTTCAGCATGCAGTGAATGGTATTCTTGTGCCCTCTGGTGGCTGTGACCTTAAACCTCTGCGTGCCCATTCGGTGCCTTTAGGGGTAGCTTATTCTAGTTTGCTACCTGGGTTAAGACACATTGTATAGAAATATTTATATACCATGAGCCCTGATTTTAAGTCAACAATTTGGCCATAAAATATTTAAACCAGCCCCTGCAGACTTGTTCATGGTCATGAACTAAAAACACTGCAACACACTGCAGATAGAAATGTCTTGAACAGAACACACAATTCATATCACTTCACATCAGTGCCATTCAACTCTGTTCCTGGAGGTCTGAGACTTTTTGTACCTGGTGGTAAACATCACACCTGGTTTCCCAGATCTGAATTTGTCCATTATTAGAAAGAGGATGAACACTTCTGGATGGCTGAAATAGTTCTAGTTGAGTCAGTTAACCCTGCTGTACATTAGACAAGCATGTCTACTGGAACTTTCCACAATGCTACTAAATGTACATTGCTGTCTGATACTAGCCTCCCTTCCCTGTATGTTATCAGATGTAAAATGACATGGCAACTGGTCCATGTTTTTGGTATATAATTATACACATGTGACTGGATTAGTTAAGACATTGTGATAGTGAAATGAATTATGGGGCACTCAGAGCAGCTCCCTTAACTGTTGACAAGACAGGACCAAAGAATACAGACACCCCGAATAGACAAGACAGAGCTACTAGGTCTCTCCCAGAACAAATTACTTCTTAATCACCCATCCCATTCTCCTTGGAACCTGACAACTTCGTTGTTTTGTCTACATCACAATTTAGAAATCTTTGGATTTTAGCCATTGTCTGCTACAACACTAACAGTAGGTTGTAGATTTCTCAGGTTTCTTACCAAGGTAAAACCATCCATCCACTGACTGTCTCAGTAACTACACCAGGCACACCACAGAGACACCCATACTTTACAAAGATCCAGAAAAAAAAAAATCTAGAAATACATTCAAGTATTGTATGCATTTTCAGATTTTCAGGTATTCTAATGTTATTGTTTTTGAGTTTGTACTTTCCAGTAACTACAGACAGGGTTTCAAACTAATGAACAGAAAGACAAACTGAGAAATTATAAAGAAAAAGGAACAAGTAAAAACAGAGTCTGGGATTGAGGGCTGAAATCAAGCAGGCATGGGATGGGGGGAGTTGCGTGATGGGTTCACCACGCCCGAGGGCAGATCAACGAGGAGGACCATCCAGGCAGTCTTCCGTTCTCCCCAACTCTTCATTGACTCCTTCAGCCATTGGCTGCTCAGAGAGGAGCGCAGTCACATGGTTTCTTGGGTAGCTGACGGAAAGGTCTGAACTTACAGCAGCCTTCTTCAGCATTACAGCGTTGTGCATTCTTGAAACAAACCGTTGACATGGTTTCAGGCGTTCCTTGCATGTTGGAACAGCTAACCATCTCAGTCCAGCAGTCCTAACTTTAATACAGTAAGTGAGGCATATTCGCAGTGTCCAGACTTGGGCTTCGCGATCAGTTTGGGGAAGTGAGGAGTCCATTGGTAACTAATGGGGAAAAGTGGCTCATTCAGGATCCGTCAAGGAGTTGATGTGATATTTGATATTCTGTTGTCTTCAGACTATGTACAATCATTTATTGGAGTAGTTCATCTAAAATTGCTTATGGCTCTAGTATGTTGGAGCTTTCCTGTGATGTTATCACAATATGATGGAGATGTGTGGTTCTGCATTGAGAGTAATAATGCTTCACAGGGTGAAAAATGGGAGACAGAGAATCCTGTGTTATTATAGAAAGAGAAACCCAGGAAAAGTAAGGGAGAGAGAAATGGGAGAGAGAAGGGAAAGATGTAAAAGCAAGGGTGTGTTGGTGGCAGGCAACTCTCCTTCAAGTGGAATGGGGGAGGCTTGAGGTGGGCGTGAAATAAGATGATTGACAGTATAATGGTGGTGGTCAGGCATGACGATGGCCGAGTGTTACGGGTCATATCTTGAGGCTCTTCAGCGAATCTGCTCTCTTCCTTAGTAGGTCTCCCAGCTCCTGCAGCGAGCCAAGGTAACTACTCTGAACCTTGTCCATGGCAACCCGGGTGAACCCACACTCCTCCTGAGAGAAATTAGATCACATGTTAAGAAACAGTCTCTCGCACGCACGCATGTACGCACACACGCGCGCGCGCACGCATGCATGTACGCGCACACGCGCGCGCGCACACACACGCACACGCGCGCGCGCACACACACGCACACGCGCGCGCGCACACACACACGCACACGCGCGCGCGCACACACACGCACACACCTGTGTCTGCTGGTCTCCTTCCTCTAAGGTGAGGGCTGCTAGTTTGAGGGTTGTCAGCTGTGCTTCCTGGGCCTTCACGTGGTCCAGAGCCTGGGTCACAACACCCTGCAGACCGCTAGTCCATTCCTGGAAGCCACACAGAACCACTGGCTGTGGGGACAGAGGTATAGAGGTAAACTGGAAGCGAATTCTGATGGGGTCAAGGTCTGCAAGAACTGTATGGTTTGTCTGCCACTGGCAGGTAGATACAAAAATCCTAATTATATTAAAATATAAACTGAAATAACAGATGAACATGCTATGCATTGTTTCTACAATAATACATATAACTATCAGAAACCCTTATTGTGGTAATTTTATTTATATATACACATAGGACATAAAATCTACACACCCCTGTTAAAATGCCAAGTTTTTGTGATGTAAAAGTGAGACATGAGACAAAGATAAATCATGTCAGAAATGTTTCCACCTTTAATGTGACCTATAATGTGAACAATTCAATTGAAAAACAAATTTAAATCTTAAGGGGAACATGAAAAATAAAAATCTTACAATAACCTGGTTGTATAAGTGTGCACCCTCTTATAACTGGGGATGTGGCTGTTATCAGAATTAACCAATCACATTCAAACTCATGTTAAATAGAAGTCATTACACACCTGCCATCATTTAAAGTGACTCTGATTAATCACAAAAAAGTTAAGCCGTTCTAGGATTTTCCTGACATTTCAGTTGCATCGCAGAGCAAAAGCCATGGTCTGCAGAGAGATTCCAAAGCATCAGAGGGATCTCATTGTTGAAAGATATCAGTCAGGAGAAGGGTACAAAAGACCCTTCCAAAGCATTACATATACCATAGAACACAGTGAAGACAGTCATCATCAAGTGGAGAAAATATGGCACAACAGAGACATTACCAAGAACTGGACATCCCTCCAAAATGTATGAAAAGACAAGAAGAAAACTGGTCAGGGAGGCTTCCGAGAGGCCTACAGCTACAATAAAGGAACTGCAGGAATTTCTGGCAAGTAATGGCTGTGTGCTAAATGTAACAACTCTCCCGTATTCTTCATATGAATGGGCTATGGGGTAGGGTGGCAAGACGGAAGCCTTTTCTTACAAAGAAAAACATCCAAGCCAGGCTGAAATTTGGAAAAACAAACATCAAGTCCCCCAAAACTACGTGGGAAAATGTGTTATGGTCTGATGAAACCAAGGTTGAACTTTTTGGCCATAATTCCAAACAGTATGTTTGGTGCGAAAAGAACACTGCAAACCACCCAAAGAACCCCATACCCAGAGTGAAGCATGTTGGTGGCAGCATCATGCGTTGGGGCTGTTTATCTTCAGCTGGAACCGGGGCCTTAGTCAGGGTGGAGGGAATTATGAACAGTTCCAAATACCAGGCAATTTTGGCACAAAACCTTCAAGAGTCCGTTAGAAAGCTGAAGATAAAGTTCACATTTCAGCACGACAATGACCCAAAGCACACATACAAATCCACAAAAGCATGGCTTCACCAGAAGAAGATTAACATTTTGGAATGGCCCAGCCAGAGCCCTGACCTGAATCCAATTGAACATATATGGGGTGATCTGAAGAGGGCTGTCTACAGGAGCGCTTTTGCATAGAAGAGTGGGCAAATATTGCCACGTCATGCTAATAGACTCCTACCCAAAAAGACTGAGTGCTGTAATAAAAGCAAAAGGTGCTTCAAAAAATTATTAGTTTAAGGGTGTGCACACTTAGGTAAACATAATATTGTGAGTTTATTATTTCAAATGTTACCCCCTCAAAGATTTCAGTTTGTTTTTCAATTGATTTGTCCACGTTATAGGTCACATTAAAGATGGAAAAAAGTCTGACATTATTTGTCTTTGTCTAATTCTTTTACGTCACAAGAACCTGGCATGTTAACAGGTGTGTGTAGACCTTTTTCAATCCACTGTATGCAACTAAGTATTTATGTAAATATAAAATATATACAGTATCTCAAAATTTAGTACACCCCTCATATTTTTGTAAATATTTGATTATATCTTTTTATGTGACAACACTAAAGAAATGACACTTTGCTACAATGTAAAGTAGTGAGTGTACAGCTTGTATAAGTGTACATTTGCTGTCCCCTCAAAATAACAACACACAGCCATTAATGTCTAAACCACTCACAACTAAAGTGAGTACACCCCTATGTGAAAATGTCCAAAAGTGTCAATATTTTGTGTGGCCACCATTATTTTCCAGCACTGCTTTCACCCTCTTGGGCATGGAGTTCACCATAGCTTCACAGGTTGCCACTGGAGTCCTCTTCCATTCCTCCATGACGACATCACAGAGCTGGTGGGTGTTAGAGAACTTGCGCTCCTCCACCTTCCATTTGAGGATGCCCCACAGATGCTCAATAGGGTTTAGGTCTGGATATATGCTTGGCCAGTCCATCATGTTTAACCTCAGCTTCTTTAGCAAGGCAGTGGTCGTCTTGGAGATGTGTTTGGGGTCGTTATCATGTTGGAAGACTGCCCTGCAGCCCAGTCTCCGAAGGGAGGGGATCATGCTCTGCTTCAGTATGTGACAGTACATGTTGGCATTCATGGTTCCCTCAATAAACTGTAGCTCCCCACTGCCGGAAGCACTCATGCAGCCCCAGACCATGACACTCCCACTACCATTCTTGACTGTAGGCAAGACACACTTGTCTTTGTACTCCTCACCTGGTTGCCGCCACACACGTTTGACACCATCTGAACCAAATACATTTATCCACAGGACATGGTTCCAGTAATCCATGTCCTAAGTCTGCTTGTCTTCAGCAAACTGTTTGCAGGCTTTCTTGAGCACCCCTTCAAACTCTGCAACAATGCTGGCAGCACTCATACGTCTATTTCCCAAAGACAACCTCTGGATATGACGCTGAGCACTCAACCTGTGCACTCAAATTAATTGGTTGACCATGGCAAGGCCTGTTGAGTGGAACCTGTCTTGTTAAACTGCTGTATGGTCTTGGCCACCGTGCTACAGCTCAGTTTCAGGATCTTGGAAATCTTCTTATAGTCTAGGCCATCGTTATGTAGAGAAAAAAAATTTTCCCAGAGAGCTCTTTGCCATGAGGTGCCATATTGAACTTCCAGTGACCAGTATGAGGAAGTTTGAGAGCGATAACACCAAATTTAACACACCTGCTCCCCATTCACACCTGAGACCTTGTAACACTAACGAGTCACATGACACTGGGGAGAGGAAATGGCTAATTGGGCCCAATTTGGACATCTTCACTTAGTGGTGTACTCACTTTTGTTGCCAGCGGTTTAGATATTTATGGCTGTGTGGAGTTATTTTGAGGGGACAGCAAATGTACACTGTTATACAAGCTGTACACTCAGTACTTTACATTGTAGCAAAGTGTCATTTCTGACGTGTTGTCACATGAAAAGATATAATCAAATTTGCGCTAAAATGTTAGGGGTGTACTCACTTTTGTGAGATACTATATATATAGAGGAGACAAATCTACTGCTTCTTTAAAAGGTCTCTCTTCACTTTACAAGCAGTTGCAACTAAAACTCACATTGAAAAAAAAAACAAGTAAATGGCCAAACAACTTGAATTGCCAAGAAAACTGATGACAAAGTCTGACTTAAGTGATGCCCTAGAAAACTGGTTTAATATCTGTGCCTAATGGTGTGGCTGTACTGAACGTAATGGCAGCACTAAATAAATAACCATAGACATGGAAATCTCATTCTACCAGGCATGCATTGGCTACTTACTGAATATTGTTAAATGACATTTCAGTTACAAAATATAGTGATTACTTCCATGTCCTCGGCGGCACACATTTTATTGTGTCCTACTTTGGTAAATGGCTGGTAAAGGCCTGTTTGCAGGGCATTTAAAAATGAACTCAGAGCGCACACTGTAAAGACGACATGATTTGTAACAATAAAGCCATAATGAACACAGCCCAGGGTGGTGTGGCGGTGAGAAGGGAGGAGAGGAGGTACCATAGCCGTGCAGGTGTCTTTCTTCTTTTTCTTCTTCTTCTGTAGGCTGGACTTGAGTGGCCGCAAGACGTTGGCTGAGTAACTGGCCACCCAGAGTACCACACACACCGTCTGATCAGGAGAAACACAGTATTATACACACACACACACACAGTATTACGCACGCACAGCTTCAAATATTTTCTGGTCTATCGTTTCCATGGTGATGATGTATCATTGACCACCAGAAAAGTACAAACAGACCTCAAGGAAAAAGACTAGCGTTTCTAGTAAGGAGGGTTGGGTCTTCAGTCGCCTGTCTTTCATCTCCAACACTTCCCCTTTACATCGAGACAGCATCTCTGGATGGGGAGGGAGAGGACAGGCGTCAGGAATCATCCAGGGCAGCCATCAGATGTTATCTGGAAGACGTGTCTTACCCTGCAGTTGTACTACTATGGATTTAAAGGTGTTACAGATCTGGCTTTGGAGTTCCGACGAGTCATCTGGAGAGGAAAACCAAAAAACGACAAATGACAAGCATGTCCTTTGTCCCCGAACCTTCTCCTCCCTCCCTCCCGCTCATTCCCAGTCCTGCTGCTCCTGTTGATGGACAGACGCTTGGAGGCCAACGGCAGGGGACCCCAGCATCCCTCCCTCCTCCTCCTCCGGTGATCCCGTCTTACCCAGTCCAGCGGTCTCTAGTTCTTGTAGAGTCAGTGACAGACGCAGAGCAGAGGCCTGACAGTGACAGCTGCCACTAGACAGAGCGGAGGCCAGGCGGGACGAGGGAGGGCCCAGGAACGGGTACTGAAACAACACAGCAACAGTTAGTGGTCGTGCGCGACTCAGGGTCGCTGATTTGATGCCCCGGGACCGCCGTATGAAAACACATGGATGAGTGCAAATGGATGAAGAATGTAAATAGATAAGCTTCTATATGGTAAATATAACAGGACATATTACTGTGTAGGCTGTGTGGGTACCTTTGTCTGTTTCTCTGTAATCCGGGCTGCCGTCTGTAGCGTTTGGTCTAGCTGGGACAGGAGGTTCTGGAGGGTGGAGCTTTTGGTCGTCACACCATTCTCATTGGTCTTATCTGAGTTTCGTGGTGAGGGAGCGTGTCCGAGCAGAGCCAATGAAGCGAGGAGGCGGAGCGTCAGAGATCGAACCTTCAACCAGACCGACTCTTCTTCTAGAGATAGGCGACGATGCTCCTCCGTCAGCTCCCTGGAACAAACACACACGCTTTTTTACAGACTGTCATGACCAAGGTGTGGGAATGTGTGTGTGTGTGTGTGTGTGTACCTATCCTTGGGGTCCCAGCTGACGAGGACAGTCAGGTCTCGGTTATCCCTCATGTTGTCCCAGGGAATGTCCTCCTCCTCAGCACACACACCCATGGCCTTCACACTCTCCTCCAGGCTCAATGTACTGGAACAACACAGTAGCATGTTACAAGCTGGGGTGTGTGTGGGCTTACAGGCCTGTTGTAACTGACAACCTTAAGTTATGGTCTGATTATGTTTTGGACAGATATACATCTTGCTGCGACAGAGTCCACAGAGCACATGACATGGACCCAGTTCAGCTGAAGGACCGGGGACGGTTAGTCAGATTTAGAGTTGGAACGTTATCCGTCAAAATGTGAATGGAAACGATTCCATGTTTAAGACACTAAACTACTCACAGAGAAAGTTTTAGATGCAGAGAAATGGACGAGTGACTTATTCTGGAGCTTTCCAGAAAACGTGTCATTTCAGCAAAACTTTAGGAGGGGGAATTATTTGACGGCCCACTACTGAAACAAGCTGCACAAAGTTATCCTCAACACAAACACATTGAATCCTCACTCCCATGATAAATCCACGCGGCACAGTAAGTGCCCTATACACGAGGATTACAGAGCCAACAGCGAAATGGATCAAAGTGCAGCTAGGATATATTTTTTCCCATAAAAACAGAATTGAGGACTAGGAATGAGTTTACAAAGTATTAGGACTTAAGATACTACGGGCTCAGGGTTAATATAAAAGCAGGGTATCCCTGGAGTGTAGTCAATTAACATCAAGCGCTATTAGCCCATGTTGGACAAAGCCTGTGCACCACAACCCATGTAAGGTCAAAAGAAGAACAGGCGTTTGGAGATGACATTCAGATGTCTTCCAGAAGGAGGAGCTCATCATCCAAACATGCTGTCTCCCAGACTGCTTTTTGAAACGGTCTGCACCAGAAGTGAGAAACACAAACAATGCAGTTCTTCATGCAAGACGAAAGTGAAGCACACTAGTGCAAGTCTACAACTGATGAACCCAGAATATTTTTGAAGAGGCCTAAGATCAGAATGACACCTCGATACGACTGAGCCCACTCAGCCAGTAGTCAAGAAACGATTCAACCTGTTTGGCAAGGTGCATATCCACACTAAAGGGCTCTGAGGGAAATGAATGACAAAACCTAATGGCTACAAAGTGGCAAACCTTAAACATAGGTGGCGTTATCTTCTTGGAGAGGTTAGTGGTTGGCCAGAACCTCCCTCTTACTGGAATTACAGAGGTGGAAAGTTCAACAGGGAGATACCAGTCTTGTTGGAACAGGTCCTCCAAGACTCTTTGGTATCAGGTGGTCTCAGGCTTATGTTGTAAGTCTCAACTCCAGACTATGCTGAACACAGTCTCTCTCATTCCATGTGCCAGACGACTGCTCATTTTTTACAAGACTGCATTTAAACAATACCATGACATCTCCTCCTCTGCTTCCATTACCAAATGAGACCGGAAAAGTATTAGCTAGTCCAGAGTGGTTTAGGATGGGGCGATAGTACTGCGAGTGTTTAAAGCCAGTCTGAGGAGACTCACATCAATACAATGTGATCGATGAGTGAGAAAGTTGAACAGGTGAATATCCCAGGCACTTCATTACAATTTTGTAGGTTTTTTTGAAACATTATCTTCAAACAATAACTGCAAATGTCTGGTCAATTGCGCTTGCATTAATTTTAGTGGTACAGTAAACATCTTATATGCATATATACAGTACCTGTCAAATGTTTGGACACCAACCCTTTCAAGGGTATTTCTTTATATTTACAATTTTCTATGCTGTAGAATAGAGAAGACATCCAAACTATTGAGTAACACATATGGAATCATATAGATCAAAACAGATTTCACTTTGTAGATTCTTCAAAGCTAGCCTTTACCTTGATGACAGCTATGCACGCTCTCTGCATTCTCTCAACCAGCCTCATCAGCTATAAATGTATTTTGTTTTCATAAATGTTTGGACATAATTCCATGTGTGTTATTTGACATATTGATATCTTTGTTATTATTCTACAATGTTGAAAATCATGAAAATAAAGAAATACCCTTTGACTGATAGTGTACACATACAGCCCCTTTAAGGCTAGGCTACATGTTTGTGGAAGAGGTGATGCCATTTGTCCCATGTGTACTGGCCTACAGAGACCTCCTCAATGTTAAATCCTTTTTAAAACATATGTTCACTCAAATGAATACATTGTGTGTGTGTGTGTGTGTGTGTGTGTGTGTGTACTAACATGTCAGCTTCGGTGTACAGGTCCAGTAACATCCTTTCTGTGCGGACCTGAGCAAAGTGCAGCGACTGGTTAAGCCGGGTCCTAAACGCTATGAATTCTGGGATCTTCTCAAAAGCACCATACTTATAGGCCTGGATGATGTACTCTGAGGTCTGGAGAGAAAACACATCAGAGGTGAGAAAGGGGAACATCATCAAGAAAATATCAAGACCAATAAGGCACAAGGGGTGTGATGGCAATTTCATCAATCAGAACTCTTAAAGGAGGAAGTACAGAGACAAAATTCTCTTGCACAATTTAATAGTTTATTTGCAAATAGAGAGACACGTCAAACGCTTACAAATATAATCATCCGAGGAGTCTCTAATTGAAATAAATGAACAGTTCGAATTATTTAGAGGAAAAAGGGGTGTGGTAAAATGCTGTCCTAACTCAACAGAACATATTCCCTTTGTTCTATTACTACCTAGGCTTCACACAAGGGGCAAGCTACCCTCCCCCACATGGGTAACCTCTTCAACTCTAGAAGACTCACAGCATCTGGACAAACAACAGATAGACACTGATGGGTTATACAGATTTATCGATTTACGAGTAACCATATAATCTGCTGATACCAGTCAATAATGATCCTAAACACCAGATCCCCCTCTCCTACATTCCCTATCTTATCCAAACATGGGGACTCAGTACTTTTAACTAGTATCCCATTCATACATGTATAGGACCAAGTATACCTCAGTTCAAGAATTTCCTCAACAGGGGACACAGCACTACACCATGATACATTACCCAAATACACACACCCATCAGACACCATATTGATCCTGACCACCGCTGTCAGCCATTCAGCATTCAGGATTCAAACCACAAGGGATAGAAGACATTTATAACATATTTAAAGAGGAACTCACATCTTTCTGGTTGGAGTGGAAAAACCTGAGGGAGAAGTTGCAGGACTGGGAGGCTGCAGCAAACTGGCCCAACGAGCCGGCGTAACGAGTTAACAGATACCTGGGAGGACAACACCAGGATCAACACGCTGATTACCAGACAGGGGAACTAGGACCCCTGCAGGTAGCTTGCAATCTACAGGGGGAACTGGAGAAGACTAATGGGAATGGGCTTAGGATCAAATGCAGGGGTACTGGGGCAGAACGAAATTCAGTTGGTGATATGGTAACCAAGACGAACCAAATCAATGATTCTGGTGAGACTTTTTTTTCAAATACGTACACATAACTAACTGATGACCAGAAACATTGACACAGGCGGACACACCCACCCAATGGTGTCGTGCTGGACATGCTTGGCATCCAGGCTGGAGTACAGGTCCACCACAGGCTGGAAGGCTCCCAGGCGGCAGAAGAGCAGCAGCAGGAGCAGTTTGAACTGGGCGTTGGAGGGACTGAAGGACAAACCCTCCTCTAATAATCCTAGACACTGCCAGAGCATGTTCTCATCACCTACCACACACACACACACACACACACACAGCCTTTTGAACAGATTTGAAATTGAGGAGTGAAAGAAAAACAAAACAGAAGAAAAAGAGAAGAGATGGAAGCTGAAGAAAATGACTCACCATTTTCCGTCCAGAGGTCAATGTAGACGTGAGCAGCCATGAGACAGTACATATCAGAGAACTGGAGCTCTGTTTTTAGACACGACTTTCCTGTTACACACACAAACAAACACGTCACACTAGGGCTGTGACAGCAGAGGACTGTTGTTATTTTCCGGTTGGGTGCTGTGCTAGCTAGGGTATCATAACGCCATGGAGCACAGCCCGTGCGCCAACCGGACAAACGCTGCCTACCGACCAGCTGTTCGCTGACAGCGCTGTCGTGGCGGTGTGAATGTGCCAGTGGAAGTGCTTCTGAGACATAGAAGGGTGGATGTGGCGAGGGTGCAGGTGTCCTTACGAAAGCGCAGTCCGTGGTGGTAGTGGGCTTTGAGTTGGGCGATGAGGCTCAGTTTGCCTTCGGTGTCCAGGGCGTGCTGCAGCCCCAGTGCCCGGCTCAGCTGACACACACACAGGTGTCTCTGCAATGCCTTGGTGTCCCCGGGAAACCGGAAGCCGTCCTCCCCCGCTTCCCCCAACGGAACCAACTCCTCGAGACGGTTTCTGAACTGCCGTGACATGAGACATGGAAAACAGGAGCTAAACAGACATATCTAACTCAAGGGCTTGGTTGGTGATCCACTCATACAGCTGATAGTGTTCTGCAGCCGTGTGTGTTAGTCAGTAGGGAGGTTGTGTGTGTGTGTGTGTGCGTTAGTCAGTAGGGAGGTTGTGTGTGTGCGTGTGTGTGCGTTAGTCAGTAGGGAGGTTGTGTGTGTGTGTGTGTGTGTGTTAGTCAGTAGGGAGGTTGTGTGTGTGTGTGTGTGTGTTAGTCAGTAGGGAGGTTGTGTGTGTGTGTGTGTGTGTGTGTGTGTGTTAGTCAGTAGGGAGGTTGTGTGTGTGTGTGTGTGTGTGTGTGTGTTAGTCAGTAGGGAGGTTGTGTGTGTGTGTGTGTGTGTGTGTGTTAGTCAGTAGGGAGGTTGTGTGTGTGTGTGTGTGTGTGTGTGTTAGTCAGTAGGGAGGTTGTGTGTGTGTGTGTGTGTGTGTGTGTGTTAGTCAGTAGGGAGGTTGTGTGTGTGTGTGTGTGTGTGTGTGTGTGTTAGTCAGTAGGGAGGTTGTGTGTGTGTGTGTGTGTGTGTGTGTGTTAGTCAGTAGGGAGGTTGTGTGTGTGTGTGTGTGTGTGTGTGTGTTAGTCAGTAGGGAGGTTGTGTGTGTGTGTGTGTGTGTTAGTCAGTAGGGAGGTTGTGTGTGTGTGTGTGTGTGTGTTAGTCAGTAGGGAGGTTGTGTGTGTGTGTGTGTGTGTTAGTCAGTAGGGAGGTTGTGTGTGTGTGTGTGTGTGTTAGTCAGTAGGGAGGTTGTGTGTGTGTGTGTGTGTGTGTGTTAGTCAGTAGGGAGGTTGTGTGTGTGTGTGTGTGTGTGTGTTAGTCAGTAGGGAGGTTGTGTGTGTGTGTGTGTGTGTTAGTCAGTAGGGAGGTTGTGTGTGTGTGTGTGTGTGTTAGTCAGTAGGGAGGTTGTGTGTGTGTGTGTGTGTGTTAGTCAGTAGGGAGGTTGTGTGTGTGTGTGTGTGTTAGTCAGTAGGGAGGTTGTGTGTGTGTGTGTGTGTTAGTCAGTAGGGAGGTTGTGTGTGTGTGTGTGTGTTAGTCAGTAGGGAGGTTGTGTGTGTGTGTGTGTGTTAGTCAGTAGGGAGGTTGTGTGTGTGTGTGTGTGTTAGTCAGTAGGGAGGTTGTGTGTGTGTGTGTGTGTGTGTGTGTGTGTTAGTCAGTAGGGAGGTTGTGTGTGTGTGTGTGTGTGTGTGTGTGTTAGTCAGTAGGGAGGTTGTGTGTGTGTGTGTGTGTGTGTGTGTGTGTTAGTCAGTAGGGAGGTTGTGTGTGTGTGTGTGTGTGTGTGTGTTAGTCAGTAGGGAGGTTGTGTGTGTGTGTGTGTGTGTGTGTGTGTGTTAGTCAGTAGGGAGGTTGTGTGTGTGTGTGTGTGTGTGTGTGTTAGTCAGTAGGGAGGTTGTGTGTGTGTGTGTGTGTGTGTGTGTGTTAGTCAGTAGGGAGGTTGTGTGTGTGTGTGTGTGTGTGTGTGTGTGTTAGTCAGTAGGGAGGTTGTGTGTGTGTGTGTGTGTGTGTGTGTGTGTTAGTCAGTAGGGAGGTTGTGTGTGTGTGTGTGTGTGTGTGTGTGTGTTAGTCAGTAGGGAGGTTGTGTGTGTGTGTGTGTGTGTGTGTGTGTTAGTCAGTAGGGAGGTTGTGTGTGTGTGTGTGTGTGTGTGTGTGTTAGTCAGTAGGGAGGTTGTGTGTGTGTGTGTGTGTTAGTCAGTAGGGAGGTTGTGTGTGTGTGAGAGCCAGTAGGGAGGTTGTGTGTGTACCTGTGTGTGTTGCTCAGGGGGCAACAGGTGTAGATATATCTTCAGGTCAGTAATGCAACACGGTTTGTCACCGAACTTCCCGAAGAACTGAACCATCAGTTCCAATGGATCACCTGAAGACATCAACCAATATAAACAGTTAACATATTCAACAGTGAAGGAAACTGGCTGAGTGCGGGCGTGCGTGCGCGAGAGAGTACCTAGCTCTTTGTCATCAGGGCAGCCTCTCTGTCGGAGTCTGTGGATGAGTTCTAGACAAGCCATGTACGGTCCTCTAAGCGGACGAGAGTCCTTCTTGTCCTCCTCCGCCATCCTGTCCACTACAAACTTCACCGCCTCCGCCACTGTGGTTGTCACATGACCCTCCACACAGCTAGAGAGTGGAGCAGAGGGATTCACCCACCTGGTCTGCTGTTACAGGAGTTAAAACATCTACCTTCTAAGAGCAGACCAACAAAAGGGGAATAATCTGTTCATAGTAAGCCGTTATCAGCTGCTCTCCCTCAGACACGGAGTACTCACTGCTGTCCTTCCTCTGATGGGCTCCAGGACATGTCCATCAGATGGAAGAGAGAGTCAAAATAGGAAAGATAGAACTGCCAATCATCAGGACTAGAGGGAGAGATGGGGAGAGAGAAGAGATTAGAGGCAGAGAGCGAGAGCGAGAGGAGGGCTGGGGGTTTAAAAGAGTGAAGGCCCACTCCTTAAGAGAAATGCTAATGTGTTCCATAATACAGCTGAGGCCAAAAGTATTGGTACCCAAGTACTTTACCTGAAACTGATATGCAAACCAATTTTTTTTCCAAAATAAACACCCAATTATCTTTTGAACCTGAATCTGTGCTTGCTGAGGTCAACATGGCTCAGCTCTATAGATGAACTGCATTACACTCATCTCATGATCTGTTACTACCATGATTAAAAACCTGAATCATCATCACAAAAACAAACATTCAATTTACATTGCATCAGTTACCTTACTGTAAAGATATTTACTTTCATTATGTTACATACCTTCATTAAAAAAAATTTTTTAAGTCTACACTTCTTATGCAATATAAAATAATTGAATACATTTCAGTTTATTCTTTTAATATTTAGCTAAGAACACTGCTCCTTGGTATTAAATAGGACCCTCAATGCTGAAGTGAGGGCATTTGTAGATTATGAGTGTGCGAGTCACCTATCCAGGTCAGGCAATGTTGTTTTAAAACTTAATTGCATCTTTTATAGATACTAGATGCAGACATTTTTTCCCAATAAAAACATTGACCATTATTCACAAAATGTAATAAATAAAATCTGTTGTTATATAGTCCTCCATGAGCTGAAGTTACATACCCTTGTCCTTTCTGAAGGGAGAATGCATCACCAAGGCGGCTAAACTCGCATGGCTGACATCAACCGAAACCTCACCTTGCCATAGTAATGGCCATACAGTTCTTCTAGCAGCAGGAAATTATGCTAGCAGCCCTAAGGCAGATTTTCTTTTTCAAAATAAAAGTCATCATTGAAATATAAAGCTCCGGAAAAAATTGAGACCACTGCACCTTTTTCTTTCCTTTCCAAAAAGTTGAGAAGGCAGGAGCGTTGAATTTACAGAGGTCTCTTAATTTTAATCCTTCTGTTCCTCACTCAAAACCTTCCATTTTCCCGGATCTGTAGACTGTATGGCAACATAGCTAACAATCTAGTCTGGAATTTTATGTTTAATGTCCAATCCAATGTTGTTCTTGTCTGTTCTTTTTTAAAGACTTAACCCTAATGCATTTTTGTAAATTTTTCAAAAAAAATAAATATTTGGGGATCATTTTGTCTGTGTTGCAGCTAGGGGCATGATTTTTTTTGGCAGAACTTATTTTTTGGTAAATTTTTTAAATCCAATGTCTTTCATTGACTTCCATTAAAAAAAATATGTTTTTATCTCACTGCTATTAGAGTATAAAACCATGCATTCTGTAATGTAAGCATTTCATTTTGCAGAAAAGTAGTGATATTTGACATTTTTACTGTATTCCACCACACGCACACACACGCGCAAAAACTCTTCTACCAGATTCAACCATTTTCCCATTGAAGGCCAATGGATGAAATTCTTGTATTTTATTAAAAAAATTGTTTTTAATGGAAGTCAGTGGGACATCTTTTTCCACGAAGGTGTCCAGAGGGAGTATCTGGCACTACATAAAATATACTAATGCAATCAAATAAATTTTGTTGCTTATCTTTGACATATCCAAGACTCTAATCACCACCAAAGCCCCATGCCTCTACTATTTATTATATGGAAAATATAATTTTTGTAATGATTCTTTGTAATAAATAATGAGGTAATTCAAACAACCAAGCTGGCATTTAAAGGGTTAAAATCCAGAAAACTATTGAATGTTTGGTTGTTTTGAGCAGGTTAAGTTGTTTAAGAGATTTATGGAAAAAAAAGCTGAAAGAAATAAATATTTTGTCAGTTTATTTTACGTGTACATTTTTGTCCACGAATGTGTCCAAAGGGTAGTCAATTTGAGGGGTGCACAAGGGTTAACTATATTGTCTTATAAATTTCAATTATGGCTTTTATTGTGATTAAGAATATCTGAGTGCTGCCCACATAATATCCTGCTGCTAAAATAACGGTATTGAAGTCTCGTTTAGCCATCACTAGTCTGATGCCTCTTGCAGTCTTGGCAGACAACTAAGTTGGAGCTTTTAGGAGGAAATGATTCCAAACTTTGGACATTTTTTGAATTTTTTTCCAGGACCGACATCAACATTCAGGCTTCACTGCAATGATGAATAGAAGCTTTAAGGCTGAAGAATGAAATAAAGAATTGTGGAAGTCAAACACTTATGGCAGCTTCAAAGAATTTTTCAGAAACTGAGTTATTTGAATAAAGTGCAAGGGGGCCAAAACTTTTGGCCACAGCTCTATGACGGTAAACGTGAAGTACATGAATACTGTGCACTCACTTTTTGAGCAGAAGCTTGTAAGACAGAGCGTTGCATTCAGGCCATAGCTGTAATCGTTGGTACATCATCATACACTTGTTCTCCCTGCTCTGCAACTCACTGGTCAACTTCTCTATGGGAGCACACACACACACACACACACATCTTTAGTCTCTCAAACCAACACAGTCTACATAATGTGTATATGCATTACACACACACACACCACTTTTACCTCCCAGAGGACCACGGACCATGTTGAGAGCCTCAACACACTTCCCCAGTCTTTCCAGGATCATAAAATACAGCTGCACCTCAGCCTCCGCCTCAATTTTCTCCTCCTTGACCATCTTTTCCACCATGCGTTCAGCCAGGGGCAGGAACATGGTCTGGGCAAGCTTCTCATCCTGTGCCGAGATGGCCTGAAACAGACAGAGGCCGTGGCAGTCAGTCAGACAGACAGACGGACGGACAGAGGCCGTGGCGGTCGGACGGACGGACAGAGGCCGTGGCGGTCGGACGGACGGACAGAGGCCGTGGCGGTCGGACGGACGGACAGAGGCCGTGGCGGTCGGACGGACGGACAGAGGCCGTGGCGGTCGGTCGGACGGACAGAGGCCGTGGCGGTCGGTCGGACGGACAGAGGCCGTGGCGGTCGGTCGGACGGACAGAGGCCGTGGCGGTCGGTCGGACGGACAGAGGCCGTGGCGGTCGGTCGGACGGACAGAGGCCGTGGCGGTCGGTCGGACGGACAGAGGCCGTGGCGGTCGGACGGACGGACAGAGGCCGTGGCGGTCGGACGGACAGAGACCGTGGCGGTCAGACACAAGACAGACCGATACACAGACAGACACCGTTGCAGTCAGACAGACACGAGACAGACTTCCTATAGAGACAGACGGATACAAAGACAGACTGCAGTCAGACCCGTCTAGTAAGAATGCATCCCTACCTGCATGACCAGACTCATGACAGACCAGAAGTAGTAGGGGTTTTTAGGAACGATCTTATACAACGCCATCCCTGCCTGGAGACAGAGACTTGGGTTAGCACAACACACACGACACCTCATCTGTAGACATGTTAATACACCGTGTCTTCTGACCTGCTGCATCTTCTTGTAATCTCCAACACGGGCGTAGGCCATGAACAGATGAGAGTGATACTCCTCACTGAGAGGAACCTTCCTGACGGCAGCTTCATACAGCTTAGTCACCAACTCAGCTTCAGGGGAAAGAGGGGGGTGTCAACAGTGTCAAAGCATCGACACCATCCTACTGAAAGTGTGTGTGTGTGTGTGTGTGTGTGTACTCACGGCGGTGCATCTCTCGGTACAGAATAGTTAGAGCCTGTAGAGAGTTGTCATCAGTAGGCTCCAGGGTGGCCACCTCCTGGGCCAGGTTAAACGCCTCATCTTGCTTCCCTGTTCGCTGCATACCTATCGCCTTCAACACCTAAGGACAAGTAGGTTTAAGTAAGTAAGTAACATACCACCATCACCATCGTCCTCGTTGGGGGAGGGCATCAGAGACTACGGGGTCAGAACTGGGCAATAAGTGCTAATCTCGTCAGCTAGGAAGTTCTTCCCGACCATAAGACTGGACAAGTAAAATTGACCACCTTGGGCCCTGAATACAGTGAGAGGTCCGCCCACCCGGGGCCCTGCATACAGTGAGAGGTCCGCCCACCCGGGGCCCTGCATACAGTGAGAGGTCCGCCCACCCGGGGCCCTGCATACAGTGAGAGGTCCGCCCACCCGGGGCCCTGCATACAGTGAGAGGTCCGCCCACCCGGGGCCCTGCATACAGTGAGAGGTCCGCCCACCCGGGGCCCTGCATACAGTGAGAGGTCCGCCCACCTTGGCACAGTGCAGGTCCTTGTGTTTCTTCAGCAGTTTGTCAGCCTGCTGGATTGCCATCTTGTTGTTGCCATTGTCCAGGTAGTCTGAGAGGAGATGACAACACAGAATCAAATAAGCTACACCAAACAGCTTCAGATATAACGGACAGACGAGAGCTTGTCTTTTTCTGTACAAAAACAATTCATTGAGTAATAAGGCAAAGTAGCGAACAAGCAAACTGTTTTCTTAAGACCAGCACAAAGATTTCAATAATTTAAACATCCAAATTCTCATACGCTAACAGCTGTTTCCACAATGACACTTTCACAGTATGAAGGGCATAAGATAACATGATGCACAGTAAGTGTATGTCCTGGCCCGGATATTCACAAGTGAAGACAAAACCAAGCGAGAGGTCCGCCCACCAGCTGAGACTAATGCATTCTGCTACCACCTAACTGACTAAACATGTATACACAACATGGAGTGTGTCTCGTCTTGAGAGGGGGTTTGAGTGTGACCGACAACCGATCGACTGAACTTATGAGTGTGTTGTGCCTTTGACCTCTGCCATTCTTGTGTGGTTCACGACTGCTGAAAACAAAATACAGTCTGTTTCCCAAGGCAAGCTTGGGGTTTAGGCTCCAGGACAGCTGGCTGCCAAAATTAACTCATCCAGACAGACAGACAGTGCCCTACACTAAGTCAGCAGCACAAATGACAGCTAGGCCTACATAATGGTGTCGGAATGGTTTCCCCACTCTTAATAAACCACATGCTTCTACAATAGTGCCAAATGGACAGCATGTGTATCAAAATCTAATAAGGAAACACAAACAAACAAATTAACCCATACAGCAGCTAGTTCTCTGACTTACAAAAGCAGGGTTAAAATGTGAATTGTGTCCACAGCCACTCGTTGATTTGATCGGTCACGTGATCACAATCAACATAGATTAGTTTTGACTAGATGAAATGAGAAAATGCTGAGACAATAAGTAAGTATCAACAAGGGTTTACGTTTCGAGCAGTCATTAAAAATCGAAATGGATTTAACTATTAGTATACAACAAATGACCAGAATGTAAACGAATGGCCAAAAACGAAAGGCTAACGCGTAAAGCATCAACACAACCAGACATTAAGCTAGCTAGCTTGCCAACCTGTCTTAATCCTTATGGCCATCCACATCTCCGAAAACATAACGCGAAAGCTTGCTAGTTAACTATGATCACTGATTTCTATACTTTAAATCAAATCAGATAACATACTTGACATAAGATTCAGAGATACGTGATATAAAAAACACCCCTACTAAGAAAACTACCCAACTACTGTACAGTAATAAACTAGCTCACAGTTCATCGCCTAACATCAATTGAATGCTCGATCAATGGCTACATTAACACTGTTTTGACTCTGTAACGTCAACGTGATTTAGCTAGCCAACCAAACAATCACATTCTAGTGACCTAGCGAACTTAGCTAGGTACAGTAGAGCAGACAACTTCGCTAGACAGCTGCAGCCAGGTAAAATGTATCCGTTCAGTGTGCAGTAAATAGTTACATAATGTAATGATAACTATAACCTGCCAGATACATCCGAGTAACCGGTAAGTTAGTTCCATGTACCGAAACTACTAATATTTCATTTACTGTATTATACACAACTCAGATCGACCACAGTTAATGCTAACTACTGTTAGCTTGCTGGTAACACGGCTACGATTAGCTAGCTAGCGTTAGCTGTCAAATAAAAAGAGACCTGAACTTTGTGAGTGAAAAACACTGATTGCTGAAGCTCTTTTTCGGGTTCCTTTAAAGCAAAATGGTCTCAGTAAATATTTAAAACAATGGGCAATGTATAGAGCTGTGTGTTGTCAAAATTGTGCTGACAATCACTCAAGGTGCACTGTCATTCGGCGCTGCAGGCGAATATTATACTAGTCAAGCCTGGGCTGGAAAGTCGGGGGCCGCGGTACTACCCACACAGAGACACGGACACAATGTACTGGACAGACGACCGCTCCGATACATTGATACACATTTAAAACACATTTAATCAGGCACAGATGTGCTGTTTCCCTGCTAATTGTTACCGTAAATGGGTCTGAGTCTTCGGTCATTAGGATCTTGCACATGGCCTCTCGCCGCCATGTTGGAGGTTTCCAGGTATATGTCTGAGCAAGCGCAGTCGCGTCAAACCGGCAGGAATTAAAAGGGGCAGTAGGATTTCCCTCGGACTTGAGTAGGATTATGAATTTTTTATCAACTCACAAGATTAAAACATTATAACCTAAATACATATTTTAAAAGTCTAAATTCAGTATGGCAATGCAAATTACCTATATAGGTATGTTAAAATGATCACAGATTGTGTGGTCCACGGATCGTGGATTCTTAAATACGGATATTAATTATGAAACCCGATTTGTGTTTATCGGTAAAACTAGCTTAGGGGTCAGGCACCGTCTTACACACAAGCTTCTGACTCAACTGTTTCACACATGTTTCAGGAATTTTAATATGTTTAGAATTTTAAATG
Organism: Esox lucius; assembly: GCF_011004845.1. NCBI lineage: Eukaryota > Metazoa > Chordata > Actinopteri > Esociformes > Esocidae > Esox > Esox lucius. Next base: position 9,690,613 of record NC_047582.1, read on the forward strand.
GCCCATGTAAAAATAATCACAATATAATTATTCCTCTAGAGTTTATGATGTCTGGACCATCTATGCCAGACCACTTTAAATATACCTTTTATAAATCCTCTTCCGTCAACGTCAAGGTGAGAATTGAGTGGGACATACAACATATAACAGCTGCCAGCGCTAGGTGAGAACGACTAATTGAATGGACAGTGAGAAAATAAAGAAAAATAGAAAAGTCTTTCCTATAATTTCTCATTTATTGAGAAAGGTAACATAGCATTGCGATATAAAAGGCACAAGTAAAAAATATAATTTTAGCAAAATACATATAACACTGTACAACAGTAGACTTCAATTACAGTATACGTAATTGGTAGACTATACATTGACACACTGACACCTTAAGGGACAAACACATATTCATGATCTTAAGTGCTTCTTTGTTGGTTGAGTATTTGATTTTTCAAAAAAAAAAAAGTTAAATTGGAAAATAAGAAAACGAGGTTTTTGTTTAAAAATACAAATTTATGAAGCTACGAGCTGACCTAGGCACATTTATTTTTCCACCATGACGTCAGCGTTAGCAACCCGGAAGAGATTTGCAAAGGGTTTGATCGATAACTGGTGAACTCTGGAAACAACTCTATATAAGTTGATGGACATATGGATATGTGGTGTTGTGATATAAAAATGTTGCATGTGTGGAGTAGTTAGAATGTCTTTATTTTTGTTTTTCGTTCAACGTCATCATTTGTCCCTCTGCATGCACTTAGCTAGTTCCAGTGAATGCTAACGTTAGTAGCAGCTTGTTTGCTATCATCAAGCTGTCAACCCGTCTTTGTTTTGTTTTCTCGACGAGAAGAATCTTCATTCTTTCATAACACATGAGTGTATCACTGGTAGTTATCCGTCTGGAGCTCGCAGACCACTCTCTCTCTCCACGGGATTTCCAATACACGGCCGGTGAGTATTTATTTCTGTATTACTACAGGGTTATTAACTTGCTAGTTGACTAGCTACTTCTGCTAGCAGCAGTTACGGAACGTCAGACGTTACGATAATAGTAAACTAGTCAAGAGTAACGTGTTATCTGTTTGCGCACCCATCACGGGAGTACCGTATAATAACATAGACAGCCAGCAAGCCTAGAAAAAATCTTATTCCCTGAGTTTCAACATCAGTGCATGTCACTACCATCTCTGGGCAGCTGAGACCTGCTCAGGTGATTGCTGGAACTAACTTCAGTGACTCAGCATTGAAGGCGAATAATAAGCACACATTCACAGGGGGCTGATGTTGGTTATAGGTATTGTTTTGGTCCATAAGTTGATACATTGTGTTGGCCTATTCTCCCTCTTTCTCTCTCACTCTACCTTTTTCTTTCATTCTGTGTGGTAGCTGAGAATATGTCAGAAGAGGACTTGCAGGAAAAAGCTCTGGGCTTTGCCAGGCTCTCTTTAACAGGAAAGACAGAGCTGGAGAGAGCAGCAGTCCTACACCAGCACATCGGAAGCAGAGCAATGGGAGACATGGTCATTGAGACCTTGACACCCAACCCTGGTAAGATATAGGGTGTGTAGACAGACACACCACCTTGGTAAGAATTGCGTTGTGTAGGGTGTATAGATAGAGACCCTGTGAGTTTTGTGTCGCTATGTTTGTCTATCACTATAGGTTGCGGCAGCTTGTGACCAATTTAAGAGCACACAACTGTTTTAGTTTATTACGGAAGCATAGATCTGCAACACCACACTTAGCAAAAGAGAGTGAGACATAGGACATTACCGTCATCTGCAAACAATGGTTGGCAGCCCTCAATGACCGGAAGGATATTACAATGTCAAAACCAATGTTTTATTACATTTGACCTTGACACTCAATCGCTGGAGTCTGTCACCGCGCATCCGCACCGCCCAATCCCTATGGATCAGTCCGCCCCCTGTTATTACATATTCCACTGAGATTCGTTAATGACTGACTAAAGAAAATAGAATCGGTGTCAGACTGTAGGGATCGAAACGTCTAGTCAAAGATGTGCCTGTCACCCGTAGACGGAGAGGCTGAGCAGATGGGGGCGGAGGGGGTGGAAGGTGGAGGAGCCCAGCCTTCAGAGGGTCAGCCAGGCAGGAGGAGCTCTACTGAAGACACTAACAATGAGGGGCCTGCTAAGGAGTGCGGTACAGTGGGCGTCGCCGAAGGCACAGAGACGGCTCCGGACTCGCCCTCCAAGCAGCTTCCAGACCAGATCTCCTTCTTCAGTGGTAACCCCTCAGTGGAGATCGTCCATGGAATCATGCACCTGTACAAGACCAAGTGAGTGTCCACTTCCTTGCGCAACACTGAGCCTGAACCCCACAGGCTTCTTCATTAGGTGATGTTTCAGTCATAGGGCTAGACGTGGGTATATCTCTGGCATAATGAGGCAACTTGGTTTTCCCTGGCTGTCCCTGTCGCAGCAAGATGACATCATTGACGGAGGATGTGCGTCGTAGCGCCATGTTGTGCATCCTGACCGTTCCCTCCACCATGACCAGCCATGACCTCATGAAGTTTGTGGCCCCTTTTTATGATGTCATGGAGCACATGAAGATCATACGCGACTCAACCCCTAACCAGTACATGGTGCTTATCAAGTTCAGCAGCCAGGTAAGATGAGTAAGAGGCCCGCTGCTACATTATTGGCAGGATCTCTCGTTCTACCTCACGTTCTTTCTCTCTCCCTTTATTGTTCTCCCTTTCTTCTTTTTTTCTCCAGGCTGATGCTGATAGTTTCTATACAGCGTGTAACGGACGTACTTTCAACTCCATAGAGGATGCGGTCTGTCAGCTGGTCTATGTGGAAAGAGCCGAGGTCATCAAGTCTGAGCAGGTGTGTACAGGCTGTAATCCTGCAGTATCTCTAATAGCTGTCTGAGCCGCAGCAGGCCGCAGTTTCCATAACCTCTCATCGGGCTCCTACAGGCGTCACATATTTTAATTGCAACCCCACACTAGCCCACCTGATTGGATAAGTCAAGTTATCATCAAACCTTCAATGAATTGAATCAGGTGTGTCAGGTTAGGGTTAAAGCCTACATGTTTGGTATGCCCAGGGAGAGGGTTCGGGACACAGGCATTCTGGGAAAGGCATTAACATTTAACAGATCCCCTCCCCCAACCCCAGGGCGCCAGTCTCCCTGTGATGGAGCTGACGGAGCTTCCTAAGTGTACCGTGTGTCTGGAGAGGATGGATGAGTCAGTCAACGGCGTTCTTACTACACTTTGTAACCACAGCTTCCACAGCCTATGTCTGCAGCGCTGGGAGGACGCCTCGTGAGTATACCCCAGCACACACACGCTCAGTAACAGGGGTTCCATTAGCTGGCAGTTGGTAAATGTAAATACTGTTGTCATCTGTTTACATTAAATGGTGCAACGGGGATGTGTCAAGGAAATGTTTGGTGAAGTCGGCAGAAGTTTCGTATGCTGTGGCCCAACATCCTTCCCCGTCGACCTATTTCTCTGCACGACAGTGACATTAGTGGTGTGAGTCAGCGGATGGAGCCAGAGGAGACACAGTGGTGAACATAGTTCTTCATTGTATCACTACATCACAGGTCTGCTCTATTTCTGCTCAGTAGGTCTTTTAGAATTAAAATGTGGGCTATCGTTCTGAGCACCACTGGTGGACTCCCTAATCGCCCACACGCCCCGATGTGTATGAACGCGGAGTTCGATTCTGAAATGTCCGTTGAATGAAAATCCTGCCGGCCGAATGACCGCATTTTCCAAATGGGAATTCTGAAACCCAAAACACTTCGTACCTGATTGGACAACTAGACCACATGTCTCTTTCTCTATCCTTCCTCTCCCTGACCAGTGAATGACCATCACATGCCACTCTTTCTTCCTTTTGTGACACATTTGAACAATTGTTCTGGGACAGTAGGTAGGGTCGGGGTTTGCGTGCATGCGTGCGTGACCGTGTTGACTAGAGTGTATTGATCCTTCTGTCTCAGATGTCCTGTGTGCCGCTACTGTCAGACGCCAGAACCCGTTGAGGAGAACAAGTGCTTTGAATGCGGAGTACAGGAGGTAAACCCCATCACTTGCACAACAAAACCGTCGTACATGCGAACATAGCTACAGGTACAGCTGTCATTAATAACAATGGTCATAATGTCTCCCCTCAGAACCTGTGGATCTGTTTGATCTGTGGTCATATCGGCTGTGGGCGCTATGTCAGCCGGCATGCCTACAAACACTTTGAAGAGACCCAACACACATACGCCATGCAGCTGACCAACCATCGTGTCTGGGACTATGCTGGAGGTAGGTCTTTGGACGTATGGATGTGAAATCTTTATTTCAGTACAACTGACAGATAAAGGTAAACTAATTTTAAGAAATGCAATCATTTATTTATCGAAAATCAACAGACATGCATTTTCATTATGCTTGAAAAAAGTACATCCCTAGATTAAATTGGCTAAAATAACTTCAGTTAGCCGTTTCCTGTAACTGTCTATCATTCTCTTACACACGACTGGGAGACATTTGTTCCCACTCTACTTTATGGTACTGTTTCAACAGGGTAATGTTCAAGGGCTTTCTTGCATATATGGCCCTCTTCAAGTCCCCACAAAGCATTTTGATAAAACTAGGTCTTTGACTCAGTCATTCCATAATGCTCCATTTCTACTTTTTGAGCCATTCTGTTGTAGCTTTGCTTGTTTGTTTTTGGATCATTATCCAGTTACAAGATGCATGTTCGTTTCAGCTTTCTGACAGATGGGCTCACATTGTCCACAGTAATGTTCTGGTTAAATATGAAATTCACTGTTGACTCAATGATGGCTAAGTTAACCCTGTTGCAACAAAACAACCACAACCCAAAATGCAGTCACCTCCATGCTTGACCATTGGTAGTATTGTCACTTTTTTGGTTCCTAGATGATTCCATGTGTTATTTCATAGTTTTTATGTTCACTATTATTCTACATTGTGGAAAAAATAAATAAATACCTTTGAATGAGTAGGTGTGTGTGTGTGTATCTATATGTGTGTGTGTATCTATATGTGTGTGTATGACAACTTTACAAGAAGTGTACTTTTTTACATGACTGTATATATGAACTGTAGAAAGTCCTGTGTGTAAATCTGCAAAGATGCTTGGCTGATTTTTGTGTGTGTGTTTTTGCCACAGATAACTATGTCCATAGGCTGGTCGCCAGTAAGACTGATGGAAAGATGGTGCAGTATGGATGTGAAGGAGAAACCTGCCATGAGGAGAAGATAGATGCTCTGCAACTAGAGGTATGTGTGGGTGACACATTGGAGTTATCTTCCTCAGGCTTTGTCTTGGAGGCAGTTCTGCCCTGAAGGCAGGAATTCATACGATTGGGTGAGTCAACAGAGGAGGTTCTATTTGACCATGGTTAGTGCTTGTCCTTTACCCTAACCTTAACCATTTTACAATTAAAATTAGATGTTAGAATGATTTCCTTGTTGAACACTAAGCTCCACCCTGTCCTAACCTAACCTCCATGTGTTTGGTTTGGTGTGTTTTTAATTCCAATGTAATAATTTGACCTTAACGTTTAAAGTGTTATAATAAGTTGAAAGATGTGACACCTTATGTTGAATAGGTCTGCCTTACAAAAGCAAATCTATGTAAATAATGAAAATAGCGGACAGCCCATTCTGATACTCCATGATATATTCTGATAAACTGGCTTGTGAATGTGTTAGGAAACTAAATACCACGTTATTCAGATAATATACCTGGCAATTACTACAAACCAAATAATTTTAACAGCGTTTTCCTTTGTGGGGCATGTAGAGATGTAACAACATTTGTCTCACTAAGAACGATGACATTATTAATTATTCATTTTCTGTTCTTTCAGTACTCTTACCTGCTAACAAGCCAACTGGAGTCCCAGCGCATTTACTGGGAGAACAAGATAGTTCACCTGGAGAAGGACACTGCTGAGGAGGTAGAGGCTAGGAATCTAGGAACCGCTTGTCTATTGTCTATTACGCAAAAAAGACTGATATGCATTTATTATGTGTATTTGAATCTACATTCGTTTTTTCCTGAAGCAGCAGTTATTCTTCCTGAGGTCCACAGAAAGCATGACAAATAAATCATTGATAGACCAGAAGACACGTAAAATTGTGCAGTGTATATTTTCTGGAATCTCACATTTTTGTAGCTAATGATACCAGCACCTTTCCCTTCAGAGTCTCTGAGCTGCTGCCCAGCACCACTGACTCAGTGACTTGGTAGCTGCTTGGACATTAAGGACATTAAGAGCAAACAGAAGCAAGATAACAGGAAGTCTAGCCTTTTCAACAAAGTAGCTTTTTTCTACCCTCCTAGGTCTGTCTGGAACTAAAATAGATCTAATTGGGATTTTCAGTCGCTGACCAACAAAATGTATTACAACACTGATGTTAGAAAAAGAATATCTCAACAATTAATTACCGATATAGAATAAACCTTGTGTTACTACATTTGAAAATAAAGGTTTAGCACCTTCAACAGCTGGGCATGTGGTGTTAGTACATTTAATACATTTTTAATCCAGATTGCAACACCACAAGGTATGGTTTGGGGTGGATTAATACTTAGAAGAAATTTGGGTGAATTACATGTCTTTCATAGAGATCCAGTGCGAAACAACATAAAAACTTTTGCAGTTACTACAGCAAGTTTGTAAGGATAAGTGTCCGCTAAATGACTTCCATTTAAATTAGATCTGTAATTTACCTAACTAGTCAGATTGACCAGATGGTGGCGCTGTATCAGTAGATACTAGCTTTGCAAGACCACTTCATTTGAATTAAAGTAATTCGATTTGCTACACAGGTAAATCTCATGACAAAAAACTATAACCCCATTTTAAAAAAGTTGGGACGCTGCGTAAAATCAAATAAAAACGGAACTGTGTTGCATCACCTCTTTTAACAATACTCTGTGAGCGTTTGGGAACTGAGGAGACCAATTGCTGTAGTTCTGAAAGTGAAATAATTTACCATTGTTGCTTGATATAGGATTTCAACTGCTAAACAGTTTGGGGTCTTTGTCGTATTTTTCCTTTCATAATGCACCAAATGTTTTCAATGGTGACAGGTCCGGACTGCAGGCAGGCCAGTTTAGCACCTGGACTCTTACTACAGAGCCATGCTGTTGTAGTATGTGCAGAATGTGGTTTGGCCTTGTCTTGCTGTAATGAGCAAGACTTTCCCTGAAAAAGATTGTTGTCTGGATGGCAGCATATGTTGCTCCAAAACCTGTATATATTGTTCAGCATTAATGGTGCCTTCACAGATGTGCAAGTCACCCATGCCATGTGCACTAATGTACCCCCAATACCATCACAGATGCTGGCTTTTGAACTGTGTGCTGATAACAAGCACGATGGTCCCTCTCCTTTTGAGCCCAGAGGAAGCAGCGTCCATGATTCACAAACAGAATTTCTGATTTTGATTTGTCAGACCACAGGACAGTTTTCACCTCAGTCTGTCTAAATGAGCTTGGGCCCAGAGAAGGCAGCTGCATTTCTGCATCTTGTTTATGTATTGTTTCTTCTTTGCATGGTAGAGATTTAACTTGCATTTGTGGATGCAGCGCCATACTGTGTTCATAGACAATGGTTTTCTAAAGTGTTCCTGAGACCATGCAGTGATTTCCACTACAGAATCGTGTCTGTTTTCAATGCAGTGTCGCCTTGGGGTCCAAAGATCACGGCCATCCAATATTGGTTTTCGGCCTTGTCCCTTACATACAGAGATTTCTCTGAAGTCTCTGAATCTTTTAATGATATTATGTACTGTAGATGATGAGATCCCCAAAGTATTTGCAATTTTACATTGTGAAACGTGATTCTTAAATCGTTGCACTATTTGCCTGCACAGTTTTCAGAGTGATGAACCCCATCTTTACACCTGAAAGACTCATCCTCACTGGGAAGCTCTTTTAATACCCAATCATGTTACTGACCTGTTGCCAATTAACCTAATTAGGTGTGAGATGTTTTTGTTTTAGCATTACACTACTTTTCCAGTCTTTTGTTGCTTCTGATAATTTTTTGAAATGTGTTGCTGGCATCAAATTCAAAGTGGGCATATATTTTTAAAGAAACAATAACATTTCTCAGTTTCAACATTTGATATGTTTCCTTTGTATTATTTTCTATTGAATATAGGGTTTAAATGATTTGCATATCGTTTCATTCTGTTTTTCTATCATATTTTACACAGCATCCCACCTTTTTCGAAAAGGAGTCTGTAGTTGCCATAGAAATATCATATGTCTATCATCAACTGTCTCATTTACATCCGTTTGGTGTGTGTACACTCATGCTCTGTGTGCTTCAGATCAACAACATGAAAGCCAAGTTTAAGGAGACCATCGAGCGGTGTGATAACCTGGAGCGTCGGCTAGGAGAGCTGGCCAAGGACAAACAGAGCACGGACAAGAAGTGAGTGGAGCTTCTTGCACTGCTCTCGGCCTGACACGGTGGAGTGTGTTGAATCTGCTGGATCAAGAGGGAGAGGGGTGGATATTGGTCATTGAGGGCCTGTGTGTCCGTGGCACCATCTGTCTGTGGGTGTAGTAATGTGTTTACATTCATATTTTTCTCTGTGCCTGTCCCCCCCGGCAGGTGTGGTCAGTTGTCCACCCGTGTGATGAAACTAGGTCAGGAGCTGAAAGAGGAACAGGAAATGAACCGCTGCCTGAGAGCCAATCAGGTTCAGCTACAGGCCCAGCTGGCCGAAGAGGAGCGTAAGGCGAGAGATATGGGTAAGTTGGAGAAAGGGACTCAAACCCATATTTAGGTGAGACGAGGATTCAGAAACATACACTCACCTAAAGGATTATTAGGAACACCTGTTCAATTTCTCATTAATGCAATTATCTAATCAACCAATCACATGGTAGTTGCTTCAATGCATTTAGGGGTGTGGTCCTGGTCAAGACAATCTCCTGAACTCCAAATTGAATGAATGGGAAAGAAAGGTGATTTAAGCAATTTTGAGCGTGGCATGGTTGTTGGTGCCAGACGGGCCGGTCTGAGTATTTCACAATCTGCTCAGTTACTGGGATTCTCACGCACAACCATTTCTAGCGTTTACAAAGAATGGTGTGAAAAGGGAAAAACATCCAGTATGCGGCAGTCCTGTGGGCGAAAATGCCTTGTTGATGCTAGAGGTCAGAGGAGAATGGGCCGACTGATTCAAGCTGATAGAAGAGCAACTTTGACTGAAATAACCACTCGTTACAACCTAGGTATGCAGCAAAGCATTTGTGAAGCCACAACACGCACAACCTTGAGGCGGATGGGCTACAACAGCAGAAGACCCCACCGGGTACCACTCATCTCCACTACAAATCGGAAAAAGAGGCTACAATTTGCACAAGCTCCCCAAAATTGGACAGTTGAAGACGAAGAATGTTGCCTGGTCTGATGTGTCTCGATATCTGTTGAGACATTCAGATGGTAGAGTCAGAATTTGGCGTAAACAGAATGAGAACATGGATCCATCATGCCTTGTTACCACTGTGGAAGCTAGTGGTGGTGGTGTAATGGTGTGGGGGATGTTTTCTTGGCACACTTTATGCCCCTTAGTGCCAATTGGGCATTGTTTAAATGCCACGGCCTACCTGAGCATTGTTTCTGACTATGTCCGTCCCTTTATGACCACCATGTACCCATCCTCTGATGGCTACTTCCAGCAGGATAATGCACCATGTCACAAAGCTCGAATCATTTCAAATTGGTTTCTTGAACATGACAATGAGTTCCCTGTACTGAAATGGCCCCCACAGTCACCAGATCTCAACCCAATAGAGCATCTTTGGGATGTGGTGGAACGGGAGCTTCGTGCCCTGGATGTGCATCCCACACATCTCCATCAACTGCAAGATGCTATCCTATCAATATGGGCCAACATTTCTAAAGAATGCTTTCAGCTCCTTGTTGAATCAATGCCACGTAGAATTAAGGCAGTTCTGAAGGCAAAAGGGGGTCAAACACAGTATTAGTATGGTGTTCCTAATAATCCTTTAGGTGAGTGTATTTCCTCTATTTGGGAGTTAAGTGCACTTTACATTTCACCATTTAGCAATAAAAAAAAGGAGCCTCCTGTAACAAATCATTAAAGATACAAGTGAGATTCTCCTGTTGTATGTCCTTGACGGTGGAAAGCCTTATCTCTTCCAGGCGAGCGGAAGGATGGTGTGATTGCGGAGCTCCAGGAACAGCTGAGAGATGTCATGTTTTATTTAGAGACCCAGCAGCAGATCGAAGGTCTTCCTCCGGAGACCAGGACTGAGATACAGGAAGGTCAAATCAACATCGGCGCAGCAGCCCCAGGGCCTTCCGCCACCACAGGCCGAGGGCGTAGGGGCCGCTCGAAAAGGGGCAAGTGAGGACAGAACGTAAAGTTGGATGCCGGCGGAAATGACCCACCAAAATGACATTATTGAAGCGCGTGTGTGTTGGAGTGCGTGTGAATATTGAATGTCTGCCTGTGTTAGTGCTTTGCAAAGTAACTTCTTGTCCTTTAGATGCAGGGCCCCCTCTTTGTTGAGTAATGAAGAGATGTTATCCATTTCCTATGAAATGGATAATCTCCAGAGTCTTTCTTTTTGTTAACCTGCTTGTTTACTTCTTGAAAGGAGAGATTCATTGAAACAAGAAATTGAGGGGCTGGGCAGCATACTGGTTGGTCAAGTTAAACACAAAAAGGAAAAAAAGACCTCTCCTGTTTAAATTTGCTGGTATTTCCTAATTCAAATAAGTTACTTTTTGTATGTACGGTGTATGTACTGTGGTAAATGGTGGTTATGAAGCCAATGTTTGATCGTTGTGAGGTACCTTAGAGCTGGTTTCCCAGCATTCAGTCATCTCTGTTTTATTAAACGTCTGATCAGTTTACCACAAATGTCAAAACGGTCATTCTCAGTGATCATCTGGTTTCTGCATTTCCTATATTATCATTTAACATGTCGCAGACATCTGAAGATCACTTAAGTCAAGTTCTTAAAAGGTTTCATTTCAAACTGACCAGAATCAGAGCTGTACGGTTACCTAATTGAACGTGGTTCTTTGGCTGATGTTTTGGATGAGAGGTCCACCAATACAAAAAAAAATGGAATACCAGAGATTGGCATCAACGTTATGTTTGGGATTTTGCTGTTTAGCGAGTTGAGCCTGATTATATTTTATCATTAAAATGAGAACAACTGAACTGCTAATTATTTCAGAGAGCCTTAAACTAAATTTTCAGGTTTGACCTCATTATGTATAGTCGGCCAAGTTAAGTGTGTTCCATACTGGAATTCTTTGTATTAAAAAAAAGTCCTCTTTGAAAACGACACTTTATCACCCACGCCTTTTTTTCTCCAACACTTCTGTGTGAAGACTAGTTTAAAAAAAACTTGTGTTTTTTTTTAGGGTGGTGTACTTGTCAAAGCTGCTGTCTCTGGTGCACATGTACTGCTGCAGTATGGGTTTTATTCATGCCCATTGTTATTTAAGCATACTATCATTTTCCAAATCCGAGTTTCACTGCTGTTTCCATCCACATACCAGTTTGTGCATGGGAAGAACAACCCCCAGGGCCTTCCCTCTATACAGTACACATCTGAAAGTTCAACCATGTGTCTGCCTGTTTTTTGCAATGCAATACTTTAAGTTTCTTGTTGGTTAAAGCACTAAATAAATTGTTACCATTTGTACTCAGGGATAGTGTTGTTGATAGTCAAAATGGAAACTTACTAGAAATGCCTCTTCTAAAGTGACATTTATATCACCCACACTTCTATTTTAAGAAAATGTGAACTGGTGATTTAGTTTGTCAAGGTCTGCACTTATATAACAACAGAATGGGTTGTATTTATTTTTATTTATGTCTCAACAGATTTCTTCTACTAATTTCACATGTTGATTAGTAAGTTACTATAACTATGAAATGCAGAAAAATATTATGTTAGCATTATTTGTCTATGTATAATACCAGTCAAGACTCTGGCCACATCAGTTCACTTGAATTGGTATTTGCATCCAAACCTTTGACCTTTGGTACCGTATGTCATAGGAAGTTTGTAAGAGAACAATGATACAGTAGAAATACAACTTGCTTAGAAGATAGAGGGGAAGATAACGTCTCATCCTTACGATTAATACTGCTGAAAATGAAAGTATGAGAAATGTTAGCTCAGTGGTTACTTGCAACAATGATGTGCAATATCAGAAATATTGACGCAACACACTGACCCTCTTCCTGTTTCAAGAAGTCCCCTCCAAGCCTAAACTCATTAATAGAAAAAAACACATAACTCATTCATGACATAAATTGTCTTACTTGTCAATGTTAATCATAAACAGTCACATCCTGGTAACCCACATCCTGGTGGGTTACCTGGAGCTAGTGCAATATTAATACAATTACAGGATAAGGAAAGTAAAATTATGTTTAGTTATTGTATTCTTTTACATCTCATTGAATAACAGTTGTGGAAAAAACCTGAAGGGAGAGACCAAAATGTGTTAAATGTTGTCCTTGTAAACAATAGTGAATGCAGTTCACAAAAACCCACTGATACTCATGGTTTAAAAATGCAAAACAACAACAGGTAAAATGTCCAACTTCTCTCCATCTCTCCGCTTCTGCTGTCTAGTTCATATAATTCATCATGTTTGTAGTTTTTTCCTGACTACCAATCATCATGTTCACACGGATCTTGTTTCAAAATGCCTTAATCTTTATGTTAACATGTATGTAAAATTAGAAAGGCTCACTCGTCACATTCAGACCCAATACCTCTTGTGTTAAAAAGGCCCCTATAATTACCTTCACATAGTTCTTATGTGAAAGAACCTTATCAGTTTCACCACTGTGGGTTTCCTCTCATATTTGCTGTGAGTCAAATGACAAAATATGCAAACATTTATCACACTGCCTAGTAGAAGTCCTCTAGCAACAAAAAGATGAATTAAACAAAGTAATCCATGACTACAGGCCAAGAGTTATGTGCGTGACTTATAAAACATTCCTCATGGCCTCTCCTTTCACTCTTATTCTCCTGATTTTCACTCTTATCTCAACAACATAAAAGGATATGTAAAACCGGAAGAGGGGAAAGAATTTGTAAAGAGGAAGGAGGGGGAGGAGTCAACAAAGGACAAAATTGGAGATGGGTAGGGTTAGAGAGAAAACTAGTTTTAGAAGTCACTATCCAGTATTTGAGTTCTTATTACTCAATTGCTCTGAACCGTAGAACTCATGGAGCGAGCCTGGTAAAAAATATCAGTCTGTAGGAGGCTTAATATTACCTATACGTTCAAGGTAAGCACAGTTTATGTGTATTCTTCATTTAACTTTTATGAATACTTTGTCCTTCCTCTCCCTCTACTCTTTCTCCTTTCATTACTTACAGTTTTCTGAGGAGGTATTTGCAGCTGTCTCTGGGTGTTTGGCCAAATTCACACTATCGCTTAATTCTTTCACTCAGTTAGAAAAGTTTGGAAAACACTCAATACTTCAACAGTGCAAGGTATTGTAGATGTGTATAACAATGGAAGCAGGGTATGTGAAGGGAGATCTAGTATGTTTGAGATACGTGCCTCAAACTTCAGTTCTGTTGTTGCGTTACCCAAGTTAGAGAAAATATTCAACGGGTTTATATTTCTGTGCGCGCGCGTGCGCGCGCTCATGCACGCAGCACAAGTGCACACATGTGTATCTAGCACACAGCAGCCAGGACCCTTCCCGTAAGGAAATGTCAGTAGAAAGCTGCGGTCTGAGAGAGTGGAATAGAAGACGTACAGAAAGCAACCAGGGAAAAAATTATTAAAAAGGCTCTAGAATGTGTGGAATGTGTGGCTCTCTCAGGCCACTACTTGTGAAGTTAAGATTATATCACCTCATTTAGCTGCAGGGCACACTGAAGTGAAGTTATTCAAAATAGGTTCTGAGGTAGTTCTGACGTAAATTACCTGGCCGGATTAGTTATACTTGGTGGAGACTTTTGGTAGCAGACTGTGGTTAATTGTTTTATTTGCATATGGTCCAGCTCCTGTGGGATGTCTAATGTGTGTAATTCCATTGTTCCCGAGGCCTACGTACAGTCACTATTCTCACCAACAGTTCCCGGCATAGGTCAGGCTAGGGATGTTTATCGGGAAATGGGTTAATACGTTCATGTTTGATTTGCTGTCTTTAGTGGGAAAGCACTGAAGGGTATACTACAAAGCGAGATCAGTCAGTTAGCCGGCTAGATTTGTTTCACTCCAATTGACTCCAACAACTTGCTTTTCAGTTCATTAAGATAGCTTTAAAAAAAAAGGTTAACAAACTGGCAGCTGGAATCATCAGGTATCGTCTTGATCTGCAACACAGCCAGGAGAACTTTGGACAGTGGCAGCAACGAGTCTTTGGTGCCTGGTACTCGGGAGCTGTGGGCCAAGACCTGATGTCCTCCTAGGTTGGAACAGAGCAGGAGACAAGAACATTTAGAGAGTGCATTCCTTAGGTTTACAAGGATTTACTGTGGAGAAGGAGAACTGACCCTACTCCGGCACATTAATATAGCAGCGTAAAACCTTGGGTCTGAGACAGGGGGGTCCAGTGACACTGTGGCCCTATCCAGGAAAGGCCCCAGACAGGGCCCAACAGGCTGGAAATAATATTTCTGTTTTCAAGTATAGTTTGATACTACAATTAGCTCAAGCCTGAAGAGTAGATATAACAAAATGTAAAAAGACTGGGTATTTTAGGAAATAATTTTTCTGTGGTTCATATTTTTCTACCCCTTGTTTCAACCTTTTTGGGAACATCCACCATTGTCCGGTTTGGATCAGCCTACATTTGGCCCAAATGAAGACCCTTATTTTTGGTCAAAATTGGTCCAGTCTGACATGGGGTGGATTTCACTGGAAAGATACCCAGCTTGCTTTTCGGGTATTTGTTTTTACATTTACATGGTGATCATTAAGCATACAATGTTATCCAGATCCCAAGTTTGAATAAACAAATTTCATCCCATTCACATTTTCTCCCAGACCCATTGCTGAAGCTGCTGTAGTAGCCAAGAGAATCAGTCTGAAGAACCAAATGTTTTCCATCCAATGCAGCATTTCAGATTGCTAGTGTTCAGGTGTACAGAAGGCTGACTGCTACATTGTATGTTTTGCTTGGGCATGTCGTGTTTGAGTTGTTACCATCACATTACTTATTCTACTGGAGGAAAGGGGAAAGCCCTGCTTGATCTGTGTGCCTTATGCCCGTCCTGAAATATCCAGTACTCTGATTGGTCAAGACAACCACAAAGGCCGCCACAACACTATGATTTGAGGAACAGAGAAATTGTGCCCAAGTCAATTCATCGGGCAAATCTACAAATGAGGAATAGATATAGTCATTAGTGTAGGGTGAGTAGAGAAGGGGTGGGCGTGAGAGTTCTAATCTGTGGAGTTCCATTGCTGAGCGATAAAGAGTCTGAAATGTTCTCGTCATTTTGATCAGATCGTTAGTGATCCATTAACCCTATCTCCAGCTAGGCTCTTGAAGTTATCAGATACAGAAAATGTTGAGACAAAACTATGTAACCAGACGTTTCCTCTGGCTGCTAGCAATGCTGCAAATAATTCAGATGGTTAGGTGACGAAACACACGTACCCTATTACACACACACAATGTATTGTGACTGCACAGTTAGCTCACATGATTTACTACATTAAGTTCACCACAACCAACTGACGTGTCACACAAACTGTGCGTCCACTTCATGTGCAGTAATGAGTTACATTTTTATCAGTTATCGATATTGGTAATGTAGTGGTGTTAGACCTATTTTTAGAACGTGACCCAAGCCGTCCATAACTGTCAACAATATGTTTGATGGAGTAGAGTCTTAACATGTTGATAACAGGCTGTTGATAGCAAAGCTTCACCTGGGAAAGGCCAGATTGTAATTGCAATACATTTCCACTCAGTCTCACCTGGGAAAGATATTTGAATATACGCAGTATAATCTTCTGAAGAAACAAGTGTCAGAAAGACGCAGTTACTTCATTACTGTCGGTGAGCCAATTAGTTGAATGACCTCCTTCTTGCTCTCTCTCTTAAGCTCTGTTTGTCTAACATCACAACATACTTAAAAAATGTCAAAACAGACTAATGATGACTAATTTTGAGTCATAGACTAACCGTTTGCTACAGAGCTGAGGGTGAATATTTAAGCCTAAACTGAAAAATAACATGTCGTGCAAAAGGTTGTTTAGTGTCTTTGAGAAACTACAAAAACATTATAATTTGTTATTTGTTCATATTCATTAATAAATTGTGACAAAACATTTAATACCACTACAAAGTCACAATGCATGCCTCAACTGCAAAGTTTATAAACATATCTAATTCCTCTAATCTTTATCTGTCAATCTGACCCAATCTGACTAGAGGAAATGGCTCAATGGTAGCAAACACATACACCCACCAAGATACGTCTGTTTGCCGCCTGAAATTATTACACAGCTAACTGCAATCTCTGATCTTTGGAAAACAATATTATCCAAAGATATTTACACAATTACTATACATTCCCATGGTATTATGTACTTCCATACAGGAAGATATCTGACAATGTGCAGGATTGGATATTATATGCTCAAGGAGAGACAGTTGGTTTTTGAGATAATGTCAAAGAAGGAAGTTGCACCCCTGATTTTCCCCATCTAATTTTACAACGACAGTGTATCTACAACCATAACGTAAAACATTAGCATCCATTGAAAGCATATTGAATGCATCTTAACAAAGAATCTAAGAGAAGCTAGTCAATCATTAACATTTATTCTTGCTAGTTCATCTTGGCAGAATATATTTTTCTTTCAACAAAAAGAAAAAAACAATCCTGAATTGAATGAATAATCTGTTCCTCAGATGGAGGACCAGGATGTTTATGACAGACTCTTGGGGTCCCAGGCGGATGGGGAGACGGTAGAAGAGAAAGAAGAAAAAAGTGAAGGAGAGGTTGAACCCAGGGCGTCTGGGTCATGTGCTCAGAGTTTCTCCCAGTTTTCGACTTCTTTGCGCGCTGTGCATCGCATTAGACAGAAGTACCAGGCCATGAAGAAACGGCGGCTGGAATTGGCCGGACTGGAAGTAGGAGGACTGGGGTTTGGGGCTGGTTCCCTAACAGGGGCTCCTGTTCGTACAAGCCCCAAAATCTTCACCTTTGAGGGTCTGACCCCATCCAGTTCCTCCTTGGCCTTCTCCTCCTCACTCATGCAAAAAAAGAAGAAGAGGTCACGGCGGGTCATGTTTCCCAGTGGAGGGGGGTACAGGGCCCCTGTCATAAAGGAACACAGCCGAGCCAGGCACTGCCTCTTCTTCCTCTGCACCATCCTCTTCCTCCAGGTAAGGAGTTAATGTGTGGGTTTGTTTGACAGAAGTTCAACTTTGTCACGTCATCTGTCAGTATGTGTCATCGTGTTCTTTCCCTCCACTCTCTACCCAGGTGTATAATGCCATAGAGAACCTCGATGACCACGTCCTGAAGTACGACCTCGAGGGATTAGAGAAGACCCTGCGTAGGGAGGTCTTTGGGCAGCAGGGGGCGATGGATGCTCTGTTAGCCCAGCTTAGAGACTACCTCTCTACCTATGTTCACAGTAAGCCGCTAGTCCTTTCCTTACACGGGCCCAGTGGCGTGGGGAAGAGTCACTTAGGGCGACTCCTGGCTGGACACTTCCGTTCTGTGGTGGGGGAGGCCCTGGTTCTCCAGTATTATGTGTTGCACCACTGCCCCCTGGAGGAGGACGTGTGGCGCTGTTCCCGAGCACTGTCGATCTTAGTGTCGGAGATGGTGCTGCAAGCGGAGGAGGAGGAGAAGATTCCGGTGTTCATCTTTGACGAGTCAGAGCATCTTTACCCAGAACTTCTTGATGTGCTGAGGGACCTGGTGCACTCCAAACGCTCCAGCGAATACATGAATGCTGTCTACCTGTTCCTTAGCAACCACGGGCACACCCACATAACAAAGCACCTGCTCTACAACTCATCCAGTAACTTCATGATGTCCGCGTCAGGGACCTACGGCAATCTGGTCAAGGAGCTGACCCCGCTGTTGCGAAACACTCTGGAGAATGTCCACCCGCTGTGGGCAGAAGCTGAACTTTTACCCCTGACCCTCCTGGAGAAAAGCCACGTGGTGGAGTGCTTCCTGGACGAGATGACGAGGGAGGGGTTCTACCCAGACCATACCAACATTGAAAGGCTGGCGGGGGAGATAGAGTACTACCCAGCGGTAGGGGAGCTGGAGTATGCTGTGACAGGATGTAAACAAGTAGTGGCTAGAGTCAACCTGCTATGAAACCCACTGTGGGATGATACGTATGGAGAGTTACGTTTCAGAAAAAAAAATTGGTCAGTTTCTGTGGTGCTCAAAAAACTGGTTTGGCCCACAACATTTCGGAGCCTAAAGTATTTTTAGTGTTTCTTGTGATCCACCACCACCATGCAAACAATTCCAACGTTCCCAGTCACAGCCCACCTTGGGGGATGGGAAAAACATTGTTGTAAACTGGGATTGAGGAGTATCTCCATGATGAAGGCTTATAATTCTGAGTTGTTGTAATGGTGTAATACCGCTGTGCCCATTCTACCACTACGCTGTTAATCAAATGTTGACTGACAGTGATGCACAGGGGGACAGATTAGGGATTAGACCAAGACAGTCTGGTTGTGACAATGACAACTGCAGGAGTAGGGATAACACTAGGGTGACCACATTTCAATCATCCTGATGTGGAAGTAAAGTCCCCATTGGTCATGTTTCTGCTTTAACTATAGTTTGGAACATTTAGGTCCCAATATATATAGAAAAAACGGATTATACTTGTAAGTCCTTTGAAGGGACCTTTTAAAAACCCTTTCTTACTTAATCCTAAACCAAACCACAAACCTGAATTCTAACCGTAAATCAAGCATACCAGTGAGAAACTGCCATGTTAAGTCTGGCAATATGTATTTACTTAGCCTGATTTACCATGGATTACCATGTTTGAGAGGACTTCAGGTTCTCACAAGTATAATGACGTGAATACACACACAAACACTCCTACACTGAAGGAGCTAATTGAATCGCACATAACTCCCTCTGCCTTGTGCAACTTTTTGTGATGTCGAAACGAGAAACCACATAGTATATGTTACTGATATTTAGATTTGCCTCCTTTTCCATGTACAGCTGGAATTCATCCTAAATGATAATTCAAATGTTTTTGTAATTGACAATATGACATGACCAACTTGATCTCAGCGGAATATGTAATTAGTGTTCTTAAATTTGCATGACATTTACATTGTTAGGGTCGCCTACATTCCAATACGCTACTAATTAGGGTTAAGGTATCACAGTAAAGGGTTTAAGATTAATAAAATGTCCATGGATTTGAATTTGCAGCCACTGATATGGTTGGAGATGTTTCTGTCTACTCACCATCCTTGACCACAACACTTCCAAAAAGCTATCCTGACTACATGAGCTCACAGCTTCCCCTAGCAGAGACTGTGCCCTAACCAAGCGTCACATATCTTACAAATTAGGCGGTCAAAAATGTACGTATACCTTGAAATTACCAATATTGGCCTACGTTTGATCTTGGGCGAGGAATCCGTTTTCAGCACGTGAAGGACATATCCTTAATTTTCTCCCTTCTTGCGGAATATTGCTGAATTACAGCAATAATAGTTGGCAGTCAAACCGATTCAAACCAACTGCAGCGCACTAACGCTGGAAAGTTACTTTCACATTTGGTCAGTGTGAAAAATAAATAATGACAATGAATTAGATGGCACAGTGATCACTACACTATTCAGGGCATGTTTACTCACTTGAACAGAAATGTTGTGAACTGTGTAGAATTTTAAAAACCAGGAAATAAAAAATAAAAACCAGGAAATTGTCTAGGGGTTTGGTTTCCTGTCGGCCACTATTCATATTGGCTGATGGAGAGAGTGCAGCTCCCTCTATCACTACGGATAAATTATGGATATTATGGAAACAATACATACATTTGACATATGCTCCCTTAAACATCTCCAGTACCATTATTTGTACTGTATGGGCTGTCATTAAGTGCAACATGACAGCACATACTAGTTGGACTGAAGAAAATCTTTGTAAAATATTGGTGTTTATTAAATGTGTTGATAAAATGCAGGGGGATATAGTTTCATTGAGGAACACAGGAAAATACACCAAATGTCAAATGTCCCGCACAATAAAGATTGTGGTCACCCTAAGTTAGGCAGTACATTGCCAGGCAGTATTTGATGTATTGTATACTGTTGACAGTAAAAATAATGTATTGACTAAACTGTATCATGCTTTCTTAAGGACCAGGGTTTCAGATCAACTGGCTACAGAACCAACTTCTTCAGAAGGAATTTGAAATTCAAAATCCATATGGAAATGTCTCCGACTAGGCCCACACCTTGGCTCACTGTCAGATTCTCCCACTATCCTTCCCATGGTATGAATTTCACTATTCTCACTTCAGTGTTACAGGTAGAGTAATAGTGGGAAACAGTGGCACTGCCCTCGACATAAACGAGAATTACGGATTTATCTTGACAGTGACGATATCCATAATAACACACAACACCAAAATAAAGTGTGGTTTCACTTTATTAGAATTTAATTGTTTGGGGGGGAAAAAAGAAGAGGTACAATGTCTGAACACACAAAATCAAAGATACGTAATTATGACAACAAATGAAAAAAGAAAATGTATGCTTGGTAATGACTTGAGATAAGGAGGAGGGACAGAGCCTTCACAACAGCCTCTGACGTGGTCCCTTAGTGTTCTGACCATACAAGTTTGAAACTCAAGACAATAAATGTGTATACTATGTACAGATTGGACTGACTTGGGAGTGTTGATTGGCTCCTGACTGGACCAATGACAACCTGTAACAGGTGTGGGTCCAAAGCAGGGTGAGCACAAGCATTCTAGAATGTTTCATTTCTGTTTGAGCATCTAGAATATTGTAGAATAGACTTACAGGATGCCCAAACAGAAATTAAAACTCTATAGTCACTTAAAATCCTCATCATGTCCTTATTCATCATGCAATCACTAATCATAATTAGACTAGATAGATTAAAACAATACTGTGGAAATGCCACCAATGCTAAACTACAGAAGATTCCACCATATTGTTTTCACCTACCGACAATCCTAATTAATGGCCACAGAGAAAATGAGACAGAGAGGAAGACATTTGAGTTTTAAATCCTAGAATATATAACTGGATTAAGTCAACAATACTCCCCTCTGGTCCTTCACGTTCTAGAGCAGAATGTGGCATCTTCCACATTGTCAATTAGACATTATTTAGACTCTTATTCAATAGCAGCGACATAGAGGTGGTGAAATGGTTCTTTCAGAAGGTTGGGCTCAATTCAGTTGCAAATTAAATTAGCTTTACTAGGATGGCAATATGTATAGCTTAACTTTCTCCAACCTGCCGCTTATGTGGCCAACCACAGCAAGAGCAAAACTAGATCAACATTTCATACTTAAATCAATACACAAACAGACTACCTTGTTTTTTTAAACTAAGAGAATGCTAGGTATAAAAATGTCTAGCTTCCATCCTACTTGTGCGCTACACCAGATAGTCATTCAGATATGGTTAATAGTTAAAGACCAACGGGAATCTATACACTCATACGGAAACATACATGAGCTACTCATTTACTGATTACCTCAGCCAAACCCCTCCGGCCGGGAAACCAATAGTGCCGCTTCAGTAATCAGAATATAAAACCTAGTCAGAGCGTTTCCGTACAGTCATTTAAGGGAGGTATGTTTAGTGCCCGACCATACCCACTCTGAAACGCTGCCTTTAAAACTAGATGACAAAAAGTGCTATCTACCTAAACCGAAGAACTAGCATTAACCAGCCAAGACAAAAGATTGCCCCCTCTCGTTTCTCTCTCCCTCCCCTTATTTGTTCAGGTAATTTAGCCACTTTAGTCAAGATGGACACAGCTACCACAGATTTGACTATTACTGCCAAAACACTGTTGGTGTAAGGGGATGGGGGTGAAGGAGAGGAGACATGATTATGTTGTCAGGTAAGGACTATGGGTGGGGTGTGTGGAGGTGTGTGGTTGGGAAGAGGACACATTTGGTGGGCTCTGGGCTGTTTTCTTTGTTGGTGGGTCTTAGTGCCACTCTATGCCTCCAGTTCAAAGCCCAGCCCCACTTTATGCCCTCCAGTATTGAAGTTCTTCCCATCGATCAGTGCTGACAGTGTCACCTTCACACCTACAGAGAGAGAAAGAGATGAGCATCACCAAAACACTAGCGGGACCTAACAACGGTTGTGCTCAGAGAACCAGCCTCCAAGAACATGGTGAAGTCTAATCAATCATTAGATGACTGATGGAAACATTTCCCACCTGGTCTGAGGCTCTGGGTGTACCCCACTCCAATCATGGCTGGCGTTGTTCACTTTGGCCTGCAGGGAGAGAGAGACAAAATGTGTGTAGGTGCGTCTATCTAAACTCATTTTAGAGGGCTATGAGAAGGATCTATGAGAAGAGGCTGTGTTGACAATAAACCCGTAACCTAAATTCTTGTATTGACCCAGGGCAGCGTGTTTGTGTGCGTTACTCACAGACAAGGAAGCGTCTTTGTCTAGAGCGTATTTGGCTGCGATTCCGAAACGTGTGTTGTTGCTGCCGGCTGTCCAGGCCAGGGTGACCGCCGTCTCCAGCTGGTCATCCACCTTCTGGTAGATAGAACCCCCAAACTCCGTCCCATCGTTACTATGACAGCAGAGAGATCAACAGTGACAAACAAGCTCAAATCAACCCTTTACTTCTGACGTTCTCAACTTTTTTTCTTGACCACGACACACTGATGGAAAGGATGATAAATGAGTCACAAAAAATTAGCCCCCATTACTAAAGATTGTAACTCATCACTTGATGCAGACTTAACTAATCTTCCTTTTATTATAGAGTAATTGAAGTTCATTTCATTTGGTTTTCTTCCTAATGATTATTAATGTGTGTATCACTAAGTGTCCTGCAAACCTGAGATAGAAATGAAATTAAGTTGTTACAGTAATATATTTGACTTTTCAACAGTTTAGTGCTGAGATGTGGATTCCTGCATTGTGAAGACAAGCCTATGGAACATAAAGCCATGCCCTGTTTGTACGACAGAGAGTGTAGTACAATGATACATTTGCCTTTAGTAAAATTATACAAATTACCTTCTCATGATGCAAATCTAACTGTTAGAGCACAGTGGACTTGAACAATGACGCAGATGCATTACTGAAATTATGCTCTAGGATAGATCAAAATGCCAAGTTCATTCCACAGGTGAGGTTCATAGGGAAGTGGTCAATTGTTTTCCAGCCATGACTCACTGTATCGAGATACTCACACATTGGTGTGGAGCTGGAAGTCTCCAGCCTTGTAGCCCAGGGCAAAGTTATTCTGGGCCAGTTTAGACTTGGCTGTATCGAACGCCATCTGGTACCCGGCCAGCCAACCCTCATAGCCCACCACGGCTGATGCGTGGATGATGGGTCCCTCAAAATCAACGTCACAGCCCACGTTGAGGAAATCACACTTGTAGCCAGTCTTCAGCTTGCCACTCTTCTTGCTGACAAAAACAAATTGAGAGGAGGCAGGCTATTTACACCGATAGAAACCAGATTAGGGCAGAATACAGCCTAGTGTTTAAAGAATCTGTAGTAACAGAAATATTTCCAGATCAAGTCAGCAATGTGAAAAGAAAAAATATGAAAGGATGAAACGGTATGCATTCACTACTTTAAGCAGCCTGAACAAGAGTGTCTGCTTATAAATGAATGAACCAAATGTAATGACCGTCTCACCCTGTGTTTGGTACGAAGGATGTGTCCAGAGCAACTTTCAGGCCCTGAGCCAGCTGGTCCTCCACAGTGACCTCAGTAGACAGGGTGTTGTCGGTGTTCCACTTCTGGTTGAAGCTCAAGCCCAGCTCCTTCATCTTGTACTTGGTCTCCAGGTTACCAGACGCCTTCCCCGTGTCAGTGTTACTAGAACCTGAAGTGTTGAACTCCTGAGGGGGAAGAGGAACAAATGAGATTCAGAGAAAGGCAGGCTAGGGATGATGGTGTGGGAGAGGGAGAGTTAGGGGGTCAAGGAGTTTGCATAGAATGGATGGAGTGAGAGAAGGGAAAAGAGATACACATCTGGATGAGACAATTTGTATTGAAAAGGCAGTTTTGCTGCGACTGCAGTAGATGAATGATGAAGGAACTGTGGAAAAAAGAAAATGAGAGGATGAACACAAAGGTCAACAAAGCGAGGAGGACTGAATTAATGGCAGCGAGACTGAAATTATATGTATAAACAGGTGGACAGAAACACTGGCAGTATGGTCCCAAACAAAGAAATGGAGGACAAAATGAAATTAGTTCAAGACACTTAACAAGGGAAAAACTAACAAAATGTAGATCACTGACACCCAACGCTGAATCCAGTTGGACAAAGAAACGGATGTGAAATGAACTGAAAATGGTTGGTCCAGAGACATCTAGTCAGTCATAATCACTAGGCAGCAACAAGACAAACTGGCCACCAGTACTGTGGGGAAAACACCAGGGTCTCCTCATCTTCCAGCACACATCACATATCATGCTGCACAAACAGACACCAGTGCATCGTGGGATAAAGAGTCTTACCATCTACCATAGGAAGCAGTCCATGAGGCGGCAGGAAGGCAGTGGGACAGATCAGGGGTTAGGACAGGGAGATAGAGACAGACAGGCCCCCACACGCAGTCATACACACGTGGTGGCACACACACCGGCCTGTCATACACCTCTATCCTGAAGCATAGAGCCAAGCAAAGCCAGCGGCATCACCTAGCAACCTGTGATCACTAAGAGCTCAGAATTACAGACAAAAAAGTAATTGCAGAACCACAGCCTGGAAGACAGAGAGTGAGCGTGAGAAATATGAGCCACGAAGCCAGAGTAAGTGGGACAGAGGTGAGAGGGAGATAGAGGGGTGAAAGGACAGAAAAAGCAGACTCACCACTCCACTCTGGGACTTGGTCTTCAGGTCCAGCTTTACAACACCGAAGCCTGGAGGGAGACTCGCAGGCATAAAACATACATGGTAGTGATAGTTTAAGACTTGTTAGAAAGAATGACAATTGGTTTATGACGCCTTAATGTACACATTTTTTTCTCTAACAACCCATAACAGTCAGATGAGTGCAATTAACAAATCCCACTGGCAGATCTCCAGGTGTTCACACCATAACTTGATCTGTTCTTTCCTGCTCCAGCAAACTCCCCTGGCTCGTTTGTAAAGTGACACCTTGGCTTCTCCAACACAGCATAACAGTTCAGGTGTCCATAAAGTTAATTAACTTACCATAACCCTTGCTGAAGATGTCTTTGGCAGCCTTGCCTAGGTCTGAGTATGACGGAGGGACAGACATCACACCTGGAGGATCAGCGAAGACAAGCCGGTAAACATATGCAGACCTGTTCTCCATTGCAATGCTTGATTTGTATAATTAATAAAGATCAGATGCTTTTTAAGAGTGTGATTTTGCAGAATATTGCAAACAGCTGACAGGATTCCGGCATGACTGTGATGTGCCAGCGTCTTTCCTGCAATAGGTAGCCACTTTTTCCCTAGTGATGCACCTTCATGTATGGCAACCGGCATGCTGGTAGGCTAGGTAGATAGGTCATGTGACTATTATCCCAGTGAGTGAGCTAAGCTAGAGAACAGATTGTTTCTCCTTGGCCAGGATGCTAGCTGGGCTGCTAACTGGGCCTACAACACTATCACACTCAAAGCAGGCCACAGGACACCTCCTTGTACACAAAGCTGGAGCTCTGAATTAGTTTGCTTTGTTTGACCTAGAAGCATAGGGATGCTTCACATCCCATTCTAGACACCTGTCATCTCATTAATAAACTGACGTCAAATTTGATGTGCATTTTCCTGACTGGGGACAAGCTCAGCAGCTTCATGAACTGGATGCAGTATTTGTAAACTAGGCCTTGTAAAACACACATTGTATTTTAGAAATCACAAAACAGATTATGAGCCAACCTTGCCACTTTCATTTGTTACATTTATTTACCACCTTAGTAACTTAATTAAATACGGAAAATATATGTTAATTACTCTGTACTAGCAAACTCGCCAACGTATCTAACCCCAAAGTACTGTATTCAATATTGAAGTTGAAAGCGACATAGGACACAAAGTAATATCTTTATAGTCTTGCACTTTTGTGCACAGCTTGAAAGACCGGGTACATTGTTACTTTTCATTCTGGAAGAGGGATTAGCCCCCTGATTATTTTATGGACGTTACTAGCTAGGACAGTTGACTAGTTAGCTAGCTAGCGTTAATAGCTGATATAGCTAACGACGTCGTTACAACTATAGGATGCGTTGGGTGGGTTGATATCAGTACGGTTAAGTTAACTAACTTGCTAAAACGTAAGTGAAAATATTTCTAACAGGAGACAGCAAATATTCGTAATCCCACGACATCGCATACATTAAGCAGTAAATTGACTAGTTAGTTAGCTTCACCCAATATACTTGCCGGCTAAGTAAACTAGCCGTGGCTAACGTTAGTTGTCAAGAAAAATTTACACGCACACACAACCCTATTACTGGAGTGTCTCAGTGCTGTAATGTTTTTTAAATTATTAAATTAAACCATTATAATGTAAAATTGTTTATTTTGTGAGTTGCAATCAAACATATACTTGGGATTAGACAGTACGACTACATTATGTAACATTTGTGGGGAGTTTCAATCCTCTCCTGAGCAGGGGACCCCACCCCCCCAGCCGAGTCCCATGTATCCTAAACTAAGCTAGTAGTAGCACATCTTAATCAAATTATCTACTAATTATTAAACCCTTGCCTTGACTGGTCGATTTAGGTGAACTAGTTCAGGACTACAACAAAACTGCGAGACGCTCAGGGTCAGCAATGAGACGTTTGACAACCACGGATACTACATAACTGATAGCCAGTGACATCCAGCCAGGCAGAACTGCCAGATAACTAACGTTCGTTAGCTTGCTAGCTATTGTATTGTTGGCTTCAACGGAGATGGAGTGTAATAGGCCCATGTAGCGGGTTAGCGAGCATAAGCTAACTGCCCATCTGGTGTAGTAACTAACCTTGGCCAAACGCGCTTGTTAATGAAATGACAATTGTACGATTTATCAATGAAGTAACAGAATTATATGAAATAAACATGCACGATTTATACTAACTACATCAGCAGGAGATTGTTCATACCAATTTTATGCCGTGAAGCGAGGAAAGCGGTGTATACGATCTGGGCACTGTTCTAGTTTCTTCACCCCGTCAAAGCTATCATGGGTTAGCGCTCTCAAACCACAAGCTAACGTCTGCTGTCAAGATAGGGCACATTGAAGGATACGCAAGGAGCATGCGCAATTGAATAGGGCGAGGCCATGAATGGAATGCAGATGAACGTGTTTTTCTATAAATCATTGTGATCCAGTTCAATTTTTAAGTCCAACTGAATCTTTAAATGCAGCAGGCTTGGGTTGGCTCTTTGGTTTTAATATAATGTAAAGCAGAAATGCAATTTTAGTTTAACTGTTGTATTCATACAGCTTAGTATCAATCGTAGCTATTAGTCTCTCTAGAGCCAGACGACTATTCCGCAATTGTTGAATGGCTTCAGTTCAGATAAGGGTGAAGCAATGCTTGTGTAACGCTCCTAAGCAATCTTCTAAATACAGAAGGCCTCAGTTCTAACAACATAAAGAGTTGATAACAACTGTATAATCGATTATCCAAATTGTATTCTTCGCGTATCAGACAAGCACTGTTCAAAATACTAAGTAATTAATGATGAAAAGAAGTGACCAGAGATCACATTGTTCGCAGTGCATCGTGATTTAAATGTGCGCATTAATATGGGTCAGAGTGTGATAGTGAGTTTCAGTAGTTCGAATAAAAATGAATTTCAATTCACAAATTACAGGATAAGAAAGTAAGAAAATGATGCATGCTTTTCCAGGACATGTCTGTCGAAGTACCTCAAGCTTTCTGCCAAGTCCAACAATGCTGCCAGTTTGTGCAAAGTACAAAGTGTTTGGTGGTTGGGGTTAAGAATAGGGCAACTGACCAAAGCCTTTACAAAAAGGACAGTTTTACACTGGAGTAAAAGAGCATTAACCGCAGTCAATATGTGATATATTGGAGAACACTAGAATTGGCAGGTCCACCATTGGTGCCCAGGTTCTCTTCACAGATGAGAGCAGGTTCACACTGAGCACGTGATAGACGTGAAAGAGTCTGGAGACACTGTGGTGAATGTTATGCTGCCTGCAACATCATCCACCATGACAGGTTTGGTGGTGGGTCAAGCTGCACAGTGCTGGGCTGTGTGCACAGGTCCCACTAGAGGACGTCGGGCCATCCTCATGAAATCTGTTTCTGACAGTTTGGTCAGAAACAGGCTCTGGCAGTGCTCCTCCTCGCATAAAGAATACTGGTCCTGCTGCTGGGTTGATGCCCTTTTATGGCCCTGTCCAGCTCTCCTCGTGTAACGGCCCGTCTCCTGGTAATCTCCTCCATGCTCTTGAGACTGTACTAGGAGACACAACAAACCTCCATGCGACGGCACATATGGATGTGCCATCCTGGAGGAGCAGGACTGCCTGTGCAACCTGAATTGGCTGCAGGTACCGCCTCATGCTATCAGTAATGACAAGGGAAAAACACAAAACTAGAGAAGAATCAGTCAGAAAGGATAAGGAGAGAGCAATTGTCTGTGGCCACCACCTGCAAAATCATTCCCTTTTTTGGGGTTGTCTTGCTGTTGCCTCTCCAGTGCACCTTTTTTCACTTTCATTTGCACCAAAACAGGTGACATTGATTAACAATCGCTTATGCTTTTTATCCGGACAGATTGATAATCCCTAATTGACTTGGTGTTGTACTTTGTTATAGTCTTTGAGCAGTGTAGTTCTTTCATTGTTTGGAGCTGTGCTTTAGGATATTGTCCTGTTGTGGGAGGAAATTAGCTCCAATCAAGAACCATCCACAGGGTATGGCATGGTGTTGCAATATGGAATGATAGACTTCCTTCTCCAAGATATTTTACCCACAATTCTCCACTTTACCACGACCAAATCACCCCCAACCATCACATTGCCTCCACCATGCTGGACAGATAGCATCAAGCACTCCAACAGCATCTTTTCATTTGGTCTGCATCTGACAAATGTTCTTCTTTGCAATCCAAACTTTCTGTCCATAACACATTTTTCCCAATCTTTCTCTGTCTAGTGTCTATGTTCTTTTGCCCATCTTAATCTTTTCTTTTTAGTGGCCAATCTGAAATATGGCTTTTCCTTTTCTCTTTCTTTCAACCCAGAAAGCCAGCATCCAGGAGTTGCCTCTTCACTGTTGATACTGGTGTTTTGTGGGAACTATTTAATGAAGTTGCCAGTTGAGGACCTGTCTATTTCTCAAACTAGACACTAATATATTTGTCCTCTTGCTCAGTTGTGCACCAGGGCCTCCCACTCCTCTTTCTATTCTGGTTTGCGATGTTCTGTGAAGGGAGTAGTACACAGCATTGTACGAGATCTTCAGTCGCTTGGCAATTTCTTGAATGGGATAGCTTTTATTTCTCATAAGATTAACGGATTAGTTCTTTGTTTCTCACCATTTTGAGCCTGTAATCAAAACCGGATACAGAACTAGTCTAAAGGCAAGTTTTATTGCTTCTTTACTTTTCAGCTGTACTAACGTAATTGCAAAAGGGTTTTCTAATGATAATTTAACCAGTTTAAAATATTAAACTTGGATTAGCAAACACAATGTGCCATTGGAACACAATACTGATGGTTGTTGATAATGGGCCTTTGTACACACGTAGATCAGCCATTTCCAGGTACAATAGTCATTTACAAGATTAACAGTGTCTACACAGTACTTCTGATCAATTTGATGTTATTTTAATAGACAAAAGATTTGCTTTTCTTTCAAGAACAGGGACACTTCTAAGTGACCCCAAACATTTAAATGGTAGTGTATATTTACATGACAATCAAAAAAGTTTTTGAAAGATTCAAGCTACATTTTGACTACATGTGTGATTTCTGTGGAATGGAGAAGGAAGCTATATTTGACTAATTTTCCTGCATTTGGAGTAGAATTCTATGGAACTTTCCCACAAAGAAAACAGGATATCTGGTGCACCTGATTGGGTTTGATGTAATGATTTATTTTACAAATTATTATATGGACAAAGATGTAATATACATAATTACATTTTTAATACTTTTAGGTAAATGCCATATTCATAAATGTAAATAGTCTGATTCAAAACCAAATGTTCTCAATTTAATGAATGACTATAATAATACGGCATTACGTTGACTGAAATGATAAACAAAATGCAATACAAGCTTGTAGTATTAATATTAATCAATATGATGTTTGTATAAGACATCTGGCTTTGTAAAATGTTCGTATGGTTTCTTGTATTTGACTATTCCTTTTTTGTTCCTGTGCTGTTGAAAAAGAAAATCGATATTTAATACTGCAGGTATATTGCACCGTTTAACAGCTGAGTACAGTACTGCAGTTTAAGTTTAAGACACTACAGTTCTTTCTCGGAGTATTTTATTCTGTCTGGCTGATTGATATGAATTAGTCATTCAAGTGTGAATTTGGTGATTTGATTTCCCGTTCCACCTTAAAAGTACTTAGTTTGTAAAAAAAATATGGCGCTTTTACGTGGAAGAATGAAAACCCCGCGCCCCGCCCGGAAAACACGGCCCACTATGGGCCGATACACTATGGACGGTTGAGTGAGGAAACTTCGCCTGTCAAAAGTACAGATGCAACATAAGCTGAACTGAGTCCAATGATCAACACCGCGCTTGAACGTGTTCGCACATCTGTTCGTGCACAAAGCGCTGGGGTGTAAGGAGGTTGACGATCCGGAGTGATAACCTGCGTTCGTAGAACTGAACAAGTTTTACATTGTTTTGGTTCGTATAATTATTGCCAAAATGTCCGGGAATCCCACATTTGTAAGTCCATTCCACAGACCCCACTGCCTGGCAGCCGCTGCACCAGCAGGAAAAGCTAAACTAACCCACCCTGGCAAGGCTATTCTGGCAGGTAAGCATACATTCAAGTCATCTTTCGTTAAGGAGGCTGCTGATGCATTGTGTCACAATTCAGATCGTGTTCATTCTAGGGCCTTGTTAATTTGTAAAACTTTTCATTATTGTCATTAACAATGAAGAATACATGTTACTTTTGTATTGTCAGTCTGTTATATTGGGATCAAAATATTTTAGCACACCTGTGCTTGCAATTGGTGGGATAACGTAAGCTTTCTAATGTAGTGAGTTGAGAGTTCATTGATTCATTCAGATATAGGCTGATTTAGTCAGCCTAAATCTGACTAAATCAGGCATTGATTTAGTCACTGGACAGCGAATGACAAAGTCACTGGACAGCGAATGACCAAAAAGCTACTGTTCTATGTTTAAAACATTATGACTAATTAATTCTGGGTATCATTATTTTACTGAGCTCACTCCTCAAATTAGGTCATATATTTTTTCCATTTGCCAATTTTATGATGTTTATTTTGCGATTTTGGCCTTGCTTAATTCAACTCTCTGAATGATTTTGGTAGTTTCCTCATGTCCTATAGGCTACATCTCACAAAGCTTTTTAAATTCTAATCCCATTGCCGGGAAGTTTCCGCCAGTACATACACGCATGGAGGAGAGACGCATTCTCTTCAATTGAGCTTGCAGGCGACTAACATCACAAAGAGTGGGCGCTGTCGGTTTGCCGCAACAAAGAATTAAACTCATGGGTGCAGCTGTACTGTGAGGCCTTGATTTAGACCACTGCTGAGACCATTTCTGCCATGTTTTAGTGGTTTAACGACATTCACGTGGGCGACCCGGGTTCGAATCGTGAGGTAGCAAACATTTCCATTGCGGGCCAGCTGAACTAGGCTTGCCTGGTTTCTTGTTTAAATACATGATAAATCCCTCTAAAATATATTAATGCAAAATGCATTGGATTACATTTCCGGTTGGAGTTATACAAATTACAAAATATTCCAAAAAGTATTTAATACATATTTCAAATACATTTAACATAAATATTGCCCATCTCTGTTTTTGACAGGGTGTTAAATCTGCCTCTAAAACGGTTTGAAATAAAATGTTGTATATCATCCTACCACTTTGTTTTTGTGACTGACATGTGAGGGAGGATGGGGGTGGGGTGGGGAATGTGGTCACAAATAAGTAACTAGTCACACCGAGCTCAAGGGCAATGTCCTGTATTAATGCACTGTGGAACTTGATGTTTGGCATCACTTTCCTTCCTGCCTGGTGTGTGAGTGGCAAAATTATTATTGTAGTCGACTTTAAGAATACAAGACCATATTAAAAAAGTTTGGGAAACAAATAGCTTTAGTGGCATCGCTAAAGCTACTGTATTCCAACTGTACCTAATAACATTTGAAGTGCACTTTTCACCATGAACTACTGGCAATTTGCTCTTCAAGCCTTGGCTTCAAAGACTGTCTGTGTGTGTATGTGCATTCACGCTCATGTCTTTTTGTGTGTGTGAGTAGGACTAAGCAACAGTCTGTTTTAATGAAGGAAACATTCTCTGCTCTGGTCATCGGTTCCAGGGTGTATGGAGTTAAATGAAATATGTGTCATGGTCCTTTTCAGTGATAACCACTGACCCCATGTTAACCAGCAGAGCGGGGTTAACATGGCTTATGAATGGGTGTTACACATGCAGGGTTTCAGGGAGTTTGGCTGACTCTTCCCACAGGACAGGGGCTAAGTGGGGCACAGCGTAAGTTGGGTTAGAGCTACAGAATCAGTAATAATGGGTATGTTATGGAACATTTTGTAAAAACATGGCTGGCTGATCCATCTCTATCTCAGGATAACCCTGGCTGTGGCCTATGTTTATTCGTTTGTAGTCATAGTAAGCCCGTCAGTGTCGCATGCCACTTGATGAGGAAGATAATTGGATGAAAACATTGCTGTAGACGTGCCTCTGCCTAAAGAAAGGAACCCCTGAATGCAGTTGTACCACTAGTTTGGCTGTTTAGGACAATATGCTACTTCATCAATCAGCATATTTGTGTGTGTGCTTAAAGTGCTTCTGTTAGTGGTTTCTTGCCGGAGTACCTAGGGAACACTGATGTTTATCACAAAAAATCACCAGCACTATCTTCAGGTGATAAAAATAATAAAAAACGGTCTGTCTCTCAGGTCTCTGGTGCATTTTCAAGCCTGTTTTTCAGGTTTATCGGTCCATCATTGCAATTCAACGACAGTAAACAGTGAATTGTTGGAGCCCACTCTTTTTAAGTCACACCACAGATGAGAGGAATATGACTAACTACCAGGAAGTGCTTTTGCAATCAAACCAGACAAAGGAAAGGAGATGATAGGGAGAAGTCTCTACAAAACCAGCAAGATTTTCTCAACAGTGAGAAGGCTTGACTTGGGGCTGGAGCCTGCAGTGAATGCGGCAAAGCAGAGTGCCGCGTGTCTGAATCCATGAGCCATGATGACACGGCAGAAAGTCCACACACTTCTGCAGTTCAGAGAGCACACTCCCTCTGCTCAAACACTCTGCACACGCTGTACGCTTGCCCTCCTGCACAGTTTCACACACAGCACGTGTGCAGCAGGACTACCATGCCTTTTCACCAGACCAGTTTAGACCAGACCAGACCAGGGACACATTCAGAAGGCAGCTTTCTTAAATGTTCACTTTTCATGGCACCTTTTCCCCTGATTGCTCTATAGAACGCAAAGCACTCTTAGACCCAGTGAACCTGGCAATATCTCGTTAGAGCATTATTATGGCACGCCCTCATCTACCCAGATCAAATTGTACTTAAAGGCTTCTTCCTTATCTGTATCTGCAGGCCCTTCTTTATCAACATACAAGAGTTATAGGTCATTTCAGAAGTCAACTCATATTCAAGATGGCTTATCGGTGACAGGTCAGCAAAGCAGGCAGCCCAAAGAAGATTAACGTGTCTGTAGTCAGACTAGACCAACTGCTTGTCTTTTTCACCCATAAGTCTCTTTTCGCAGAGGTTAGCCTTTCTCATATCATCTGTTTGAGACGTTGACCACAGACCAAAGAATAGGACCTGTGGTGGTAATGTAACCTAGTGGTCAAGTCACTAGTACTAATCCCAGAGCCGAGAAGGTGAAAAACCTTGTAGTTCTCTTGCTGAGCAGGACAGTTGACGTTAACGGCTCCCAGGTTGTTGCTGTAATTGGTTCTTAACATACTTATCTGATCAAATTTAATGGAGCATTCCTAAGTGACCTGTTTTTTTGTTGTATATTTTATGTTAAATGCAGTAAAACTGAATTGTTTCCCTTAAGACCGTTTTTTGTGAGGCCTTAACAAACAGATCTGTTGTTGGTGTGTGTGAGGAAACAGAAGTGACTATATTTTTTTCCATTCAGTGTTCACATGACATTACTTTTATAGTTCTGCTAACATCTTCATCTTTCACTGATTCCTGGTTAGGATAGTAAATTAAAGAAAGAATGACTGGCTTGTGACACTAGGTGTCTAATTATTTCCTCCTAACTGGCCAGTCATCATTATACATCTTGCTGAATGACAGGAACCAGGCACCATGTAATTACAAGATAGTGAACTATAGAGACTACCGTTGTGTGGTAATGTTGAAAACTTGAGCCTTGGTAGCAGTGACTAGGTTCTGGTTACAGTGACAGACTCTGATACTTTTGGATGCCTTTCATTTGTGGTATTCCTGATAAAGAGCAAGTGACTAATCTAGGGGTTGATATTGCAAAAGACCCACAATGTACTGTAGATGTTTTGTGAACTTTAACCCTATCATTGAAAAGACAAAGACAACTTAATCAGCTGCTAAAAAGAGATTTCTCTGTAAAAGGGAGAATAATACTTGCAAAAGCAGAGGATATGCTGTTTTATCTCTTTACCTTGACTGTAAGATCATGAAGAATATTGACCAAATTATTTTGATCTTTGATAAGAAGAACCGTACTACAGGAAATATGTGATTATAAAATAACTGCCTTCCTTTTTCTTGATCTTTACCCTTTTTAGATTAGATGGGCTTGAATAAACTATATCAGTTGATTAAACTGGTATGAATTTCCTCCAAACTATCCCCCCAATCTGCTATGGACATTTCACTGCTTAGTTCTGCCTCACATTTTCCATTGATGGGTTCTGTTGTGGATACAGATAAAATATACATTGGCTTTTGGTGGGGCACTTTGAGGCACCCGTCAAACATAGGTGTAGTGTTTGTACATCCCCAGGCCCTGCAGTCAAAGTTATCATGGTTAGAGGGGATGGAGGAGGGGTTACTCGCTAGTTAGAGCAGGAATTACATTGGCTTAGGGTCCAAATGACCCTTCATTTGTTTATTTTTATGGGATTATTAAAATTGTCCGATTCAAATGTATTCTACACCCTGAGAAGATACTTAACCAAATGACCAATTAGAGTATAATTGGGATACAAGACTGGGATTCACTGGAGATTACTACATCACTTTGAAGTCTGTGATTTGCTGGCAATGCTAGGTAGACATAGTGGTGACGGTTTATATTTTAGCATTTGGTCCAGCAATAGCCATCTTGAATTCCTACATGAGTGCAACATGCAGTTTCTGAATACCATCAGATTGGTCAGCCACTGTTTTAGGT
Organism: Esox lucius; assembly: GCF_011004845.1. NCBI lineage: Eukaryota > Metazoa > Chordata > Actinopteri > Esociformes > Esocidae > Esox > Esox lucius. The sequence goes on from NC_047582.1 coordinate 9,726,435, forward strand.
TCAGCTCTGTCATGAGGGTGTCATATTACAGGATGGTCAGGGATTCAGACATGGCCTGGTGGGCTTGTCTCTAGACACTCCACACAATTTTCCAGGGGCCACAAAATGTTTTGTACCTTAGAGGTGCATATTATCCCTCATCCTAACCGTCACTTGTTACTTGATAAAAATATGCTTCACTTCATCTCCAAAAAATACTAATGTATATGGATGTTAACAGACTGTATGTATTTTGGTGATTTGCTGATTTGTGATGAAAAATATTTATATTGATGTGGCTTATTATTTCTGAAAAACAGGCTGTCTGGATTTGTTGATTTGTGATGAGACCAAAAAAGTTTAATTCATTATTTCTAATGATCATACCATAATATTCATTAATGTTTAATCCTTTTTTTGTAAAAGATTGCAAACAGTATAAATGTCAAATCCAAAACTCAATGAAAGTGTTGCATTCCATGTCCATTCCTGTCTGGACTGTGGGTTGAGGTGAAAGGCATGCTGGAGTCCAGACTCAACAAATGTCTCTTTCAGAACAGCATAGTTCAAAAAGGACGTTCCCCACAAAGGTTTAGGGTCAGTTTTTCCAATTCTAACAGTTTTATCCATGGAGAGTGGTCATTTAGAACTAGTTTAGATCTGTGATTTTGTGTGAATTTGGGAGAATGTTTTATGCAGTTGCCCCTTGATTCTAAGTTCTTGTTTGTTACTTGGAATAATCTGTATGTTTTTAATGATGTCAGTAAGTCAGTCAATGAGTGTGTGTAAATTTGTTTAGCTATAGCTCTGTGTGTGTGTGTGTGTGTGTGGGTGTGTGTGTGCGTGTGTGCAAGCTTGTACCTCTTTTTTTCTGTGTTAGTGGAGTCCCACCCAGGGGAGTATTCTATGGGCAGAATCGGATTCTGCTCAGCCAATCAGATCCATTCTTTCTGTTTGCTGTTCAACTGCAGATGTGTAGCTTGGCCTTGTTAAGGTGGAACCAGGAGGTTACTACAGACCCTCTTACATGTTGATATTTCAAAGTTTTTCAGTAATTGACACCTCAATGATACCTTTTAGCTTTTTTCAAATTATTTTTTGTCACCGTATTTATCTGTGGAATTAATAAACATAAAATTATGACATCCATTCGACCAGCAGAAAAGACCCATGTACTGAAAACTACCAAATCGAGAGTCAGACAGCCTAGCCTATAGAGATCAGTCTAACCAGAACTCTCTCTCTCTCTCTCTCTCTGTCTGTCTCTAGGTGGTATTGCTGGAGGAATAGAGATCTGTATTACATTTCCTACAGAGTATGTGAAGACTCAGCTACAACTGGATGAGAAGGCCAACCCTCCCAGATATAAAGGCATTGGTGGGTAATTGTTTCAGCAGTGGCTCCAAAACATGGGGGATTTACTTGACATTAATTGCTGCATTGTTACCAGTCATATCTGTAACAGCCCATTCATTGCAACCAAGATGGCCTGTGGCTGATTAATGGAGAATTACAGACCTTCCTGTGTGTGTGTGTGTTCAGCCTAGCATTGTTATCTGCTGTCAGAGTCTGTAGACTTTGGCCTGGAGTCTCTCTGAAACAACATGTTTGTCAGGCCGTATTTCACGCTCATGGACTGTTAAAGGGATAGTTCAAACAACATTATGAAATAACACATTGGTGTCTTTATTCTGTAAGTATGCATGACAGCAGTCCATTCTTTGATTTTATTTCCCTGGCACCATTTCTGAATGATGTCCATTTGAGGCACCGATCACATCTTTTTCCTAGTACGTGCACTTCTCCTGTATCATGTCCAAATCATCCAAAAGTATCTAGGACTCATTGTGAAACTCAACAAAGCCACTTATAGACAATTGGAATATGGCTTAGATAATGTCAGTACCATGATTTTTTGGCATTTGTTGAATCCATCCCACTCAAGTCATTGTACCAGAATTACATCCAGTCATCTAACCTCATGTGACTCTGTTTGTGTTTGCTATACATTTTCGATAGATCCCATTTATCTGTAGCAGATTGTGAGAAATGCACAGCTTTTTTGGTTAAAATACCACCAGTGCAATGCCAACATTCCCATGTGTCGCCACCACCTCCCCCAGGATTGAACTGGGATTCAGTCCCCTTCTTACTGCTCCTCCCCATGGCTGTCTCCCCCTTTGTTTTTCATTGTCTGACTAAAAGTGAAAACACCAGAAAATATGTTTTTAGAAAACACCCTGAAGTGGCTTGAAATATCTGCCCTTGACTGTGACGTTGGTGTCGCCTGTCCACCTGATTGTCTCTCGTCCCTGTAGTGGACTGTGTGAAGCAGACCGTGGACGGTCATGGGGTCAGGGGCCTTTACAGAGGACTCAGCTCGCTGCTGTACGGCTCCATACCCAAAGCAGCGGTCAGGTACGCACGCACCACGCCGTCTATTGGTCTCTGTCCGTTTTTAGAGCGTTCCTGATGACCTCTCTCTTTCCCTCCATCAGGTTTGGTGTGTTTGAGTTCCTGAGTAATAAGATGCGCGATGAGAGTGGGAGGCTGGACGGTACGCGAGGCCTGCTCTGTGGCCTCGGGGCCGGGGTGGCTGAGGCTGTGGTGGTGGTCTGCCCAATGGAGACGGTCAAGGTAGCTTTCTCTTAAAATGCGTTAGCAGATCTTAAGCCATTTAATGTGTTGGTGTCGTTGGTCCTCAAGCCGTTTCCATCGGCACCATGACTTCATTTGAATCCGTGTCATTTCAGGTGAAGTTCATCCACGACCAGTCGTCGGCAAAGCCGAAGTATCGGGGATTCTTTCACGGGGTTAGGGAGATTGTTAGAACCGAAGGTAAGAAGGGGACTGATTGACACTGTGTGTTTTCCACACTTCAACTGCAGGAAGAGGAAAGGGTTTAGAGACTCAGGAAGAGGAGATTTGTTTAGAGACTCAGGAAGAGGAGATTTATTTAGAGACTCAGGAAGAGGAAATTTATTTAGAGACTCAGGAAGAGGAGATTTATTTAGAGACTCAGAAAAAGGAGACTTGTTTAGAGACTCAGGAAGAGAAGAGCGTTGTAGAGACACAGGAAGAGGAGAGTGTTGTAGAGACACAGGAAGAGGAGAGTGTTGTAGAGACACAGGAAGAGGAGAGCGTTGTAGAGACAGGAAGAGGGGAGTGTTGTAGAGACACAGGAAGAGAAGAGCAGAGGAAGTCTACAGAGTGTAGTTACTGCCATCTGCTGGACAGTCATGGTCTCTGTAACTGTTGAATCAGTTATATTCTGGTAATTGGAGGGTACGATAGAGGATTTTTTGCGGTTGTTATTGGCTGTGTGTCAGTGTGTTATGGCATTGTCTCCTGCAGGCCTGAGGGGGACTTACCAAGGTCTGACAGCCACGGTACTGAAACAGGGATCCAACCAGGCCATCCGCTTTTACGTCATGACCTCCCTCCGGAACTGGTATAAAGGTTTGTGTGACCATCTGACCGGTCTGTGTGTCTGGGCACCTGACTTACTGTGTATGTGTTGTTTGCCTGTGTGTGTGTGTGTGGGCACCTGACATACTGTGTATGTGTTGTTTGCCTGTGTGTGTGTGTGTGGGCACCTGACATACTGTGTATGTGTTGTTTGCCTGTGTGTGTGTGTGTGGGCACCTGACATACTGTATCTGTGTTGTTCGTCTATGTGTGTGTGTGTCTGGGCACCTGACATACTGTATCTGTGTTGTTCGCCTGTGTGTGTGTGTAGATGGAGTCTGACTCTGTCCGCTCTTTAGGTGATAACCCAAACAAGTCTATCAACCCTTTGGTCACTGGTGCATTCGGAGCTATTGCTGGAGCTGTCAGTGTGTTTGGTAACACTCCTCTCGATGTCATCAAAACCAGGATGCAGGTACACACCGCTGTGATTAATGACCTGGTGGCATTCACTGAGTGTCTGTTTGACGTGTATGGTGTGTATGTACACGTGTGTGTGTGTGTGTGTGTGTGTGTGTGTATGTATGTATGTGTGTGTGTGTGTGTGTGTGTGTGAGTGTGTGTGTGTGCATTGTGTGTGTGTGTGTGTGTATGTATGTATATGTGTGTGTGTATGTGTGTGTGCATTGTATCGTATTTTTAATTACCGTGTCCGTATTCACTGTCAGGGTCTGGAAGCTCAGAAGTATAAAAGTACTCTGGACTGTGCTGTGAAGATCATGAAGTATGAGGGACCTAAAGCGTAAGTGTTTCTGTCCCCCACATCTCATTTGCCTCTGTTTTTAATAGGCAGATCGTAGCATTGACCCTGTGCTTGCCTTTCGACCCCCAGGTTTTATAAGGGTACAGTCCCCCGGCTGGGCAGGGTGTGTATGGACGTAGCCATCGTCTTCATCATCTATGAGGAGGTGGTGAAGGTCCTCAACAAATTCTGGAAGACGGACTGAGACAGAGGTTGCTTGACGACCGGTGGGGAACAGAGGGCAGTCAGGATGGTAGGGCTGGCTCTCTGGATTCACAACCAAGGCACGGAGACTTCTGCCCAATCTGTAGGTTCTCCATGACCAGCTACCTCCTGCATGACTGGGTGCATTTCATTCCACACAGTTGTTCTGTCCCCTGTCTTAGTTTACTTTGGTAGTTGGAATGAAATTCAGCCATGATAAATGTAAATGATATGGGGTGTTCAGTGCACTTGGCCCAGGATTCAATGGGGTCCGGTTGTGGACGTATTGTGTATACTTACTGTGTTCTTCACATCCACACAGGGGTTCTAGTGGTGGAACGGGGTGGGGGGAGGGAACTAAGGGAACACTGTGTCATTCCAGAGAAGTGTCTTAGACCAACGGTGCTTCAGTTCACTAATGGCTATTATTAACATGTTATTTTCTGTGTTAACTTACTTGACATAATCCAAGATGAAAAAAATAATATTCTGAAACCCAATATAATGTGATGTAGATCATCAGGAAATACTTGAAATGAGAGGATGACAGGGGCTTTGAACGCCTGATTCTATATATAACAGGTGAACAAGTAAAATGGGTCTGGTGAAGTCATTCTGCCCATTGGTTTTACCCTTGATAGCAGTACAACAGACATATTTGCTCATTCATTTGTCATATGGGTGTTATTTTCAAGGTTTAATGTAGTTCTGAAATGTTCTCGCTGTTTTACAAACCTGAGTGCAATTATAACACAATGCCTTATAAATAATTATATTCCATGCTATCTTTATGGTAGAGAACTACAGTATAATATGTAGTAAGCAGAGGCTTCTGTGTCAAATCCTTATGCAGTTAAGAGGAAAATCTGTCAATCTGTGATCTAAACCCTAATTACTCATGTCGCATCTGCAAGAGTTTTAAGATTGTGTGCTAAATGGCTAAAATGTACAAATCTAATTATGATTTTTGTGACCATAGAATTACAATTCAGTCAGTAATTACTTGTGATTTTAATTGTTTGGTGCTGACCCTAGTGTTGGTGTCGTTCAGAGACAATATACTAAAATCTTCTGCAGAATGCACCAACTATCTTTAAGTTGATTCCAAGAAAACATTGACCAAGATTGAGATTAAGATAGATTTCTGTATACGTCCATCAATCTATTTACATAACGATTATGTACTTTGAATGTTTCAAAGTGACTGCACATTTATTTTATGATTGTTTTAGAAATATGGTATGAAACAACAATGTTTAATGTTGTATATCATGCTGGGTTAATTATTCCTTGATGACATACAGTACCATACAATGATACTTAATCACTGGTTTTAAGGGGAGCATTTTATATATAGAATGTAACAGAGCATTGAGGCCTTGCCGAGATGTTTTTATTGGCCAATATAAGAGGGACCTAATCTTACTTGTTGGCAGTATAGCTTACCAAATACTATTCTAATGCAGCCTTATTTAATTTAATGTGATGAGGTGTTGCCTGGTAAGGTTCCATGGTTGCTATAGAATATCTATACATGCCATTGATGTACAATTTATGAGTACATATTTTCTTGGTAGTTGTGGGGATGATTTCTACTTTGTACATTTCTGTTTTGCAAAGCCTTATGGATGTTTTGCACTGTTTTGGCCTGGCCATTAGACAATATCTTATGTAAACATGTTTTATAGAAACATGCACACAGTACATCCATTGCAGGTTGTACTGCTGAAGAGACACATTTGTAAAATTTGCCCTTGGAATTTTAAATATGCCATGTGTGCATTAAAGAGTATACACAAGTATGTACATTGTGTGTGTTGCCTCATATGACAGTCCTTTTACTACATATATAGTACCAAAAAAAATATGCCACTAAACAAATTGTTTTGTGTAACTGCATAGTTTTAATTTTAAGTGTCTGTTTGTCTTTTTCCTTTCAGTCTTCCTCAGGGCAATTGAATTGCCAGTCAAGATGTTTCTACATTTTGGAACTGCTTAGTACCTATATCAGTGTGTAAAGGTTCATTTTCCTGATTTATGAAGTGCCCTCAAATGAGTTGACAAGCATTTGGTGGCATCTGAATGGACAAGATGTTTCTGTACACAGCAGTGACGTAATCAATCAATCAAATGTATTTATAAAGCCCTTTTTATATCACAGGATGCTGTTACATTTTGGAACTGTCCCACTTGTCTTTGTTGATTACGTCACTGCTGTGTACAGAAACATCTTGTCCGTTCAGATGCTACCAAATGGTGGTATGCCATTTTTTCTCTCAACACTTTCCTCTTGCCATCACTGGTATATGTTAGGACAATTTCAGTATTTAGGACCCTAATGAATTGTCCATGCAATGACACTTTTTTCAATGTCAGTAGGTTTTGAGTAATTTACTTCCTGCACTTTGTTCAGGAGATTCAGGGCTGGGTTTTTTTTTTGAGGAGAGCAATTTTTGGGGAGAGCAATTTTATTTAATTTAGAAAAACACACCCAGTTCATTTAAAAAATATGATATAAGTCACGTTTGTAGAGATGAAACCACTGGTTGACCTCATTACTGATGGCAGTAAGTCCATGAAGTTGACTAGCTGGTGGCCATGTTCAGTCAAATTAACCAAGAACTTAACAGACAAAAAAAATTAATTTAGGAACCCCCACACCTGTCCCCTTTGAGATTGAGAGCTCAGCTCTTAGTTCAATTGAATCATCCCAATTCCAAGCGCCATCATCCCACAATCTCAGATGAGAACATCACAGTGATCACCAAGATGACACTGGGAGATTTTCCACAAAAAATGATTCCATTTGTCTATTCTGGTGTGGATTTATGCATCATTTGTAAAGTATATCTGCACCTGCTTTATTTAAAAAAATTTAAGTTATGATCTTTTATGCGTACCACCTATTGTATATTGTATGTCAACTTTATTTACATAGGTTTAGTTTATTGACATTGGTTTAGTGTATTCTGCTCCTATATGTTGTATACCACCAGCAGCACCATTATACCAAATACAATTCTGAGTTTGTAGTGAATATTTGACATTTATTTAGAAAATATGACTGATCATGCAAAAAAAAAATATATATATTTAAGGATAGTGATCATATGAAGCCATTTATTATCACATAGTTGTTTGGCTCCTTTTTAAATCATAATGATAACAGAAATCACCCAAATGGCCCTGATCAAAAATGTAAATACCCTTGAATGTTGGGCCTTATTACAGACAAACACAGGTGAAAATGGCAATTAAAGGTGAATTTCAGCCAAAACTGGCAGAAGAATTAATCGGGATACCAAGAAAAACCTACAAGTAACCTCAGCAGAAATATAGGCTGCTCTGGAAAAAGACAGTGTGGTTGTTTCAAGGAGCACAATACGACGATACTTGAACCAAAATGAACTGCATGGTCGAGTTGCTAGAAAGAAGACTATACTGCACCAATGCCACAAAAAATCCTGGTTACAATATGCCGAACAACACCTTGACACGCCTCACAACTTCTGGCACACTGTAATTTGGATTGATGAGACCAAAATACAGCTTTATGGTCACACCCATAACTGCTATGTTTGGAGAGCGGTCAACAAGGCCTATAGTGAACAGAATACCATCCCCATAGTGAAGCATGGTGGTGGCTCGCTGATGTTTTGGTGGTGTGTGAGCTTTAAAGGCACAGGGAATCTTGTGAAAATTGATGGCAAAATGAATGCAACACGTTATCAAAAAAAACTGGCAGACAATTTGTATTTTTCTGCATGAAAGCTGTGCATGGGACTCTCTTGGACTTTCCAGCACGACAATGACCCTAAGCACAAGGCCAAGTAGAACCTCCAGTGGTTACAGCAGAAAAAGGTAAAAGTTCTGGAGCGGCCATCACAGTCTCCTGACCTTAATATCATCGAGCTGCTCTGGGGAGATCTCAAACGTGCGGTTCATGCAAGACGACCAAAGACTTTGCATGACCTGGAGGCATTTTGCCAAGATGAATGGGCAGCTATACCACCTGCAAGAATTTGGGGCCTCATAGACAACTATTACAAAAGCCTGCACACTGTCATTGATGCTAAAGGGGACAATACACAGTATTAAGAACTAAGGGTATGCAGACATTTGAACAGGGGCCAGTAATTTTTTTTCTTTGTTGCCATGTTTTGTTTTATGATTGTGCCATTCTGTTATAACCTACAGTTGAATGTGAATCCCATAAGAAATAAAAGATGTATTTAGCATAAAAACAGCTCTTAGATGTAGTATTTTGGCCATACATCATAGCCTTTGTGCCTTCAGCTGTTACTAGATTAGCATTCAGGATTCAAAGCACCAGGTTCATAAAAATATGTGTAATTATTTGTAACGGATGTTTTTGTTAGAGGTATTGTATGTACATGTATTTGTAAAAGGTTAAAAGTGTGTTTGTACCATATAACTGAGGTGTGCCGTAGGTTCTGACAGTGTTGTTCTACCAGTAATTCTAGATTTGTCTTCCATTTTATATTTTGTTTGAAACATCGGTCTTAAACTATTTTTGTTCATAACAAAAAAGGACCTACCATTTTGGTGTGGACTGGATGTGTAATACGTTTATATGTGCATAATCTATAAGAAGAATCACAATCACACTTTAGTTAATCATGCAATTCCAAGTTTCCAAGTGAGACATTTTGACGTGGCACTAACTGGCACATACGAGACTTCATTCATTTTTTTCGGGAACCCCCTTTTGCTGACACTTTTACAACCAATGGCCAACAATCGCACAATGAATCTCTAATAGCCTCTAAAATAGGACAACACAATGTATTACTTTATAATTATTAAATGTCTTATTCTCAACAGACATTATTCATTATTCAGTCACATATTTAGTTTAAACCCTAATCACTGCTACATTAAGTAAAACTAACAACGCATTTTTCTGATGACCTTGTACTGCGCTGCATGAACTCTAGTGCTCACCGTAGTTGTTGTCTCCGCTAGGAGACGACCATCGCTAATATTTGCTAGCTAGCTAGCTTGTCCCCTTCACAGCAATTTGTGCTGTAAAATGTTTTTACTAAGTGTTTGTTTTGAATTACAATGATGTCTGTGAAAGTTGCAGGAACGAGAGGATTTTATTTTAATACTGTCTTGTCCCTGGCGCGCTCGTTGGCTGCACACCGACCAGCGCCGATAGAAAAGGTGAGGATTATTTGCAATGCCTCGGATGTGAGCTAATGCTATTTAAATTGGCAATTACCTTAGTAATACGAGGAATTATGTAAACAAGCCTATGTTATCGCTATTTTGCTAGATTATACAGTGGTATTATTTGTTTATGCTAGCGAGACTAGCTCGTTAATAGTTTTGCAAGACAGCTGTTGTTGCCGGAAAACTGCTAGCCCAGTAACGATATAGCCCAGACCGCTAGTCATTCATTCTAAATCAAGTAGCGCAGGCCCTTGACTTTGGCTTCAGTCTCACAAAATGCAGAACACGACCATGCTAAAAGACTGTTTTGTACATGTTTACAACATAGCTGGCTAGTTTATTAATTGTAGATAATCACTTGTTAACTACGCATGTAGCTGTCTTTCTACGATGGTGGGTTTTCATTCCGTCAGAGAATGAGGAAGTTAGTTAGCATACAAATTATTATTATAACAAGGGAACGCCCCCATTCATGTGTCAACATTTATCATTGGATGATTCATTGTTAACTTGAATGTGCTGTATTCTCTTCATTGTCATACAATCTTCTGTGATTTAAACACAGTTTAGTTTTGAATAATATCACATTATATTGTATCACAGTTCTATAAAACCAACAACATGACTGTGGGGTTGTGACACCTGTGGTTTTGGTGTTGATTCAGTGGGTGAGAGAAGTTGTTGGCCAAACTAGTGTCGTTTTAAATTGTGTTAAAGCATGAAAGTTGTTTGCACTGTATTGCATTACAAAACAACCTTGCTATTGCGCCCAGGGGAAGTGCACTCTTAGCTTGACACTCCTGGGTCATGGTGATCCAAACCTCTTGATAGAAGATTTGATATTTACATGCAGCACTGCTCTGTGTATGACTGTGTGATTTTTTGTTTTGCACATGGATTATCTCTCTGACTTCTGCTCTCGGTGAGTGGTGAGTAGACAGTTGCCTGTAATCCCACCCACTGAGCTTAAATGCTGATCCCCGTTAAGTAATTAATGATGGGGTCCTCTGTTGCTTGGCTCTGTGCCTGGAACGCAGTCATGCTAACAATACCACAGAATAAAAGGGAAGTTCATAGTTTCCTCTTAAACAAATGCAGCCAATTATGCCATGAGTTGGAGAGAACATTATATATTTAAAAGGCTACTTTTCCTTAGTTGTTAAGAACTGTTGTTCTCCTCTTTGACAAAGTATGTTCTATGTTCAGTAGCAGCTCATTCTTTTGCCACAAGGACATTTTCTGGGTGCTTTCGGTAACATTTCTAAATATAAATTGTTTAGTAATTCTTGAAAAACCCATATCCAGAGCAACATACAGTTAGAGCATTCATGTCATAACAGCTGGATGGAGCTTCCACACTACCCAGTGATAGTGACGATGCTTTACACAATATGAATGAAAATGGCAAGCATTGGTTCCCAATAGGCAACTGTGTCACCAACTTGACGTTTGCGGAGATCGACAGTGTGTCATCCAGGGTCATACCAAGATTGATCTTGAGGTGGTGTGCTGAAAATGCCGAAATGTCAACCTCTCACACTGCGAGTCAGAGGGTGGCAAAGATGAAAATGTAGTGTCTTCCGTAACAATCACAGGAAGGACCTTGTAAGGATATGACAGAGCCAAGCGACTCAGTCTATAGAATTTGTACTGCTCCTATAGATCCAGATCCTCAGTTAATTCCCCTAATGGTGAAGGCTAGGTTAATGGTCTGATTAGTCAAACGCAAAATGCAAGTCACTAGTTTGCTGTTGGTTTTCTGTTTCAGGTCCAGAAGCTGCAGTGCATGTGTCCAGTAGATTTCAGAGGGGTGTTCCAGCTGGATGAGAGGAGGAGAGATGCGGTCATAGCTCTGGGCATCTTCCTGGTTGAATCTGATCTACAGGTATGTTGAACTGGAACCGCTGGGCCTAATCTCCGACAGCATTAACAGTTACAGTTACCCTTGACCCTGACCTCTCCTTTGAAGAACATATAAAATAATATGTCTCAAGAGTTGCTTATTTTCATCTTCGAAACATTGCAAAAATTAGAAAAAAAAAAAAAGAAACTTTCTGTCAAACTGATGCAGAAAAATTCATCCATGCTTTCGTTACTTCTAGACTAGATTACTGCAATGCTCTTCTCTCTGGTTATCCAGACAAATTAATAAATAAACTTCAATTAGTGCTGCACACAGCTGCTAGAATCCTAACTAGAACAGAAAAATTTGAACACATTACTCCTGTCCTAGCAACCTTACACTGGCTGCCTGTTAGGGTTAGGGCTGATTTTAAGGTTTTACTCTTAACCTTTAAATCAATACATGGACTTGCTCCTACTTACCTTGCTGAAATGATCCAGCCATACATACTTACCCAGTAACCTATGATCGCAAGATGCAGGCCTTTTAATGGTACCTAGAATTTCTAAACAAACAGCTGGCGGCAGGGCCTTTTCTCATGGAGCTCCACTACTGTGGAATGATCTGCCAATTAAGGTTAGAAATGCAAACTCAGTGCAAACTTTCAAGTGTCTACTAAAAACTCATCTCTACAGCACGCTTTATAATTAGGTGTAGCCTGGCCCAGGGGCATGAAGGTGACCAGTAGTCTTGATACTGTCCACCCTTGCTGTCTTGCCAGGTGGGCTCTTGTCGCCACTGGGATGCCCTCCCTCCAATGCCTTTCGGGGGAAGAGTCACTGGCTTGTTGTTGTCTCTCTGTTGCGCACTTGTGCAATTGGGCTGTACGCTGCTGGCAATACTCGGCCCTCATTCAGGGGGGTTGCGGTTGGTGGGTGTCCCTTTGGTTGATGCCTGGCAATGTGGGTGGATTGATTTCCTGCATGTTGGGCCCTGTGCGGGGCCTCCCCCGGTTGGGGCCACCCTGTCGCCGGACCCCCCCGTCTCAGTTCCATGGTGTTACGCTGCTATATTATTGTGCTGGGGAATATGAGGAATGCCCTTCTAACTTTCCTCAGTTTCCTCCAGTTTAACATTTTAGGAGGAGATGAGGTCCTGGTCCACACCTGTGGAGTACCTGGTTTGGGGGGCCCATTGCTGTCCCTGTCCTTGTCCACCTGGTCATACTTTTGACCTAGTCTAGAATCAAATAGACTCTGGATTTAGCCCAGAGAAATGTATTTATTATTCTAATTGGACTCTTAATATCTCACCTGGCACAGCCAGAAGAGGACTGGTCACCCCTCTGAGCCTGGGTCCTCTCTAGGTTTCTTCCTAAAATTCGGCCTTCTTAGGGAGTTCCAACGCTACTGTTGTTTGCTCCTTGGGGTTTAAGGCCGGGTGTCTCTGTAAAGCACTTTGTGACAACTGCTGTTGTAAAAAGGGCTTTATAAATACGTTTGATTGATTGATTAAACGTTGCATTTAAATAATGTGACAGATGTTCCCCGAATCCCTGACCTTCTCCAGCCACTAACCACCTCCTATCTACTGCAACCTGGGCCTGCCTCCCCAAATCTGTTCAGGGGCTTTTTTTTTTTTTTGCTGTAACGGTTTGTGAATCGTGTTCTCATTGCAGCACAAAGACGCCATCGTCCCCTATCTGCTGGGCCTGCTGAAGGGACTTCCCAAAGTGCAATGGATTGAAGACAGCTGTGGAAGCAAAGGACGAGGTAAAGGAGACCACGGCATTTGTCCGTCTCACACAGGTCAATATGAGGTCAAGCTTAGCTTCCAGCTGAATGGTTATGTATGTTCTTGTCCTACAGACATCCTACCTGTAGCAGAGAACTTCTGCTTCTGTCTGGTCACTCTGCTTGCCGACGTGGCGCAGCGCGATGGCACCTCACGAGGACGCATCCTGGAGGCCATCATGGACCTAATGCAGGTCCTGCTGGACATCTGCCTGAAGCCAGAGGGCCATGATCAAGGTCCCAGCATGCACTTCATTCTAGAATTAAGGATGGGTCCTGTTTAGTTAAATTTAGTAGTGTGGTGAAACGACTAGAGGGACTATAAAATTTATTTATTTCTCCTCCTCTTCTTCTTTAGAATACCTGTGCCGGTACACTGTGCCTTGTCTGTTGGGCGTGGCCCGGGCCTTTGGTCGCTATAGCAACACTGAGGAGCCCCTGCTGTCCAAGCTTTTTCCGCGGGCAGCAGCCCCGCCCGTGCCCGGCACAGAGGACGCCGACCCGTCGCGACGATGTTCTTTCAACGATTTCCGCTCCATCATGCCAACCTCCCTGCTTACTGTCTGTCATGGAAACACGGTCAAGCGTAAAGGAAGCTCTGTTTCCAGTGTGTCACAACAGGTACTGTTACAGTACTGTACCATTCCTACTAGTACAGTGTTACTACTACCTCTGCTACTACTGCTTCAGTGTGTCAATAACATTACTACATTTAAGCTTCACAATATTTCTACTGCATTTACCTTATATAACAAACACATTTATCTTATATAACTAACACATTTACCTTATATAACTAACACATTTACCTTATATTACTAATGCATTTACCTTAAATTACTAACACATTTACCTTAAATTACTAACAAATTTACCTTAAATTACTAACACATTTACCTTAAATTACTAACACATTTACCTTAAATTACTAACACATTTACCTTAAATTACCAACACATTTACCTTAAATTACCAACACATTTACCTTAAATTACTAACACATTTACCTTGTATTTCTACTACAGTTACCTCGTATAAATACTACATTTACCTTGTATTACTAATACATTGCCCTCGTATTGAAATTTGTGAACCGATGTGTTGTCATTAGGCCAGTCCAGAGAGAGCAGGACTGACCCCCAGGTCCCCAGCTGACCCTTCAGCACAGTACTTTGAGGGTAAGCACACAGACAGGCAGAGATGCATTTCTTGGATATTTCAGTTAGCTATTCAGGCATTTGTGTGTCACTTTTTGGCAGATAGCTTACTGAGTGTCCCCCCTTCGTCCAGGCTCGTATCTCCCTGACGGTAGTGCTGTGGACCCAGACTATTACTTCTCCACTATCAGTTCTAGTTTCTCTGTGTCTCCTCTGTTTACGGGCAGTGCCCAGGGAGAGTTTGACGTTCCTCTGGATATTCTGCGCCAGCTCCTCAGTATGGTGGGTGGCTGCTATAAAACTGTACAATGAAAACAGCTCAAAGTTTTTCAGAATTATTTTCTGAGTGTCCCATATGCCTTTTTGTAGGTTGAGCAGTTTGTCTCAGAGTCCTTTCTGAAAAAACTGGATGACACACTGCAGGAGTTTCTAGAGGTAGGTGCATTTGAATGAATTTCAATCCAAGCACTGTTCCAGTTTAGTCCTCGACATGTTTCCAGGTTTGCTGTGTTCCCCCTCTAGTTAAACCCAGGTGTGCACCTGTACTACAAGACTTTCAGTGATCCGCTGTATGTTGCCATCTTTAAAATGCTGAGGGACACGCTGTACAACTTGAAAGGTAACAAAACCCGCTGGGTCCCTAACAATGACCTCTCACCCTAAACTTGACCTCTCACCCTAAACTTGACCTCTCACCCTAAACTTGACCCTCACCCTAAACTTGACCCTCACCCTAAACTTGACCCTCACTCGTACCATGTCTAATATACCGAAATCCTCCGATATGACCTGCTCGCTGTTCGCTCTGAAGCACTTCTGCGGACCGTTCATTCCACGTTGCTGCTTACTGTCCTGCTGGCGTGTTTTGAACGTGGGTATGCTCCTGTTCCCAGACCTGCAGACGGGCTACGTGAAGGAGGTGCATGACTTTGTTCTGGAGCAGTTCAGCAGCAGCCAGTCAGAGCTGCAGAGGATCCTCCACGATGTGGAGTACCTGCACAGTGAACTGAGTCCTCTGAAGCTCCGCTGCCAGGCCAACGCCGCCTGCGTGGACCTCATGGTCTGGGCTGTCACTGAGGAGCAGGGTGAGAGAGAGAGAGAGTGTGTGTGTGTGTGTGTGTGTGTTTGTGTTTGTTCAGACTTGTGTGTTTACGTGTCCATGCATGTGGGCATTTATTGAAATAATTGCCCAGGTTATGGATTTCGATTAGACTAAATCCCAACTGGCATTGACGTTTTGACCAGGAGCTGAGAACCTCTGCACCAAGTTGTCAGAGAAGCTGCAGTCCAAGACTTCCAGTAAAGTGATCATCGCTCACATGCCTCTGCTCATCTGCTGTCTGCAGGTAGGAACTGAATTGTCTGTTCACGTCCTCCGTCTTGACGCCTCTCTCCGTCTTCTACCGGGTTGATAAAGACGCCGTAATGCGCGACGTGTCCGTGTGGTTTTAGGGTCTGGGTCGTCTGTGCGAGCGGTTCCCAGTGGTGGCCCACTCGGTCACCATGTCCCTCCGAGACTTCCTGGTGGTGCCATCTCCTGTCCTGGTGAAGCTCTACAAGTACCACAGCCAGTCGGCCACCGGGACGGGTGAGATCAAGATCCATGTGACCAATGAGCATTCCCAGTCCACATTCAGCGCTCACGCCAATAAGAAAAGCCAGCCGTCCATGTACGAACAGCTCCGGGACATCTCCATAGATAACATCTGCAGGTGAGAACATACAAGGGTGTTGGATGTAACTTCCTGTGTAAAAACAGGACATCACTCTTCCTCATCTCGTCCCTCCTTCCTTCTTCTCTCTCTCTCTTTCTCTTCTTTCTAAGGTGTCTGAAGGCAGGTCTGACTATGGACAGTGTTATAGTGGAAGCTTTCCTTGCCAGCCTGTCCAATCGTCTCTATATTTCCCAGGAGAATGACAAGTAAGTCTCATATCTGACCCTTCCAACATTAGCTTTCGCTGTTTTTATTAACCGACTGAATCACTTGAAATTACTGTCACTGTTAGCTTATGAAACTTCAAGTGATCCTATTGGCTAGAACAATTGACAGCAGCTCTTACCAATCCCCATGTCACAAGCTGTGACTGACTACACCATTGACAAACCGTGTGTCTCTGTCCCTCCCCCAGAGAGGCCCACCTGATCCCTGACCACACCATCAGAGCGCTGGGTCACATTGCGGTGGCTCTGAGGGACACGCCCCGCGTCATGGAGCCCATCCTACAGATCCTACAGCAGAAGTTCTGCCAGCCGCCATCGCAGCTAGATGTACTCATTATAGATCAGCTGGGATGCATGGTCATCACTGGGAATGTGAGTCCCATCAGTTTTTTTTATTATTAAACCTTTATTTCAACAAGGAACACAGACTGAGACCAAGGTCTCTTTTACCGCTGGGGCCTGTGTATACATGTTGACACATACAGTATATATATATATATATATACACACACACACACACAGTGGATATAAAAATCTACACACCCCTGTTAAAATGCCAGATTTCTTTATGTAAAAGAATGAGACAAAGATAAATCATGTGTGATGGCAATTTCATCGATCAGAACTTTTAAAGGAGTAAGGACAGAGACAAAATTCTCTTGCACAATTTAATAGTTTATTTGCAAATAGAGAGACGCATCAAATGCTTACAAACATAATCATCCGAGGATTCTCTAACTTAATACATGAACAGTTTGTATTTATAGAGGAAAAAGGGGTGTGGTAAGAAGCTGTCTTAACTCAACAGAACACATTCCCTTTGTTCTATTACTACCTAGGCTTCACACA
This sequence comes from Esox lucius, assembly GCF_011004845.1. Classification (NCBI taxonomy): domain Eukaryota; kingdom Metazoa; phylum Chordata; class Actinopteri; order Esociformes; family Esocidae; genus Esox; species Esox lucius. The sequence continues at coordinate 9,743,608 of NC_047582.1, forward strand.
AGGGGCAAGCTATCCTCCCCCACATGGGTAACCTCTTCAACTCTAGGAGAAGACATTTACAGCATCTGGACAAACAACAGATAGACACTGATGGGTTATACAGATTTACCGATTTACGAGTAACCCTATAATCTGCTGATACCAGTCAATAATGACCCTAAACACCAGATCCCTCTCTCCTACATTCCTTTTCTTATCCAAACATGGGGACTCAGTACTTTTAACTAGTAACCCATTCATACATGTATAGGACCAAGTATACATCAGTTCAATAATTTCCACAACACATGTCAGAACTTTTTCCACTTTTAATGTGACCTTTAACAAGTCATTTGAATAACAAACTGAAATCTTTGAGGGGGAAAAATTAAAAATTAAAACCTTACAATAACCTGGTTGCATAAGTGTACACACCCTCTTATAACTGGGGATGTGGCTGTGTTCAGAATTAACCAATCACATTCAAACTCATGTTAAATAGAAGTCATTACACACCTGCCATCATTTAAAGTGACTCTGATTAATCACAAATAAAGTTCAGCTGTTCTAGTAGGATTTTACTGACATTTTCTTAGTTGCATCTCAGAGCAAAAGCCATGGTCCGCAGAGTGCTTCCAAAGCATCAGAGGGAACCCATTGTTGAAAGATATCAGTCAGGAGAAGGGTACAAAAGAATTTCCAATGCAATAGATAAACCATGGAACACTGTGAAGAAAATATGGCACAACAGAGACATTACCAAGAACTGGATATCCCTCCAATACTGATGAAAAGACGAGAAGAGAACTGGTCAGGGAGGCTTCCAAGAGGCCTACAGCCTCTTGGAAGAGTAATTGCCAATTTCTGGCAATTACTGGCTGTGTGCTACATGTGACAACAATCTCCCGTATTCTTCATATGAATGGGCTATGGGGTAGGGTGGCAAGACTGAAGCCTTTTCTTACAAAGAAAAATATCCAAGCCAGGCTGAAGTTTGCAAAAACAAACATCAAGTCTCCCAAAAGCTTGTGGGAAAATGTGTTATGGTCTGATCAAACCAAGGTTGAACTTCTTGGCCATAATTCCAATGTTTGTTTGGCGCAGAAACAACACTGCATATCACCCAAAGAACACCATACCCACAGTGAAGCATGGTGGTGGCAGCATCATGCTTTGGGGCTGTTTATCTTCAGCTGGAACCGGGGCCTTAGTCAGGGTGGAGGGAATTATGAACAGTTTTTAGCACAAAACCTTCAGGCATCTGTTAGAAAGCTGAAGATGAAGAGGAAGTTCACCTTTCAGCACGACAATGACCCAAAGTACACATCCAAATCTACAAAAGCATGGCTTCACCAGAAGAAGATTAACATTTTGGAATGGCCCAGCCAGAGCCCAGACCTGAATTCAATTGAACATCTGTGGGGTGATCTGAAGAGGGCTGGGCACAGGAGATGTCCTCACAATCTGACAGATTTGGAGCGCTTTTGCAAAGAAGAGTGGGCAAATATTGCCATGTCAAGATGTGCCATGCTTATATAGATTCCTACCCAAAAAGACTGAGTGCTGTAATAAAATCAAAAGGTTCTTCAAACAAAGTATTAGTTTAAGGGTGTGCACCCTTATGAGTTTTTTTTTTTTTTTTCCCTCAATGATTTCAGTTTGTTTTTCAATTTAATTGTTCACGTTATAGGTCACATTAAAGGTGGCAAAAGTTCTGACATGATTTATTTTTCTTTCATTCTTTTACATCACAAGAACCTGTCATTTTAAGAGTGGTGTGTTGACTTTTTATATCCACTATATATATCTCACAAATACATGTAATACCTCTGAAAATACAAATCATGTAGTACTCTCGAGGTTGACATACAAGTCATGTACAATCAGAGCATCCGTGACATACCACTCTGGTGGATTATGTACATCAGACATCTAGTTTTGAAATAGTTACGCAATTTTTCCTACAGATATGTGTGTTTTGTCATAACAAAATGTACACTGTTCAGTATATAGCAGTTGTGCTCGTTTAACCCAGGGACCTAAAGACCACACACAAAGCCCTTCAACACATCAATACATGTAGCTTTGTTTAAGTCTTAAAGGACTTTGAAGTCTTTTAAAGTAATTCCTCCTCTCTCCCTCTGGTCTCTCAGTAAACGTGTCCTTGTCTTTCTCCACAGCTATACATCTACCAGGAGGTGTGGAACCTGTTCCAGCAGATCAGTGTGAAGGCGTCGTCGATGGTTTACTCTACTAAGGACTACAAAGACCATGGATACAGGTGTCTTTGGCCCCTCAAATTGTAGCTCCTTTCCCGCCCTCTAATCCCTCCTCTCAACACAGAGGCAACTTGATGACCCACTCCCCTAAAGACTATGTTCGTCTGCTGTGTGTTTCAGACACTGTTCCCTGGCAGTGATCAACGCCCTAGCGAACATTGCAGCTAACCTGGCGGCAGAGCAGATGGTAGATGAGCTGCTGGTCAATCTACTGGAGCTCTTTGTCCAGTTGGGACTTGAGGGCAAGAGGGCCAGCGAGAGGGCTCCAGACAAGGGCCCTGCCCTGAAGGTATGCCGCCGCTTTAACACTAGCCGTGACCACCGGGTTCAGGGAAAACAAGCTTATGTTAGAGATGGTCTCATTTTTGTTCTTCAACAGGCGTCAAGCAGTGCTGGCAACCTTGGGGTGCTCATTCCTGTCATTGCTGTGGTATGTGGTATATCTTTTTTAACACTTCTCCCAGTATTGACTCAAAGCACAGAGCGTCTTTGCGGTACTTACATAACGGTATGGTCATATTGTTATTGATGAGGTGTCGTCTTTTCTGTGTAGCTGACAAAGCGTCTGCCGCCCATCAAGGAAGCGAAGCCACGTCTGCAGAAGCTGTTCAGAGACTTCTGGCTTTATTCTGTTGTGATGGGATTTGCTGTTGAGGGATCAGGTCAGTGTTGAGGTTTATAATAACATACTGTAGAGGGATCAGGTGAGTATTGAGGTTTATAATAACACACTGTAGAGGGATCAGGTGAGTATTGAGGTTTATAATAACATACTGTTGAGGGATCAGGTGAGTATTGAGGTTTATAATAACATACTGTAGAGGGATCAGGTGAGTATTGAGGTTTATAATAACACACTGTAGAGGGATCAGGTGAGTATTGAGGTTTATAATAACATACTGTTGAGGGATCAGGTGAGTATTGAGGTTTATAATAACATACTGTAGAGGGATCAGGTGAGTATTGAGGTTTATAATAACATACTGTTGAGGGATCATGTCAGTGTTGGGGTTTATAATAAAATACTGTTGAGGGATCAGGTGAGTATTGAGGTTTATAATAAAATACTGTTGAGGGATCAGGTGAGTATTGAGGTTTATAATAAAATACTGTTGAGGGATCAGGTGAGTATTGAGGTTTATAATAAAATACTGTTGAGGGATCAGGTGAGTATTGAGGTTTATAATAACATACTGTTGCGGGATCAGGTGAGTATTGAGGTTTATAATAAAATACTGTTGAGGGATCAGGTGAGTATTGAGGTTTATAATAAAATACTGTTGAGGGATCAGGTGAGTATTGAGGTTTATAATAACATACTGTTGAGGGATCAGGTGAGTATTGAGGTTTATAATAAAATACTGTTGAGGGATCAGGTGAGTATTGAGGTTTATAATAAAATACTGTTGAGGGATCAGGTCAGTGCTGGGGTTTATAACATACTGTTGAGGGATCAGGTCAGTGTTGGGGTTTATAATAACATACTGTTGAGATATCAGGTCAGTGTTGAGATTTAAAATAAAAAATAGAGCATTATTAACTTGGTGGTTCCAACCCTAATTGCTGATTGGAGATCAGATAACACGTGTATGAGAATACCTGACAATTTCTTTGTTTTAAATCATTTAGGTGGTTTTTGGTAATGGTTTTGGTAACGTCTTTATAAAAGCAATTAAGCACCAAAGGGGAATGTGGTATATGGCCAGTATACCTGAAGCAGAGTAGCCTGATTAAGCATGTTAGCTGTGCTATATTGGCCATATAACTCCCCTTTGGTGCACAATTGCACAATCGTTCGCATACACACAAAGGTTACCTTTAAACTTTAAGTATTTTTACTCTCATACATTCTGTATCTGATATACCATGGTAGTTAGCATCCAGAGTTGAAACCAACTGTACCAACTAGATTGGTTTACTTTAAATAGTTCTAACATTATAACAAATAAACATTGTTATAATGTTGGCCTTATACCAATCCCACAGTATGACTGACTACAGAGGAAGGTCTTTGTGTCTTCATACTGTTTCAGTACCCGTAGGTTTACCATTATGAGCGTTGTGTGTTTTGTAGGGCTGTGGCCAGAAGAGTGGTATGAAGGAGTGTGTGAGATCGCCACCAAGTCTCCTCTCCTCACCTTCCCCAGCGGAGAACCGCTACGCTCAGAACTGCAGTACAATTCCGCCCTGAAGAATGACACTGTCACAGCGGTACACACATCACACCACCACACAAACATCACACCACCACACACACGTCAACACACACACACACACACGTCACACCACCACACTTCACCACACACACACACACATCACCACACACACACACACACATCACCACACATACACACGTCACACCACCACACAGACACACACACACGTCACACCATCACACACACACACGTCACACCATCACACACACACACGTCACCACATACACGTCACCACACACACACACACTTCACCACACACACATACACGTCACTACACACACACACACACATATACACGTCACTACACACACACACACACACACACACTTCACCACATACACGTCACTACACACACACACACACTTCACCACACACACATACACGTCACTACACACACACACACACACTTCACCACACAAACACACAAACACACACACTTCAACACACACTTCACCACACTCACATATACGTCACCACACACACACACACACACTTCACCACACACACATACACTTCACCACACACACACACACACACTTCACCACACACACACACACACACCTGTCACACCACCACACATCACCACACACATGTCAACACACGTCACCACATGTCACACCACCACCACACACATCACCACACACACACACACCACCAAACGTGCACATCACCACATGTGCACACACACACTTCACCACACTCACATACACGTCACCACACACACACACACACACTTCACCACACTCACATACACGTCACCACACACACACACATCACCACACACACACACATCACCACCACACACACATCACCACACACACACACCACCAAACGTGCACACACACACACATACAAAGTTTGTATGTAAGTTTGTAAAATAGAAATTGCATGCTCCCTTGCCCTAATCTTAACCCTAAACCTAACTCTTACCTTAACCTAACCCTAATTTAAACCTTACCTTAACCTCAATAAAGTAACATTTATGCCTAAAATGTACCTAGATGTGATGGCTAACCTTAACCCTAAACTTAACCAACAATGCCTGGACCTTAAAGAAACCCCAATTCTAACTCAAAAATGAATTGTAAGTTTGACCATAAACCTAAACCCTCAGCCGGAAATTGATTTTTGCCTGAAGGAGACCGGCAAAAGGTCCCCATGAGTCAATTTTTTTTGGTTTTACTATACTCATGGGGAAATTTGGTCCCCATGAGTATAGTTAGACCTAAAACACACACACACACACACACAGGGAACATCAGCTTCAGTAGGACGTGTGTTTATGCCTGTACACATTCTGTATCTGTGTGTGTTTCAGGCGGAGCTTAATGACCTGAGGAGTACCATTATAAACCTGCTGGATCCTCCTCCTGAGGTGGCTGCTCTCATCAACAAACTTGACTTTGCCATGTCTACCTATCTACTGTCAGTCTACAGGCTGGAATACATGAGGTGAGGAAGGAATAGCAAGGCGCTTATAGCTGGTTTTTGTGTGGTAGGTACGAAGAAAAACCTAGCCTACTTTCCAATCCATTTCTCCCCTCTCACTAGGATGCTGCGCTCCCTGGACTCTGACCGTTTCCAGGTGATGTTCCGCTATTTTGAGGACCGAGCCATTCAAAAGGACAAATCTGGTGAGCAGCATTAAACATGTATTAGACAGATACACATGTATTTCACAGTCAATATGTGTGTTAGACAGTCAATATGTGTGTTAGACAGTCAATATGTGTGTTAGACACTCAGTATGTGTGTTAGACACTCAGTATGTGTGTTAGACACTCAGTATGCCGCAGCAACGAACCGTGTTTAAAATAATAATAAACTGTGTATTCAGTAACCCATAAATCAGAGTAAATGACCTTATATCAGACAGATATAATGCTGGTTTTGAAAAAACTATATATTGTAGACTGATATGTTTCCCTTACTAAATCGCACGTTCTGCAATGTGACTATTGCGGATGCGTACATCGCAATGTCAATGCTGAAACGGTATATCGTGCAGCCCTAGTACACACGTGTTAGACAGTCAGTACACACGCGTTAGACAGTCAGTACACACGCGTTAGACAGTCAGTACACACGCGTTAGACAGTCAGTACACACGCGTTAGACAGTCAGTACACACGCGTTAGACAGTCAGTACACACGGGTTAGACAGTCAGTACACACGCGTTAGACAGTCAGTACACACGCGTTAGACAGTCAGTACACACGCGTTAGACAGTCAGTACACACGCGTTAGACAGTCAGTACACACGCGTTAGACAGTCAGTACACACGCGTTAGACAGTCAGTACACACGCGTTAGACAGTCAGTACACACGCGTTAGACAGTCAGTACACACGCGTTAGACAGTCAGTACACACGCGTTAGACAGTCAGTACACACGCGTTAGACAGTCAGTACACACGCGTTAGACAGTCAGTACACACGCGTTAGACAGTCAGTACACACGCGTTAGACAGTCAGTACACACGCGTTAGACAGTCAGTACACACGCGTTAGACAGTCAGTACACACGCGTTAGACAGTCAGTACACACGCGTTAGACAGTGAATCAGGTGTGTGAGGGCAAAAACATAAATGTGCACCCCTTTGGGTCCCGAGGACCGGATTGGTAAACACTGCTCTACACCTATAGGTGTCTCTCTGTATTTACAGTAATTTTAATAGTTATAATGTTTATTTGTTCCTTTTCTGTTTTGCATATGTTGTTTCTTTTTTCAGTGTACTCTCTTGCAAGTGAATACCTTTAGACAGATGATGAGTGTGTCGTTCTCCGTCCAGGTATGATGCAGTGTGTGATCGCAGTGGGTGACAAGGTGTTCGAAGTGTTCCTACAGATGATGGCTGAGAAGGTAAGATCATCAGGAAACACTGAACGTGTAACACTTAATGGGGTATGCTTAATGCGTAACAGTGAATGTGTAACAATGAACACCAGCTAACAAATCATAGTGAACATTTGAGGATCGTTACAATATTGCGTCTAACCATTCAACTTCGCTCTCTGCCTATTTCTCCCCAGCCGAAGACTAAAGCTCATGAGGAAGAGCTAGAGCGACACGCTCAGTTCCTATTGGTCAACTTCAACCACATCCACAAGAGAATTCGCAGGGTGGCCGACAAATACCTGTCCGGTCTGGCTGAGACCTTCCCCCATCTTCTCTGGAGTGGCCGGGTTCTGAAGACCATGCTGGACATCCTGCAGACCCTGTCGCTCTCCCTCAGCGCGGTACGGAAACGCACCCTCTGACCCAGGGTCAGTTTTGTTTCCTGTGCTTCATCGTTGGATTGTGTTGTCGTTGGCAGGACATCCATAAGGACCAGCCGTACTACGACATCCCCGACACCCCCTACAGGATCACCGTTCCAGACACCTACGAGGCCAGAGAGGTAGGCACGTGTGGGTGTCACGAATGATGCTAGGCCTGGGGATTGGCTTGGACATCACTACAAGATATTAGCAGTAATGTATGATTCTGTATTGGGATTCAGTCATGATTTTATGTTGATGTTCCAAACATCTCGCTCAGTGTGTCTGCCATAAAGAGGACATGAGAACGGGTTTTAATCATTATGGAAATAAAAGTCCTTATGATAAGTTATCTCACTATTTAAAAAGACAACAAGCTATATGATAAAAAAACACTCAGGTTTTGGTGCGGCCGACTAGCGCTTGCTAATACTAACAAGATCAATAATAAATTAATGTAAATGTGAAAATATTAATGTTCTTCCCCATCAATAAATGCTTTGATGTCATGTCTCTCTGATGATAGAGCATAGTGAAGGACTTTGCTGCTCGCTGTGGGGAGATCCTTAAAGAAGCCATGAAGTGGGCCCCTTCTGTTACCAAGTCACATCTGCAGGTGAGAGACACAAATGTATAAAGGCTAAGCAAATGGAAACATTATTATTATTAAAGAAAGCTGCTATCAAGAGCTTCTGTATGGCTTTGTAAGGGACAGTTTCCCAAGGTTCCCTTTTCTCGGGTTTCCGATGAGTCTTATCTTATTCTGTGTTTTTGCTGTGTTCTCCCTGAACTCCAGGAGTACCTGAACAAGCACCAGAACTGGGTGTCTGGTCTGTCCCAACACACCGGCCTGGCCATGGCTACAGAGAGCATACTGCACTTCGCTGGCTACAACAGACAGAGCACTACATTGGGGGTGAGAGACACACACACACACTACGCTGGGGGTGAGACACACACACTACGCTGGGGGTGACACACACACACACTCCACGCTGGGGGTGAGACACACTCCACGCTGGGGGTGAGACACACTCCACGCTGGGGGTGAGACACACTCCACGCTGGGGGTGAGACACACACACACACTCTACGCTGGGGGTGAGACACACACACACACACACTCTACGCTGGGGGTGAGAGACACACACACACACACTCTACGCTGGGGGTGAGAGACACACACACACACACACTCTACGCTGGGGGTGAGAGACACACACACACACTCTACGCTGGGGGTGAGAGACACACACACACACACTCTACGCTGGGGGTGAGAGACACACACACACACACTACGCTGGGGGTGAGAGACACACTCACACACACTCTACGCTGGGGGTGAGAGACACACACACACACACACTCTACGCTGGGGGTGAGAGACACACACACACACACACTCTACGCTGGGGGTGAGAGACACACACACACACACACTCTCTACGCTGGGGGTGAGAGACACACACACACACACACACACTCTACGCTGGGGGTGAGAGACACACACACACACACACACTCTACGCTGGGGGTGAGAGACACACACACACACTCTACGCTGGGGGTGAGAGACACACACACACACTCTACGCTGGGGGTGAGAGACACACTCACACACACTCTACGCTGGGGGTGAGAGACACACACACACACACACACTCTACGCTGGGGATGAGAGACACACACACACACACACACACACTCTACGCTGGGGGTGAGAGACACACACACACACACTCTACGCTGGGGGTGAGAGACACACACACACACACACACACTACGCTGGGGGTGAGAGATACACACACACACACACACTCTACGCTGGGGGTGAGAGACACACACACACACACACTACGCTGGGGGTGAGAGATACACACACACACACACACTCTACGCTGGGGGTGAGAGACACACACACACACACACACTACGCTGGGGGTGAGAGACACACACACACACACACACTACGCTGGGGGTGAGAGACACACACACACACACACTCTACGCTGGGGGTGAGAGACACACACACACACACACACACACTACGCTGGGGGTGAGAGATACACATACACCACACCATAGGTGAGTCACACACACACACACACACACTGACTTGTTTTGCTATACTTGGGTTTGTAACCAAAATATTTCTATTAACAATCCTGTTTGCTCATTCAACACAAAACTGCCCACCCAAAAAAAATCTAAATCCTACCCTGTGTGTATGCTCGTGGTACACGTGCATGAGTGTTATTGTGCCTGTAAGGGCCAGATGTCCTCAATAGTATAGTAACCAATGGCAAATATGACAAATGAAGACATTTTGACAGTCCTCACATTTATTAAATGCCCTTTTAGGCATGGGGTTAAAGTTAGGGTTCTAATCAGGTTGAGGGTTAAGGTTTAGCATTAAGGGTTAGGTTTAGCATTAAGGGTTAGGTTTAGCATTAAGGGTTAGGTTTAGCATTAAGGGTTAGGTTTAGCATTAAGGGTTAGGTTTAGCATTAAGGGTTAGGTTTAGCATTAAGGGTTAGGTTTAGCATTAAGGGTTAGGTTTAGCATTAAGGGTTAGGTTTCGGAGTCACTCAGTCCCTTCCTCTCCCCCAGATCACCCAGCTGACAGAGAGACCAGCCTGTGTGAAGAAAGACTACTCCAACTTCATGGCTTCACTCAACCTGAGGAACCGCTATGCTGGAGAGGTACCGAGCGACAAACAGGGAGTTCTAACCAGCTTCCTTCTTTTCAGTCAGTCACTGTCACTGACATGGTGCGTGTGTCTGTTCCTAACACCAGGTGGCAGGTATGATCCATTTCAGTGAGGCGGTGCGTAGCCAGTCAGATCTGCCCAGGCTGATGGTTAGACAGATGACCGAAGCTCTGGACAACCAGAACCACGGGGCCTTCACTGAACACATGTTCAAACTGGCTGCACTGCTCATCAGCACTAAAGGTGGGCTGACAAGTTACCAGACATTTTCCAAACAGTCCACCGGGAGGCATCTTTGAATTGATGTGGTCCTTAGAGCCAGACGGGCAAATTCAATCAAAACCTGTTTATAATGCTCCCCTCTGTCTGTCTCTTTTTCATTCTCTCGCTTTGTCTCTCCCTCACTCTCTCTGCCTGTGTCTCTCCCCGTCTTTAGATTGTGATCCTCAGCTTCTTCACCACCTGTGTTGGTCTCCTCTGAAGATGTTCACGGAGCACGGCATGGAGACGGCCATCGCCTGCTGGGAGTGGCTGCTGGCTGCTCGGACCGGAGTGGAGGTCCCGGTGAGCGTCCGAACGGACCTGCTGCTCAAGGACCGTCGTGTGTGAATGTATGAAGCAGCATTCACATTTAACATCTGTCTCCGTCTCACCCTGTAGTTCATGCGTGAGATGGCCGGGGCTTGGCAGATGACCGTGGAGCTGAAGATGGGCTTGTTCTCTGATGCTCAAGTGGAGGCGGACCCCCTGGCTGCCTCAGAGGAGAGCCAGCCTGCCCCGTGTCCCCCCGACGTCACCCCTCACTGCATCTGGATAGAGGTGGGTGTCTGCTTGGTTAATACACGGCAGTATTGAGCTGTCCTATGGGTGCTGTTGCGTCCAGATGTTTTTATTTTCCGTCTCTCTCCAGTTCCTGGTCCAGAGGTTTGAGATAGCTAAGTATTCCAGTGAAGACCAGGTGGAGATTTTCGGCTGCCTATTACAACGTTCACTCTCCCTCAACGTGGGCGGGGCCAATGGCAGCCTCAACCGCCACGTAGCTGCAATCGGACCCCGCTTCAGGTCCACACAGTAACATATATATATATACTACATATAACACACTAACTAACATACATATAACACACTAACATATACAATAAACACACACACATACATATATATATTATATATACTATAAACACACATGTATGCTATAAACACACAAATACATCACTATAAACACTCAAACGTACACGAGATCCAGCTTTTTCATTATCATGATTAACACAACTCTTTGATGCAATGACTGTGTTTGTGTGTGTGTGTGTGTGTGTGTGTTTGGCTGTTTGTGTGTGTGTGTGTGTGTGTGTGTTTAGGCTCCTAACTCTGGGTCTAGCATTACTCCATTCCGATGTAGTCACCAACGCCACCATCAGAAATGTCCTTCGAGAGAAGATCTACTCCACCGCTTTCGACTACTTCAGGTAAACACACACACACACACACAGTAAGACAGCCCTTCAGTACACCTGACTCACTACGGACATAAGAAATACGTTTCTCTTTACAATCAGCATCGGTCAATATCTGAATCGTCTCTCCCCGCCTCCCACTCTCCACCCCTTCCAGCGCCCCTCCTAAGTTCCCCACCCAGGGCGACAAGCGCCTGCGCGAGGACATCAGCTTCATGATCCGCTTCTACGCCAGCATCCTGTCGGACAAGAAGTACCTGGCAGCGTGCCAGCTGGTCCCTCCTGGTGAGCTAGGCGCCGTGCCCACCCCCAGCACCCTCTCTGCCGGGATATTTGGATCGCTAATCGTGTCCAGCACTACTCCAATATCGATGCTAAGTAAGCCTACAGCGGTGGGGACCCCGGCTGATTTACAGCAGCACGGCAAGACAACTGGAGCATGTTTTACACAGGTCAAATCTGGCGCCTGGTCTGTGCAGCTGGTAACATCTCTTCGTAAAAACGTTGGCCAGACCTTTTTGCCTCGCTATCGCTCTGCCTGTATTTCTTTTCGATCTCTCCTCTTCTTCTCTGTCAGTCTCCTTTCGCTTCCTCTGTCTTTCTTTCTTTGTTCATAGGTCTCTCTTTCTCTCTGTACAACTTTATATTTCTCTTCTCGGTATCGATCTCCTTGGTCTCTCCTTCCGTCTCGTACTGTACCTATCTGTCTATTTATCTTCTGTGAAGTCAGGCACAGATTTGCCACCTGTGATAAAATGCATGATTCTCTATTATTATTGCTATTCTGTACATATCATGCCGATCCGCCCCTCTGCTCGATTTGTCAATTTGTCAAACACAAAAACAAAACAAATTGAGAAATTTGAGAGGTTGTTTTTCTTCTCCACCACCCACACTGCTCCTCCCTTTCCCCAGCGACCCTGAGAGAAACCTGACCTCAGTCATAACACATCAGATATGTCTCCAAGTTTAATCTAGCCCTAACTGACCTGGGTTCTGGGATCAGAACCCTAACTGATGTGGGTTCTGGGATCAGAACCCTAACTGACCTGGGTTCTGGAATCAGATCCCTAACTGGGGTTCTTGGATCAGAAGCCTAGCCCTAACTGACCTGGGTTCTGGGATCAGAAGCCTATCTGACCTGGGTTCTGGGATCAGGAGGCTAGAACTAACTGACCTGGGTTCTGGGATCAGAACCCTAACTGACCTGGGTTCTGGGATCAGAAGGCTAGCCCTAACCCTTTGTGGTTAGGTGGATAAAATAACTTCTGACCAGTCAGTGGTTAGCGCTATATTTTACCACCGCCTGTGGAATCCACGCATGGCCATCTCATTCAAAACAGGTCTATCACTGTACAACTCATCATACCGCGCTTGGTAAACACCTTCCTCCCCATTGAATGCTGGTATAATGCTTACTATCTCATCTATATGGTATTTCCCTGTGGCTCACAATGTTCGGTTCATATTGGTGATGGTGTGTGGCTGTGTTGATAAATAATGGATGAGGGAGGGAAACGATATCATGGATGCATGTTATTCTATACAAATATACACTGACGGATGGAGATTAAGGAAAAGCTAGAGAGGGAGAGGAAAAGCTGAAGGAGTTTAATGGACAGGGAACAATCCAGGAAGAGACAGGAGACAGTTGAGTTTGTGAAGAGATCTGAAAAACACACCAACGGGTAAGTTTGCATAAGGGATAGAAAAGTGTCTGCGTTGGTCAGTCTTCTGAGGGTCCGTGTGTGTGTCCGTGTGTGTGTCCGTGTGTGTGTGTGTGTGTGTCCGTGTGTGTGTCCGTGTGTGTGTCTGTGTGTGTGTGTGTGTAGACAACCAGGACCCCTCGTTGAACAGTCTGTCGGTGATGACAGCCCAGGACCCCAGGTCAACAGCATCCCATGACTCCAGCTCCCGCTCCCAGCAGAGTGGTCAGAGTGGCTGGATCAACACCTACCCCTTGTCTTCTGGCATGTCCACAGCATCCAAGAAGTCAGGTAACACACACACGTACAGTACCAGTCAAACGTTCGGACTCACCTACTCATTTAAGGGTATTTCTTTAGTTTAAAGTTTTTCTACATTGTAGAATGATAGTGAAGACATCAAAACTATGCAATAACACGTATGGAATCATGTTACTGAGCCATCTGTCTAAATGGGGTCACCATAGTTGACTCCAGATGAATGTGATCATGTCTCTACTGTCCCCAGGCCTGTCTAAGAAGAGTAACAGGGGGACCCAGCTCCATAAGTACTACATGAAGCGCCGGACACTTCTGCTGGCCCTACTGGTAAGCCCTGTCTGGAGAGGACTTCACACTCGGTGAAAACCAGGACACAGACACTTCCTGTGACTGTCACTCATTTCATTTGAATTACTGTTTACCTGCCGACACCCCCTCACTCTGTGTCTGTCTCTGTGTCTGTCTCTGTGTCTGTCTCTGTGTCTGTCTCTGTGTCTGTCTCTGTGTCTGTCTCTGTGTCTGTCTCTGTGTCTGTCTCTCCTGTCAATTGGTCCCGGTCTTCCTCTCTCTAGGCCAGTGAGATTGAGCGGTTGACTACGTGGTACAACCCCCTGTGCACACAGGAGCTGGCCATCGCCACAGAGCAGTCAGTGGAGACCAGCATCGCCAACTGGAGGTCCAAGTACATCAGCCTGAGTGAGAAACAGTGGAAAGACAATGTCAACCTGGCCTGGAGTATAGCGCCTTACCTGGCCATGCAGCTACCTGCCAGGTACACACACACACACACACACACATCTGCGAGATTCCATTGTAAGTCTTCATTCTTGTATGTCTTTCGGGTTTAAGAATAATGCGACTGTAACTTATGAACACAATCTCTCAGTGCCCAAGAATGCAGGGGAGTAGCTCAGCCAGCCCACACCTGCTTTCACAATCCAACAAGCATGCCTGTCTGGGTTACATATGAGCTTTTCTGCGTGTGAACTTTGAACTGTGCTGTGACACGCCCACCGTGTGTTCAGGTTTAAGAACGATTCGATAGTGGCCGAGGTGACCCGGCTGGTGAGACTCGACCCCGGAGCGGTCAGCGACGTCCCCGAGGCCGTCAAGGTGAGCCACTGCTCATTGGCTACGCAGGACTGACCAGCTCTTACCACACCTCGTAGAGGCTTGTCCAGACAGGTTTTATTTAGTCCTGGGTTTTGTGTGTGTGTGTGTGTGTGTGTGTGTGTTTCTCCAGTTCCTGGTGACTTGGCACACCATCGATGCCGACTCCCCCGAGCTGAGCCACATCCTGTGTTGGGCTCCGGCCGACCCCCCGACCGGCCTGTCGTACTTCTCATCCATGTACCCCCCACACCCCCTGACTGCTCAGTACGGGGTTAAAGTACTGCGCTCGTTTCCTCCGGTACGAAACCCAAACACACCAACTCGCACGCAGACTGACAGACATGTTGTAGTGTCACTAATCTCTACGAACCGATTTGTTCCTCTAGGATGCCATCCTGTTTTATATCCCTCAGATCGTTCAGGCCCTTCGCTATGACAAGGTAAAGTCGCACTACGTCAAACTTGCTGCCATGTTTTTGCTGTGTGTCGGTGTGAGAGAGATTGCATACTGTGTGTGTGTTGCACAGATGGGCTATGTGAGGGAGTACATACTCTGGGCGGCCCAGAAGTCTCAGCTGTTGGCCCACCAGTTCATCTGGAACATGAAGACTAACATCTACCTGGATGAGGAGGGACACCACAAAGACCGTAAGAGAGAGAGAAACACACACACACACACACACACACACACACACAGGATATGGATTAGGTTGATATTGCCATACCCAATTGAATCCTGCAGCAACAGGATTTGAACGTTTAGTCTATCGTGTTCCTTGATCAGTGATTACGCGATTAGCTGGCTTAAATGAGGCTATATAGAGCTGTTTATAACTGTGTTAGTGTGGGTTTTCCCTGAATTTATGGAAGTCCTGAAGCTTATCAGCAATTCTCTGCACTATAGGGATCCAACAGTACTTTATCCCTCATATACTGTAAATACAAACACATGTACATACTCACCTGCACACACTGTACTTGGAAACACACACTTTTACCTTGACATTTTAGTCATTTAGCAGATGCCCACATCTAAAGCAAATGACAATTTTGAAGAGAGACGCGCACACACACACTCTCATTGTCTCTCTCTCTCTAGCTGACATCGGAGACCTGTTGGAGGAGATGGTTGAGGAGATAATCGGCTCTCAGTCCGGTGCAGCTAAAGACTTTTTCCAGAGAGAGTTTGACTTCTTTGACAAAATCACTAACGTTTCCGCCATCATCAAGTAAGGCTAACATCCACTGGGGCAAATCTAACCTGATGACCTCACATCCTGCTCCCTAGTCCGCTACTGTTAACCAATGAGATGGTGGATCCCTGAAGTGTTGCTGTTTTTCAGACCAACCCCCAAGGGTGACGAGAGAAAGAGGGCGTGTCTTAAAGCCCTGTCCGACATCAAAGTCCAGCCAGGTAACCTTTTGTAGAAGACTGAGTCTGTTTTGTCTGTGCGTGCTTGTCTGGTTGCAGTGAGCTTTTACTAAACATGGGAGTGGTTGTGTCCCTGGGGTTTTGGTCTCTTTAATCAGTAATATATCAGTGGCTGTGCTAAGTGGAAGCAGGTGTGTGTGGGTTTTATTTAACTGTATCTCTGCCTCCCCCTGGTGGTTAACATGCAGGCTGCTACCTGCCCAGTAACCCAGAGGCCATCGTACTAGACATCGACTACAAGTCTGGAACACCCATGCAAAGGTACACGTTGTGTTATCTATTGATATTCAGTGATGTTTTTCATACCCAGGGCTGGTTCCAGGCATAAGCGACATAAGCGGTCGCTTAGGGCCACCGACCACCAGGTGGCCCCCAAACACTATGGCCACCAACCTTCAGCGAGGAGGGGGCCCCGAATAAAATGTCATTTAGGGCCACCAAAGGGCTAGAGCCGTCACTGTTCATACCTCACACAGACCCTCCAGAAGATATTAGGCCGTGGAATATACGGAAGCATTCAGTGGGGTGTGGATATCTGGCCGTTCTTATGCTGTTTCCGGATGGAATCAGGATGTGTAATTTCCGCCTGTCTCCCCCAGCGCCGCCAAGGCCCCCTACCTGGCCAAGTTCAAGGTGAAGCGCTGTGGAGTCAGCGAGCTGGAGAAGGAGGGCCTGCGTTGTCACTCAGACTCTCAGGACGGAGAGGACAGCGAAGATGTTGCCCGCCGCATCGTCTGGCAAGCAGCCATCTTTAAAGTCGGAGATGACTGTAGACAGGTGAGGTGGATAAATCAACACACACAAGTATATTGTACAAACCCAGCACTTAAAAAATGATTAGTAATTCTTTGTTTTAAATTATTCTCTCCATTTCTTTTTTCCCTCTCCATCTTCAGGACATGCTGGCTCTACAGATAATCGGTCTGTTTAAGAACATCTTCCAGCTGGTGGGACTGGACCTGTTTGTGTTTCCCTACAGAGTGGTGGCTACAGCCCCCGGGGTAAGTAGAGCCTCCATCCCCTTGAGGCAGCAGGGCAGTGAGGCAGCAGGGCAGTGAGGCAGCAGGGCAGTGAGGCAGCAGGGCAGTGAGCGAGGCAGCGAGGCAGCAGGACAGTGAGCGAGGCAGCAGGACAGTGAGCGAGGCAAGGGGGCAGCAGGGCAGTGAGGCAGCAGGGCAGTGAGCAGGGCAGTGAGGCAGCAGGACAGTGAGCGAGGCAGCAGGGCAGTGTGGCAGCAGGACAGTGAGCGAGGCAGGGGGGCAGCAGGGCTGTGAGGCAGCAGGGCAGTGAGGCAGCAGGGCAGCGGGACAGTGAGCGAGGCAGGGGGGCAGCGGGTCAGGCCAGTAACTCCTCCCCTCTGTCTGGATTCAGTGTGGCGTGATCGAGTGCATCCCTGACTGCAAGTCCCGTGACCAGCTGGGCAGACAGACGGACTTTGGGATGTACGACTACTTCAGGAACCAGTACGGAGACGAGTCCACTCTGGCCTTCCAGAAGGTGAGATGAACAGGCGTTCCTACGACCCCCCGGCCGATTCCTGACCCGAGACTCGTCTGTGCTACTTTTCCTTGCCCGTCATACGTTCAGATCAATAGACTCCGTTGCCTTTAATACAGGTACCATGGACTGTAAATCTCACTGACATTGTGTTCTCTATCTCCATCTCCCACACTTTCTAGGCGAGGTACAACTTCATCCGTAGCATGGCAGCATACAGCTTGCTGCTCTTCCTGCTGCAGATCAAAGATCGACACAATGGGAACATCATGCTGGACAGCAAGGGACACCTTATCCACATAGGTACAGCATCATCCATGCGTTCACTTAATACAGCAAGGGTCATCTCTTTCACATAGGTGCAACATCATCCAAATCGTCATCCACGTATTAATATATCAAGGGTCACCTCATCTGCTTAGGTACAACATCATCCCAAACAAATCAAGCCTTAAACTCTACACTATGACAGCACAGTAAATATTTTGTTATAAAGGTCTGGCGACAATGGAAGGTGATGTATAAGCAAAATCAAAAATTATACTCATGATGAATTGAATGTATGTGAATGCATTGAATGTATTAATTACTCTGGGGTGTGAAGACCTACTGAATGAATACGTCCCCATTTTGTATTAATTTGATCAGTTGGTGTGGAACTGCCTTTTATTTCTCTTTTGGTTCAGTCAAGTTCTACATTTCATCTGTATGAGTGTTCTAAAAAGCCTCTACTTTCAGACTTTGGCTTCATGTTTGAGAGTTCCCCTGGTGGTAACCTGGGCTGGGAGCCAGATATCAAGCTGACTGATGAGATGGTGATGATTATGGGAGGCAAGATGGAGGCCACGCCTTTCAAATGGTTCATGGAGATGTGCGTTAGGGGATACCTGGCTGTCAGGTATGAATGTATCTGTCGGAGTGTTTCTGTCCTAGAGCTTGACTGTATTCATCCATGTTATTATAAATCTATCTGTATTTTTGTTATAAATGTGGGTGGATATTACTAATAATTAGTGTCCTGTCAAAGACATTTCCATGATATATTCTCCCAATTGATCTCTCAATATGGTGATTCAGAAAAAGGTTATAAATGGGGAATACAAATCTTTCGGAGAGTTTAAACATGTAACTCACTTTAAACTGAGACAGTTTACCAGAGCAATGGAATGAATTTGGCTTGTCAAAATCCTCTAATGACTTGATTTAAAGATTATTTTTATTTAATGAACAAAAGTCCTTTACAAATGTAATGTATTACTATAGAACCTATAATATTTTTTAAATTGAATTATTAATTGAATAGTTTAATTCACACAGGAACATGATTTAAGACATGCACAATACAAAATTTTAAGATATCCACAATGAACTGTCTTTCTATGGGTTTTACTGATCTTTGTTTCTCCTGTCCCTGCCAAGGCCATACATGGATGCGGTGGTGTCTCTGGTCACTCTGATGCTGGATACCGGACTGCCATGTTTCAGAGGACAGACCATCAAGCTGCTCAAGTCAGTACATCAATAAACCTGCACATTACATCTAGCAGAGAGCCTCTTGACTGTTTCTGAACCTGTGTGTGCGTGTGCGTCTACAGGCAGCGGTTCAACCCCAGTATGAGTGAGAAGGAGGCGGCTGCTTTCATCATCAAAGTGATCCAGAGCTGCTTCCTCAGCAGCAGGTAATGCCATTGGCCCCGTTCCATTTCAGCACCTAGCTCCTTTCCTTACTGCATAGCCCAATCCCCTTTCAGCTAGCTCAGCAGTTGGCCTAATTCAGAGGTCAGACTTCTTTATAAAACTAAAATAAAAGTAGAAAGCCTTTAAAATTCCATTTAAGATGATTTCCCTTTTTCAATGAAATAGCGCCGCTATGTGTTATTCAGTACTACAGATAGCATTAAATCTAAGGTTGAGGTTACAGAGAACTGGACACAGTGGCTGGCTGGGGGCTTCAGGGAGAATAAAGTCCTCAACAGGAGGGATGTGGTGATAAACGACCAAACGTTAAAACAAAAGTAAAACATTAAATATATAAATAAATGCCTTCAAGGGGTTGCTGGCTCTGCTCTAGCTCCCTTCATCACCCCTTGAGCGCCTAGAGCGCCCCCACCTAGAGCGCCCCCACCTAGAGCACCCCCACCTACAGCGCCCCCACCTAGAGCGCCCCCACCTACAGCGCCCCCACCATGTGTCATGGTGCCAATCTACACATGCTACCTGTCTGTATACACTGTACTACACTGTTACACAAACTCAAGGTGCTATCTGTTTCTCTGTCTTCGTTCAGGAGCAAGACCTATGATATGCTACAGTATTACCAGAACCAGATCCCATACTGAAGACCTGCAATATTAGCCCGTACTGAGCGCCTGCTTTATCCTGTCTGATTCAACACCTTATTCCC
Organism: Esox lucius; assembly: GCF_011004845.1. Lineage (NCBI taxonomy): Eukaryota > Metazoa > Chordata > Actinopteri > Esociformes > Esocidae > Esox > Esox lucius. The sequence continues at coordinate 9,763,926 of NC_047582.1, forward strand.
TCTGTAGGCAGTGTCCTCAGTTTTATCCTGTCAGAAGGTCAGAGGTTGTCCTCCGCTTGCTAGCTAGCGTCAAGCATCTTGTGCACTTTATAGATCATTGTATTTTACCCGCCTGATTGGACCCTGATCAAGAGCTGTTACACACGACAAGAGAAATCGGCATACTAACTGGATGAAATGATGATGATTATTTATTTTTAAGTTAGGCAAGCAAGCAAAAAACCAACAATGCATTGGACAGGCTTGTAAAAATACTATTTCAGCCTTAGTTCAACAGCTAGTATCCTCTTCAAGGCCTCATTGGGGTTTGAAGTGGGATAGCATTGTTAAGAACATCTGTCCTGATCGGTCTGAGGCACAGCTTGTTTCCAAAGGAGAACTAAAGAAGTCTTTGATAATATTCTTTTGGCTGCTTTTTGTCATTTAATTTTGTGAGAAATAGCAAGAGGGGCATTTTTTCCACAGTAGATCAACTTGATATGGCCTAGCCTATCAACCAACCAGTTGATTCCTTCAGTCATGTGAGCTATTGCTGAACTCCATTTGCAATCAGCAAAGCCATACATCAGTCAAGGGTGTCTTCAATCAGTTACATTCTAATTGTGTGTGTGTGTGTGTGTGTGTGTCTGTGTGTGTCTGTGTGTGTCTGTGTGTGTGTGTGTGTGTGTGTGTGTGTGTGTGTGTGTGTGTGTGTCTGTGTGTGTGTCTGTGTCTGTGTCTGTGTCTGTGTCTGTGTCTGTGTCTGTGTCTGTGTGTGTGTGTGTGTGTGTGTGTGTGTGTGTGTGTGTGTGTGTGTCCACAAGTCTTTACTAGTCATAAGCGATGAGTGGATCTTCTCTCGGGGGACATTTCTAATGGTGGTGCCAGTGACTATATCTGTCCAGAGTTAATAGTGTTTGTGTGAGTGTGCATGTCTGTATCAGCTCTAGGTGGTTGGGTCCTGTCCAGGATGAGCCAGTGTTTGTGTACTGACTAACCCACTAACACTGCATGTCTCAACACTAGACATTTACTCGTATTAATGTCTTATGGATTTTAAAGCAGTCTTAGGTGTGTTTGTGTGTGTGCGTGTGTGCGCATGCAGGTGTGTGTGATTTCTATCTGGAGACATTCCTCTTTCTGCACAAAAAAACCAACATCAACCCAGTACTTGAATCTCCAGGATTTGGGTTCCGCGTTGCGATGTTTGGGATGACGATGATGACTAGGAAGACCCAAAAAGCCATTTCTTTACACATTGGCACAAACAGTAGTGCGGTGTCACAAGACAACTACACTCCTGATGTTATGCAAGATGTTACCGTCTTAATGTGTCAGCATATGCTCTCATCAACCCTTTAACTACCCCACTGTCGTCATACTCTATCGACGGTATATATACACCCACACCATTTTGGACTTTATGAAGATGTGTTATTTAAGAGTCTTACAGAATATTGCATCTGTCTACCATTTAATGTGTTATTTTTGTTGTGGGTGGATATGTTGTTATCAATTATGTATTATAAGAAATACCCTATGTATTACTGTTTTAATATATAGAATATTAAAGTACAGTATGTACTGTAGATTGATATTGGCTAATAAAGACATGTATTTCACAACAGAAGAGGAGAAACAACTGTTACATTTTGAAGTTTGGTTGTACAAGCCTTAGTATTTAAATTTGACTGTTTGATTTAATGTCTGTTTTATACCGTCACTGTAGTCAGACACTTTCTGCACCTTTGTGGCCATCAGGTCCCTACAATATAAAATCAATTGTGTGTGTGTGTGTGTGTGTGTGTGTGTGTGTGCGCCTGCACGTGTTTGTGTGTTACCAGGCTCCTGATGTGAAATTGTGATAACATGCTGAAACATAAACCTCTGATGCAGCCACAAACACCTGATGTGTGTTTCTGTTTGTCATCTGGTTCAAAGTGTCCTCATTAACACACACCTAAGGGATTATGCTTGCCAGGACACATACACAAAATGTGCATTTGCCCGAACAATTTTCAGGCATCGTCTCTTGTTTTCCTAAGAATCTGCTGGCATATGTAACTTTTTTGAATTCATGTCATTCACGTTTTAATCACTTAATTTGAGTTCATTCATCTTAGAACAGGGCCGCCCAACGCTGTTCCAGGAGATCTACTGTCCTGGGGGTTTTCTCTCCAACCCCATTTGTGACTAACATGTTTTAGCTTTTCATCTTGCTAATTATTAGAATCTGGTGTGCTAAATACGAGTTGGAGAGAACCTACAGGACAGTAGATCTCCAGGAACAGGGTTGGGCAGTCCTGTCTTAGAATATCTCTGTGAGACAGCCACACGACATGTTAAGCTAGCTTGTCCTGTAGTGTTATAAATAGAGCCTGTCCTGAAAATCGTTCACCTATTTTAGAATAGTGGTTAAGTCTAGTGTCACTTCCAGACTGATTGGCACCCTTAACAAAGGTAGGCATGAGAGGCTGTTTAAAAGAAATGCTGGCAGTAGGCTTAAAGATCATTTTCAATTATCAAATGTGGAATATTTGGTAGTTCATTAATGATCAAAGAGGATCAAACAAAATTACACGTTTAACAAATATTGTTTTCTAAAAACATCTGCGCCCTTGTCCGTTATTTGTGGATCCCCATCCCCTCTAATACGTTTTAGGATGGCATGGAAATGTCACTGCCTTGAAGTCATGTGGCATTGCAGGAGGTTCAGAACAGTGCTAGTGGATTAACCCAGGTGTCCAGCAGAGGGCAGTCCAAATGACACATTGAAATCAACTGTCCTCAGTCTGCTGAGAGTGTCTGCCATGAGGCTGGGCCTTAATCACCAAATTGTGGAGAAAATACATAAATACAATTTAAAAAAGAACAGAACTTTTGTCAAAGAATGGTAAATTAAATCCCTTCTAATGTGTTTTCCACTCTAATACACCATATGCTGTGTATATTATTAATTTGTTTGGGAAACACATTTTAGTAAATGTGTAATTTTGGTTAATTCCTTTTAATCATAATACATTACTATATGTTCCAAATGTTGGAAAGTCATAAAAAGTTTAATCATCTTTAGATACCTCAGTACCAGTCATTTTGGAGGTGAATATGAAACCCTGGATGGCTGATACTTTTTGAGGCTTTGAAGCCACTGGGACTCCCTCCAATAGGAATGGAGATTCAAGGCCAAAATGACATACCTATATATTTTTTGTTGTGGTGGGGACAGTAACACTTGGCAGAGGCGTCGCTAGGATCACAATACAGTCGGGGCTTATCCCGCCCCGCCCGGGACAGAAATTACAGGGTTTTGAATGTACATGCGGAAAATTTCGATGTACACGCTAGCGACCTACACGACTACAATCTCATAATGTGCGATCAGAGTTGTCAGAGCTATTTTTTTATTATAGTTTTTTTTTGGGGGGCAATTTGAAATCCGGGGCTCTAGCCTCGGACGCCCTGGGCTAACGACGCCACTGGCTGGAGGTCAACAGGAGAGGTTTAAAATCCACTGATTTAAGAGCGTTGATCTGAGGCCTCCACAACATGGACTCTTTGGTCCTGTGGACCACACTATGAGAAGTCTCACTCACTGAATATCATCTCACTCTTCTCAATGTCTGCAGTGCTGCTAATGGCAACAACATTACATTGAGTCTACCTTGGATGAAACAAACCAAGACAGTACGTTTTTAATATGAAACATATTTGTAACTGGAGAAGTGCAAAGATGGCTGGTCACTAGCTCCGATAGAGCTCTCCCGTCTGTCTTGTAGTGTATATATAAGGCATGCTACCTTATAGTACCTTATATATTTGGCTCTAGATTATGCCCTTTTGCCCCCCATGCTGTGTCAAATAAGGTGGGTGAATTGGATTACAATGGTCTATGCCCTTTGAGGAATCAGTTGGTCTCAGATCCACCGGATTAGTGCCACAAGCGTCTTAAACCTGAGACAGGGTAGAGCAAGGCTAAGGCCCAATCAGTCTGCTCCGATAACAGATACTAGCATGTTTCCGGAAAGCCAGGAGCTTGTGTCTTCACCCACTAGAAGTCCTTTGGATGTACCCTTTTGCTGGGTTGAGCCTCTTCCAATAAGAGGGGTTTTCTCAGACCAAAGGGACATGGGATCCAGGTACTGTCCTATTAAAAACATATAACAATAATTATTGACTCACATGTCTGTCCCCCCATTATTTGTAACCCATTTCTCATACTGTCAAACTCTGGTCACAAGACAGTTTCAAAGCAATGAAAGCCCTATAAACAAATTGCTGGACAAGAAAAAATGAAAGAACTAATAATCTGCTCTGTAAAAGTCTGGTCCTGAAATGTCTTAACAAAATCCAGGATCATAATTATATCCTTAAATGGATACTTAAAACAATTTGTTTAGTATTCTGATTGTAATTAGTCAAAGTTCAAATGTAAAACCCTTTTTGTTACAGGGAGAAAGGTAATCGTGATGTGTCATACTGTGTCATAAAAAAATTTACTGAAACACTATCTTGACAACTTGACAGTTGACATGCACATATTTCGTTGACCTTTTTGTTAGTGGAAAAATGAACTACTATAATATTTTGTGTGATGTATCCATTTGAGATAGAAGGGATTACTCTTAAGATAAAGTATAATTATTATAAATATTATATAGTGTGTTATATTCACAGTATAAAAATTATATTTTAATGGAACACGAGATTTGTATAAACAAGGAAGAAGATGGTGGTTTAGCGACTGGGTATAAACAGCCAGTAACGTATGCAAAGGTTCATTTAGGTGCAATGGGTCAGGTGTGCTATTTCCGGAAAGGTGTTGGCACCCTTGCGCTTTCTTCAAATAACTCACAATCTCTCCAAAATTATTTATTACACTGTTAACATTATAAAACCTTAATTTTTGATTCAGAACCTAAAAAATGCATTTTAATCAAATGCATATATAATAAATTATTGATACCCAGACTCAATATTTTACTCAATTCTTTCTGAAAACAGTCTGTCTTGCACTGGGTTTCACATTGCGTTTCAAAATGCCTTGGTATTCTCCTGATTGCAGGATGTCATACACACCTTCAAGGCAACCAGTACCAGAGGCAGCAAAGCAACCCCAAAACATCACTAAACCTTCTCCATGCTTGACTGAGGGGAAGGTGTTCATTTCTTTGAAGGCTTCCCTTTTTTTCTGTAAACAAGTTGGTCTCATCTGTCCACCGGATATTATCCCAGAAGGATTGCGGCATGTCCAAGTATGTTTTGGCAAATTGCCTTCAGGCTTTCTTGCACCTATCACTCAGCACAGTCTCCTACCATACATCCCCATTTTAAGTTGAATCAGGTTGAATCTGTGTGGCAGACAATTTAGGTACTTCCTCCACCATTTGACCAATCCTTTGCTGCGATCTTCCTTCAGGTTTTCTCTGGCAGCCATGTCCAGAGAGGTTGGTTAATGTGGCTTGGGCCTTGATAACATTACACACTGTGGAAACAGGTACATTAAGGTCTCTGTAGATGGATGTGTAGCCTTGAGATGGTTCATGTTTAACTACAATCTTGTATCTGACCTCAGATAATTTTCATACTGCAGGCATCTGCGACTCACCACAGGGGACTTTTGATCACAACTGTGCATGGTATGGCTGGGGGCGCGGGGATTGTGGGCTTACTTGAGGAAATGGTGTTTCTGACAGCGATCGGAGGAAAACTTACTGTATGTCACCCAGACATACAGGCCTGGCTCTAGGAAACAGAAGGTCAGGACCTCATGCCTCAAAACAAACCTATAATCTTGCTGCCAGTCGGCTTGTCTTGATCTGAGCCAGGTGGGGAGGTGTGTTGGTACAACCCAGTCCTGGTGAGACCCAACCCGGGGCAGGATCTAACTTTAAGGCTCTGACCTCTCATTGCCTGTCAGCTAATCAGATTTCTTGTTAATTCTTTAATTCAGAGTCATGTGTTCGACAGATGAAGTCCGTAGAGCGAAGGCAATCAAAGGCATTTTGTTGACATTGAAGATGTTGGGTTAAATAGAGCCACAGTGCACTGGTATATGGCCTGTGATGTGCATGAGAGGAGCCCTCAATGCTAGGACGCATGTCATTACTCATCCAGAGCGATATACATGTACATTTCTTTTTGTAAAAAAAGGTTTGTGCATATTTTTGTGCCTATGTTTTCCCCTCTTCAAGCAAATCCTGAGTGATCAGACAATTGACCGTGACAGTCCTGCCAAAACATCTCAACCAGATTTAGATATGATCATTGACTAGGCATTTTCTATATATTAATGTATTCCTTTTCACTTATTCTGTTAATTTGTGTGTTCTGGATTGTTGGCTTGCTGAAAGACCCAGGTGTACTTCAGAGTCAACTCACAGGAATATTTGAGTTATTTGACTATTCTCTGATACATAGTAGAATGTATGGTTCCAAGTTGTCCAGGTCCTTATGCAACAACGCTTACCCAAAATGTCTATTTAAGGTGCCACACGTGCTGGAGGTAAACGCATTCCCTGGTCAACAACCACATTTGAACTAGAAGGCACCAACCTACCTAAAGTCGTTACTGGAGCGCAGATTCAAGGGAGACCTGTCCAATTACATCAGGAAACGTTCAACTGCTGTCATTGAGTGTAAGGGTACAATCGCATTTTCTTTCAGGAAGGAGACAAACGTTTAGGCCCGGAACAGTACATACTTGTTTTCCTTAGAATCAAACACATTTTCACTAAAATTGCAGATAAAAGCCTGTTTATCAAAATTCCATGTAAAAACTACTGATCACCTCAACACATGCTCAACCTACTTTTACTTTGAACAGACTACCTTCAGCCAGAACAGGGTAACCAGGGCATATCTGAGGCATTAACACAATCCTCTCAACGGGCTTGACTTTGTCTACACCTCAACCACCACCGAACCATTTGCATACAGAGAAAGAAAGCAGCAGATGTTATGAGTTTCCATCGCCCGCTCTCTCCATCCTTTTGTTGCCCACCCGGGCCCTCCACCCACCCCAACTCCAGATGCCCCTCTTTGTCCTGCCGGTGGTGGTGGGTCTGGGTGCCGAGGTGAGGGGTGGCTGGGAGCAGAGGGCCCCTTTCAGTCCACGGCCAGCTGTGAAGCTAAGAGACCCTCCCCCCAACACATTATTTTCGTGCCCACTATGACTTGAGCTGTCGTCACGTCTGCATAAACCAAAATAAATCGTATACTCTAAGTAGTTCAACAGTTTCAACCAGCAAGATCCCAACCACCCCAAAAAGGAAAAAAACTAAAACAGAAAACCAGCTCAGGCAGTTATTCGCCAAACCTCTGATTCGCCAAACCTCCTCCGACCTGCAGCATGCCCCTCCCATCAGGTCGCCCGTCAAGACTGAAATGCATCTGATGACGTATCCCTGCCGGCTGCTAAACCCAGGCGTGCCGTAGGGACTGGAAGGGAGGGGCTGGACTTAAAATGCAGCCTATTGTGTTGAACCTTGACCCTTTCAAGGGTCAACTGGCATGTGACACCAGGAGGGGTGGGGAGGGGGCCTTAACATGGGCCTCACACTTTCCACCACTCTGCTTTCACAGGGGCAAGGGGGTTTGTGTCAGGGAGTTAATGCATAGGGTATACACAGAAACACAAACCAAGCAAGCAATGGCCAAAAGGCAAGCAATCGGAGAGACAGAGGCCAGAAGGAAAGCCTATTTGACTTGGGCACAAAAGACCATCATGCACATAGATGTTGCCCCCAGCCCCCCTCCCCCAACCATGCCTAACTGAAACCAGGGCCCCAGTCTAACCCCCCACAGCACACCATTAACCACCAATGACCAAAGAAGAAAAAACACCACAATTTTCTTTACAATCAAGTTTAATAAAAGACCATTATAAGATGACATTCTCATTTCTGTACATTAAGACTGTAGACTGACCAAGGGGCCGAGGACTCTGCATCTCTATGCATCATTGTGTGAACTCATGCCGGAGACTGAAATATCAGATCACAAACTCTGAGGGACTGAAACACTTTGGGTTGGTCAGTAAGCATGAACAAAAGCAAATTTCAACCATTTGGTAACACAGAGAAAGTTTGTGTATAAAAACAGATGGAGACGAGACACGGCTTAACAACCAGTCATCTTAGGAATTATAGAAGACCACCTGCTGTCTGTTTGGTTCTTTAGTGTCTTGGTGTGGATTAGTAGCATGTGAGTCTATGGAAAAATGGATGCTGTGATGGACACCTTTGGTTTTCTGATAAAGATTTGAAAAGAATCTCTGTAAGAGTCAATGTTTGCATTCCATATGATTCCATGCACACTGTATCTTTACCCAAAGGCAAGAGTCCCATGGCAATGGATGAGACAGCACGTAGTATCCCAGAAAACATTTCACATTCTCAGAAAACAATAACCCCACATGAAACAACACAGCACAGCAAAGACAATAACCTATTTGTTTTCTACACACTTAAGGGTAAAACTGGTACACAACATCAAACTGCCAGAAGGACACTCCTTTACATTCCCGCTGTCTCCAGTGTGCTGGGCTGGGAGCTTCACGCGGTTTATGGCTACTTTGTTTTAACGGGAGGTGGCTTTTCAAAGAGACCTGTGCTTTAGGATTATTTCATGGCACCAAGGGATGTGTCGGAAATCTATTGCTCCTCTTCAGGAACTAGAAATAATTTCAATGGACAATCCGGTTCTCCCTAAAACGTTGTGACAGCTGAACCAGGCCCAGGATCAGGTAGGGGAGAGGTGACCCCATGGAAGTTGGAACATCTAGCATTTGTGAAATACCTCTAGGCCTTAAGTGTCTTGGACAGATTTTAATACATTTCCACTAATAAAATCATAAGCTACACCTAGTTTTGTGTATCTGGAATAATGGTGAAACAACTGAAATAGGTCTGTGTTTTTCACATCTCCATCCCCGACTGAATCCATCGTTCTTCCATTAGTCAACTGACACTAGGTTCTAATACCTTCAGTACCCCACTAAGCTTACTGCTGCTATCAAGGGGACAGGTCAAGAACTGAATAATTAACATAGGCAGACTAATTAAGTCTAAAATTGCTTGATTTTAAGGACAGTATTAGTGGACAGTACTGCAATGCCCCGAATCAATCAGCCGGGCCCCTGCAACGCCCCCGAATCAGCCAGGCCCCTGCAACGCGTGTTTCCATGCTGAGGAATGTGCTCATGCTCAGCAGAATAAAAGTTGAAGGTGCGACTATTTAGTGTCTTGGTTTTGTATGAGCAGCAACAAAGCCCATCTCTTATCCACAAAGTTGTAAGAAAGACTGGTTTAAAACCAGGGAAAAACATTTGTCAATAGACAATCAACAGTGTCTGCAACAACTTTCTAAATAACACAGACAGCAACAGAGAAAAGCTAACTGGTATGGGTTTGTGACTAAAGCCCAGATGTGTACCTTTTCCTATACTTGAAAATAATGAGTGATTACATTCCAGCTTGGCTACCCCCTGAATACATCTCGTTTCTATCCTTTGTACATTATTGGCTGACCACAAACAAGACATTCATTACAAAACATATAACATGCAGATACTTTACAGGTTTAATACATGCAATTGAACAATCCTGTTCTTTCCTTTGTTTTTGAAGTGGAAATATACTCCTTGCCTGAGGTCTGGCTGTTAGGTTTATGTAAACAATGACATTCGCGCACACACGCGTGCACGCGCGCGCGCGCACACACACACACACACACACACACGCGCGCATAGTAACACGCATACACACACACACGCACACAGTCAGTCGCCTATGTGCTTTGGTTTAGAAAATAGTACATTAATTTGGAATGAGCTTGTATCTATTATTCAATGCATGCTGATATAACATTTAAGAACTAAAATAGTAAAATCTATATTGAATTTTTTTTTAAACAAGAGGTTATAAAATCACATCCTTTCCCCTCTAATAAAACTCTTATGTAGGAAACTAGTGTTTCTGCTTTCAGCATAGACATTTTTTCCAACAGTTTGATAACACAGCTTAGGGGTCTTCAATGGAAATGCGAGGAACCATCCCTGAAGGTATAGGAGATGAATGGAACAGATTCTCTCGCCCTTTGTTTATCTGTAGACATTCTTAATGCCTGTAACCAAACAACCAAGTGCTGAGATGTACTACATGAATGTTAGACCCTGACGTTTTGGCACATGACACAGATCAAGGAGTGGAATGTTAGCTAAACAGCCTGGAAACCAGGATAGTTGAGGACTTAACAGTTAGATCATTACATTGGTAAAACCTCACCTGGACAATGAACAACTTGTTATTTAACTGGTTGTTATTTTTTGATGGTTTGCATTCCTCCTTTCTTTGGATTCCACCACAGAATCTACTAGCAGTTTCAGCTCTGCAATACATTAGTAATAATGGAACTAAACTTATCCAGGAGACTACCCTCCTCAGCCCATAGCATTAGGAAATGTCTGGAACTTGTTGAAAACAAAGCACACCAGACTGAAAAACGAGTGTGGGATGGTTCTCTAGAGGAACGAGGTAGCAGTGTAACAGAACAGATCTAGTTTCAGTAAACCAGGTTAACCTTAAAAGGGTCCTTTTTTTCCACCCCAAAAAGATTAGCTTTAACTTTGGAATGCTTTGGGCGAGGAACTTTCATGTCGGTAAGTGGTAGCTGGACAAAACCCGAAATGAACCCTCAGGTTACTGTTTTTAGGGTAAACTCTGCCAAAGTCCAACAGAGTACAACCCCTCCCTGATCCAAACCCCCTTCATGTAGAAATTCCCAGTTTAAACATTCACAATTGTAACAATACGTTACTTAAAATAAAAAAAAAAAGACGACCCCCCCCCCCAAGATTGGCTTTTTCATAAGACTTCAGATAAGAAACTACAAAGTCTGATCTATGAGTAAATAAGTGTTTACACCCCCTTGAAAACCCCCAAGACCAGTTTCTTTAAAATGCCAACAGGCAGTGTTTGTGGAGGTGATAAGTTACTGCACAGTGGCAAAGCCCACTAATATGTTCCATCTAGCTGGAGAATATCAAGTCTCAGGCCCTGGGTGTCTTTGAATGAGGTAGGAGAGGCATTGACCAGCAGGACGGCTACAACAGCCTAAAGCAACAACAGCACAAGACTGGTTTGGTTGGATGCTGAAAGGTAACATCATTCTCGTCATCTTTGTTATCATCATCATAAGTTTGAGCCACCTAGGAAGGTGAGGAAGGAGTCTTTGGTTTAGTCAGATGGACTGGCGTGTGCTTACCCTGAGCTGGCTGGCTTCATGTGGACGACTGGTTCTGACAAAACGGTAATTGGCATCAGCTGCCCTGATAATGGAGGGGGCATTTGGGATGGTGGAGAAAAAAGGTCGAACGACGGGTGAAATTTCCAAAAGACGAGCAGCGCCAGACGTTGTTCATTCCGACGCGGGTGTCCCAGCATGGAGGTGGAACCCAGGCGTGTTCGGCCACCTCTACGAGGGTGACGCGTGCATCTTCAGGTGGCTGAGAAGGTTGCGCTGCTGGGTGAACTTGACGCCGCACAGCTGGCACGCGTACGGCTTCTCACCCGAGTGGACGCGCATGTGCTCCACGAGCCGGTACTGGCGAGTGAAACGCATGCCGCACTCCTCGCAGGCGAAGGGCTTCAGGCCCAGGTGGCTCCTCATATGGCGCGTCATGGTGCCCCGCTGGGTGAACGGCTTGCCGCAGATGTTACAGGGGAACGTCCGGTTCAGCCAGTGGCTCTTCTCATGCTGCCGCAGCGCCGCCGCGTCCCGGCAGCTCTTACCACAGGCCGTGCAGAGATGCTGAGGTTCGTCGGCGGGGTCGTCCGGGTCGAGGTCCTCCTCTTTCGGGTATATGCCGGCCTCTTCGTCTTCCTCCTCGTCGTCGGGGTGGACTTCATCCTGGGCGTGAGTGTCGACATGGGCGTTGAGTTGCTCTGAGCTGGGGAAGCCTTTGCCACAGGGGATGCAGACATATAGGTTGTCCCCAACGCCGGGTTCGAAGCCCGGCTGGGGCTGGCGGTAGATGTAGTTGGCGTTGCCGTTTCTCCTTCCTTTTCCTCCTCGCCCTCCTCCCTCACTGCCACTGTGACTGCTGTCTTCGCTCTGGTCCAGGCCAAACTCTTCCCCGTCCACCTCCCCGTCCTCCAGCTTTGGGGTCACACTGTTGTCTCGGACCAGCTTGTCTCCCCCCGGCTCCCCTTGTCCCTTCGCCAAGCCGTTGGGCAGCTCTTTTCTCACGGCCCCCAGGTTGAATGCCTCCCTGTGGGGTCGGGGCCTCTTGCAAGGGGTCCTGGGCTGAGTGTCTGTGGAAGGGTTTGCAGGTTGTCCCTGGTTCTCCCTGGGCTCTGGCTTGGCGATAGCCGTGGTGGGGAGAGTGGGAGAGTGAGAGGACGAGTGGGGGGAGGAGCTCTGCGTGAGACTACTGGGGGAGACCTCATCTGTGGTGGTGCTACCTGATGGACTCCTCTTGGACAGGTCCAGTCCTAGACCCAGCCCGTTGACCCTACCGCCTCCGGACGGGCTGAGGGAGGCACATCGCGTCCCAGACGTAAACACCTCTTCCTCGGAGAGGTCCTCTCTCAACTTCTCCTCCTGGCCCGCTCTCTGGTTGGCTCCCCTGGACCCAGAGTGGTTGTTGCGATTTTGGTGGACGGCTCTGAGGTGGGTGGAGGAAAGGCGGAGGGGGCCAGAGGGGTGTGCATTGGGGGTCGGGGAAGTGGACGAGACAGGGGTCAGCTTGTTGGAGCTGGAGGGGGTGTGGTCATTGCGTTTGAGCTTCCTGCGGCAGAGAGCGGCCAGTTCGGTCAGCTGGAGATAGCACGCCGCGGTCAAAAGGGATGAGACACTGTGGTCGTTGACGGGGTCAAAGCTGGATAGGCGGCCGGTATAGATGAAGTCCAATACCTACAGAACAGAGGGAAATATTGGTCATATAAAACAGCGTCAACATAAAGAACCTTTCACGTCGACTTAAATCCCTGAGCGACAGAGTCCAATGGAAAACAGGACTCCCGTCAGTGAGGCGCTGCCTGTCAGGTGACCCACCTGTCTGAAGACGGAGGGACTGACCATGTCCGTGTCCAGGTTGATCAGGTTGTCGTGGGGGACCAGCGACTTGAAGTAGACGCTGCTGGCCGCCAGGACGTTCTTGTGGGCGCGGAACAGTGCGTTCTCCACCACGATGATGACGTCACACAGGTACCCCTTGGATCGCTGCTGGTTGAGCTGCAGCAGCAGCTGCTTGGAATGGTTCTGTTGCTCCATTTCTCACACAGGCTTTGGTTAACACACCTGGGAGGGGACGGAGAGGTCAGTTCTGGGAAGGCTAACGGAACCCACCGCTAATGTTCATAGACTCATTTAAAACAGGCCTCAACATGCTCCTGAAATTCTTTAAACGCCCAGGATCAATTATGGCCAAAACACCCCACCTCCCAGTAACCATCCCACTGGTTGCTTCACACTGTAGGCCCAAACAACAGGGACAAAGACAGTGGATTTCAGAGGAATTTACCTCGGTTAGAGGTTTTCATCATTTTCTTGCAAAACAAAGTGTGACTGAAATAGATCTGTAAATGTATTTGTAAACACCTAGCACAACATTTTAAAGAAAAGAAAAAAAGAAATGATGTCTAGCATACCCATACTGTAATGCAGCGAACACCATGCATTGAAATAGAGGCAGTTTCTCAGCGACGTGCTGTGTAAGTTGTGGGTTTTGTAATATATGCATTTTGTATATTTGTGTTCTTTTATTCACTCTGTTATTCACATATTGTAGAGTCACCAGAATGTGGTTGGTCCATCCTGAGGTTTCTCCCATGACAACAATTGAACTCATGGTGACCTCTTAGTCTCTGGACTAGAATTCCAATGAACAGGGCAGTCCGTAAGTGCAGAACAAAAGCATTGTGAAGATTTGACCAAAAGGGTTCTGTATGCAGGAAGAGCTCGGTTTTCAACAAGAGTAGAATAACAGTGAAATATTTATGGGTCCTTTTTAATCTACAGTGAGCGAGAAGTCAAATATAGCTTAATATGGCCATTTACTTCAACAAAAAAGCAAGTCAAATTATGACAATTTGTTTTACAAAAGTTACGTCTGACCTCATTTAGTTGGACCCTGATTCGATTTTTTTTTATATATACACTTTTTCCTCCATGGTGCAAATGACATCTGTCGGATTTGCGCCCGTCTTAGGATCAATCCAATGCATGTTTAAATAAACAAAGGCTTATCCAAGCCTACTAACATGACATTTATCATTCACTTAATTTGTTTTATTCATTTTTACATTCAAACAGACTTGCTGCAATTATCCACAACATCTCATCCATCCTCCCAACTGTAAACTATGACCACTGAAAGATGAATTATGCACAGCATCAGTGTGTTTACCAATGTATGTTTCAATCTATAAACAACTTAACCCTTAACAAAATCTACTTTTCTCAACCGGTATGCCTGCAATACAGTCATTCTTCTGTCTCATATCCATAGCCATTTACATACTGGAACTTGGAATGCGTTTCATGATAAGTGACTCTTTACTGTGGCTGACGTTGGTATGCTGCAGAGAACTGGTGAAGCACTGTGGAACAGGGCTCCCAACTCTGACTGGAGTGCCTGGCCAACATACATGACAAGGTCCACGCGTCCGGCACGTCAGACGCAGAAACCCTTTCCAGGGTTATCACCTCAAGGCGTGAGTTCACTGACTTGCCAACGAGAGGGCTTCGCTACCCATATGAGCTGCTCTCATAATATGTGACACGGGGAAAGCACGTTTTCCCCTCCTCGCCAGATGGAGGAAGGTTTGCCCCCATTGCTACCACGTAGTTAATGTGCTTAGAGGAAAGCACAGTTGGTTCAAAAGGTTTGGCTTCCGGGACGCACCCACTTCCTCAGCCATCGATCTCAATGCTTATAAGCGGGGGCGTTAAGGTGTTCACAGGAGCCAGGAGAAACGCTGTTTAAGTGAGAGTCATATGGGTGCCTGTGTCCTAGCTCCTGAGAGATTGAATCGTTGTTGGTTATACCCAAAGTAAGGACAGTTGGCCACCACATCCAGCCTTTCACTGCGGGTTGGGCTGACCTAGTTGCAAGGGGCCAATGGGATCCTCAGACTGGCTGAAGGACCAGGGCACCTCCATGCGACCAGACACAGGACCCTGTGGTGTGGACATTACCCCATAAAGAACCAATGAGATAAGAGGCAGTGGCCGTTATCTCGAAAACACTCACAGTGCAGCGTCCACACATTCCCTGAGGAAGCTCAATAACAGTCCAGTCATCCAAGATTAACAGTACATTCAGTCCAGCAGTATGGAGGGGAGTAGGAGCTACTGAAAGCATGTAAACATGTGAGTCGGGGAAAGCTGGTTGGTTGATAGCACCCGTCCTTATTAGTGACCAGAAAATTCTAAGCAGAATTATGCTGTTTGTAGGGGGCCCTGAATGACACAGCGGTAAAGTCACGGCCACACCAACAGCTCCAAGATTGGGTTTGAATCCTAATCTGCCATTTGATTTTTTAATTTGCAGCGCTAAGTCAAATGTGGTCACAGTCTGGCGTCTTGAGTGGTCTGAATGAAACTGAACAGCTATAGATAGATGTATATACTTTTGAAGAACAGCTACACTCCTACCATGTGCAACCCTAACCCTTTCTCTATATAACTCTAAAAAATAACAATTAAAAAAAAAAGCTAGGAAATACAAAAGCTAAGAAACAGAACAAAATGGCAAAAGTACAAAATTGAAATAGTGCAAAAAAAGAACCCAACCAGGTAAGATTGCTCTATGGTTTAGTAACATTTTAAAACATTGAGAAAATAAGAAACCACTTATAGACAGTGTAGAAAGGTTGTGAAGGAGCTGGAAAAATATCATTCTGAGAGGAAAGTTACACAGAAAGGGGGAAGAAACATGCCAAAATGATGACTTGTCAGAACTTAACTCCGTGATTAGAGCTAATCTGCCACTAAGCTATTTTCAATGTATTTTACTTCTTACAATCACATTTGGCTACTGCCAACAGCAGCAGCTACACTAAGCTTCTGCCTACTGTGTGAACATACGCCTACAACTAATATCATAGCATTAGTATTAAAACAGCATAAAATAAATGTTCATAACTTGATTTAAAATAAATATAGTAATCCTTTTTACCAAGCACAACTACCAAGACATGGCAGCCAGCATTTGCACCACAGAATTAAAAGTTAAAAATACTACTGCTGATAACAAAGAATCCCACCAGCCTTGCTACTGCCTCTTTAAACAACCCACGAAAAACACACACACACACACACACACACAAACAAAAAGGCATTAGAGTAATCTGACAAAACTCTGCAAAACACAAAATAAAGATAGGTGTGCGCAACTTAAGCGCTAACATGCCCTTCCTTCGCCAATGCCGGCTCAAAAACAACCGACTCACATCAGGCGAGAGAATTACAGACTTATTATAGACAGGCCCTAACCAGGGTGTCTGGAGGGAGGACAGAACAGAGAGAAGGCCATATGACCAGGTGGTCTGGTCTGGCTAACAGGATCAATGAGTTAGCCCTGCATGGTACTGATAAACACTCCTGTTCGTAGACGGTCACATTTCAGT
Source organism: Esox lucius (assembly GCF_011004845.1). Taxonomy (NCBI): domain Eukaryota; kingdom Metazoa; phylum Chordata; class Actinopteri; order Esociformes; family Esocidae; genus Esox; species Esox lucius. The sequence continues at coordinate 9,780,536 of NC_047582.1, forward strand.
TTGGGTTAACCGTTTCTGTTCCATCCTCTACATGTATTTAACCAGTATTCTGTCTTACTCAGTCCCCTTCTAGACCGAGTGTCTTATTCTGTATTTGGTTAAATGTTTTAAGTCCAGCATTTCTTGGTTAAAATTAATATTTGCCATTTTTTATTGATAAAGTGAGAAAGAATGTGGAGAGCGAGTGCTTCAATATTAGTAGGCAGAATTAAAGCCATGTTGCGGCAGTACAAGGGCCTAGTTTGAATTCAGTCCAGGTAGAGATCACTAGCAGTAATTCACATGAACTGGTAATCTACCTGGGCATTAGGCATTAGGCCTGCTACATCAAGCAGTTTGATCCTGTGGTAAGACCTGAAAAATACTGATAATCTGAGCCAGTCCACTTTATACTCTACTTAAGGCTCTAACTCAAATGAACTGTTACCTAAACAAGATTAATTTAAACCGGAGGTCATCCACGTTGCTCCTACAGGTTACAGGGGCCCAATCCCAATCCAGTACCTATCCCATCGCTTAAACTTCACTTTATTCAGGTTAGTTTTATTGAGATGAAGTCTAAGGCAGAGAGACTTTGTCCAAGATAGTGAGGTCAAAAGAAAATGGGTGCTGGGGTGGAATACTCCACACACTTCTAAATCAGAAAATGTGCCTTTATTTGATGAATTGAGAAAGACATTTAGGGCATTACATTCTTCAAATTTTCTCAACATGACTAGCGTCTTACTGTCAAAGATTCAGATGCATTCATGATGACTCAAAATGTATTCAGAGGAGGAGAGTGGACTTGGAGCAGAGCAGATCAGGTCACAGATTAGAGGAGAACACTGTTAGCAGGAGTTATTAACCTGGCTCAAAGCTGTCCCCATTGTGACTCTTACTGAGCCTGGTTCAAGCAAGGTGTTCCGGAAAGTTCCCTCAAGTTCTGCTTAAACATTATGATTACTTCTAACTAGCTAACAGAATTAGCATACACAGGCCAAGACTCAAGATTTGTCTGGCTCTTACTACTTTTAGACAAAAGACAACTTGTTTTAAAATTGATGACAGGTTTGTGTTTACTAATGTTTACCAAAAATGCCACAATCATGAGTTTGTTAAACAAACCGCAGCTTTCCAACTGACATAGGGCTGTGGCTGATGAAATGCTGACTCTAGAACTCGTATAAAAAGCTAATAGAAAGCAGTGACTGTTTTGACCTCCACAGCTTCATAAATACTGCCACACAGGATTTGTTCCAACACTGAAATGGCCCTAAAACAAACATCAGTGTAAGAAATCTCTAATTATTTTTTAATGACCGGTTAATGTAAACAAGATGATGCAATCATTTCATTATCCTTTTCTGATATATTCCTCAATAATCAATGGCTGGTATAAATTAATTTGGTTAGATCTAACTAGAGTTGAACAGCAGGGTAACAGCTATCTTAAAATTATGACATAACCCAGATTTTTGGGTCATTTCATGGAAAGGGACAAAACATGTCCCTTCAAGGGACTACACATGTATGTCAATATCAACATTTGGCTACCTCTAGAACAGAACACTTACAAAGAAAAAGTAAGCATAAGACTAAAATACAGAAATAGATAAGTTTTTTAAATCCAGAAAAATACGTTTTAATGTGCAAAACTATCATAATATCCCACGAAGGTCTAAATTATGTACAGACTTGATTTTAAACGTTTAAGTAGTAACTGCATATATTTTGTCTCATAGTAGGCTTTTTAGACGTATTTCATGGGGTTTTAGAAATGGCTCACGGAGCTTGATTAACCACTCACAGTATTATTTATCGTTATGAAATGTTAATGAAGACTTCTGGACGTAAACAAGGGTATATGGATACCTGAACATTCAGGCAGTATACATTTTCTTCAATAAAGTCTGTAATCGTCGCATTTACAAAATTGTCCGGACCTTTTTTTTTGCTGGATGTTTGTCTATTCTACGCATCGAAACGCCCAATCATTAAACCTACTGGTTACAATGTTTCATAGATGTTTCCCACATATTCGGTTGATTCGATTGGTCAAGCGATTCGAAAACAGTATTTGTCTCCTATGATTTAAAATAGATTGATTTACGATTAGCAGTTTGTGGTTTTTATTATTTTGAGGAAAAAACATAAAATGGGCGAAACTCGTCTACCACAAAGGAGATAATGCCCTAGCACTAAGGGTGGGTGGTGTGAAGGGGTCCAGTCCACCAATGCATTTTACTAATTTAGCTTACATCGCAGCGCAAACCACTCATACATTACATTTCTTAATTTTAATTTGTAAAAAGTTATCCATCTAATTCGAAAGCTGTGGAGGGGGAAATCCGAAGCAAGAAATGTGGATTAAAATGAGCGCAGGTATGACTAGAGGTGGTTGCCAAGCTGGTAATACTAGTCTGGCATTAGGCTACGCACGGGGAGACCCCTCTGGGCTTGGGAAATGTGCCAAACGTAAGGTGCTTCTAACATTTATTCAAATGACGGAGAGTGCAAACTCCTAAAAACAACTATACACGATAACTGACTAAAAAACATGCGAAGATCTGAGAAAATGATAAACATTTACCTTAATTCATCGATGAATACAGTTTACATTTGGCATCCTCTCTCCCACCTCACAATTGTCGGTTCGCCATCTTGCCCATATGACGCTAGGAACCCTAACCCCTGACCCAAATTTAAATAAAATCAAACTGAAAGGGGAGAGGAGTAGGAGCCTTGCCAGACGTGCCGCGGAAAAGAAATGCCCGTGGGAATAAGTTGGCTCAGTTCAACATGAGATACAAGCCAGATCAGTTTACCTTAGGGTGTCTTCATTCGATCAAACAAAACGTTTTGCAAGAGTTACTATTGGACAAATGCAGGTAGAACCCTCCCCGTTTGGTTCTGTCGAACGAAACGTCTTCGAACTAAAACGTTTTGGATTTTTGTGACTGACTAAAAAAACTACACCCCAGTATCCACAAATGTATCCAATATGTACCCCCCGCACGCTGGCATTCTGGTACAAATATTATCGAACCCGGGGAGCCCATGAAATAGACTATCCCAGCCCAATATTAGACTTCTAATTATTTATTTAATTTAATAGATGATATCTAATGGCATTCCATATCTACATCTTGAAATATACTTAATTGCCCAATGACAGCAGCAGAACTCTGTGGACACAGGCTTATCGAGTTGCTACGAGCACGCCCCCTCGTTTCTCAAAAACTGGTTCATGGATGTCACGTGCCTATGGTTTTGTAGCGTAGACATTTCAAAAACGTAGCAAGTAGCTACTGGTTATGGTCATTCGTGACAACGAATAAGTAGAAGCTATCAAGTGAACGATAACTTTAAAATATTAGAAATCGATTTTCAAAAACGATTTTACATATAAAAATAGATACAAGGCTACCCAATCAATTAGCATTCATCCCGTGCAAATACAGTTAAGTAAATTGAAAGCATACCTGAGGTCGACCTGAAGCTTTTATGAACCACCCAAGACCAGTGCATTTAGTTTATCATAGGAAAAAGAGCAACTGCATTAGGACCTACAATGCAATACGGTTTTTTACATTGATATTAAAGGCATTTAGAAGTCGTAACTCAGTGGTGTGGTGTGAGCAGTGCCGGCTCTAGACTTTTGGGATCCCTAAGCAAAATTTCAGTTGGGGCCCAGTCTCCCCTATGAGTCGGGAGCTCCCTAGAAGTTGGAGGCCCCTTAGCGGTCGGGGCCCCTAAGCAACCGCTTATGTTGCTTATGGAGCCGGCCCTGGGTGTGAGTATTAGAGTTGTGCCAACCACTTGGGCTACGGTTCAGCACTGCAGGAAAGATAATATCAGATTCACACATTTGTCTACAACCAAGTCCGGATAAAACTGTCTTTGGTCTACCCACCACTGAGTACACAGTCCCAGAGAATTTTATATCTATTATGTGCCAGTGAATGGCCAAATTAGGGACTGGGGTAAAAGTGCAGTCCTCAGAATGATGTATTTTTGCCGGACCGCGTAAGCGGAGCCAGGTAAGAAGAGGGAATGTCTCTTACTGACTGACTTACTAACTGAGTGCCTGACTGAGTGACTACCCCTTGTTAAATAGCGTAGTTGTTAGAGAAGTGAACTTGTAAACTATAGGTCCTGAGTTCGTATCTTCTCGCAGGTGAAGCAAAGTACACATTGTGAATTATTACATATTGGCGAAAACATTGCTGGCTGAAACAGTATATGGTTATATTGCAACTGTTTCTGGCATGGAATAGTTCATCTTTAGTCTCACTAGAAGTTGTTCAATTCTTATGATTGTTCCTAGGAAGTTAGTAGATACTAGTAAGTCTATTTAACACAATCCTCAATGGAGTCTAGCGACTGCTGAAACTTGTGATGCCGTGGCAGTGTCTCTCATGTGGAAGACCTACGCTCAAATCTATTGAGAGCAACGACATTAAATATTTCTGGTAAATTCCATGATTCTCTCTTCTTTTCAATTGATGAAAAAGTTAGTTATCGTCGCCTTTATTGATAGTTATTGTATAAATGTCATTCACTAATGAAAAGTATGTTGTTTTGCCATGAAATAAAAAAGATGTTCTTATGCCATGACATGAAATAACTTTGGCAGACTCCCTAGCAATTGCTCAATTCTTATGACTATTCCAGTAAGTTAGTAGATACCGGTAAAGCTTATTACTGGCTAATACGCTGTTCAAACGGCCAGGGGCAAACGCAATGCATAGTAAGAAACGTTAGTCAGTTTAACTGTATCAATGTCATTAACGAATGGCCAATTAACTATTAAAACGGCCAAAAGACGATTTGTTAAGGATAGAGACAAGAGGCTATACTGACACCCACCACCTGTGGTTAATGGCACAGCCTTTCACGTGAGCAGCGGGGGTTTGAATCTCGAGGTGGCAACACTTTCTATTGCAGGCCTGCTGAACTAGGCTTGCCTGGTTTCTTGTTATGATACTGCTTATTACTTGAAAAATATATTTTCAAAAGGAGTTATTCATCAGAAATCACTACAATATATTCTACATGATATTACCTAACTGCCTCAACTGCCTCAAGCATATATTTCTTTGTAATATTTTAAAGTTTCCTTTTGAATTACCTTTTTCAAAATATCAAATATTGATCTCAAATCTCATCACTATATTCTTCATGAAATTATCTAAGAGCCTCAACTTAGAATTTTAACAAAATAACAAGTATCGATTTTTTGCTAATATTTTAAAGATTCCTTTTGAAATAGCATTTACATATGTTATTTTATTATTGCCAACTCGCATCAGTATGTTCTACATTACATTGTTGTGTGCCATATCACAAGAATTTCATTGTGCATGATGACGCTGTACTATTCGGTGCATTTGATAAATATACTTTGAACTTGAACTAAGAGCCTCAACTAGACTTTTAACAAATTATCAAGCATATATATATATACAGTGGATATAAAATGTCTACACACCCCTGTTAAAATGGCAGGTTTTTGTGATGTAAAAGAATGAGACCAAGATAAATCATGTCAGAACTTTTCCCACTTTTAATGTGACCTGTAATGTGAACAATTCAATAGAAAACAAACTGAAATCTTTGAGGGGGAAAATGAAAAATAAATACCTTACAATAACCTAGTTGCATAATATTGTAGATTACAATTTTAATTTGACAATAAGTACTGTGAATATAGGCAAGCAGTGGGAATCTGTTAACCAAAGAATTTTATCTAAGAGCGTACTATTTATTATTAAAGATTGGAGAGGAAGAAGAAGAGAGTGAGAAGGAAAAATTAAGGGAGTAAAAAGTGAAGAGAGTGTAGACAATGAAGTGGAAAGGTAAAGAGAAGGAAACTGAAGAAAGACGAGGGAACAAAAGAGGAGAAAGATTGTAGTAGAAGAAAAAGTCTATTGTCTCGGTTCGAAAATTTTGCTCATGTTTTTTTGTGCTCTTATTCTGCACAGACTACCAGGACCACTGAATGGTTTTTCAGATTGGACAGTTGATAATTGTCTGTGGTGTTTCTGTAATATAGTTGTCTATCACAATGTGCCCGTTAGACTAAATACAAGAAACAATTGTCCCCCTTTTTATTTCATAAATAATAATATCAGATACTTTAATGATACATTGACCGGCAAACTGGAAACCTGTTTCTAGTCACCTTATTGTAAGCCAGGGTATTCATTATTTAGTTTAATACGTTTTTGTCAAAAGTATCTTTAATAGAAAGATTTGGGAATTCTGAGGTAAATCTTTGTTATAGTTTCTGCAGGCAATGTCTCGGTCTCAGCGCTCCGTAACCTATATTGATAGTTATTATATCAATGTCATTCATGAATGGCTAATAAGCTGTTAAAACGTCAAGTGGCAAAAGCCATACAGTTCAAAGGTGCTATTTGTGGTGGAGGTAAACCTAATACGAAATGTTAATCAGTTTAACACAATGCTTAATGGTATCTAGTAAAATACTCAAACTGTTAATGTAAAAATGTTAATGGGTGACCATATTATCTAATGTCGAGACAGTAGACTGACCCTAGATTGCAGTTCCGTGGTGTAGTGGCTAAAGATATTAGTCTCTCATGTGGGCAACCCTGGTTCAAATCCAGTGTGGGCAACAACATTCATCACTTTCAGCTGCAGGCTGGCTGAACTAGGCTCGCCTGCTTTCTTTTCTGGTCAATGACATCGTAACACCTTCGGTTGTTCCAACACTTTCCATTATATTAGCTTCCCTGTACTATATGATTAAAAAATGGAGCCAAACAACTATGTGATAATAAATGGCTTCATATGATCACTATCCTTAAATTAAAGACTGTTTTTTGCATGATCAATCATTTTTTCAAAATGATAACCAAAATTTCACATTGTCTGCCAGGGTATGCATACTTATGAGCACAAATGTATATTATGATTATGGTCTTGCAATTTGAGCAAATTATTCCAATGCATCTTAGATTAATTGTTCTAAGATGTGACATTTCAGTCTATAACATTTCCAGAGAAAAAACATGTAAAACAAAACATTCATCAAAAGTAAACATTTCATAATACAAAGGATCAATCTACATGTGGACCCGTGTTCTGATGTTGCTTCTGGGAGTCCATAGTGGTGCCCTCTGTCTGTGAGCTGAGGGATTGCGGCGTCCTCACATCCAGACTACAGTTGATGGGAACCACTCTCTCAGAAGATAATAAACTACAGGTGCTGGTAATAAAATTAGAATATCATCAAAAAGTTGATTTATTTCAGTAATTCCATTCAAAAAGTGAAACTTGTATATTATATTCATTCATTTCACACAGTCTGATATATTTCAAATGTATATTTCTTTTAATTGTGACGATTATAACTGACAACTAATGAAAATCCCAAATTCAGTATCTCCGAAAATTAAAATATTACTTAAGACCAATACAAAAAAATGATTTTTAGAAATGTTGGCCAACTGAAAAGTATGAACATGAAAAGTATGAGCATGTACAGCACTCAATATTTAGTTGGGGCTCCTTTTGCCTGAATTACTGCAGCAATGCGGTGTGGCATTGAGTCGATCAGTCTGTGGCACTGCTCAGGTGTTATAAGAGCCCAGGTTGCTCTGATAGTGGCCTTCAGCTCTTCTGCATTGTTGGGTCTGGCGTATCGCATCTTCCTCTTCACAATACCCCATAGATTTTCTATAGGGTTAAGGTCAGGCGAGTTTGCTTGCCAATTAAGAACAGGGATACCATGGTCCTTAAACCAGGTACTGGTAGTTTTGGCACTGTGTGCAGGTGCCAAGTCCTGTTGGAAAATGAAATCTGCATCTCCATAAAGTTGGTCAGCAGCAGGAAGCATGAAGTGCTCTAAAACTTCCTGGTAGATGGCTGCATTGACCTTGGACCCACAGTGGACCAACACCAGCAGATGACATGGCACCCCAAACCATCTCTGAGTGTGGACATTTTACACTGAACTTCAAGCAATGTGGATTCTGTGCCTCTCCTCTCTTCCTCCAGACTCTGGGACCTTGATTTCCAAAGGAAATGCTAAATTTACTTTCATCAGAGAACATAACTCAGCAGCAGTCCAGTCCTTTTTGTCTTTAGCCCAGGCGAGATGCTTCTGATGCTGTGTCTTGTTCAAGAGTGGCTTGACACAAGGAATGCGACAGTTGAAATCCATGTCTTGCATACGTCTGTGCGTGGTGGTTCTTGAAGCACTGACTCCAGCTGCAGTCCACTCTTTGTGAATCTCCCCCACATTTTTGAATGGGTTTTGTTTCACAATCCTCTCCAGGGTGCGGTTATCCCTATTGCTTGTACACTTTTTTCTACCACATCTTTTCCTTCCCTTCGCCTCTCTATTAATGTGCTTGGACACAGAGCTCTGTGAACAACCAGCCTCTTTAGCCATGACCTTTTGCATCTTGCCCTCCTTGTGCAAGGTGTCAATGGTCGTCTTGTGGACATGTCAAGTCAGCAGTCTTCCCCATGATTGTGTTGCCTACAGAACAAGACTGAGAGACCATTTAAAGGCCTTTGCAGGTGTTTTGGGTTAATTACCTGATTAGAGTGTGGCACCAGGTCTTCAATATTGAACCTTTACACAATATTCAAATTTTCTGAGATACTGAATTTGGGGTTTTCATTAGTTGTCAGTTATAATCATCAAAATTAAAAGAAAAAAACACTTATATCAGTCTGTGTGGAATGAATGTATACATTATACAAGTTTCACTTTTTGAATGGAATTGCTGAAATAAATCAACTTTTTGATGATATTGTATATTATAGCAGACATTTAATATTTTAGTAAATAGAATTTAGCCATTTGAAATGAGTATAAAGAAGAATTATCTCATATACCGACTTTATAGAGATTGAGGGACTGTTATTATATAAATATTATATATGTCTCATGACCACACCTGAAAATATGCACCTTCTGTGTATTAATCCTAGATATTTTTCTGATATTGTTGAAATTTGTGGAAGCCATCAGATGTGTTTCCTGTAATAAACAGCCATAGTTGACTTATAGACTGGTTATTTTGTGTGCTTGATTTTGTGTATTTTAACTATGGAATTCCTGTCTATCACTTCATCATTTATTCATAATCACCCCGGTGTCTTCTTTCCAATGAAACCACGTTTTGTTATGTCATAATGATGTAATTACACCCGAATAGACATTATTTCTAGTTCATCTGTGAAAAAAAAATTCACAGATGAACTGTCATGAATGAATCTTTCAATGACAGAAAGACGCTCCAAATAATAAGAGCATCTCCTAAATGAATAAAATGTTGATGTAAATGATGAGCAGACAAGAAGAAACTGAACATTAAATCACGCTTCCCCAATGTGGACCAAAGTGCTGCAAAACGTGACAAGAGATGAAGCAAGGCACAACAAGGAGTCACTAGAGCGCAATGAGACAAGGTGATCCTGTTCATTTACTAACCCAGCAAACCTGAACTGTGCAGGCCAATTGTCCCGCCCTCTGTGGGACCACTGGGCTAATCTGTGAGCTTGATACTCCAACCCTGGTCTCACAGCTAACTGCCTGGCAGTGACTTTACTATTGCTAATTTTTATCGATAGGAATGTGACAATATCATTAAATTACCGGTAAAACATTTGAATTTAATACAACAAAGGTGATTTTGAATTTGTTCTTGTGTAATGAATGAATGACAACATCCTCACCATTCAAACAAAATAGAGTCCTGAATCCTTGTAGTAATGCTTGTGGACAACACACTAGTTTATTTGATCTTGAATACAAATTAAGAAAATCATGTTCAAGAACCACATGGCACGTTTCAGTTGATTTCAGCATCCAGGGAATCTACGGTGCAGTTCATTTACACTGAAATATTGAAAAATCTGAAAGAGAAAAGATTGAAAATGGAGAAAAGAATTGTACCCTAAATCTAGCTCAACAACACCTATGTGCATACCTGTGCAGTCGTAGCTTAACCCACTATAATCAGCGGAGTGTAAACATAGTATATATATATTGTTGCAACAGATGAACTGTCAGTTCTAATCAGTCAATTATTCAAGTTTTTCTTAGTTGTGTACCCTCACCCTCTCTCCACATTCCTCCTGTACTCACCCTGGCATTTGACCCGTTTTGTAGGCTTCTTTTTGGCATGTATGTTTAATGCCACATCTAATACTTCATGAGTGGTCAATACTTCTTGAAGGAATTTAAGATTTTTTTGTTTCTGTTTTTCCTTCTTTTGGGTTCTGTGTTGGTCGATTTTATTGCGTATCTTGTCAAGAATTGACTTCGGCATCTCTGTTTGGATTTCTTTCTTGTAGGTTGCGTCGGTCTCTTCTTTGACTTGTGTGTCCTTTGTCTTTCCGTTGTTACTTCCTTTGGCATTTTGTTGTTTTTCTTTCAGTGCTTTTCTTTGTTTGTCTTCCTTTTTGGGATTTGATCTCATGTTCTTCATTCCTCCATCTGTGTCTTTTTCCATTAGTGCTACCTTTTCAATAGACAAATTCACTTTGGTTTCTTTTTTTACTTGTGTCTCGAATCTTTTAGCCTGTTCTTCATTTGGACTTTCTTTAGTCACTTTAAGTTTGTCTTCCATTTTAGTATTGGATCTCTTGAGCTTCAAGCCTCCATCATTCCCACATTCCAGCAGTTCAAGGTCTTCAATTACAAAATCCATGGTAGTCTCTTCAACTTGTTTGCCTATATTTTTCACATGTTCTTTGGCAGGTTTTTCATCTTGAATTGGTTTGGTTTTGTTTCTTTGTTTGTCATCCTCTCTAGCATGTTTGTCCTTGGAACTTTCTTTTGCATCTTTAAGTGTGTCTACCTTTTTGGAATTTGATCCCCAGTGCTTCATTCCCAAGGCAATTGACAAATTCCCTTCGGTTTCGTCTTTTGTTTGTTTCTCTAACTTCATATCATGTTGTTGCTTTGCATTTTCTTTGACAACTTTGCTCTGTTTGTCATCCTCTGTAGCATGTTGTTCCTTATGACTATCATCCACAACTTTTAGCTTGTCTTCGTTTTGGATTTGGATTTGATGTTTTGGATTTGATGTTCTGTGCATTACTCCCACATCCAAGTCATTTTCCAGTTGCTCTAATTCTGCAAGAAAAAAATCCATGTCAGTCTCTTCTTGAACATGTTTCCTTACAATTTTAACATGCCTTTTGGCATTTTGTTCATTTGGACTTCCTTTTATTACTTTTCTTTGTTTGTCATTATCTGTAGCATGTTGTACGTTTGAACTTTTTTTCATGACTTTCAGTTTGTCTTCCTTTTTGGGATTTGTTGTTCTGTTCTTTATTCCCACATCCAAGTCATTTTCCAGTTGCTCTAATTCTGCAAGGAAAAAATCCATGTCAGTCTCTTCTTGAACATGTTTCCTTACAATTTTAACATGCCTTTTGGCATTTTGTTCATTTGGACTTCCTTTTATTACTTTTCTTTGTTTGTCATTATCTGTAGCATGTTGTACGTTTGAACTTTTTTTCATGTCTTTCAGTTTGTCTTCCTTTTTGGGATTTGTTGTTCTGTTCTTTATTCCCACATCCAAGTCATTTTCCAGTTGCTCTAATTCTGAAAAAAAAAAATCCATGTCAGTCTCTTCTTGAACATGTTTCCTTACAATTTTAACATGCCTTTTGGCATTTTGTTCATTTGGACTTCCTTTTATTACTTTTCTTTGTTTGTCATTATCTGTAGCATGTTGTACGTTCAAACTTTTTTTCATGACTTTCAGTTTCTCTTCCTTTTTGGGATTTGTTGTTCTGTTCATTATTCCAACATCCAAGTCATTTTCCAGTTGCTCTAGTTCTTCAACAAAGAAATCCATGTCAGTCTCTTCTTGAACTTGTTTCTTTACATATTCAACATGTCCTTTGGCATTTTCTTCATTTGGGACAATGCCTAATTTATCTACTCTCTCTTGCTTCATTTCCACATCTGTGTCAGTTGCCCGGCACACTACGTCTTGCATTAAAACAATCACTTCAGTTGGTTTCACTCTTGTGTCTGGCTTTTTAGAATCGTTTTCCTTGGGACCTTCTTTCATAACTTTGAGTTTACATCTTGTTTTAACAACTCTTTCTTTCTTCATTCCTCCATCCATTCCACTTGCCAGTAGCTCAGGCCCTTGAATGTCCATGTCATTCTTTTCTTTGACTTGTGGGTCTTCCTTTTTAATGTGATCTTTGGGATGTTGTTGCTTTGGACGTACTTCTTTGATTTCCGTTTGACCTTTATCCATTTTAACTCTCCCCCTCCTCAATTCCCTCAGATGGTCAGTGTCACCATTGATGTGTTCTTTCTTTCTCCGTTTAATCTCCCTTTTCCTTCTCTCTGCCTCCATCTCATTCTGCCTTTCTTCAAGCATGTCTTCTCTCTTTCTCAGATCACTCTCCAATTTCCTTCTCACTGCCTCCATTTCTCTCTGCCTCTTTTCAAGCCTGTCTTGTCCGCTTTTCAGTTCACTCTCCATTTGCATCCTCTCTGCCTCCATCTCTCTCTGCCTTTCTTCAAGCATCTCTTCTGTCTTTCTCTGTTCATTCTCCCTTTTCCTTCTCTCTGCCTCCATCTCTCTCTGCCTTTCTTCAAGCATCTCTTCTGTCTTTCTCTGTTCATTCTCCCTTTTCCTTCTCTCTGCCTCCATCTCTCTCTGCCTTTCTTCAAGCATCTCTTCTGTCTTTCTCTGTTCATTCTCCATTTTCCTTCTCTCTGCCTCCATTTCTCTCTGCCTTTCTTCAAGCATCTCTTCTCTCTTTCTCAGATCACTCTCCATTTGCATCCTGTCTGCCTCCATTTCTCTCTGTCCCTTTTCAAGCCTGTCTTGTCTGCTTTTCTGTTCAATCTCCATTTGCATCCTCTCTGCCTCCAACTCTCTCTGTCTTTCTTCAAGCATCTCTTCTGTCTTTCTCTGTTCATTCTCCCTTTCCCTTCTCTCTGCCTCCATCTCTCTTTGCCTTTCTTGAAGCATCTCTTCTCTCTTTCTCAGATCACTCTCCATTTTCGTTCTCTCTGCCTCCATGTCTCTCTGCCTCTTTTCAAGCCTGTCTTGTCTGCTTTTCTGTTCACTCTCCATTTGCATCCGGTCTGCCTCCATCTCACTCTGCCTCTCTTTAAGGCACCTTTCTCTCTTTCTCTGTTCATTCTGAATTCTCCTCCTCTCTGCCTCCATCTCTCTCTGTCCCTCTTCAAGGATGTCTTCTCTGATGTTCTGTTCATTTCTCCTCCTCTCTCTCTCCACTTCAGTCTGAACCTTCTCTTTTCTCAAAAATCGTACCTCATCCTTTTCCATTGCACTCCATCCTGTCCCTTCATCCATGACTTTTGTCTCCCCTTTCTGATCTTCAATGTCACTTAACACATTTCTTGGCATCTCCATTTGAATCCTCTCACTTTTCTCCCTCAGGTTTTCCTTGTCTGTTTCCAGAACACCTTTCAGGTCTATTCCCATCTTTCTTTTCATTTGAATCATTTTAATGTATTCTTCCATCTCTCTCTCCCACTCACGCAATTCCTGCTTTGTCAATCTTGGTCCAATATTCATGTTCTTACTCTTTGTCTCTAGATTCATCTTTATCAGAGGAAAATCACTCTTTCTTTCAAAGATTCTTTCCTGACTCACGGGAATTCTCCTCTCTTTCTCTCGCCCATAATCCTTGAATATATCTCCCTCTGTTTGAGTTTGTTTGTTACTCTGTTCGGTTTTAGTCCGTCCAGTCTCTTTCTTGAGCCATTCCTTTTCAAATCTACAGACCCTTCGATCAAGTTCTGTCATCACAAGGGCCTGAAGTTTATGCATTCGCTCCTCAATCCAAACTCTCTCCTTTAAAAACATGATCTCCACCTTCTCCCTGTCCAAATGACTTCTCATTATGAATGTATTCTATAAATGAAAACAATTTGATTAGTCTCCAATGTGTTCATTGACTGGGCTCTATTGATGCACAGGTCAGGAAATACTGTACTATATTTCAAATCGGGTTGGGTAGGTGGAGATTAGCTGTTTGAAGGTAAAAATAAAGAAAAACAGCCACTACCCAAATAAAACGATAATCAATCTTGTGCAAATATACCAAGCCTTCATTATTCTTATATTTATTTCATAAAAGGTGAGAGTGGGATATTTCTAGCAGGAGCAAAAAACATTACATAAACAAATTTTTCATCAATCGATCAGCCACCACGCTCTGTGGACATCTTATTGACTTATTTTCATTTTTCTTTTTGTAGCATGTTAACAATGAAGTACATGTTCTGAGATTATTTTGATGACTGGGAAGGTGGTAGCAGCGTCATTGTTTTGTATTTGGGTGGCTGTGAATTGTAAAATAACTAACCCACGCATCACTATTATGCACTAATATTTTTATCTGATTGTAATCTAGGTAATACATTTTTTTCATAGAAAATCTTTTTATAACTTTGGCTCATAATGGATTATGGTAGTCAGTGATTTAGATGAACTGATCATACATCATACTTATGTATGTATACTATAGACAATAAGCACACCTATTAACACATCCTAATCATCAAAATAACAGCTATTAAGAATGATGAATGAACACCATAAAAACAAATCCATGTAGGAGCAGAACTAATCCATATTTTTGACATAACTCCACCTTATCAAGCTCAACCAACTCAGAACATTACTGTTTAACACAACTTACAAAATACAACTGCTAACCATTCTGAACATGAACAATTCACTTACCATTGCGCCAGTGCTGTCTAACCTTTGTTTTCAGTCACTGTCAAAGATTCTTACAAGAATACTGTTGTCATATACATCGTTGTTCTATTACCCAGGAGAAATGTTGTCAGTCTGAAGATAACAACATTAAGCGGATTGTTTCTTTAACCTTTTCACACGTTCTGTAGGCTACGTTTCAAATATGTGTAAGGGCGTCCCAGCGTGAGTTCTTAAATGCACGTGTCAGTATGCGATGACAATTCGATCATTATGACGCAACAATGCATTTCACCCCCAGCTGTCCAGAAACACCACGCTACAAACGTATTATGTAGGCAATTTCTGATTTCGACAGGTTAAAATGATATTTGGCAACTACTACAAGCAGTAATACTGTTTAATTGTATACAGAATATTTTATGAGCAACCGTGAAAAATATTGAGCTATTCCTAAGTATACCGAATCTCCGCTCGAGGATTCGTCCAAGTGAATAACTTTTGCACCAGAGAAAAATCATGGAGATTTAAGCTGCTGTGAATTAAGCCGGAATGAAAACTATTTCATCACTAATGTTTAACAGTTGTCAGTTTGTTCAATGCCTTTCCCCTGAATAACATTTAATTTCGCTATGTATGCCTCATCTTAAGCTCTTATAGAGATCTTCATTGGAACCGAAATGTATTTTGAGCGAACTGTTTCCGTGAAATTCTTATCTGACACCCACAAGGTCTGACATTATTTGTAATATCAACCCAGTCCGAGTTATATCCGAGGCCGGCCGTATCCGGAAGAAAATGCCAGCTCTGTTCCCACCCAAGCCTGCCCAATTGTGTGTATTTGTCTGGCAGTGAACGTAAACTTTCCACATGGTTTTGTCATAGTTCGGCGTGTCAAATACATTACTCATCTTATAAAGATTCGTGTTTTTAGGAAGTTGTCTCAAATGTAAAACGTAGTGAAGTGGTCTGTTGTTAGAACGCACTTTGCATCTCTCTCCAAAACGCGATGTCTCCTTCCGCTAAATTCTGCACTTTCGGTAGTTTAATAGACTGCTTGGGCACATGCGTTACATGGCACGTGCCTAGGTCTGTAAAAGAATAATAACACGAATTGTCCTCCAGAGCTGCCGTCACCTTTCACAAAGAAAATCAGTCCCGTTTGACACCAAGCCTCCTAGTTTACAGTAACCTACCTAATAGCTTATCTTCTTTCAAATCGTTATAAAAGAG
The DNA here is from genome assembly GCF_011004845.1 of Esox lucius. Lineage (NCBI taxonomy): Eukaryota > Metazoa > Chordata > Actinopteri > Esociformes > Esocidae > Esox > Esox lucius. Next base: position 9,796,465 of record NC_047582.1, read on the forward strand.
GCTATTGAACCGCAGAATATAGCCCACTAGGCTACATTATTTTTTTACAACGTGAGTAGAATGTCAAAGCAGAGAAGCCCTGCGCAGAAGAGCGATGAAAGTTCAGTTAACCTGTATTTTACCAATTACAAAGCATAGCATTAAAAATGTTATGACATTTATTTTATTATTTTAATTTTGTTATTTTAATATATTTTCGGATGTGGTCTGTATTTCCCACACTATCACATTCTGGTTAGATGCTTGCTGCATTTCGTCGTAGTGTTCAATGACAATAAAGTTGAATCTAAACTATTCTCATCACACCGATCCGAGATCCGTGGCCCATGATCCCACTCGGGATCCGACGGTCAAACATATAATGCTGAATTCAGTCAGATGACGTCTACTTTTTAATTATTTTCATAAGTGATTTTCAGAAACAACATATGATGAGTATTTGTTCTGGAGCTTTATATATTGCAGTTTCAAATAGTAAGCACTGAAAAAAATACACCAAATATAGGCAAGTAATGAAGGTATTGTGTTTATTCTTCTTGAAGGGTACATAGCTACAGTGTTAGGTAATAGGTTACATTATATTAATTTACTCAAATTGATTAATTGTTAGATTAATTGTTCTAAGATGTGACATTTCAATCTATAACATTTCCAGAGAAAAAACATGTAAAACAAAACATTCATCAAAAGTAAACATTTCATAATACAAAGGATCACTCTACATGTGAACCCGTGTTCTGATGTTGCTTCTGGGAGTCCATAGTGGTGCCCTCTGTCTGTGAGCTGAGGGATTGCGGCGTCCTCACATCCAGACTACAGTTGATGGGAACCACTCTCTCAGAAGATAATAAAGTATTAGGTGCCTCGATGTGGAGCTTCCCGTCAGGAGTCATGGAGCAGGTGACTGTCTCAGGGTTCAACCCTTCAGGAAGATCAATCTCTTGTCTGAACTCCTGGCATCTGTAAGAGTAGGAGCCTTTCCCATCACCCTGCTTCTTCTCCGTCTTCCCACTGACTCTTAGCTTCCTGCCCACCTGTCTGACACAGATCTCCTCTGGGGAGAAGTCCTTAGTGTCCAGTGTCATGGCAAAGCCCTCTCCCTCTTTCTCCAGCTTGTAAGAAAATGGTTGGATGTCCACAGAGGCAGGAACATGGTCCATCTCCTCAGATATACACTGCTGAAGTTTCTCCATCAGTGCCAGACTGCTCTTGATCTCCTTAATGTTTCTCTCAAGTAGACCCTGCTGCCAGAGAAGAGGTCGTACCTCCGGACAGAGACTGTGAACGGGACAGTAGAAGTCCATCAATGGGTTGATGGAAGATTGGAATTCTGGGGAGCACAGCATCTTCATTCAATGTTGAGTGTTGATTAGTCTTGCTCTGAGATGACACTACTGTGTTCAGTGTTGATTGTGTTGTTGTCTGTCTCTTCAGTGGGAGTGTCACAGCTTTTATGTTCTCCCACTTAGAACTCCAGTGTCTTCAGGAACTTTCCTGTCGTTGCCACAGTTCTCCACTGGGTGTCACCCTGCAGGGAAGTGGTTCAGTAAAGTAACATCCACATGAATGGCAGGACCCAAGGTGTCCCAGCAGAACATTTCCCAAAGAGTCACACTGCCTCTGCCGGCTTGCCTACTTCCCATAGTGCATCCTGTGCCATGCATTCTTCAGGTAAGTGATGCACACGCACCCGGCCTTCCACTTGTTGTAAAAGGAAACGTGATTCATCAGGCCACCTTCATCAAGCCACCTTCTTCCATTGCTCCGTAGTCCAGTTCAGATGCTCAAGTTCCCATTGTAGGCCCTTTCGGCAGTGGACAGGGGTCAGCATGGGCACCCTGACTGGTCTGCAGCCCCATACGCAAAAAACTGTGATTTACTATGTGTTCTGACACCTTTCTATCAGTAACAGCATTAGCTTTTTCAGCAATTTGAGCTACAGTTGCACATCTGTTGATTCGGACAACAGGGGCCATCATTTGCTCCCCTGCCGCCAGCTCACCGCTTTTCCTTCTTTAGACCACTTTTGATAGATACTGACCACTGCAGACCGGGAACACCCCACAAGGGCTGCAGTTTTGGAGATTCTCTGACCCAGTCGTCTAGAGTCAAAGTCGCTCAGATCCTTACGCTTGGCCAATTTTCCTGTTTCTACCACATCAACTTTGACAACAGAATGTTCACTTGCTGCCTAATATATCCCACCCACTGACAGGTGCCATGATAACGAGTATATCAGTATTATTCACTTCACCTATCAGTGGTCATAATGTTATGGCTGATGGGTGTATATTCCTTCCCAACTGTACAGGTGACGACATCAGCACTTGCAGAATGTACATACAAGGAATAGTTGTTGCCATGATGTAACCTAGGGAATGCAAGGTTGCATAGAGACATTGATCCAGGAGACAAACGTAATCATAGAATCTTGGTTGCCCAGACAACTTGGCGAAAGCTCACACGACAGCTGGGGCATGTTACTATTGGTGGTTTATTAACTCAGCTCTTCCAATAAGGAATAGAGTCCTGTTCACCTTTACAATACAAGGAGCAGGAGCCCCCCTTCTACTATTAAGACATACCCCCAAAAAGGAGACAGCTTCTAGTGGTTTCTGCTAGGTCCATGGCCTAGTTTTACACACATACAGTTGTGCTCATAGGTTTGTGACATTTTTGGCATTGTTTTTGAAAATATGACTGATCATGCAAAAAGACAATCTTTTTTTGGAGGATAGTGATCATATAAAGCCATGTATTATCACATAGTTTTTTGGCTCCTGTTTAAATCATAATGATAACAGAAATCACCCAAATGGCCCTGATCAATAGTTTACATACCCTTGAATGTTTGGCCTTTTTACAGACACACAAGGTGACACACACAGGTGAAAATTGCAATTAAAGGTGAATTTTCCCACACCTTTAAATTGCAGTTAGTGTCTGTGTAGAAATAGTCAATGAGTTTGTTAGCTTTCACGTGGATGCACTTAGCAGGCTAGAGACTGAGCCATGGGGAGCAGAAAAGAACTGTAAAATGACCTGCGTAACAAGGTAATGGAACTTTATTGTCACGGCTTAGGTTGAGGAAGCAAGGAGGAACCGGAGAAGGCGTGGCGGATGAAGGTTTTTATATATGAATAGAACAAAATAAACAGAACGAGCGTCTTTCATAAACGCATACAGCTTCTGACAGTGGCAGAGAACAATCACACACAAAGACAGGGGGAGCAGAGGGAACATATATACCGGGGGAAACAGCGATGATGAACAGGTGCACTAAACGAGACACAGGTGAAATGCATGATGAGACGGTGGTGTCAGAAAGCCGGTGACGTCGACCGCCGGGGCCCGCCCGCTGCAGGGGGAGGTGAACCAGCAGAGGTCGTAGTCGTCACAGTACCCCCCCCCGACGCGCGGCCCCAGCCGCGCGACGGCACCGGCCTCGGGGCCGACCCGGGGGGCGCGGAGCAGGGCGATCTGGCCGACGCTGGTGGAATTCGCGGACAAGGACGGGAGCCAGGACGTCCTTCACCGGAACCCAGCTCCGCTCCTCCGGGCCGTACCCCTCCCACTCCACGAGGTACTGGAGGCCCCCCGCCCGGCGCCTCGAGTCGATGATGGAGCGGACCGAGTACGCCGGGGCCCCCTCGATGTCCAGAGGGGGAGGGGGAACCTCCCGCACCTCACACCCCTGAAGGGGACCATCCACCACCGGCCTGAGGAGAGACACATGGAACGAGGGGTTAATACGGTAGTCGGGGGGAAGGCGTAACCGATATGTTACCTCGTTGACTCTCCTCAGGACTTTAAAGGGCCCCACGAACCGCGGGGCCAGCTTCCGGCAGGGCAGGCGGAGGGGCAGGTCCCTGGACGAGAGCCAGACCCGGTCGCCCGGCCGATACACCGGGGCCTCCCCGCGGTGGCGGTCCGCAGAGGTCTTTTGGCGGTGGACAGCGAGCCGGAGACGGGATTGTACTGCCTCCCATGTGCCCGCTGCCCGCCGGAACCAGTCGTCCACCGCAGGGGTACCGGTCTGGCTCGGCGTCCAGGGCGCCAGGACCGGCTGGTAGCCCAGGACGCACTGGAAAGGCGTCACGCCCGTGGAGGAGTGGTGCAGAGAATTCAGTGCATATTCTGCCCACGGCAGAAACTCTGCCCACTCCCCCGGCCGGTCCTGGCAGTAGGACCGGAGGAACCTACCCACTTCTTGGTTTACCCGTTCCACCTGCCCGTTGGACTGGGGATGGTAGCCCGAGGTCAGGCTGACCGAGATCCCCAGGTGCTGCATAAATGCTTTCCACACCCTAGACGTGAATTGGGGACCCCGGTCAGACACGATGTCCTCGGGCACCCCATAGTGCCGGAAGACGTGTGTAAACAGGGCCTCCGCGGTCTGTAGGGCAGTAGGAAGGCCGGGCAGAGGCAAGAGGCGGCAGGACTTCGAGAACCGATCCACAACGACCAGGATGGTGGTATGGCCCTGGGAAGGGGGGAGATCCGTCAAAAAATCAACAGAAATGTGGGACCATGGTCGTTGTGGAATGGGCAAGGGGTGCAACTTGCCCACAGGTAGGTGCCGGGGTGCCTTACTCTGGGCGCACACCGAGCAGGAAGAGACGTATACCCTCACGTCCTTGGCTAAAGTGGGCCACCAGTACTTACCGGCCAGGGCGCGCACTGTTGGCCCGATGCCAGGATGACCGGAGGAGGGAGATGTATGCGCCCAGTAGATGAGGCGGTCGCGGACAGACGCCGGCACATACGTACGGCCCTCAGGGCATGTGGGCGGAGAGGGCTCGTCGCGCTGCGCTCCGGCGATGTCCGCGTCCAGTTCCCATACCACCGGTGCCACGATGCATGACTCCGGGAGCACGGGAGCATCATCCACTGGCCTCTCCTCCGTGTCATGCTGGCGGGACAGCGCGTCAGCCCCGACGTTCTTACTCCCCGGCCTGTAGGTGAGAGTAAACACAAACCGGGTGAAGAACATAGCCCACCTTGCCTGGCGAGGGGTCAGCCTCCTCGCTGCCCGCATGTACTCCAGGTTCCGGTGGTCAGTCCAGACGAGGAAAGGGTGTTTAGCCCCCTCTAACCAGTGCCTCCACGCCGACAGAGCTCGAACCACGGCCAGCAGCTCACGATCACCTATGTCGTAGTTCCGCTCCGCCGCACTGAGCTTCTGGGAGAAGAAGGCACAGGGACGGAGCTTATTACGACACCCCGTCCGTTGGGAGAGGATGGCACCGAGCCCACAATCGGACGCGTCCACCTCCACAATGAACTGGAGCGACGGGTCGGGATGGGCCAGGACCGGAGCGGTGGTGAAACGGTGTTTCAGTTCCACAAACGCCCGCTCCGCGTCCACGGTCCACCGCAACCGGGTCGCCCCCCCCTTCAGAAGGGAGGTGATCGGAGCCGCGACCTGGCTAAAGCCCCGGATAAACCTCCTGTAATAGTTAGAGAAGCCTAAGAAACGTTGCACGTCCTTAACCGTGGTTGGGGACGGCCAATTACGCACGGCATCAATGTGAGGCTCCTCCATAGCCACACCTGCGCTGGAAAAGTGATATCCCAGGAAGGACACAGACGACTGGAAAAACAGACACTTCTCGGCTTTCACGTACAGGTCATGCTCCAGCAGTCGAGCCAGCACTCTGCGCACTAACGAGACATGTTTAGCGCGGGTGGCAGTGAATATCAAGATGTCATCAATATACACTACCACTCCCTCGCACAACAAGTCCCGGAATACGTCGTTAACGAAGGACTGGAAGACTGAAGGAGCATTCATCAACCCGTACGGCATCACTAAATACTCGTAATGGCCAGACGTGGTACTAAAAGCAGTTTTCCACTCGTCTCCTTCCCGGATACGCACCAGGTTATAGGCACTCCTGAGGTCTAATTTAGTGAAAAAGCGGGCCCCGTGCATCCTCTCCACCTCCGCAGAGATCAAAGGGAGAGGGTAGCGGAACGGAATGGTGATTTTGTTCAGCGCCCGGTAATCGATGCACGGGCGCAAACCACCGTCCTTCTTTTTCACAAAAAAGAAACTTGAGGAGACCTGTGACTTGGAGGGCCTAATGTATCCCTGTTCCAACGCTTCCGTAACGTAGGCGTTCATAGTCTCCGTTTCGGTGCGGGACAGTGGATACACGTGACCCTTCGGGAGTGCGGCTCCATCAATGAGGTCTATCGCACAATCCCCCAGCCGGTGTGGTGGCAACACAGCAGCCTTGGCCTTGGAGAAAACCGTAGCCAAGTCCCTGTATTCGGGGGGAATGGGCACGGCAGGCGCACTGTCTGGACTCTCCACCGAGGTCGAGCCAACGGAAACACCCAAACACCTACCCTGACACTTCCGCGACCACCCCGACAGACGTCGACTAGACCAAGAGATGACAGGGTCATGTAGGGACAACCAGGGGAAACCTAAAACGACGGGGAACGTGGGTGAGTCGATCACGTGAAATGAAATGGTTTCACTGTGTCGGTTGTCGGTAACAAGGAGGAGAGGAACAGTGCAACTAGTGACCAGCCCTGACCCTAGTGGCCGGCTGTCTAGAGCTCTCACGGGCAGGGGGGTGTCGAGGGCCTGGAGGGGTATGTGTGACCGTAGGGCAAAAGACCTATCCATGAAATTCCCGGCTGCGCCTGAGTCTACCAGCGCCTTACACCGGGCAAGCAGCGGAAATCCGGGGAACCTAACAGGGACAGTGCACATAGAGAGGGAAGAGGTTAGTGGCGAATGTGCATGTGCTACCTGGGGTGATGCGGAAGTGCCCTGCCTGTCGCCTCTTGACTCAGGGAGGGAGGTGCGGTGTGGTGCAGTAATATGGCCTCGTTGCCCCCTGGAGGCACTCCGCACCTGTCCTCCCCGACGTCTGCCCGGCAGTGCAGCCGCTCCCAATTCCATGGGGACGGCGGTGTCGGGTTGGTAGGGTTGGTAGGGTGGAACGGACGGGCCTCTTCCGGGACGTCCTCGGGCAGCCAGCAGGTTGTCGAGACGGATGGACATGTCTACCAGCTGGTCGAGGGAGAGGGACACGTCTCGACAAGCTAGCTCCCTCCGGACGTCCTCGCGAAGGCTACAGCGGTAGTGGTCGATCAGAGCCCGTTCGTTCCACCCCGATCCCGCTGCCAGGGTCCGGAACTCCAGTGCGAACTCCTGCGCCGACCTCGTCCCCTGCCGAAGGTGGAACAGCCGTTCACCCGCCTCTCTTCCTTCGTGCGGGTGGTCAAACACGGCTCGGAAGCGGCGGGTGAACTCGGCGTAGCTGCCCTGGGTGGGCTGCTCGGTGTTCCAGACGGCGGTGGCCCACTCCAGGGCTTTTCCGGAAAGGCAGGAGACGAGCGAGGTGATCTTCTGTGCCTCGGTCGGCGCAGGGTGCATCGCCTGGAGCGCGATGTCCAGTTGCAATAGGAATCCCTGGCAGCGGTCCGCCGCCCCGTTGTAATCCCTAGGCAAAGGGAGATGCAACGGCCCCATGGCTGGTGGCGAGGCTGGGGCCGGCGGAGAGACGGCCGGTGTTGCGGGGTGCTGCTGGCTCAGCTCTAGGCGCTGTACCGCTTTCAGAACATTGTCCATCGCGGCGCCTAGGCTGGCCAGCATTGTTGAATGCACCTGGACCGCCTCCGCAACACCGACCTCGCCTGTAGCTCCTTCGGGCTCCATATCCTTGCTGTTTTCTTGAAGAGGTGTGTGATTCTGTCACGGCTTAGGTTGAGGAAGCAAGGAGGAACCGGAGAAGGCGTGGCGGATGAAGGTTTTTATATATGAATAGAACAAAATAAACAGAACGAGCGTCTTTCATAAACGCATACAGCTTCTGACAGTGGCAGAGAACAATCACACACAAAGACAGGGGGAGCAGAGGGAACATATATACCGGGGGAAACAGCGATGATGAACAGATGCACTAAACGAGACACAGGTGAAATGCATGATGAGACGGTGGTGTCAGAAAGCCGGTGACGTCGACCGCCGGGGCCCGCCCGCTGCAGGGGGAGGTGAACCAGCAGAGGTCGTAGTCGTCACATTTATAAAGGTGGAAAAGAATACAAAAAGATTTTCAAAGCCTTGCAAATGCCAGTCAGTACTGTTCAATCACTTATTAAGAAGTGGAAAATTCAGGGATCTCTTGATACCAAGCCAAGGTCATGTAGTCCATGACAAATTTCAGCCAAAACCTCCAGAAGAATTGTTCGGGATACAAAGAAAAACCCACAGATAACCTCAGGAGAATTACAGGCTGCTCTGGAAAAAGACTGCGTGGTTGTTTCAAGGAGCACAATATGACGATACTTGAACAATAATGAACTGCATTGTCGAGTTGCCAGAAAGAAGGCTTTACCTCGCCAATGCCACAAAACAGCCCGGTTACAATATGCCGGACAACACCAAGACATGCCTCACAGCATCTGGCACACTGTAATTCAGAGTGACAAGACCAAAATAGAGCTTTATGGTCACAAACATAAGCGCTATGTTTGGAGAGGGGTCAACAAGGCCTATAGTGAACAGAATACCATCCCCACTGTGAACAATGGTGGTGGCTTACTGATGTTTTGGGGGTGTGTGAGCTCTAAAGGCACAGGGAATCTTGTGAAAATTGATGGCAAGATGAATGCAGCATGTTATCAGAAAATACTGGCAGACAATTTGCATTCTTTTGCACAAAAGCTGGACTTTCCAGCACGACAGTGACTCTAAGCACAAGGCCAAGTTGACCCTCCAGTGGTTACAGCACGAAAAGGTAAAGGTTCTAGAGTGGCCATCACAGTCTCCTGACCTCAATATCATTGAGCCACTCTGGGGAGATCGCAAACGTGCGGTTCATGCAAGACGACCAAAGACTTTGCATGACCTGGAGGCATTTTGCCAAGATGAATGGGCAGCTAAACCACCTGCAAGAATTCAGGGCCTCATAGACAACTATTACAAAAGACTGCATGCTTTCATTGATGCTAAAGGGGGAAATACATAATATTAAGAACTAAGGGTATGCAGACTTTTGAACCGGGATACATTTTTCCTTGTTGCCATGTTTTGTTTTATGAATATGCCGTTCTGTAATGACCTACAGTTGAATGTGAATCCTATAAGAAATAAATGACGTGTTTTGCCTGCTCACTCATGTTTTCTTTAAAAAGGGTGGAGACTAGCAGAGATGCATTCAATTACACTTTTTACAAAATGAGAGCCATTGTCTGATGTCCATTTTGATGGTAGGCCCCATCTGGGAATAATTTCCTGCATCCATTTTGTTGGATGCAGGAAATGCTGTGTCATGTTTACATGGAAATGCTTCTACCCACTTGGAGAATGCATCCACCATTACCAGGCAATATTTGTATCCCTGGAATGGAGTCAATGTAATGAGGTCCATCATTAAGTGCTCAAATGGCCTGTCAGGCCTTGGGTGGGCCGACATTGGCATCATTGTGCCCCTACCCACATTGTTAGTCATACAAATCACATATTTTGCAGAGAAATGTTCAGCATATAGGGAAAATCCTGGAGTAAACCAAAAGTTATGTATAATATTCACAACCCCACCCTTGGAAACATGGTTATGGACATGTGCCAACTTAGCAACATAGGGGTAACAGGAGTGAGGAAGAACAGGGAGGTCATTAGGACCAACCCAAAGCTTCAGAGCGTTAAAGCAGTGCTGGGACTCCCAAGCCAATAACCAAAGCCCAAATGATGAGCCTTTTGTGTATGGCTGGCTACTACAGAGCCTGGCTTCCTGATTTTGATGAAATTACACAGCTTTTGTCTGATTTCATTCATTTACTGGATTGTCTCAAACACTCTCTGTCTACCTCTCCCCTCACCCCTTTAGGGTCGTGCATGACTTTGGTACTCTGTGGCACCAACACAGGTTCTTAACAGCATCTGGTAAGACAATCTGTTGTTAGTTGCTAATCTACTGGACACTATCCTACTACCAGACTCCATTTCTGTGTGCAAGTGTCAGGCTCATTCTAACGCCTCTGATCCCATCCTCAACGCCAAATTGTCGTGGAAATCACTCAAATACAAAGGCCTTACTAAATGACTGGATTATACTTAGAGTAAGCAATATGATTTCATTGTACTAAGGAATAGCAACATTTCTCCAACAGATCTTAAAGATTTTTGGCACTAACGAGCCAGACTAGTATACCAACATTTTCACCAGAACTGCTAAAATGTTACCAGCCCTCTTTGCAATTGTCTTTACAGAGGAACAGGGCTAGTAATTTATAAACAAATGTTTTCTCTACATATTTTCACAGTATTCATGTTAAGTTAGTCTGTGCACAATGTTATATATCCACTAGAATGACAACTCTTTTGTGAACTGAAAGTAACCCAAGAATAAGTGTAAATAGGCAATGTATAATGCAAACATTTATTTATTAAAAAAGAATATATATATATATATATAATGACAGTGCATGCAAAAAAAAAAACACATAACTACAGTGAACAAAACATCATTGGAGCTGACTTCACTACTCGCCCAAAATGTAAACTACTCGCATTAGGTGAGTGAAGAGGGAGCAAACTTAATTTCCAGCCCTGCATATGACATTGTACCTAAGATGCTGATTCATTTATGATACTGATGGATTCATGTTAAACAATGCAAATATGCACCAAGCTAGATACCTGACTGACTGCCTTCAATCTAAACAACTGCTGATATTAGCTTAAAACATTCTTAAACTGTCAGTTGTGCTCACCTTTCTTTTCAAAGAAATTAATTAGCAGTTGTTTTCCCTCAGTTTGCACTCTCTTTTCTTTTTGGTACCCCATTTCCCTTTCTTGCGGAAAGGCATGAGCCTATCATAGTAGCAGACACTCGGCTCGATTAGCTGCATTTAGAGATTTATTCTGGTGCCGGGTTGACTAAACCAATTTGAGCCATTTGTAAGGGCTGAGAGTGACCTCAGAGCCTCCACTATATTTTTGGGATTAAAAATACAGTCAATCAACCGATTTATTCAGCAAATGTAAATGTATTTATGACACTAATAACTTAGAAATAAAAAAATGTCAAACAAATACACATTTTCATTCCAAGATTTTCGTGGGCCCTCCTCCCATTGGGGCCCTGGGTAGTCAGTCCCACTTTCCCCTCACTTCGACTCTCCTGGATGGGAGGAGTGGAGGAGGCCTGGAGGGAGGTGGAAGAAAGGAAGGAGTGGAGGGTGGAGGAGTGTAGGGAGGATGTGTAGAGGGGGGAGTAGTGGAGGGAGGATGAGTGGAGGGAGGAGCCGAGGGAAGGAGGAGAAAAGGACATAGAAGAGAAGAGGCGGCAAAGGATTGTGGAGACAGAGGATGGGATTATACAAAGAGCAGGATTTTAGAAGGGAAATGTAGTTTTCTACATTTGCATATGGAAAAGAACCCTCCCAGCATATTCTTTTTTATAACAAACAAAGAAATATCTTAAAAGGTAAAAACTGTTGTATTTCTTAATAGGCTAAGCTGTCAAAGGGTTTCTTACCGTTTATATTAAATTTCACAAGTGTAATAAGATTTTATTTTATCATAGGAAGAAAATGCTGAGAAATAGGCTAAAATATCAGTGCAGTGTTGCTATTATATTCTCCCACTTAGAACTCCAGTGTCTTCAGGAACTTTCCTGTCGTTGCCACAGTTCTCCACTGGGTGTCACCCTGCAGGGAAGTGGTTCAGGAATAAGCTGGATGGATTCCAAATTCTTCAGCAGTAAGTCATCTGTACTTAATAGTTGAGGTGATTTAATGTTTACACTTATGACTGGTTCATATTAAAAAACATGTCTTACATAACCACATTTTGTTATGTCATAATGATGTAATTACACCCGAATCGCCGTTATTTCTTAATGTCAATTTAGATGGAAATCAACATTTTGCCATTACATTTATTATCCAGTGGATTGTTGTTCACTGTGGGACCACTGGGCTAATCTGTGAGCTAACTGCCTGGCAGTGACTTTACCATTGCTAATTTTTATCAATAGCAATGTGACAATATCATTAAATTACAGGTAAAACATTTGAATTTAATACAACAAAGGTGATTTTGAATTTGTTCTTGTGTAATGAATGAATGACAAGATGCTCACCATTCAAACAAAATAGAGTCCTGAATCCTTGTAGTAATGCTTGTGGACAACACACTAGTTTATTTGATCTTGAATACAAATGAAGAAAATCATGTTCCAGAACCACATGGCACGTTTCAGTTGATTTCAGCATCCAGGGAATCTACGGTGCAGTTCATTTACACTGAAATATTGAAAAATCTGAAAGAGAAAATATTGAAAATGGAAAAAAGATTTGTACCCTAAATCTAGCTCAACAACACCTATGTGCATACCTGTGCAGTCGTAGCTTAACCCACTATAATCAGCGGAGTGTAAACATAGTATATATATATATATTGTTGCACCAGATGAACTGTCAGTTCTACACAGTCAATTATTCAAGTTTTTCTTAGTTGTGTACCCTCACCCTCTCTCCACATTCCTCCTGTACTCACCCTGGCATTTGACCCATTTTGTAGGCTTCTTTTTGGCATGTATGTTTAATGCCACATCTAATACTTCATGAGTGGTCAATGCTTCTTGAAGGAATTTAAGATTTTTTTGTTTCTGTTTTTCCTTCTTTTGGGTTCTGCGTTGGTCGATTTTATTGCGTATTTTGTCAAGAATTGACTTCGGCATCTCTGTTTGGATTTCTTTCTTGTAGGTTGCGTCGGTCTCTTCTATGACTTGTGTGTCCTTTGTCTTTCCGTTGTTACTTCCTTTGGCATTTTGTTCTATTTGTCTTTCTTTCAGTGCTTTTCTTTGTTTGTCTTCCTTTTTGGGATTTGATCTCATGTTCTTCATTCCTCCATCTGTGTCTTTTTCCATTAGTGCTACCTTTTCTATAGACAAATTCACTTTGGTTTCTTTTTTTACTTGTGTCTCGAATCTTTTAACCTGTTCATCATTTGGACTTTCTTTTGTCACTTTAAGTTTGTCTTCCATTTTATTATTGGATCTCTTGAGCTTCAATCCCCCATCATTCCCACTTTCCAGCAGTTCAAGGTCTTCAATTATCAAATCCATGGTAGTCTCTTCAACTTGTTTGCCTATATTTTTCACATGTTCTTTGGCAGTTTTTTCATCTTGAATTGGTTTCTTTTCTTTTCTTTGTTTGTCTTCCTCTCTAGCATGTTTGACCTTGGAACTTTCTTTTGCATCTTTAAGTGTGTCTACCTTTTTCGAATTTGATCCCCAGTGCTTCATTCCCCAAGCACTTGACAAATTCCCTTCGGTTTCGTCTTTTGCTTGTTTCTCTATCTTCATATCATGTTGTTGCTTTGCATTTTCTTTGACAACTTTGCTTTGTTTGTCATCCTCTGTAGCATGTTGTTCATTAAGACTTTCATCCATAAATCTTAGCTTGTCTGCGTTTTTTGGATTTGATGTTCTGTGCTTTACTCCCACATCCAATTCCTTTTCTAGTTGCTCCAATTCTTCAAGAAAAAAATCCATGTCAGTCTCTTCTTGAACTTGTTTCTTTACATTTATAACATGTCCTTTGGCATTTTGTTCATTTGGACTTCCTTTTATTACTTTTCTTTGTTTGTCATTATCTGTAGCATGTTGTACGTTTGAACTTTTTTTCATGACTTTCAGTTTGTCTTCCTTTTTGGGATTTGTTGTCCTGTTCTTTATTCCCACATCCAAGTCATTTTCCAGTTGCTCTAACTCTGCAAGAAAAAAATCCATGTCAGTCTCTTCTTGAACATGTTTCCTTACAATTTTAACATGTCCTTTGGCATTTTGTTCATTTGGACTTCCTTTTATTACTTTTCTTTGTTTGTCATTATCTGTAGCATGTTGTACGTTTGAACTTTTTTTCATGACTTTCAGTTTGTCTTCCTTTTTGGGATTTGTTGTCCTGTTCTTTATTCCCACATCCAAGTCATTTTCCAGTTGCTCTAACTCTGCAAGAAAAGAATCCATGTCAGTCTCTTCTTGAACTTGTTTCGTTACAATTTTAACATGTCTTTTGGTATTTTGTTCATTTGGACTTCCCTTTATTACTTTTCTTTGTTTGTCATTATCTGTAGCATGTTGTACGTTTGAACTTTTTTTCATGACTTTCAGTTTGTCTTCCTTTTTGGGATTTGTTGTCCTGTTTGTTCTTCCCACATCCAAGTCATTTTCCAGTTGCTCTAGTTCTTCAACAAAGAAATCCATGTCAGTCTCTTCTTGAACTTGTTTCTTTACATATTCAACATGTCCTTTGGCATTTTCTTCATTTGGGACAATGCCTAATTTATCTACTCTCTCTTGCTTCATTTCCACATCTGTGTCAGTTGCCCGGCACACTACGTCTTGCATTAAAACAATCACTTCAGTTGGTTTCACTCTTGTGTCTGGCTTTTTAGAATCGTTTTCCTTGGGACCTTCTTTCATAACTTTGAGTTTACATCTTGTTTTAACAACTCTTTCTTTCTTCATTCCTCCATCCATTCCACTTGCCAGTAGCTCAGGCCCTTGAATGTCCATGTCATTCTTTTCTTTGACTTGTGGGTCTTCCTTTTTAATGTGATGTTGTTGCTTTGGACGTACTTCTTTGATTTCCGTTTGATATTTATCCATTTTAACTCTCCCACCCCTCAATTCCCTCAGATGGTCAGTGTCACCATTGATGTGTTCTTTCTTTCTCCGTTTAATCTCCCTTTTCCTTCTCTCTGCCTCCATCTCATTCTGCCTTTCTTCAAGCATGTCTTCTCTCTTTCTCAGATCACTCTCTATTTTCCTTCTAACTGCCTCCATTTCTCTCTGCCTCTTTTCAAGCCTGTCTTGTCCGCTTTTCAGTTCACTCTCAATTTGCATCCTCTCTGCCTCCATCTCTCTCTGCCTTTCTTCAAGCATCTCTTCTGTCTTTCTCTGTTCATTCTCCCTTTTCCTTCTCTCTGCCTCCACCTCTCTCTGCCTTTCTTCAAGCATCTCTTCTGTCTTTCTCTGTTCATTCTCCCTTTTCCTTCTCTCTGCCTCCACCTCTCTCTGCCTTTCTTCAAGCATCTCTTCTCTCTTTCTCAGATCACTCTCCATTTGCATCCTGTCTGCCTCCATTTCTCTCTGTCCCTTTTCAAGCCTGTCTTGTCTGCTTTTCTGTTCACTCTCCATTTGCATCCTCTCTGCCTCCAACTCCCTCTGTCTTTCTTCAAGCATCTCTTCTGTCTTTCTCTGTTCATTCTCCCTTTCCCTTCTCTCTGCCTCCATCTCTCTTTGCCTTTCTTGAAGCATCTCTTCTCTCTTTCTCAGATCACTCTCCATTTTCGTTCTCTCTGCCTCCATGTCTCTCTGCCTCTTTTCAAGCCTGTCTTGTCTGCTTTTCTGTTCACTCTCCATTTGCATCCGGTCTGCCTCCATCTCACTCTGCCTCTCTTTAAGGCACCTTTCTCTCTTTCTCTGTTCATTCTGAATTCTCCTCCTCTCTGCCTCAATCTCTCTCTGTCCCTCTTCAAGGATGTCTTCTCTGATGTTCTGTTCATTTCTCCTCCTCTCTCTCTCCACTTCAGTCTGAACCTTCTCTTTTCTCAAAAATCGTACCTCATCCTTTTCCATTGCACTCCATCCTGTCCCTTCATCCATGACTTTTGTCTCCCCTTTCTGATCTTCAATGTCACTTAACACATTTCTTGGCATCTCCATTTGAATCCTCTCACTTTTCTCCCTCAGGTTTTCCTTGTCCGTTTCCAGAATACCTTTCAGGTCTATTCCCATCTTTCTTTTCATTTGAATCATTTTAATGTATTCTTCCATCTCTCTCTCCCACTCACGCAATTCCTGCTTTGTCAGTCTTGGTCCAATATTCATGTTCTTACTCTTTGTCTCTAGATTCATCTTTATCAGAGGAAAATCACTCTTTCTTTCAAAGATTCTCTCCTGACTCACAGGAATTCTCCTCTCTTTCTCTCGCCCATAATCCTTGAATATATCTCCCTCTGTTTGAGTTTGTTTGTTACTCTGTTCGGTTTTAGTCCGTCCAGTCTCTTTCTTGAGCCATTCCTTTTCAAATCTACAGACCCTTCGATCAAGTTCTGTCATCACAAGGGCCTGAAGTTTATGCATTCGCTCCTCAATCCAAACTCTCTCCTTTAAAAACATGATCTCCACCTTCTCCCTGTCCAAATGACTTCTCATTATGAATGTATTCTATAAATGAAAACAATTTGATTAGTCTCCAATGTGTTCATTGACTGGGCTCTATTGATGCACAGGTCAGGAAATACTGTACTATATTTCAAATCGGGATGGGTAGGTGGAGATTAGCTGTTTGAAGGTAAAAATAAAGAAAAACAGCCACTACCCAAATAAAACGATAATCAATCTTGTGCAAATATACCAAGCCTTCATTATTCTTATATGTATTTCATAAAAGGTGAGAGTGGGATATTTCTAGCAGGAGCAAAAAACATTACATAAACACATTTTTCATCAATCGATCAGCCACCACGCTCTGTGGACATCTTATTGACTTATTTTCATTTTTCTTTTTGTAGCATGTTAACAATGAAGTACATGTTCTGAGATTATTTTGATGACTGGGAAGGTGGTAGCAGCGTAATTCTTTTGTATTTGGGTGGCTGTGAATTGTAAAATAACTAACCCACGCATCACTATTATGCACTAATATTTTTATCTGATTGTAATCTAGGTAATACATTTTTTTCATAGAAAATCTTTTTATAACTTTGGCTCATAATGGATTATGGTAGTCAGTGATTTAGATGAACTGATCATACATCATACTTATGTATGTATACTATAGACAATAAGCACACCTATTAACACATCCTAATCATCAAAATAACAGCTATTAAGAATGATGAATGAACACCATAAAAACAAATCCATGTAGGAGCAGAACTAATCCATATTTTTGACATAACTCCACCTTATCAAGCTCAACCAACTCAGAACATTACTGTTTAACACAACTTACAAAATACAACTGCTAACCATTCTGAACATGAACAATTCACTTACCATTGCGCCAGTGCTGTCTAACCTTTGTTTTCAGTCACTGTCATCTTTCTTACAAGTGCACAAGAATACTGTTGTCATATACATCGTTGTTCTATAACCCAGGAGAAATGTTGTCAGTCTGAAGATAACAAAATTAAGCGGATTGTTTCTTTAACCTTTTCACACGTTCTGTAGGCTACGTTTCAAATATGTGTAAGGGCGTCCCAGCGTGAGTTCTTAAATGCACGTGTCAGTATGCGATGACTATTCGATCATTATGACGCAACAATACATTTCACCCCCAGCTGTCCAGAAACAGCACGCTACAAACATATTATGTAGGCAATTTCTGATTTCGACAGGTTAAAATGATATTTGGCAACTACTACAAGCAGTAATACAGTTTAATTGTATACATAATATTTTATGAGCAACCGTGAAAAATATTGAGCTATTCCTAAGTATACTGAATCTCCGCTCGAGGATTCGTCCAAGTGAATAACTTTTGCACCAGAGAAAAATCATGGAGATTTAAGCTGAAATGCACGTGTCAGTATGCGATGACTATTCGATCATTATGACGCAACAATACATTTCACCCCCAGCTGTCCAGAAAAACCACGCTACAAACATATTATGTAGGCAATTTCTGATTTCGACAGGTTAAAATGACATTTGGCAACTACTACAAGCAGTAATACAGTTTAATTGTATACATAATATTTTATGAACAACCGTGAAAAATATTGAGCTATTCCTAAGTATACTGAATCTCCGCTCGAGGATTCGTCCAAGTGAATAACTTTTGCACCAGAGAAAAATCATGGAGATTTAAGCTGCTGTGAAATGTATTTTGAGCGAACTGTTTCCGTTAAATTCTTATCTGACACCCACAAGATCTGACATTATTTGTAATATCAACCCAGTCCGAGTTATATCCGAGGCCGGCCGTATCCGGAAGAAAATGCCAGCTCTGTTCCCACCCAGGCCTGCCCAATTGTGTGTATTTGTCTGGCAGTGAACGTAAACCTTTCACATGCTTTTGTCATAGTTCTGCGTGTCAAATACATTACTCATCTTATAAAGATTCGTGTTTTTAGGAAGTAAAACGTAGTGGTCTGTTGTTAGAACGCACTTTGCATCTCTCTCCAAAACGCGATGTCTCCTTCCGCTAAATTCTGCACTTTCGGTAGTTTAATAGACTGCTTGGGCACATGCGTTACATGGCACGTGCCTAGGTCTGTAAAAGAATAATTACACGAATTGTCCTCCAGAGCTGCCGTCACCTTTCACAAAGAAAATCAGTCCCGTTTGACACCAAGCCTCCTAGTTTACAGTAACCTACCTAATAGCTTATCTTCTTTCAAATCGTTATAAAAGAGGCTATTGAACCGCAGAATATAGCCCACTAGGCTACTTTTTTTTTTTTACAACGTGAGTAGAATGTCAAAGCAGAGAAGCCCTGCGCAGAAGAGCGATGAAAGTTCAGTTAACCTGTATTTTACCAACTACAAAGCATAGCATTAAAAATGTTATGACATTTATTTTATTATTTTAATTTTGTTATTTTAATATATTTTCGGATGTGGTCTGTATTTCCCACACTATCACATTCTGGTTAGATGCTTGCTGCATTTCGTCGTAGTGTTCAATGACAATAAAGTTGAATCTAAACTAGGGCAGTCAAATGATTAAAATTTTTACTCAAATTAATCAGAATTTTCAGTGGATTAATCAGGATTAATCACTATTTGCAATTACACCTGAATCCTAACATTTCTTTCTTTCTGAAATGCATACCAAAAGATAAATAACAGGACACAGATACATAATTTTCATATTATGTCTGTTTATTAACACAGCCAAATAATGGTGGTTTAAATCAAGCTGAAACATACTACACACCATAATATTTGTCTTTGTGATGTCCCATCGCTTCCTCTTTGGCATTCCTCTTAACCAGGACGTACAATTTATAGTATTCAATTGAACAGAAAGCAATAAATGTAGTCAAATCATAACAGTGGCCTACCACATTTTTGCACAATTTGAGTCATCTGTTGAGTTTTTATGTGGAAAAAAACATTTTCAATAAAACTTTTAAATCAAACCAAAGAACAATCTTTTACCTTTTCCTCCATTCTTTAATCCAGTTGCTCAAAAATCCAGTTGCTAACTACTATAACATGTTGCACTGAAACTGGTCTTTTTGTTTGAACGTCACCTTTCAAATCTACTGAGCTTCATCATCTTTCAGGCAGTTGCTGAGGCAAACTAACTTGTTCACATTTTTTGAAAGTAAAGCTGACCTTTTCTTGTTCACAATGTGACCTGCAACTGAGAAAAGTCGTTCACAGGGAACAGTGGTTGCAGGAGTTGCTAGATATTTGTGAGCTAGTGAGGCCAGCTTCTCATGGGCTCCTGAATGAGATGCCCACCACCTCAAGGGGCAATCCTCCAATTTAATGGTGGGCTCTGCTCTGTACCTCTGTATGGCAGGTTGGACCTCTTCCTCTTCTGATTCTGAATCTGAGCCCATTTGCAGAAGGCTGGGTGGCCCATCATCATGTGTCTGTGAAGACCTTCTGGGTGATTCTTTGTTGCAGCATCCCTTCAAGTGTGGTCCACACCTCTTCCCTGTCTGTCTCGGGCAGGCATTTCAAGTCTTTGAAACAAGGATCCAAAACTGTAGCAATCTGGAGCCATGCATTGTTGAGCTGTTCTTGACGGGATGCTAGGTCCTCCTTGAACTTGGTCTTGAATCTCACCACATATGCAGGGTCCTCATCACAGGCTTCCATCTTGAGACGCAAGTGGCAGAGAGAAGGTAGTACCACAGAACAGGAGACATGGGCCTCTCCACCCAGGAGCTCAGTTACATACCTACGCACACAAACACACACATGCACACAGAGACAGTGTATTATTAGAACAGTGGTTATCAACATATTATTAATAATGATAATAATAATGTATTACATACGTACATGTTATTGATATTTGACTTGGTTTAATTAATTCCAGAAAATAATCAAAGCAATGTTATTTGATAAGTTACAGACTGATTTACCTGCATGGCTCTAGAAGTGTCTCCAGCCTCTGCAGTTTATCCCACTCTGCTGCGATCGGCGAAACAAGTTTGTGCTCCTGATTGTCCAGGGCTGCGATGACAACCTCTTTATTTCTGCTCACGCGCTTGACCATTTCCAGCGTCGAATTCCAACGTGTTGGAACATCCTGGATCAATGGCTCTTGCTTCTTACCCAGGCTGACTTGTTATGCTTGAAGCTCCGCAGCATTTGCTGGGCTGTGCTTAAAATGACCGAAAACTTTGCAAGCCTTGGCCAAAGCATTTACAAAACCGCTGTCAGCAAGACTCTCTGTGACACTTCTCTGCACCATGTGAGCGACACACTTCATGTGTTCATAGCGTGTAAGTCGAATTGCGGCAACCATGTTACGTGCACTGTCAGTCCCAATGGTTGTCGTCTTGCCCTCGATGTCCCACTTACGTGCAACAGACAGGAACTGTTCTTTACAAGCCTAAATGACGCTCCTCAGTTTTTAATATAGTCAGCGCAAAAGACTTCAGTTCCCACGTGTCACTGATGAAATGTGCAGTTACTCCGAGGTAATTGTTGTTACTCACTGATGTCCAATGGTCTCCTGTCAGGGCGATATGATTTACTTGAGCCAAGACTTGAGCTCTTTCCTTTTTTCTTTTTCGTTTTCATAGAGCTGGTGGATTTTCGTCATAACTGTGGCTCTTGACGGTGGCTTATAGGATGAGTCTTGAGACGCCACTTGCAAAACATCAAGGAAACCTGAGTCTTCTACAATGATAATGGGTCTACAATCCTTTGCAATCCATTTTGCTATTGTGTTGGTCAAATTATCTGAGGTTGATTTTGTTAATGGCCTGCGAACATTCAGCGTGGTCTGACGCAAACGACTTGCATAACCTGACGGCCCAGCAAACACGTTTGGCGTTGACATGGTACCTCAAGCTTGAACAGCTCCGGTGAAATTGAAACTCCTTGTTACAAATCTTGCAAATAACCTTGTACCATCATCATTCTTTTTATATTTGAATCCGTCAATAGGCCCACTTCGCTCACCTTGCTCCATCTCGCCTCTAGCTCCCAACTGTAATGAGGTTCTATTGTGATGAGTACTGATTTATGCCTGCAGGTGGCAGTAATGTGTTGTATAAGATGAAGTGCATTCCCTAGAGGAAGAGGTTGTAATGGAGACATGCATTGTGTTCCACATGGAATAAAGACGCCAGTACCATATATTCTTTATATCTTTATTTGTTGTCTCTGGAACAATACATGGTACATGGCACTTTCCTGACTTTCCTGACCTGAATAATTTGTCACACTGCGCATGCGTGAAATGCGTTAAAAAATTGATGTAATTAACAACAAACAACTAATTAACGTCGTTAACGCGCTATTTTTGACAGCCCTAATCTAAACTACTCTCATCACACCGATCCGAGATCCGTGGCCCTTGATCCCACTCGGGATCCGACGGTCAAACATATAATGCTGAATTCAGTCAGATGACGTCTACTTTTTAATTATTTTCATAAGTGATTTTCAGAAACAACATATGATGAGTATTTATTCTGGAGCTTTATATATTGCAGTTTCAAATAGTAAGCACTGAAAAAAATACACCAAATATAGGCAAGTAATGAAGGTATTGTGTTTATTCTTCTTGAAGGGTACATAGCTACAGTGTTAGGTAATAGGTTACATTATATTAATTTACTCAAATTGATTAATTGTTAGATTAATTGTTCTAAGATGTGACATTTCAATGTATAACATTTCAAGAGAAAAAACATGTAAAACTAAACATTCATCAAAAGTAAACATTTCATAATACAAAGGATCACTCTACATGTGAACCCGTGTTCTGATGTTGCTTCTGGGAGTCCATAGTGGTGCCCTCTGTCTGTGAGCTGAGGGATTGCGGCGTCCTCACATCCAGACTACAGTTGATGGGAACCACTCTCTCAGAAGATAATAAAGTATTAGGTGCCTCGATGTGGAGCTTCCCGTCAGGAGTCATGGAGCAGGTGACTGTCTCAGGGTTCAACCCTTCAGGAAGATCAATCTCTTGTCTGAACTCCTGGCATCTGTAAGAGTAGGAGCCTTTCCCATCACCCTGCTTCTTCTCCGTCTTCCCACTGACTCTTAGCTTCCTGCCCACCTGTCTGACACAGATCTCCTCTGGGGAGAAGTCCTTAGTGTCCAGTGTCATGGCAAAGCCCTCTCCCTCTTTCTCCAGCTTGTAAGAAAATGGTTGGATGTCCACAGAGGCAGGAACATGGTCCATCTCCTCAGATATACACTGCTGAAGTTTCTCCATCAGTGCCAGACTGCTCTTGATCTCCTTAATGTTTCTCTCAAGTAGACCCTGCTGCCAGAGAAGAGGTCGTACCTCCGGACAGAGACTGTGAACGGGACAGTAGATGTCCATCAATGGGTTGATGGAAGATTGGAATCCTGGGGAGCACAGCATCTTCATTCAATGTTGAGTGTTGATTAGTCTTGCTCTGAGATGACACTATGTGTTCAGTGTTGGTTGTGTTGTTGTCTGTCTCTCCAGTGGGAGTGTCACAGCTTTTATGTTCTCCCACTTAGAACTCCAGTGTCTTCAGGAACTTTCCTGTCGTTGCCACAGTTCTCCACTGGGTGTCACCCTGCAGGGAAGTGGTTCAGGAATAAGCTGGATGGATTCCAAATTCTTCAGCAGTAAGTCAGCTGTACTTAATAGTTGAGGTGATTTAATGTTTACACTTATGACTGGTTCATTTTAAAATGCATGACTTTAAAAATATTTTTGCAAACATTATCCTTTAGATTTTAAATATGACACTACAGTATTGATGACATCAGCAACAATTGTACTATGCCGTTCAGTACTGTGAGCAAATCAGATGAGATTTGATATCAATAACACTAGCTCAATTAAAAAAATAGTTTCAACCACAGAACCAACAGAAACGGTTAGGTCACAATGTATTTCAACCCACTGTAAAATAATTCACAAGAAAATTGAATGCTGGAAAAAATTTCAGTATCTTTAAGAGTGTAATAAAATTGTGAACGTCTTTGGGTCCCAAAGCTACCTCACAACCATTACAAGTTCCCCATTCACGGTGAGCACCACCATCCAGCACACATGCCAAATATAAAAGGAAGCACTGCACCATTTTACAAAGCACGGAGAAATACTGGGAAAGTACTGCTTCAAAAACATTCACAACATGCAGTAGCTATGATAAAAGACATACACTTTGGATGTAAAATGTACACGAATGCCATTTCTAAATATTTCAGCCAATTTTTCTTTTTTATTGTGATTTGACCCCACAAACAACAATGTCACTAGTAGTTTGGACAGGTTGAAACAACATCTAGATGTCCCCTGTATGTCTCCATACATCAACCTAATGTTTGAGAAAGGTTGATATGGTAGACATTTTCTATTTTTCTAAGCAAATAGAATTTAGGCATTTCAAATGTCATATATAGACTTGTGGCACTTTGTAGAGATTGAGGGACTGTTGTTATATACATATCATATATTTGTCCGTTGACCACACCTGACAATTTGCACCTTTTGTTTATCAATCCCAGTTATATTTCTGATATTGTTGAAATTTGTGGAGGCCATCTTATGTGTTTCCAGCAATAATCAGGCTTAGTTGACTGATAGCTTGTCTATTAAAGGCAAAATAACTGGTTATTTTGTGTGCTTGATTGTGTGTTTTCTAAACTGTGGAATTCCTGTCTATCTGTGGATCATTTATTCATAATCACCCCGGTGTCTTCTTTCCAATGAAACCATGTTTTGTTATGTCATAATGATTTAATTACACCTGAATAGCTGTTATTTCTTTGTGTCAATATTGATAGAAATCAAAATTTTTGCCATTACATTTATTATCCAGTGGATTGTTGTTCACTGCAAAGAAGATAATACCAAAAAATATGTCAATAGTTTGCAGACAGTTACCCAGAAATAAAGATATTTTTCCCAGAATTGTCTACATAAAAGTACTCATTCACAGATGAACTGTCATAAATGAATCTTTCAATGACAGAAAGACACTCCTAATAATAAGAGCATCTCTTAAATGAATAAAATGTTTATTTCAATGATGAGCAGACAAGAAGAGGCTGAAAATGTAATCACACTTCCCCAATGTGGACCAAAGTGCTGCAAAACGTGACAAGAGATGAAGCAAGGCACCACAAGGAGTCACTAGAGCCCAATGAGACAAGGTGATCCTGTTCATTTTCTAACCCAGCAAACCTGAACTGTGCAGGCCAATTGTCCCGCCCTCTGTGGGACCACTGGGCTAATCTGTGAGCTTGATACTCCAACCCTGGTCTCACAGCTAACTGCCTGGCAGTGACTTTACTATTGCTTATTGTTATGGATAGGAATCTAGATGTGACAATGTAATTAAATTACAGGTAAAACATTTGAATTTAATACCACAAAGATTTAAATTTGAATATATTCTTGTGTAATGAATGAATGACAAGATGCTCACCTTTCAAACAAAATAGAGTCCTGAATCCTTGTCGTAATGCTTGTGGACAACACCCTAGTTTCTTCAATCTTGAACACAAATTAAGAAAATCATGTTCCAGAAGCACATGGCACGTTTCAGTTGTTATCAGCGTCCAGAGAATCTACAGTGCAGTTCATTTACACTGAAATTAAGAAAACATATTGAAAATGGAGAAAAGATTTGTACCCTAAATCTAGCTCAACAACACCTATGTGCATACCTGTGCAGTCGTAGCTTAACCCACTATAATCAGCGGAGTGTAAACATAGTATATATATATATTGTTGCACCAGATGAACTGTCAGTTCTACACAGTCAATTATTCAAGTTTTTCTTAGTTGTGTACCCTGACCCGTTTTGTAGGCTTCTTTTTGGCATGTATGTTTAATGCCACATCTAATACCTCATGAGTGGTCAATGCTTCTTGAAGGAATTAAAGATTTTTTTGTTTCTGTTTTTCCTTCTTTTGGATTCTGTGTTGGTCGATTTTATTGCGTATCTTGTCAAGAATTGACTTCGGCATCTCTGTTTGGATTTCTTTCTTGTAGGTTGCGGCGGTCTCTTCTATGACTTGTGTGTCCTTTGTCTTTCTGTTGTTACTTCCTTTGGCATTTTGTTCTTTTTGTCTTTCTTTTAGTGCTTTTCTTTGTTTGTCTTCCTTTTTGGGATTTGATCTCATGTTCTTCATTCCCCCATCTGTGTCTTTTTCCATTAGTGCTAGCTTTTCAATAGACAAAATTCACTTTGGTTTCTTTTTTTACTTGTGTCTCGAACCTTTTAGCGTGTTCTTCATTTGGACTTTCTTTTTTCACTTTAAGTTTGTCTTCCATTTTAGTATTTGACCTCTTGAGCTTCAAGCCTCCATCATTCCCACTTTCCAGCAGTTCAAGGTCTTCAATTACCAAATCCATGTTAGTCTCTTCAACTTGTTTGCCGATATTTTTCCCATGTCCTTTGGCAGTATTTTCTTCTTGAATTGGTTTCTTTTCTTCGTTTGTCATCCTCTCTAGCATGTTTGTCCTTGGAATTTTCTTTTGCAACTTTAAGTGTGTCTACCTTTTTGGAATTTGATCTCCAGTGCTTCATTCCCAAGGCACTTGACAAATTCCCTTTGGTTTTGTCTTTTGCTTGTTTCTCTTAACTTCTTATCAAGTTGTTGCTTTGGACTTTTTTTTTTACATCTTTGTTTGCGTTGTTTGTCATCCTCTCTAGCATGTTGTTCCTTAAGACTTTCCTTCACAACCTTTAGCTTGCCTTTGTTTTTTGGATTTGATGTTCTGTGCTTCACTCCCACATCCAATTCATTTTCCAGTTGCTCCAATTCTTCAAGACAAAAATCCATGTCAGTCTTTTGAAATTGTTTCTGTTAAGTTAGCTGACTTAGGCAGGCTTAACTTGATGTGAAAGTATAAACAAAGTATATTTTCTATATAGTTATTTATTCCATACATGTACACAGCTCTGTTCATCCGTCCTCATCATTGCATACAAGTGAACTCAACTGGCATACATTGCATACACACAGGTATGACAGAACGTAATACCTCAAATATAACAACCAACACTATTACCGTAATGTATTGATAAGAGCGTTATCCAAAAAAGATATTTAATACCCCCACTTGCTCTTATCCCCTTGGGTTACATGAAAACAAAATAACAGAATGAGGCTCCCTCATTATCTTAAAGCAGTAAACACTTTTTGCACCACTAAGTGCCAAACATATCTCGTGCAAATCTCAGCTTAGTAGCTGGTCAGAACATCAGCAATCATTTTCTTGGTAGGGCAATATTCCAAAATAAACTTTCCATTGTTCACATTTTCCCTAATAAAGTGATATTTGATATCAATGAGTTTGCATCGCTGTCTGTGAACTGGGTTTTTGGCTAGTGCTATGGCACCTTGGTTGTCTTCATACACCTTTGTTTGTGCGTATTGGTATGTGTCCATACCCCTGAGCAGTTGTTCTAAGTAAATGCATTCCTGTATGGCTGATGCTAAGGACATGTACTCAGCCTCACAAGTTGACAGTGCTGCTGTCAGTTGTTTTCTTGTTTTCCAGGATATCAAAGAGCTTCCTCTATTTAGACTGGCACAAAACCCTGATGTACGTCTTCTATCCGCTGCATCTGATGCCCATTTAGCATCGCTGTAGACCCTTAGACCTAGTTTTTCTGTGTCATTTCTCCTGAAGAATAACCCCTGTTCTGTTGTACCTTTGAGGTACCTGAACACATGTTTTACTGTGTTCCAGTGTTCTACTGTTGGTTCAGCAAAGTGCTGGGAGAGTTTACTGACCACAAAACTTATGTCTGGTCGGGTCCATGTGGACAAGTAAATTAAACTTCCTACTGCCTCCCTGCACTTTCTTGGCACATTCATTTTTTCAGCATCTTCTGTGTATTCGAGTTTTGGTACACATGGAGTTTCTCTAGACCTGCAATCCTGCATTTCAAATCGATCTCGAATTTTTCTCACATATCTCTCCTGAGACATTTTGACTACACCATCTGCTTGTTCAACATCTATCCCCAAGAAATGTCTCAGCTTTCCCATGCCTTTCATTTTGAACCTTTCAGTAAGCATCCTCTTCACATTTTTCATAACACTCTCTTTATTAACTGCAATGATCAGATCATCAACCCATACTATTAGGATTACTTTCTCGTTATGCTTTTCTCTTGTATACACACAGGTATCAGCTGGGTTCTGTACAAAATCATTCTCAATTAAGCATGTATGCAACATAGTGTTCCAATTCCTCCCTGATTGTTTTAGACCATAGAGAGGTTTGTGTAACTTGCACACTAGTTTTTCTCCTGTGTTTGACTTTTTCTCCTGACCCTCAGGTTGCTCCATGTAAATCTCACAGTCTATTGGAGCATGCAAATAAGCAGTTTAAACATCCATCTGGTGTAAGACTAGGTTATCCTGCACTGCCTATTGCATGACTACTCTCACACTTGTCATATCAGCTGTGGGTGAGAAAGTCTCCTCATAATCAGTGCCTGGTTTCTGGTTGTAGCCTTTTGCTACGAATCTCGCCTTGTATTTGTCAGATCCATCAATTTCTGTCTTAAGTGCATAAACCCATCTGCCCCCCACTGTCTGTTTGCCTGGTGGTAACTGAGTATGGGTGAAGGTCTCATTCTCCTCCAGAGATCGCATCTCCTCTTTCATGGCATTCCTCCACTATGTTGCTTTGGTTGATGCAATGGCGTCCTGGTAAATTTGAGGAATATCACACACTGCTCTGTAACAAGAGTCCATGCATATGTGCAGTTTGTCCTTCGTATCCTCTGTCTCAAAATGAGCTGGTCTCTTTTAAGTTCTCTGTGGGTTTCTTCTGATCAAAGTCTCTGTGGCTTCACCTGGCTGTGTGTCTTTTCAGGTAAAGTCTCAGTAGCATCACTTTGAACACCCTGACCTGGTAAATTTTACACATTTTCATCAACAACATTCTCTTCACTGTTGTCAACCCTAGGATGTACAACCTCGTATTCTATGTGTGACTCAGATCTTTGTGTTTCCCTTTCTTTGGTTGTTTTAGTGGTGAATTTTACCAGCCTGTGTTTATGGACAACAGTTTTTACCTTTTACAACAGTTTTTTTAATCCAATTTGCCTTTCTCTTGCTTGTAAGCAAAACACACTGATCCACATTTTTGTAATTTGGATATGTTTGGTACCTTGCCTGTGAAAAACTTGTATGGCGTTTTGCTTTGTGCGTCTGCTGTAGCACCTTTTCCTCACATAAAATGAGATCTGCATAGCGTAGTTCCATAGCTTATCTGGTAACCCGCTCTCTATCAGTAGGCATCTGCTCATATCATAGTGTTCTCCAACCTCCCTCCGCTGTGCCATTTTGGTGGGGTGAATAAGATGTTTCATGTCTAATCCTATCTTTTGTTAACAGTGCCTGGAAATCCCAACTTGTAAACTCAGTGCCATTATCTGAGCGGATACACTTGATTTCTCCATAAGGTGCTATATCTGCTAAGAATCTTTCTGTGGCCCGCACTGTATCACTCTTGGACTTAAGAAAGTATACAAACATAGTACCAGAGTAGTCATCTGTAAATGACTGCGCATATCTGTGTCATTCCATGCTCGGTATTGGCATGGGACCGTCTAAATCAGTGTGGACTAGTTCTAGAGGCTTCTTTGCCTTCCTATCTAGCTCCTTATTTCTTGTCTGAGTGAACTTTTCCTGTGTACACACCTCACACAATCGATCCAACCCAACTACACCTCCTTTAATTTCCATGTCTTCACAACACCTTGCAACATTTTCACATCTTCATAATTACAATGACTCAATATTTCATGCCACGTCTGCATATCATGACATGCTTTACATTGATCAACATTTGTTTCAACAGTTGGCAAGTAATACACATTTTCATTCTCATGAATGTCAAACCTGCTACCATCCTTGGTGACCATGTGACTTTCCCCCTTTTGAAGGTGATTGTTGCTCCTCCATTTGTTGCTCTTGCCACTGAGAAGATGTGTGTGGGTAAGATGGCATGTAGAGCGTATCTCGTAGCTGCGCTGTTTGTTGTCGTCCAGCATTGTCTAGAAGATGTATCACCGCTGTTCCTCTCCATTGTGCCATTCCACTGGTCTCTCCTGCATCTCTTAATGCTGTAATGATGTTCTCTGCACTTATTAAGTAGTCTGTAACCGTCTCGTTGTCTGCCAAGCGCAACTTTGTCAATGAAGTGTACGGCTTGATTTTTCCCGAATAATGTTCTTTAAGTTTACGCAGGGCTTTCCTGCCATCATCAGCAGATTCATGTCTAATTAGTGATAGGCTCTTATATTAGCCTTACCAGCTCGGCATAGCAGTCAGCATTTTTCCATCTGTCTTCAGCTAGCTGATCTTCGTTTGCATAAGTGGGCTCTCTTTAGATAGTGTCCTTTAACTTCAGAGTGTGTAGGCAGCCTAGGAACCGCGTTTCCCAAAGGTCATATTTCTCCCCAGACCCGTAGAATAAAAGCTGCGGTGCTGGAACTCCTGTTGCTCGGTGGGCCATCTTGTCATTCCGCCGATTTTCCTAGCTTCTTCTTCTGCTAGCTAATTACCGCGTAATACGTCGTCTCAAACTTATTCACGCTCGCTTATCTTCAACCCTGGGCCCATAACCTGTTAAGTTAGCTGACTTTTCTATATAGTTATTTATTCCATACATGTACACAGCTCTGATCATCTGTCCTCATTATTGCATCCAAGTGAACTCAATTGGCATACATTGTATACACACTGGTATGAGAGAACGTAATACCTCAAATATAGCAACCAACACTATTACCATAATGTATTGATAAAAGCGTTATCCAAAAAAGAGATTTAACAGTTTCCTTACATTTTTTATGTCCTTATGGCATTTTCTTCATTTGGGACAATGCCTCATTTATCTACTCTCTCTTGCTTCATTTCCACATGTTTTTAGTCCTTGTGGGGTGTGTGAGTAGAACTAAACAGTGAAAGGAGCACGTTTGTGGTCCTGGTAGGGTGTGTGAATATAACTAAACAGTTAAAGAAGCATGTTTTTGGTCCTGCTGGGGTGTGGGATTGCTTTGGAAATAATTTGCATTTTTGTCAATATTTTTAAACCGATCAGCCACAACATGATGACCACCTGCCTAATATTGTGTAGGTCCCCCTTTTACCGCCATAACAGCCCAAACCCATTGAGGCATGGACTCCACTAGACCTCTGAAGGTGTGCTGTGGTATCAGGCACCAAGACGTTAGCAGCAGATACTTTAAGTTGCAAGGTGGGGCCTCCATGGATCAGACTTTTTTGTCCAGCACATCCCACAGATGCTCGATTGGACTGAGATCTGGGGAATTTGGATGCCAACTTAACACTTGAACTAATATTTGTGTTCCTCAAACCATTCCTGAAACATTTTTGCTTTGTGGCAGGGCGCATTGTCCTGCTGAAAGAGGCCAGTGCCATCAGGGAATACCGTTGCCATGAAAGGATGCACTTGGTCTGCAACAATGCTTAAGTAGGTGGTACGTGTAAAGTAACATCCACATGAATGGCAGGACCCAAGGTGTCCCAGCAGAACATTTCCCAAAGAGTCACACTGCCTCCGCCGGCTTGCCTACTTCCCATAGTGCATCCTGTGCCATGCGTTCTTCAGGTAAGCGATGCACACGGTGTAAAAGGAAACGTGATTCATCAGGCCACCTTTATCATGCCACCTTCTTCCATTGCTCTGTAGTCCAGTTCAGATGCTCAAGTTCCCATTGTAGGCACTTTCGGCAGTGTACAGGGGTCAGCATGGGCACCCTGACTGGTCTGGTGCAACGCAGCCCCATACGCAAAAAACTGTGATTCACTGTGTGTTCTGACACCTTTCTATCAGGACCAGCATTAGCTTTTTCAGCAATTTGAGCTACAGTTGCACGTCTGTTGATTCGGACAACAGGGGCCATCATTCGCTCCCCTGCCGCCGGCTCACCACTTTTCCTTCTTTAGACCACTTTTGATAGATACTGACCACTGCAGACCGGGAACACCCCACAAGGGCTGCAGTTTTGGAGATTCTCTGACCCAGTTGTCTAGTGTCAAAGTCGCTCAGATCCTTACACTTGGTCATTTTTCTTGTTTCTACCACATCAAACTGTGACGACAGAATGTTCACTTGCTGCCTAATATATCCCACCCACTGACAGGTGCCATGATAACGAGATTATCAGTGTCATTCAATTCACCTGTCAGTGGTCATAATGTTATGGCTGATGGGTGTATATTCCTTTCCAACTGTACAGGTGACGACATCAGCACTTGCAGAATGTACATACAAGGAATAGTTGTTGCCATGATGTAACCTAGGAAATGCAAGGTTGCATTGAGACATTGATCCAGGAGACATACGTAAGCATAGAATCTTGGTTGCCCAGACAACTTGGCGAAAGCTCACACATGACAGCTGGGGCATGTTACTATTGGTGGTTTACTTACTCAGCTCTCCCAATAAGGAATAGAGTCCTGTTCACCTTTACAGTACAAGGAGCTGGAGCCCTCCTCCTGCTATTAAGACGTACCCCCAAAAAGGAGACGACTTCTAATGGTTTCTGCTAGGCCCAAGGCCTAGTTTTCCACACATACAGTTGTGCTCATAAGTTTGCATACCCTGGCAGAAATTGTGATATTTTGGCATTGATATTGAAAATGACTGATCATGCAATAAAAACAATATTTTCTTGGAGGATAGTGATCATATGAAGCCATTTATTATCACAGTTTTTGGTTCCTTATGAAGTCATAATGATAACAGAAATCACCCAAACGGCCCTGATCAAACCAAAATAGAGCATTATGGTCAAAAACATAAGCGCTATTTTTGGAGAGGGGTACTTTGGTACTCTGTGGCACCAACACAGGTTCTTAACAGCATCTGGTAAGACAATCTGTTGTTAGTTGCTAATCTACTGGACACTATCCTACTACCAGACTCCATTTCTGTGTGCAAGTGTCAGGCTCATTCTAACGCCTCTGATCCCATCCTCGACTCCAAATTGTCGTGGAAATCACTCAAATACAAAGGCCTTACTAAATGACTGGATTATACTTAGAGTAAGCAATATGATGTCATTGTACTAAGGAATAGCAACATTTCTCCAACAGATCTTAAAGATTTTTGGCACTAATGAGCCAGACTAGTATACCAACATTTCCACCAGAACGGCTAAAATGTTGCCAGCCCTCTTTGCAACTGTATTTACAGAGGAACAGGGCTAGTAATTCATAAACAAATGTTTTCTCTATATATTTTCCCAGTATTCATGTTAAGGTAGTCTGATCACAATATTATATATCCACTAGAATGACAACTATTTTGTGAACTGAAAGTAACCCAAGAATAAGTGTAAATAGGCAATGTATAATGCAAACATTTAGATTGTAACACATAACTACAGTGAAAGCACATAACTAAAGTGAACAAAACATCATTGGAGCTGACTTCACTACTCGCCCGAAATGTGAACTACTCGCATTAGGTGAGCGAAGAGAGAGCAAACTTAATTTCCAGCCCTGCATATGACATTGTATTCATGCTGATTCATTTATAATACTGATTGATTAATGTTAAACAATGCAAAGATGCACCAAGCTAGATACCTGGCTGACTGCCTTCAATCTAAACAACTGCTGATATTAGCTTAAAACATTCTTAAACTGTGTCAGTTGTGCTCACCTTTCTTTTCAAAGAAATTAATTAGCAGTTGTTTTCCCTCAGTTTGCACTCTTTCTTTTCTTTTTGGTACCCCATTTCCCTTTTCTTGCGGAAAGGCATGAGTCTATAATAGTAGCAGACACTCTGCTCGATTAGCTGCATTTAGAGATTTATTCTGGTGCCGGGTTGAGAGTGACCTCAGAGCCTCCACTATATTTTTGGGATAAAAAATACAGTCAATCAACCGATTTATTCAGCAAATGTAAATGTATTTATGACACTAATAACTTAGAAATAAAAAAAATGTCAAACAAATACACATTTTCATTCCAAGATTTTCGTGGGCCCTCCTCCCATTGGGGCCCTGGGTAGTCAGTCCCACTTTCCCCTCACTTCGACTCTCCTGGATGGGAGGAGTGGAGGAGGCCTGGAGGGAGGTGGAAGAAAGGAAGGAGTGGAGGGTGGAGGAGTGTAGGGAGGATGTGTAGAGGGGGGAGTAGTGGAGGGAGGATGAGTGGAGGGAGGAGCCGAGGGAAGGAGGAGAAAAAGACATAGAAGAGGAGAGGCAGCAAAGGATTATGGAGACAGAGGATGGGATTATACAAAGAGCAGGATTTTAGAAGGGAAATGTAGTTTTCAACATTTGCAATGGAAAAGAACCCTCCCAGCATATTATTTTTTTATAACAAACAAAGAAATATCTTAAAAGGTAAAAACTGTTGTATTTCTTAATAGGCTAAGCTGTC
Source organism: Esox lucius (assembly GCF_011004845.1). Lineage (NCBI taxonomy): Eukaryota > Metazoa > Chordata > Actinopteri > Esociformes > Esocidae > Esox > Esox lucius. Next base: position 9,830,027 of record NC_047582.1, read on the forward strand.
AAAGGGTTTCTTACCGTTTATTTTAAATTTCACAAGTGTAATAATATTTTATGTTGAGTTATTATAGGAAGAAAATGCTGAGAAATAGGCTAAAATATCAGTGCAGTGTTGCTATTATATTCTCCCACTTAGAACTCCAGTGTCTTCAGGAACTTTCCTGTCGTTGCCACAGTTCTCCACTGGGTGTCACCCTGCAGGGAAGTGGTTCAGGAATAAGCTGGATGGATTCCAAATTCTTCAGCAGTAAGTCATCTGTACTTAATAGTTGAGGTGATTTAATGTTTACACTTATGACTGGTTCATATTAAAAAAACATGTCTTACATAACCACATTTTGTTATGTCATAATGATGTATTTACACCCGAATCGCCGTTATTTCTTAATGTCAATTTAGATGGAAATCAACATTTTTGCCATTACATTTATTATCCAGTGGATTGTTGTTCACTGCAAAGAATATAATACCAAAAAATATGTAAATAGTTTGCAGACAATTCCCCACATTTTCTCAAGCATTCACTAATGGTGTCTGTTCTTAACTACAGCCAAGAGTAGTCATGGAAATGATGAATTCCTACAGATCACATCCCAAGTTCAATTTCAAATGTTCTTCTTAAGTCTAGATTCCTATTTAAACAAGTATTAGTCATGCTAAACAGAAATAGATTGCAACAACTTTGCAATTTGCTTATGATTAGTTGGTGCCTTCTGAAAACTGATTAGGCATTTTTCTAGAAAATAAGTATTTTCCCCAGAATTGTCTACATAAAAGTACTCATTAAAAGATGAACTGTCATAAATGAATCTTTCAATGACAGAAAGATGCTCTGAATAATAAGAGCATCTCCTAAATGAATAAAATGTTGATGTAAATGATGAGCAGACAAGAAGAAACTGAAAATTGAATCACGCTTCCCAAATGTGGACCAAAGTGCTGCAAAACGTGACAAGAGATGAAGCAAGGCACCACAAGGAGTCACTAGAGCGCAATGAGACAAGGTGATCCTGTTCATTTACAAACCCAGCAAACCTGAACTGTGCAGGTCAATTGTCCCGCCCTCTGTGGGACCACTGGGCTAATCTGTGAGCTTGATACTCCAACCCTGGTCTCACAGCTAACTGCCTGGCAGTGACTTTACCATTGCTAATTTTTATCGATAGGAATGTGACAATATCATTAAATTACAGGTAAAACATTTGAATTTAATACAACAAAGGTGATTTTGAATTTGTTCTTGTGTAATGAATGAATGAAAAGATGCTCACCATTCAAACAAAATAGAGTCCTGAATCCTTGTAGTAATGCTTGTGGACAACACACTAGTTTATTTGATCTTGAATACAAATTAAGAAAATCATGTTCCAGAACCACATGGCACGTTTCAGTTGATTGCAGCATCCAGGGAATCTACGGTGCAGTTCATTTACACTGAAATATTGAAAAATCTGAAAGAGAAAATATTGAAAATGGAAAAAAGATTTGTACCCTAAATCTAGCTCAACAACACCTATGTGCATACCTGTGCAGTCGTAGCTTAACCCACTATAATCAGCGGAGTGTAAACATAGTATATATATATATATTGTTGCACCAGATGAACTGTCAGTTCTACACAGTCAATTATTCAAGTTTTTCTTAGTTGTGTACCCTCACCCTCTCTCCACATTCCTCCTGTACTCACCCTGGCATTTGACCCATTTTCTAGGCTTCTTTTTGGCATGTATGTTTAATGCCACATCTAATACTTCATGAGTGGTCAATGCTTCTTGAAGGAATTTAAGATTTTTTTGTTTCTGTTTTTCCTTCTTTTGGATTCTGTGTTGGTCGATTTTATTGCGTATCTTGTCAAGAATTGACTTCGGCATCTCTGTTTGGATTTCTTTCTTGTAGGTTGCGTCGGTCTCTTCTATGACTTGTGTGTCCTTTGTCTTTCCGTTGTTACTTCCTTTGGCATTTTGTTCTATTTGTCTTTCTTTCAGTGCTTTTCTTTGTTTGTTTTCCTTTTTGGGATTTGATCTCATGTTCTTCATTCCTCCATCGGTGTCTTTTTCCATTAGTGCTAGCTTTTCAATAGACAAATTCACTTTGGTTTCTTTTTTTACTTGTGTCTCGAATCTTTTAGCCTGTTCTTCATTTGGACTTTCTTTTGTCACTTTAAGTTTGTCTTCCATTTTAGTATTTGATCTCTTGAGCTTCAATCCCCCATCATTCCCACTTTCCAGCAGTTCAAGGTCTTCAATTACCAAATCCATGGTAGTCTCTTCAACTTGTTTGCCTATATTTTTCACATGTTCTTTGGCAGTTTTTTCATCTTGAATGAGTTCATTTTCTTTTCTTTTTTTGTCATCCTCTCTAGCATGTTTGTCCTTGGAACTTTCTTTTGCATCTTTAAGTGTGTCTACCTTTTTGGAATTTGATCCCCAGGCACTTGACAAATTCCCTTCGGTTTCGTCTTTTGCTTGTTTCTCTAACTTCATATCATGTTGTTGCTTTGCATTTCCTTTGACAACTTTGCTCTGTTTATCATCCTCTGTAGCATGTTGTTCCTTATGACTTTCATCCACAAATTTTTGTTTGTCTTCGTTTTGGATTTGGATTTGATGTTTTGGATTTGATGTTCTGTGCATTACTCCCACATCCAAGTCATTTTCCAGTTGCTCTAATTCTGCAAGAAAAAAATCCATGTCAGTATCTTCTTGAACATGTTTCCTTACAATTTTAACATGTCCTTTGGCATTTTGTTCATTTGGACTTCCTTTTATTACTTTTCTTTGTTTGTCATTATCTGTAGCATGTTGTACGTTTGAACTTTTTTTCATGACTTTCAGTTTGTCTTCCTTTTTGGGATTTGTTGTCCTGTTCTTTATTCCCACATCCAAGTCATTTTCCAGTTGCTCTAACTCTGCAAGAAAAAAATCCATTTCAGTCTCTTCTTGAACTTGTTTCGTTACAATTTTAACATGTCTATTGGTATTTTGTTCATTTGGACATCCTTTTATTACTTTTCTTTGTTTGTCATTATCTGTAGCATGTTGTACGTTTGAACTTTTTTTCATGACTTTCAGTTTGTCTTCCTTTTTGGGATTTGTTGTCCTGTTTGTTCTTCCCACATCCAAGTCATTTTCCAGTTGCTCAAGATCTTCAACAAAGAAATCCATGTCAGTCTCTTCTTGAACTTGTTTCTTTACATATTCAACATGTCCTTTGGCATTTTTTTCATTTGGGACAATGCCTAATTTATCTACTCTCTCTTGCTTAATTTCCACATCTGTGTCAGTTGCCCGGCCCACTACGTCTTGCATTAAAACAATCACTTCAGTTGGTTTCACTCTTGTGTCTGGCTTTTTAGAATCGTTTTCCTTGGGACCTTCTTTCATAACTTTGAGTTTATATCTTGTTTTAACAACTCTTTGTTTCTTCATTCCTCCATCCATTCCACTTGCCAGTAGCTCAGGCCCTTGAATGTCCATGTCATTCTTTTCTTTGACTTGTGGGTCTTCCTTTTTAATGTGATCTTTGGGATGTTGTTGCTTTGGACGTACTTCTTTGATTTCCGTTTGACCTTTATCCATTTTAACTCTCCCCCTCCTCAATTCCCTCAGATGGTCAGTGTCACCATTGATGTGTTCTTTCTTTCTCTGTTTAATCTCCCTTTTCCTTCTCTCTGCCTCCATCTCATTCTGCCTTTCTTCAAGCATGTCTTCTTTCTTTCTCAGATCACTCTCTATTTTCCTTCTAACTGCCTCCATTTCTCTCTGCCTCTTTTCAAGCCTGTCTTGTCCGCTTTTCAGTTCACTCTCAATTTGCATCCTCTCTGCCTCCATCTCTCTCTGCCTTTCTTCAAGCATCTCTTCTGTCTTTCTCTGTTCATTCTCCCTTTTCCTTCTCTCTGCCTCCACCTCTCTCTGCCTTTCTTGAAGCATCTCTTCTGTCTTTCTCTGTTCATTCTCCCTTTTCCTTCTCTCTGCCTCCATCTCATTCTGCCTTTCTTCAAGCATCTCTTCTCTCTTTCTCAGATCACTCTGCATTTGCATCCTGTCTGCCTCCATTTCTCTCTGTCCCTTTTCAAGCCTGTCTTGTCTGCTTTTCTGTTCACTCTCCATTTGCATCCTCTCTGCCTCCAACTCTCTCTGTCTTTCTTCAAGCCTCTCTTCTGTCTTTCTCTGTTCATTCTCCCTTTTCCTTCTCTCTGCCTCCATCTCTCTTTGCCTTTCTTGAAGCATCTCTTCTCTCTTTCTCAGATCACTCTCCATTTTCGTTCTCTCTGCCTCCATGTCTCTCTGCCTCTTTTCAAGCCTGTCTTGTCTGCTTTTCTGTTCACTCTCCATTTGCATCCGGTCTGCCTCCATCTCACTCTGCCTCTCTTTAAGGCTCTCTTCTCTCTTTCTATGTTCTGTATCCATTTTCCTCATGTCTGCTTCCATTAATTCTTGACTTTCTCCAAGGCACCTTTCTCTCTTTCTCTGTTCATTCTGAATTCTCCTCCTCTCTGCCTCCATCTCTCTCTGTCCCTCTTCAAGGATGTCTTCTCTGATGTTCTGTTCATTTCTCCTCTTCTCTCTCTCCACTTCAGTCTGAACCTTCTCTTTTCTCAAAAATCGTACCTCATCCTTTTCCATTGCACTCCATCCTATCCCTTCATCCATGACTTTTGTCTCCCCTTTCTGATCTTCAATGTCACTTAACACATTTCTTGGCATCTCCATTTGAATCCTATCACTTTTCTCCTTCAGATTTTCCTTGCCCGTTTCCAGAACACCTTTCAGGTCTATTCCCATCTTTCTTTTCATTTGAATCATTTTAATGTATTCTTCCATCTCTCTCTCCCACTCACGCAATTCCTGCTTTGTCAATCTTGGTCCAATATCCATGTTCTTACTCTTTGTCTCTAGATTCCTCTTTATCAGAGGAAAATCACTCTTTCTTTCAAAGATTCTTTCCTGACTCACAGGAATTCTCCTCTCTTTCTCTCGCCCATAATCCTTGAATATATCTCCCTCTGTTTGAGTTTGTTTGTTACTCTGTTCGGTTTTAGTCCGTCTTGTCTCGTTCTTGAGCCATTGCTTTTCAAATCTACAGACCCTTCGATCAAGTTCTGTCATCACAAGGGCCTGAAGTTTATGCATTCGCTCCTCAATCCAAACTCTCTCCTTTAAAAACATGATCTCCACTTCCTCCCTGTCCAAATGACTTCTCATTATGAATGTATTCTATAAATGAAAACAATTTGATTAGTCTCCAATGTGTTCATTGACTGGGCTCTATTGATGCACAGGTCAGGAAATACTGTACTGTATTTCATATCGGGTTGGGTAGGTGGAGATTAGCTGGTAAATAAAAAAAATTAAAAAAAACAGCCTCTACCTAAATAAAACGATAATCAATCTTGTGCAAATATACCAAGCCTTCATTATTCTTATATTTATTTCATAAAAGGTGAGAGTGGGATATTTCTAGCAGGAGCAAAAAACATTACATAAACACATTTTTCATGAATCGATAGCCACCATGTTCTGTGGACATCCTATTGACTTATTTTCATTTTTCTTTTTGTAGCATGTTAACAATGAAGTACATGTTCTGAGATTATTTTGATGACTGGGAAGGTGGTAGCAGCGTAATTCTTTTGTATTTGGGTGGCTGTGAATTGTAAAATAACTAACCCACGCATCACTATTATGCACTAATAATTTTATCTGATTGTAATCTAGGTTATAAATAATTTTAATAGAAAATATTTTAATAACTTTGGCTCATAATGGATTATGGTAGTCAGTGATTTAGATGAACTGATCATACATCATACTTATGTATGTGACTATAGACAATAAGCATACCTATTAACACATCCTAATCATCAAAATAACAGCTATTAAGAATGATGAATGAACACCATAAAAATAAATAAATCCATGTAGGAGCAGAACTAATCCATTTTCTTGACATAACTCCACCTTATCAAGCTCAACCAACTCAGAACATTACTGTTTAACACAACTTACAAAATACAACTGCTAACCATTCTGAACATGAACAATTCACTTACCATTGCGCCAGTGCTGTCTAACCTTTGTTTTCAGTCACTGTCAAAGATTCTTACAAGTGCACAAGAATACTGTTGTCATATACATCGTTGTTCTATAACCCAGGAGAAATGTTGTCAGTCTGAAGATAACAACATTAAGCGGATTGTTTCTTTAACCTTTTCACACGTTCTGTAGGCTACGTTTCAAATATGTGTAAGGGCGTCCCAGCGTGAGTTCTTAAATGCACGTGTCAGTATGCGATGACTATTCGATCATTATGACGCAACAATACATTTCACCCCCAGCTGTCCAGAAACACCACGCTACAAACATATTATGTAGGCAATTTCTGATTTCGACAGGTTAAAATGATATTTGGCAACTACTACAAGCAGTAATACAGTTTAATTGTATACAGAATATTTTATGAGTAACCGTGAAAAATATTGAGCTATTCCTACTGAATCTCCGCTCGAGGATTCGTCCAAGTGAATAACTTTTGCACCAGAGAAAAATCATGGAGATTTAAGCTGCTGTGAATTAAGCCGGAATGAAAACTCTTTCATCACTAATGTTTAACAGTTGTCAGTTGTCTCAGTGCCTTGCCCCAATAAAGTTTAATTTCGTTATGTATGCCTCCTCAAGCTCTTATAGGTCTTCCTTAGAACCGAAATGTATTTTGAGCGAACTGTTTCATTGAAATTCTTATCTGACACCCACAAGGTCTGAAAGTACTTGTAATATCAACCCAGTCCGAGTTATATCCGAGGCAGGCCGTATCCGGAAGAAAATGCCAGCTCTGTTCCCACCCAGGCCTGCCCAATTGTGTGTATTTGTCTGGCAGTGAACGTAAACTTTCCACATGCTTTTGTCATAGTTCGGCGTGTCAAATACATTACTCATCTTATAAAAATTCGTGTTTTTAGGAAGTTGTCTCAAATGTAAAACGTAGTGGTCTGTTGTTAGAACGCCTTTGCATCTCTCTCCAAAATGCGATGTCTCCTTCCGCTAAATTCTGCACTTCGGGTAGTTTAATAGACTGCTTGGGCACATGCGTTACATGGCACGTGCCTAGGTCTCTAAAATAATAATTACACGAATTGTCCTCCAGAGCTGCGGTCACCTTTCACAAAGAAAATCAGTCCCGTTTGACACCAAGCCTCCTAGTTTACAGTAACCTACCTAATAGCTTATATTCTTTCAAATCGTTATAAAAGAGAATTGAACCGCAGAATATAGCCCATTAGGCTACATATTGTTCTGAGTAGAATGTCAAAGCAGAGAAGCCCTGCGCAGAAGAGCAATGAAAGCTCAATTAACCAGTACTTTACCAACTGCAAAGCATAGCAATGTTATGTTATGACATTTATTTTAATGTTCACGAAATATTATTTTTATTTATTTTCGGATGTGGTCTGTATTTCCCACATTATCACATTCTGGTTAAATGCTTGCTGCATTTCGTCGTACTGTTCAATTACAACGTTTAATCTAAACTAATCTCATCACACCGATCCGTGGCCCTTGATCCCACTCGGGATCCGACGGTCAAACATATAATGCTGAATTCGACCCAGTCAGATGACGTCTAATTTTTAATTATGTGATTTTCACAAACAACAAATAATGAGTATTTGTTCTGGAGCTTTTAATATTGCAGTTACAAATAGTAAGCACTGAAAAAGATCCACCAAATGTAGGCAAGTAATGAAGGCATTGTGTTTATTTTTCTTGATGGGTACATAGCTACAGTGTTAGGTAATAGGTTACATTATATTAATTTACTCAAATTGCATCTTAGATTAATTGTTCTAAGATGTGACATTTCAATGTATAACATTTCCAGAGAAAAAACATGTAAAACAAAACATTCATCAAAAGTAAACATTTCATAATACAAAGGATCACTCTACATGTGAACCCGTGTTCTGATGTTGCTTCTGGGAGTCCATAGTGGTGCCCTCTGTCTGTGAGCTGAGGGATTGCGGCGTCCTCACATCCAGACTACAGTTGATGGGAACCACTCTCTCAGAAGATAATAAAGTATTAGGTGCCTCGATGTGGAGCTTCCCGTCAGGAGTCATGGAGCAGGTGACTGTCTCAGGGTTCAACCCTTCAGGAAGATCAATCTCTTGTCTGAACTCCTGGCATCTGTAAGAGTAGGAGCCTTTCCCATCACCCTGCTTCTTCTCCGTCTTCCCACTGACTCTTAGCTTCCTGCCCACCTGTCTGACACAGATCTCCTCTGGGGAGAAGTCCTTAGTGTTCAGTGTCATGGCAAAGCCCTCTCCCTCTTTCTCCAGCTTGTAAGAAAATGGTTGGATGTCCACAGAGGCAGGAACATGGTCCATCTCCTCAGAGATACACTGCTGAAGTTTCTCCATCAGTGCCAGACTGCTCTTGATCTCCTTAATGTTTCTCTCAAGTAGACCCTGCTGCCAGAGAAGAGGTCGTACCTCCGGACAGAGACTGTGAACGGGACAGTAGATGTCCATCAATGGGTTGATGGAAGATTGGAATCCTGGGGAGCACAGCATCTTCATTCAATGTTGAGTGTTGATTAGTCTTGCTCTGAGATGACACTACTGTGTTCAGTGTTGGTTGTGTAGTTGTCTGTCTCTTCAGTGGGAGTGTCACAGCTTTTATGTTCTCCCACTTAGAACTCCAGTGTCTTCAGGAACTTTCCTGTCGTTGCCACAGTTCTCCACTGGGTGTCACCCTGCAGGGAAGTGGTTCAGGAATAAGCTGGATGGATTCCAAATTCTTCAGCAGTAAGTCAGCTGTACTTAATAGTTGAGGTGATTTAATGTTTACACTAACGACTGGTTCATATTAAAATACATGACTTTAAAAAAAAAAATTGCAAACAATATCCGTTAGATTTTAAATATGACACTACAGTATTGATGACATCAGCAACTCTACCGTGCCGTTCAGTACTGTGAGCAAATCAGATGAGATTTGATATCAATAACACTAGCTCAATTAAAGAAATAGTTTCAACCACAGAACCTACAGAAACGGTTAGGTCACAATGTATTCCAACCCACTGTAAAATAATTCACAAGAAAATTGAATGCTGGAAAAAATGTCAGTATCTGTAAGAGCATAATAAAATTGTGAATGTCTTTGGGTCCCAAAGCTACCTCACAACCATTACAAGTTCCCCATTCACGGTGAGCACCACCATCCAGCACACATGCCAAATATAAAAGGAAGTACTGCACCATTTTACAAAGCACAGAGAAATACTGGGAAAGTACTGCTTCAAAAACATTCACAACATGCAGTAGCTATGATGAAAGTGAAATTTAAAAACATACACTTTGGATGTAAAATGTACACAAATGCCATTCTAAATATTTCAGCCAATTTTCCTTTTTTATTGTGATTTGACCCCACAAACACCAATGTCACTAGTAGTTTGGACAGGTTGAAACAACATCTAGATGTCCCCTGTATGTCTCCATACATCAACCTAATGTTTGAGAAAGGTTGATATGGTAGACATTTTCTATTTTTCTCAGCAAATAGAATTTAGACATTTCAAATGTCATATACAGACTTGTGGCACTTTGTAGAGATTGAGGGACTGTTATTATATAAATATTATATATTTGTCCCTTGACCACACCTGACAATTTGCACCTTTTGTTTATCAATCCCAGTTATATTTCTGATATTGTTGAAATTTGTGGAGGCCATCTTATGTGTTTCCAGCAATAATCAGGCTTAGTTGACTGATAGCTTGTCTATTAAAGGCAAAATAACTGGTTATTTTGTGTGCTTGATTGTGTGTTTTCTAAACTGTGGAATTCCTGTCTATCAGTTGATCATTTATTCATAATCACCCTGGTGTCTTCTTTCCAATGAAACCACGTTTTGTTATGTCATAATGATTTAATTACACCTGAATAGCTGTTATTTCTTCGTGTCAATATAGATGGAAATCAACATTTTTGCCATTACATTTATTATCCAGTGGATTGTTGTTCACTGCAAAGAAGATTATACCAAAAAATATGTAAATAGTTTGCAGACAGTTAACCAGAAATAAATATATTTTTCCCACAATTGTCTACATAAAAGTACTCATTCACAGATGAACTGTCATAAATGAATCTTTCAATAACAGAAAGACGCTCCTAATAATAAGAGCATCTCTTAAATGAATAAAATGTTTATTTAAATGATGAGCAGACAAGAAGAGGCTGAAAATGTAATCACGCCTCCCCAATGTGGACCAAAGTGCTGCAAAACGTGACAAGAGGTGAAGCAAGGCACCACAAGAAGTCACTAGAGCCCAATGAGACAAGGTGATCCTGTTCATTTACTAACCCAGCAAACCTGAACTGTGCAGGCCAATTTTCTCACCTTCCGTGGGACCACTGGGCTAATCTGTGAGCTTGATACTCCAACCCTGGTCTCACAGCTAACTGCCTGGCAGTGACTTTACTATTGCTTATTGTTATGGATAGGAATCTAGATGTGACAATTTAATTAAATTACAGGTAAAACATTTGAATTTAATACCACAAAGATTTAATTTTGAATATATTCTTGTGTAATGAATGAATGACAACATGCTCACCACAACAAGTAGAGTCTTGAATCCTTGTCGTAATGCTTGTGGACAACACCCTAGTTTCTTCGATCTTGAACACAAATTAAGAAAATCATGTTCCAGAACCACATGGCACGATTCAGTTGTTATCAGCGTCCAGAGAATCTACAGTGCAGTTCATTTACACTGAAATATTGAAAAAATATTGAAAATGGAGAAAAGATTTGTACCCTAAATCTAGCTCAACAACACCTATGTGCATACCTGTGCAGTCGTAGCTTAACCCACTATAATCAGCTGAGTGTAATCATAGTATATATCTATTGTTGCAACAGATGGACTGTCAGTTCTACACAGTCAATTATTCAAGTTTTTCTTAGTTGTGTACCCTCACCCTCTCTCCACATTCCTCCTGTACTCACCCTGGCATTTGACCCATTTTGTAGGCTTCTTTTTGGCATGTATGTTTAATGCCACATCTAATGCTTCATGAGTGGTCAATGCTTCTTGAAGGAATTTAAGATTTTTTTGTTTCTGTTTTTCCTTCTTTTGGGTTCTGTGTTGGTCGATTTTATTGCGTATCTTGTCAAGAATTGACTTCGGCATCTCCGTTTGGATTTCTTTCTTGTAGGTTGTGTCCATTTCTTCTTTGACTTGTGTGTCCTTTGTCTTTCCCTTGTTACTTCCTTTGGCATTTAGTTTTTTTGTCAGTGCTTTTCTTTGTTTGTCTTCCTTTTTGGGATTTAATCTCATGTTCTTCATTCCCCCATCTGTGTCTTTTTCCATTAGTGCTAGCTTTTCAATAGACAAATTCACTTTGGTTTCTTTTTATACTTTTTCCATTTTAGTATTTGATCTCTTGAGCTTCAATCCTCCATCATTCCCAATTTCCAGCAGTTCAAGGTCTTCAATTACCAAATCCATGTTAGTCTCTTCAACTTGTTTGCCGATATTTTTCCCATGTCCTTTGGCAGTATTTTCTTCTTGAATTGGTTTATTTTCTTTGTTTGACATCCTCTCTAGCATGTTTGTCCTTGGAACTTTCTTTTGCAACTTTAAGTGTGTCTACCTTTTTGGAATTTGATCTCCAGTGCTTCATTCCCAAGGCACTTGACAAATTCCCTTTGGTTTTGTCGTTTGCTTGTTTCTCTAACTTCTTATCAAGTTGTTGCTTTGGACTTTTTTTCCACATCTTTGCTTTGTTTGTCATCCTCTCTAGCATGTTGTTCCTTAAGACTTTCATTCACAACCTTTAGCTTGCCTTTGTTTTTTGGATTGGATGTTCTGTGCTTCACTCCCACATCCAATTCATTTTCCAGTTGCTCTAATTCTTCAAGACAAAAATCCATGTCAGTCTTTTGAAATTGTTTCTGTTAAGTTAGCTGACTTAGGCAGGCTTAACTTGATGTGAAAGTATAAACAAAGTATATTTTCTATATAGTTATTTATTCCATACATGTACACGGCTCTGTTCATCCGTCCTCATCATTGCATACAAGTGAACTCAACTGGCATACATTGCATACACACAGGTATGAGAGAACGTAATACCTCAAATATAGCAACCAACACTATTACCGTAATGTATTGATAAGAGCGTTATCCAGAAATGATATTTAACACCCCCACTCGCTCTTATCCCCTTGAGTTACATGAAAACAAAATAACAGAATGAGGCTCCCTCATTATCTTAAAGCAATAAACACTTTTTGCACCACTATGTGCCAAACATATCTCGTGCAAATCTCAGCTTAGTAGCTGGTCAGAACATCAGCAATAATTTTCTCGGTAGGGCAATATTCCAAAATAAACTTTCCATTGTTCACATTTTCCCTAATAAAGTGATATTTGATATCAATGTGTTTGCATCGCTGTCTGTGAACTGGGTTTTTGGCTAGTGCTATGGCACCTTGGTTGTCTTCATACACCTTTGTTTGTGCGTATTGGTATGTGTCCATACCCCTGAGCAGTTGTTCTAAGTAAATGCATTCCTGTATGGCTGATGCTTAGGACATGTACTCAGCCTCACAAGTTGACAGTGCTGCTGTCAGTTGTTTTCTTGTTTTCCAGGATATCAAAGAGCTTCCTCTATTTAGACTGGCACAAAACCCTGATGTACGTCATCTATCCGCTGCATCTGATGCCCATTTAGCATCGCTGTAGACCCTTAGACCTAGTTTTTCTGTGTCATTTCTCCTGAAGAATAACCCCTGTTCTGTTGTACCTTTGAGGTACCTGAACACATGTTTTACTGTGTTCCAGTGTTCTACTGTTGGTTCAGCAAAGTGCTGGGAGAGTTTACTGACCACAAAACTTATGTCTGGTCGGGTCCATGTGGACAAGTAAATTAAACTTCCTACTGCCTCCCTGCACTTTCTTGGAACATTCATTTTTTCAGCATCTTCTGTGTATTCGAGTTTTGGTACAAATGGAGTTTCTCTAGACCTGCAATCCTGCATTTCAAATCGATCTAGAATTTTTCTCACATATCTCTCCTGAGGGTCATGAGAAAAAGTGTTTGACTTTTTCTCATGACCCTCAGGTTGCTCCATGTAAATCTCACAGTCTATTGGAGCATGCAAATAAGCAGTTTAAACATCCATCTGGTGTAAGACTAGGTTATCCTGCACTGCCTATTGCATGACTACTCTCACACTTGTCATATCAGCTGTGGGTGAGAGAGTCTCCTCATAATCAGTCCCTGGTTTCTGGTTGTAGCCTTTTGCTACGAATCTCGCCTTGTATTTGTCAGATCCATCAATTTCTGTCTTAAGTGCATAAACCCATCTGCCCCCCACTGTCTGTTTGCCTGGTGGTAACTGAGTATGGGTGAAGGTCTCATTCTCCTCCAGAGATCGCATCTCCTCTTTCATGGCATTCCTCCACTATGTTGCTTTGGTTGATGCAATGGTGTCCTGGTAAGTTTGAGGAATATCACACACTGCTCTGTAACAAGAGTCCATGCATATGTGCAGTTTGTCCTTCGTATCCTCTGTCTCAAAATCCTGTAGATGAGCTGGTCTCTTTTTAGTTCTCTGTGGGTTTCTTCTGATCACAGTCTCTGTGGCTTCACCTGGCTGTGTGTACTCAGTCTTTTCAGGTAAAGTCTCAGTAGCATCACTTTGAACACCCTGACCTGGTAAATTTTCCACATTTTCATCAACAACATTCTCTTCACTGTTGTCAACCCTAGGATGTACAACCTCGTATTCTATGTGTGACTCAGATCTTTGTGTTTCCCTTTCTTTGGTTGTTTTAGTGGTGAATTTTACCAGCCTGTGTTTTTGGACCCTCTGTGTCTGGATAATAAACTAGATTGGCTGGGCTGTTCTTTTCATAGCCAATGAAAACACCTTGCTCACATCTAGAATCCAATTTGCCTTTCTCTTGCTTGTAAGCAAAACACACTGATCCACATTTTTGTAATTTGGATATGTTTGGTACCTTGCCTGTGAAAAACTTGTATGGCGTTTTGCTTTGTGCGTCTGCTGTAGCACCTTTTCCTCACATAAAATGAGATCTGCATAGCGTAGTTCCATAGCTTATCTGGTAACCCGCTCTCTATCAGTAGGCATCTGCTCATATCATAGTGTTCTCCAACCTCCCTCCGCTGTGCCATTTTGGTGGGGTGAATAAGATGTTTCATGTCTAATCCTATCTTTTGTTAACGGTGCCTGGAAATCCCAACTTGTAAACTCAGTGCCATTATCTGAGCGGATACACTTGATTTCTCCATAAGGTGCAATATCTGCTAAGAATCTTTCTGTGGCCCGCACTGTATCACTCTTGGACTTAAGAAAGTATACAAACATAGTACCAGAGTAGTCATCTGTAAATGACTGCGCATATCTGTGTCATTCCATGCTCGGTATTGGCATGGGACCGTCTAAATCAGTGTGGACTAGTTCTAGAGGGTTCTTTGCCTTCCTATCTAGCTCCTTATTTCTTGTCTGAGTGAACTTTTCCTGTGTACACACCTCACACAATCGATCCAACCCAACTACACCTCCTTTAATTTCCATGTCTTTCACAACACCTTGCAACATTTTCACATCTTCATAATTACAATGACTCAATATTTCATGCCACGTCTGCATATCATGACATGCTTTACATTGATCAACATTTGTTTCAACAGTTGGCAAGTAATACACATTTTCATTCTCATGAATGTCAAACCTGCTACCATCCTTGGTGACCATGTGACTTTCCCCCTTTTGAAGGTGATTGTTGCTCCTCCATTTGTTGCTCTTGCCACTGAGAAGATGTCGTGTGGGTAAGATGGCATGTAGAGCGTATCTTGTATCTGGGCTGTTTGTTGTCGTCCAGCATTGTCTAGAAGATGTATCACCGCTGTTCCTCTCCATTGTGCCATTCCACTGGTCTCTCCTGCATCTCTTAATGCTGTAATGATGTTCTCTGCACTTATTAAGTAGTCGGTAACCGTCTCGTTGTCTGCCAAGCGCAACTTTGTCAATGAAGTGTACGGCTTGATTTTCCCCGAATAATGTTCTTTAAGTTTACGCAGGGCTTTCCTGCCATCATCAGCAGATTCATGTCTAATTAGTGATAGGCTCTTATATTAGCCTTACCAGCTCGGCATAGCAGTCAGCATTTTTCCATCTGTCTTCAGCTAGCTGATCTTCATTTGCATCAGTGGGCTCTCTTTAGATAGTGTCCTTTAACTTCAGAGTGTGTAGGCAGCCTAGGAACCGCGTTTCCCAAAGGTCATATTTCTCCTCAGACCCGTCGAATAAAAGCTGCGGTGCTGGAACTCCTGTTGCTCGGTGGGCCATCTTGTCATTCCGCCGATTGTCCTAGCTTCTTCTTCTGCTAGCTAACTACCGCGTAATACGTCGTCTCGAACTTATTCACGCTCGCTTATCTTCAACCCTGGGCCCATAACCTGTTACGTTAGCTGACTTTTCTATATAGTTACAGGGATGGAAATTAAATTTTTTGTCCACCGGCCACTGTGGCTGGTGGATTTCAAAATCTACCAGCCACTCAATGTTTTTACCAGCCACTTTCTTGTTTTTAACCAACAACGTGAAGCGTGTTGACGACATACAGAGCAGTACATTATCAGATTTGTCTCGTCGTAAACTAACCAATCGCGGGACTCCCCATTGTCTGCTTTTCTCCATCGTTCTTTAAAAAAAAGTTTTTTGACTTTCGCCTCTTTGTCCACTGGCTCCTCCTGAGATGTTTTCTCAGCGGACATCTTAACGCCTGCGATGTAACGCCACTTTGTTTTAATGTGCGCCGCCTCTAAAGTGTACATAAGAGGATTAGTGCCAAGCAATAATAAAAAAAATAAAACCATCTCGACAATAAAGTCATTATAATGCGAGAAAAAAAGTCAAAATACAATCTTGAGAATAAACTCATTAAATATCGAGAAAGAGTCGTTGTGTTTCGAGAAAAAACTCGTTATATTTCGAGAAAAAAGTCGAAATACAATCTTGAGAATAAACTCATGAAATATCGAGAATAAAAGTCGAAATTAAATGTAGAATAACGCATTCGATCAGTGTGCATTGCATAGCCTACTGATGGCAGAGTTGGATCAATTAGTCAAGCTATATTATAGACTTTCTTTCAGTAACAAAGAAATACTATCAACTATTAGCTAATTATAACAGAATTATAATTAGCATACGAATTTAAAAGAGAATTTGCAAGCGGCTAGGTCCTTTTAGAAGAAAAAATCTGTCCAATTTGCGTGATGTACTCGCTTTTGTCCAACATGAATTGACAACCAGTGGACAAATGCAAGGTTATTGCTGGCTTCACCTACGCGCGATTCATCGAGGTTTCGTTATTCTTTATTCAACTTTATTCTTGATATTTAATGAGTTTATTCTCAAGATTGTATTTCGACTTTTTTCTCTAAATTTAACGAGTTTAATCTCGCATTATAATGACTTTAATGTCGAGATGGTTTTATTATTTTTATTATTGCTTGGCACTAATCCTCTTCCGTAAAAGTGTCCGGGTGAAACAGTATGCTATTTTTATTTACCCGCCACGGTGGCCGGTAGGTGAAGCGAGTTTACCCGCCACAACACAAAACCACCCGCATTTGGCTGGTTGCGGGTGCTAATTTCCATCCCTGTAGTTATTTATTCCATACATGTACACGGCTCTGATCATCTGTCCTCATTATTGCATCCAAGTGAACTCAACTGGCATACATTGCATACACACAGGTGTGAGAGAACGTAATACCTCAAATATAGCAACCAACACTATTACCATAATGTATTGATAAAAGCGTTATCCAAAAAAGAGATTTAACAGTTTCCTTACATTTTTAATGTCCTTTGGCATTTTCTTCATTTGGGACAATGCCTCATTTATCTACTCTCTCTTGCTTCATTTCCACATGTTTTTAGTCCTTGTGGGGTGTGTGAGTAGAACTAAACAGTGAAAGGAGCACGTTTGTGGTCCTGGTAGGGTGTGGGAATATAACTAAACAGTTAAAGAAGCATGTTTTTGGTCCTGCTGGGGTGTGGGATTGCTTTGGATATTTTTAAACCGATCAGCCACAACATGATGACCACCTGCCTAATATTGTGTAGGTCCCCCTTTTACCGCCATAACAGCCCAAACCCATTGAGGCATGGACTCCACTAGACCTCTGAAGGTGTGCTGTGGTATCAGGCACCAAGACGTTAGCAGCAGATCCTTTAAGTTGCAAGGTGGGGCCTCCATGGATCAGACTTCTTTGTCCAGCACATCCCACAGATGCTCGATTGGACTGAGATCTGGGGAATTTGTATGCCAACTTAACACTTGAACTAATATTTGTGTTCCTCAAACCATTCCTGAAACATTTTTGCTTTGTGGCAGGGCGCATTGTCCTGCTGAAAGAGGCCAGTGCCATCAGGGAATACCGTTGCCATGAAAGGATGCACATGGTCTGCAACAATGCTTAGGTAGGTGGTACGTGTAAAGTAACATCCACATGAATGGCAGGACCCAAGGTGTCCCAGCAGAGCATTTCCCAAAGAGTCACACTGCCTCCGCCGGCTTGCCTACTTCCCATAGTGCATCCTGTGCCATGCGTTCTTCAGGTAAGCGATGCACACGCACCCGGCCTTCCACTTGTTGTAAAAGGAAACGTGATTCATCAGGCCACCTTTATCATGCCACCTTCTTCCATTGCTCCGTAGTCCAATTCAGATGCTCAAGTTCCCATTGTAGGCACTTTCGGCAGTGTACAGGCGTCAGCATGGGCACCCTGACCGGTCTAGTGCTACGCAGCCCCATACGCAAAAAACTGATTCACTGTGTGTTCTGACACCTTTCTATCAGGACCAGCATTAGCTTTTTCAGCAATTTGAGCTACAGTTGCACGTCTGTTGATTCGGACAACAGGGGCCATCATTCGCTCCCCTGCCGCCGGCTCACCACTTTTCCTTCTTTAGACCACTTTTGATAGATACTGACCACTGCAGACCGGGAACACCCCACGAGGGCTGCAGTTTTGGAGATTCTCTGACCCAGTTGTCTAGTGTCAAAGTCGCTCAGATCCTTACACTTGGTTATTTTTCTTGTTTCTACCACATCAAACTGTGACGACAGAATGTTCACTTGCTGCCTAATATATCCCACCCACTGACAGGTGCCATGATAACGAGATTATCAGTGTCATTCAATTCACCTGTCAGTGGTCATAATGTTATGGCTGATGGGTGTATATTCCTTTCCAACTGTACAGGTGACGACATCAGCACTTGCAGAATGTACATACAAGGAATAGTTGTTGCCATGATGTAACCTAGGAAATGCAAGGTTGCATTGAGACATTGATCCAGGAGACATACATAAGCATAGAATCTTGGTTGCCCAGACAACTTGGCGAAAGCTCACACATGACAGCTGGGGCATGTTACTATTGGTGGTTTACTTACTCAGCTCTCCCAATAAGGAATAGAGTCCTGTTCACCTTTACAGTACAAGGAGCTGGAGCCCTCCTCCTGCTATTAAGACGTACCCCCAAAAAGGAGACGACTTCTAATGGTTTCTGCTAGGCCCAAGGCCTAGTTTTCCACACATACAGTTGTGCTCATAAGTTTGCATACCCTGGCAGAAATTGTGATATTTTGGCATTGATATTGAAAATGACTGATCATGCAATAAAAACAATATTTTCTTGGAGGATAGTGATCATATGAAGCCATTTATTATCACAGTTTTTGGTTCCTTATGAAGTCATAATGATATTATGATTACAGAAATCACCCAAATGGTCCTGATCAAACCAAAATAGAGCTATATGGTCACAAACATAAGCGCTATGTTTGGAGAGTGGTCAACAAGGCCTATAGGTATTAGAATACTATCCCCACTGTGAACAATGGTGGTGGCTCACTAATGTTTTGGGGGGTGTGAGCTCTAAAGGCACAGGGAATCTTGTGAAAACTGATGGCAAGATGAATGCAGCATGTTATCAGAAAATACTGGCAGACAATTTGCATTCTTCTGCACAAAAGCTGGACTTTCCAGCATGACAGTGATTCTAAGCACAAGGCCAAGTTGACCCTCCAGTGGTTACAGCAGGAAAAGGTAAAGGTTCTGGAGTGGCCATCACAGTCTGCTGACCTTAATATCATTGAGCCACTCTGGGAAGATCTCAAACGTGCTGTTAATGCAAGACGACCAAAGACTTTGCATGACCTGGAGACATTTTGCCAAGATGAATGGGCAGCATACCACCTGCAAGAATTCAGGGCCTCATAGACAACTATTACAAAAGACTGCATGCTGTCATTGATGCTAAAGGGGGCAATACACAGTATTAAGACCTAAGGGCATGCAGACTTTTGAATAGGGGTAAATATTTCTTTGTTGCCATGTTTTGTTATATGAGTGTGTCATTCTGTTATGACCTACAGTTGACTGTTAATCCCATAAGAAATAAAAGACATGTTTTGCCTGCTCACTCATGTTCTCTTTACAAAGGGTGGAGACTAGCGGACATGCACTCAATTACACTTTTTACAAAATGAGAGCCATTGTCTGATGTCCATTTTGATGGTAGGCCCCATCTGGGAATAATTTCCTGCATCCAATTATTTTTTGCAACAGCGATGGCTGTGTTATGTTTGCATGGAAATGCTTCTACCCACTTGGAGAATGCATCCACCATTACCAGGCAATATTTGTATCCCTGGAATGGAGTCAATGTAATGAGGTCCATCATTAAGTGCTCAAATGGCCTGTCAGGCCTTGGGTGGGCCGACATTGGCATTGGTGTGCCCCTACCCACATTGTTAGTCATACAAATCACACATTTTGCAGAGAAATGTTCAGCATATAGAGTAAACCAAAAGTAATGTACAATATTCACAACCACCCCCATTGGAAACATGGTTATGGCCAACTTAGCAACGTAGGGGTAACAGGCGCGTGGAAGAAGAGGGAGGTCATTAGGACCAACCCAAAGCTTCAGAGCGTTAAGGCAGTGCTGGGACTCCCCAAGCCAATAACCAAAGCCCAAATGATGAGCCTTTTGGGTATGGCCGGCTACTACAGAGCCTGGCTTCCAGACTTTACTGAAATTACACAGCTTTTGTCTGATTTCATTCATTTACTGGATTGTCTCAAACACTCTCTGTCTACCTCTCCCCTCACCCCTTTAGGGTCGTGCATGACTTTGGTACTCTGTGGCACCAACGCGGGTTCTTAACAGCATCTGGTAAGACAATCTGTTGTTAGTTGCTAATCTACTGGACACTATCCTACTACCAGACTCCATTTCTGTGTGCAAGTGTCAGGCTCATTCTAACGCCTCTGATCCCATCCTCGACTCCAAATTGTTGTGGAAATCACTCAAATACAAAGGCCTTACTAAATGACTGGATTATACTTAGAATAAGCAATATGATTTCATTGTACTAAGGAATAGCAACATTTCTCCAACAGATCTTAAAGATTTTTGGCACTAATGAGCCAGACTAGTATATCAACATTTCCACCAGAACGGCTAAAATGTTACCAGCCCTCTTTGCAACTGCCTTTACAGAGTAAGGAACAGGGCTAGTAATTTATAAACAAATGTTTTCTCTATATATTTTCACAGTATTCATGTTAATGTAGTCTGTTCACAAAATTATATATCCACTAGAATGACAACTATTTTGTGAACTGAAAGTAATCCAAGAATAAGTGTAAAAAGGCAATGTATAATGCTAATATTTATTTTGTAACACATAACTACAATGAAAACACATAACTACAGTGAACAAAACATCATTGGAGCTGACTTCACTACTCGTCCGAAATGTAAACTACTCGCATTAGGTGAGTGAAGAGGGAGCAAACTTAATTTCCAGCCCTGCATATGACATTTTACCTAAGATGCTGATTCATTTATGATACTGATTGATTCATGTTATACAATGCAAATATGCACCAAGCTAGATACCTGGCTGACTGCCTTCAATCTAAACAACTGCTGATATTGTGTTATTAAAACATTCTTAAACTGTGTCAGTTGTGCTCACCTTTCTTTTCAAAGAAATTAATTAGCAGTTGTTTTCCCTCAGTTTGCATTCTTTCTTTTCTTTTTGGTACCCCATTTCCCTTTTCTTGCAGAAAGGCATGAGTCTATCATAGTAGCAGACACTCGGCTCGATTAGCTGCATTTAGAGATGTATTCTGGTGCCGGGTTGACTAAACCAATTTGAGCCTTTTGTAAGGGCTGAGAGTGACCTCAGAGCCTCCACTATATTTTTGGGATAAACAATCCAGTCAATCAACCGATTTATTCAGCAAATGTAAATGTATTTATGACACGAATAACTTAGAAATAAAAAATTTGCCAAACAAATACACATTTTCATTCCAAGATTTTCGTGGGCCCTCCTCCCATTGGGGCCCTGGGTAGTCAGTCCCACTTTCCCCTCACCTGGATGGGAGGAGTGGAGGAGGGGGGAGTAGTGGAGGGAGGATGAGTGGAGGGAGGAGTCGAGGGAAGGAGGAGAAAAGGACATAGAAGAGGAGAGACAGCAAAGGATTGTGGAGACAGAGGATGGGATTAAACAAAGAGAAGGATTTTAGAAGGGAAATGTAGTTTACTACATTTGCATATTGCAGGGAACCCTCCCAGCATATTATTTTTTGTAACAAATAAATATCTTAATAGGTAGAAACTGTTGTATTTCCTAATAGGCTAAGCTGTCAAAGGTTTTCTTAAACCTAATATTAAATTTCACAAGTGTTGTAACATTTTATGTTGGGTTATTATAGAAGGAAAATGCTCAGAAATAGGCTTAAATATCAGTGCTGTGTTCCAAAATATTGACTTCTTACTTTTCTGAGATATTCACTGCTTTTATAACGCTTTTTTATACACTTTCCTCTTGCGGAATTCCTGACCTAACGACCTAAAGGAAGAACAACACATCTTCATACACATTCCTCTGAATTGAACTAGAGCTACTTTTAAAGTCAAGTCAAAGTCTTATATTTATCAAATGCACCGAATAACATAGCATCATTATGAACAATGAAATTCTTGTGACATGGCACACAACACCTACGCAGTAAGCATTAAGAAATATATAAAGCAAGGATGCTCTCAGTGGTGCACCTGTAAAAGTTGATGAGAGTGTTTGCAGACATGCCAAACTTATTGAGACTCCTCAGGAAGTATAGTTACTTTTGGGCAGCTTTTACGCTGAGTCTGCTTGCCTGGACCAGGTGAGGTCATCTTTGATGAACACACCGAGGAGCTTGAAGTCGGAGACTCTTTCTACTTCACCTCCATCGATATGTATGGGGGCGTGATCCCCCCCTCTGCCACTTCCTGAAGTCCATGACCATCTGCTTAGTCTTGCAGACGTTGAAAGAGAGATTGTTGTCCTGGCACCATGTAGCCAGGTCCCTGTCATGTATATCCACACATGTAATGAAACAGCATGCCCGGTCTCTTAAATTAATTTGGTAACAAGCAAGGTTTATTCGTGCTACCTGGTAAAACCAAGAGTCACTGAAACAGACAGGAAGAACAGGCAAGGGATAACTGGGATTACAATGTTGGGGAGTAAGTAAGTGAACATGGATGACTAATGTACTTCACCGTATGAATTTCATGGCCGTCGTTACCCTTCAATCTGGCCATGATGCCCCGAAAATCATTGTACGCCCTACGGCCACCATGGCCTTTTTTGCACGTACTACTGTCAAAACCTCGCGGTCAGCAGTCGGTTTGTTAGTTTGTAGTTCGCAACTGAGAACAACCACAAGAACGGACTACATGCAGGTAAGCAAGCTAGCTAGTTATCGATCAATAAATAGCTGACAGTGCTTAACTGAATCATACCTCTGCTTTGGAAGGTGCGTTCTTCAGCAAATGGGAAGTGGGAGTTCCGACCTTGTGTGAGAGAATACTGCTTTTTGAAAGCTCAGAGAATTAACGTTAGGTTTGATATCACTAGACATGGCAGCGTTTGTAGTGAACTTTTTAAAAACGAATGTTGCTTTCTTCACACACAAATAAGTCACTACATTTGTTTATTAAGGTCGTGCTCATGTGCGCAGGTGATTGTGATGTTAAAGGTTACTTCGCGGTTTACTTTTGTGTAACTGAAGTAATGTTAACCTTCGGGCAAGCTAGCCTTAATGTTAGTTAACTGTCAGTACATTTGCCTGTTTGTTGTCATCATGTGAATGCTCTCAACTAAAACTTCTCAAATGAAACACAATGAGTTATAAGTATAGTTAAAGGTTGTTATTCAAAGTATGATGTTAAAAAAGTGAATAATGTATGTTTTAATGTCATGCATGCTTTTTTTCTTATCAGCAGTTCAAGCTGATTATTTGTAAGCTCCAAATCCTCCTACAGTAGCTATTTCACTAAATGGCCATTGTGCCCTGGCATATGGGCTTTGTGCCCTAAACAATTTTGTGACACCAAAGGCCAAATGGCCTTGCCCCTAAAATAACGAAATTCCAAGCTTGGTACTTATTTTAAAACAATGAAAGAAGCATGTTTTTGGTCCTGGTGGGGTGAGGGAGTAGAAGTAAACAGTGAAAGAAGCATGTTTTTGGTCCTGGTTGGGCTGTGGGAGTAGAACTAAACAGTGAAAGAAGCATGTTTTTGGTCCTGGTGGGGCTGTGGGAGTAGAACTAAACTGTGAAAGAAGCATGTTTTTGGTCCTGGTGGGGCTGTGGGAGTAGAACTAAACAGTGAAAGAAGCATGTTTTTGGTCCTGGTGGGGTGAGGGAGTAGAACTAAGCACTTGGTTCAAAACATGGATTATTGCATCATAATGGGCTGGACTGTTAAAAGGCTGGAAAACTGTTTTGTCTATAATTTTTATCACTCAACCATACAACCAATGCTTTCCTTGATAACCAGCAATTACTCTATCTTGCTATTTAACTGAGATTATGCACGGACGTTGCCGATCAGCCCGGACCTCAACTTCCAGGGGCAGGACAGCGATCTGCTCAACCAAGGTCTGATCATCCAGTTACCCGCTACAGGAGGGTACCATCTCTGGAGGTGTGGAGAACCCAGTCCGATTATCCCCGGACCAGGTTGGCCCGATCAGTGTCCTCCGGTAGGTCCTCGGCACAGGCTCTCGCCCGCCTCCTTGAGGAGACCATACAAGAGGTGGAATCTCTCCAAAAGCTGAATCATGAGCTGGGAGGGGATGCTGCACCCAAGAGGACTAAGAAGTCCCTCTTCCAAAGGCTTAAGACCTACATAAACAAAAAGAGGCACAACAAGGTGGATGTGCTCCCATCTCCGGAGAGCCCCATCGTGGATCTCCCAGCGGCCAGTAACCCTTGCGTGACCCTCAGGGACGGGCCAGGATGCACCCGCCTTATCACGGTACTCCCCTGTCCAGCCCAGGAAGTGGTCATGGAGAGAGAAGTCTCCGGAAAGATCTGGGCCCGATCTAGAGCTTCAAATGCCTCAAAACAGGCCCTCGTCAGCATCACTGAGGAGACCCTCCAGGAGTTGATCGATGAGCTGTCCTGGGATATTGAGGACAAACACGCCAAAAACTCCCTCTGGAAATGTTTGCAGTGCTCCTTCAAGAGGAAGAAGGGCCACACTGCTGACAAAAAGGAGGACATGACCACTGATAGATATTGAGCATGAAAGTAATTGAATTAAGCTTGACACAATGTATGAGAGTACTAACTATCTCTGTATGGAGGACACTAGGTAGGAAATGTGATGTCCCATTACTGATGGGTCCCAAAAACCCTGTCCATACCACCTGTTAGGAACTGTGTATGTGACTGTCATAGGACTCTCTGAATAGACCCTTGGGTCATAGGTTGGAATACGCCATACAAGGGTATTTTGTAGGACTTATAATAGTCTGTGTAATGGTTGGCTATGAACACTGACCACCTCCTATGTGTCCTGGTATAAATGACTGTGTTTACGTTGTAAGCATTTGGAGAGAACAATGAAAGAACTATGGAAGGTTATCATCGTAAACCTCATGCTGAATAAAGGCTCTCCCCTGACTTCTGGTTGCATTTATTTTGTTCATGGATCAAACTTGGACAGAATCTAACACCACTGAATGCTGCTTTCCGTTTCTTCATTTCCTGAGATTGCTCTGCAAATAATTTGCATTCCAGTCAATTTATGAGGGATGGGATGAGCCATGTGGAGTGTCCAAAAGGTTGAACTCTCACTTTTCTGTTATATTCACTGCTTTTTGTTATTTGCTGTTGCATAACTCTTCAATGTCATAGATGAAAAACAACATATCTTCATACAACTTCCCCTAAATTGAACTAGAGCTACTTTCGGACATATTTTATGTAATAACAATATTTCTAGTTTTTTTAATTAATTTGATGACCAACAATTAATTTGATTCGTACTGCCTGTTAAGCTAAAAGTCACAGAATTGTAGTAATTGCAATAATAGTTAAATGCAGTGCAGTAGGCTATGTTCACATTTGGATGAAACAGAAAGATCAGACAAGGGATCACTCAGCAGACAACGAAATATGTTCAATAATGGTGGGTGTATGTAGTATGTCTAATCATTGTAATTCTAAGCTGTATTCAAATCAACTCTTTTTGTTGGCTGTTTAAGGCCGAGGGAGTAGGGTGTGTGTGTGAGGCAGGGAGAGTCCCTGTCAAGCTATCTAAAAACTAACTGTTGTCTATTTCTGTGCCACAATGACGATCATTTATTTATTGATGTTTGCCAAATCACAGGAAGTCCCATTCTTTTAAACAGTTTGGTGATATTTTGCTATAATGAAGCATGTTTGGATTTTGCCACATTTATAAAAGATACAAATAACTGTCTGCTGTGCCATGGAAAAACATTAGGTGCATATTTGACTGCTCTGCTAAAACAAACTTGGACCAAACAATGACTGGTTGACTGGTGTCAGTCCTAATGTGATGTAAGAAGTGTGTGTGTGTATGCATGTCTATAAGGTCAAAGAGAGATGTTTAAGGCCGTCATTTTGACTTTTGTTTTCCACAGAGGGAAAGCCTTCGGCTGGCCGAGACACGTGTGGCCTGGCAAGCTACAGGCATCTTCCGACTTCACTGCCCAGCTAAGCAGCGCTGATCTGTTCAAACACGAAGTTCAAAGAGCAGCTCACCAGGTCAAACCCTGCAGCTCTACAGGTGCCCCAGAGAAAAGAAGCCCGCTGGTGGAGATTAGGACTCAGATCATGCCTGCCAGTTGCCAGCAGCAGGAAGACCAACGGTACTGGACGTTCCTCACCTGCTTCCCAGAGCAAGACCGCTGCTGGCCTAGCCGCCCTCCGACAGGTGAACCCCCTTCCATCCCTGCCTAAAGATGTCGCCATTGAGAAGTACTCTGGACTCCGGCTGAGGTCAGAATGCGTTCACTTCCCTCTTGCACACCCTTTCAGGAGCCATACACACAGAGCCATCTTCCCTGAGTCTCAGGTCTGTACTGATGGTTGTTTCAGACGGCCACGGGGGTCCTCCACGGAGATGGATCGTAAGATGGCCGACCGCAGGGTCATGCGGCTCTGAGTTGCCTGAGCGCCTGTGCAGGGAGAAGCTGTAATGGAGCAACTGGATCACCTTACCGTGCTGGTCAGCATGGCCATTCATCTGAGCAACAGCAGTGTAAGAACAGCACAAACTCTTTAACCTTCATCTGAAACTACTCACTACAAATGTAGCCATATTTACTTTTTGTTGTCCATTCAGTTATCCTTAAATTTTTTTTTTTCATATATGCAGTTGCTCATATGTTTGCATACCCTGGCAGAAATTGTGACATTTTGCATTGATTTTGAAAATAATGACTGATCATTCACTGATATCCTTTTATTTAAGGATTGTGATCATATGAAACAACTGTGTGATTTATTATCACACAGTTGTTTGGCTCCTTTTGAAGTCATAATGATAACAGGAATCACCCAAATGACCCTGATCAAAAGTTTACACACCCTTGTTTGGCCTTGTTACAGAAATGGAAGGTTACACACACTGGTGAAAATGACAAAGTGGAATTTCCCATACCTTTGGCTTTTTAAATTGCAATTAGTGTTGGTGTATAAATAGTGAATGAGTTTGTTAGCTCTCACATGGATGCACAGAGCAAGATACTGAGCCATGGGGAGCAAAAAAGAACTGTCGAAAGACCTGCGTAACAAGGTAATGGAACTTTATAATGATGGGAAAGGATATAAAATGATATCCCAAGCCTTGCAAATGCCAGTCAGTACTGTTCAATCACTTATTAAGAAGTGGAAAATTCGGAGATCTCTTGATACCAAGCCAAGGTCATGTAGACCAAGAAAGATTTCAGTCAAGACTGCCAGAATAATTGTTTGGGATACAAAGAAAAACCTGCAGGTAACCTCAGGCGAAATACAGGCTGCTCTGGAAAAGACGATGTGGTTGTTTCAAGGAGCACAATACGACGATGATACGAATGAGCTGCATGTTCGAGTTGTCAGAAAGAAGCTATTACTGTGCCAATACCACAAAGTAGCCTGGTTACAATATGCCCGGCAAAACCCTGTCACGCTTCACATCTTGTGGCACACTGTAATTTGAAGTAACCAGACCAAAATAGAGCTTTATGGTCACAACCTTGGGATGCTCTTGGACTTTCCAGCACGCCAGTGACCCTAAGTACAAGGCCAAGTTGACAGTTATGTGGTTACAGCAGGAAAAGGTGAAGGTTCTAGAGTTTCCATCACAGGCTCCGGACCTTAATATCATTGAGTACGGGAAGACGTTCAGCATCTGGAAGCTGTCTGACCTTCATGACCTGGAAGTATATGTATCTCTCTTCCTGTTTGGTGAAGTGTATAAGGGGCACTGGAAGACTGAGCCTGGCACTGTGATGGGAATCCTTAACCCCAACCTCATGAAGCCTAAAGATGGATATGACGGGGTGAGGGGCCTCTGTCTGCTTTCACTAGTGTGTGTCAGTTGGTGTAGGTCCTTCTCACCAACCAAGGCCTTCTTACCATCTCTCTCTGTCTCTTCTCCCGTTCTCCAACATCTTTTTTTTTTGTTTCTCAGATCTCCCTGGGGAAGCTCAGGACTTTGGCACATGTAAGGCAACCAAGATGAATGGAGAGCACCTGGTGTGTTTTGGTCAACATTCAGAACCTTAAATTGATACAGCCTCTACCCACTCTGAAACCCACACTTAACTTCTGAACGAGCTTGAAGGCTGTTCGCTGCCATGTGAATTCTAATTCAAAATGCAGTTAATATCTGTTTCAAACTCTCTCACCCTCCATCTCTCACCCTCTTCAGTATAAGTGCCAGTACTGCCAGTACCATGTCAAGGCCCAGTAGAAGATGAGTTCCCAGCATGCCGAGCTGCAGTTATCTTTCTCTGGGAAGGTCAAGGGGAAGACCAACAGCCTGAATGAACGACTCTGTCAGACAGGTTTGCACTGTGGCGGCCTCTCCTCGCCAGCCTGCACTGCTGCACTGTGAGTGTGTGTGTGTGTCTGTGTTTGCGTATACTGTGTGTTGGTTTATAAACCCCTGTGTGTTTGTGTATTAGACGTGTGATGCTGTCTGGGTTGTGTTAACTTACATTCTCTGCCTCTCATGTCTAGGTCTTCATCTGGCTCCAAGAAGCCCACCCTGACCACCCTTGTGAACCTGTTTGTGAAGGGCCCAGGCCAGTAGACTGGGTAAGACTGGGGAAGGAGGATATCTTGGAGGGGATGATGAGGGTTAACACCACTGCTCTTCCTCTATTAATGTGTTCCTTGGCGTTTCAGCCTCGGTGTCTGACGATGTGACTGGCTGCTCAGAAGACTTCAAGGACCTGTTGTCCTTGCCGACCCCAGAGCCCTTCAGCTGAAGAAACACCTCACCAAACCCTCAGGTAGCTAACAGGTTCACTAACTCACACTGGTTTACACAGATCCAGGAATGACCGGGTCGGTGTGACAATGTCAAACACTCAGCAGAAAGACCCTTAAGACCGACCAGACACACTGGAATGTGATTTAAAAAGTTCAGTTCATGAATATCACCTTCAATGGCAAAGAGGTACATTTTTATTCTTGATGAAAAATCTGAATTTGCTGAGGTGGCGTCAGGCAGCTTCCTTGTACATTCAGAAATCGAGAGATTAAACGTACGAGAGGTGAACTGAGGTTTGGGATCTGCTAGTTCCCACGACTCCAATACCAGCAGGTCGGTTGGGACCATGTTGACCGTAGTTGCTGGCCGACTGTGACCGTCCTACGGTGTGGGAGATACCCATTTACAGCTCTGGAAGTCTAGATTAGGTGTCAGTGTTTCTCACCCTTTTGGGACCGCCATGTTCTGGTTGTACCAGCTGTCCTGTGCCTCTGACATGGGCACAACTCAAACTGCCTGTCTGAACGAGATGGAAAGTCATCACACTGTACCTTTTTCTCTCTTAATTTAACCTCTGTCTCTCTCTCTCTCCCACCTTGTCTTCCACCTGGTCTTCCCTCCCTTACTCCCCCTGGTTCCATAGGCTCGTCCGCTGCAGGGGTCCAGTCTATATCGGCCTCCTGATAAGGCAGAGACAGCAGCAGAAGCGGCTACTGGAGAACCGTCGGTGTAGAGCGGAGATCAGGCGCAGAGTACTCCAGAACTCTGTTAGGGCGGGGGTCCCCGGGGCCCGTCCTCCAGCCCTACTGTCCCCGAAAGCCGCCTCAGTGGTCCCCAGGGCCACCTAGAGCCCTGCTTCCCCCAACACCCCCACACTGGAGGGCCTTCAACGAGGGGGAGGATATCTTGTTTTTTGATGACACACTTCTCTCTCCCCCAGCAGCACTAAGCCTATCAGCCGCCAAAGTAGGTGGTGGTTATCCTATCATTGTTGCACTTCACACTTTTAAAATGCGGTATTGTCAAGAGGGTAGAGGTTAAAGGTGAAGCTGTCCCTCACTTTTTAGTTGGCTACTCTGAAGGAGCTGAGAAGGAAGGGGTCGGGGATGACCCCAACTCTGTGAAGAGGAAGAGGAGCAACAGTTCCGCCATCATCGTCAGAGTGCAGAAGATTCTGTCCTCATCTAATGGTACACACCAATCACACTGACCCATACCAACACACACACACAGACCCAGAAGCAGCATCCATACTTATACCCTTTCCTCTGCCTGCGTACAGTTGAACAGCCTGCAGTCAGGGAAGAAGCGCACGCCCAGAAAATGAGGCGGGAACAAATGGACTACGTCCTATCAGAGGAGTGCCAGAAGATCCTCAATGCTAAGTCCCGCCATGGGGCCGGACTTCAGGTGGTAAGCCAGCCTTGCATTATCCATAGCAGACGCCCTGAGAGTTCTTAGTAAGACCAGTCTACTAAAAAATACTAATACTACTACTACTACCACTACAATTACTACTACTAACACCACTACTACTACTATTACCACTACAATTACTACTACTAACACCACTACTGCCACTACTATTACTACTACTACTGACACCACTACTACTACCACTACAATTACTACTACTGACACCACTACTGTCACTACTTTTACTACTACTACTGACACCACTACTACTACCACTACAATTATTACTACTGACACCACTACTGCCACTACTATTACTACTACTACTACTGACACCACTACTACCACTACAATTACTACTACTGACACCACTACTGCCACTACTATTACTACTACTACTGACACCACTACTACCACTACAATTACTACTACTGACACCACTACTGCCACTACTATTACTACTACTACTGACACCACTACCGCCACTACAATTACTACTACTACTACTGACACCACTACTACCACTACAATTACTACTACTGACACCACTACTGCCACTACTATTACTACTACTACTGACACCACTACTAACACTACTATTACTACTACTACTGACACCACTACTAACACTACAATTACTACTACTGACACCACTACTGTCACTACTTTTACTACTACTACTGACACCACTACTACTACCACTACAATTATTACTACTGGCACCACTACTGCCACTACTATTATTACTACTACTACTGACACCACTACTACTACCACTACAATTACTACTACTGACACCACTACTGTCACTACTTTTACTACTACTACTGACACCACTACTACTACCACTACAATTATTACTACTGACACCACTACTGCCACTACTATTACTACTACTACTGACACCACTAATACCACTACAATTACTACTACTGACACCACTACTGCCACTACTATTACTACTACTACTGACACCACTACTACCACTACAATTACTACTACTGACACCACTACTACCACTACAATTACTACTACTACTGACACCACTACTGCCACTACTATTACTACTACTACTGACACCACTACTACCACTACAATTACTACTACTGACACCACTACTACTACCACTACAATTATTACTACTGACACCACTACTACCACTACAATTACTACTACTGACACCACTACTGCCACTGCTATTACTACTACTACTAACACCACTACTAATACTACTAGTATTACTACAACCACTACTAACAGCACTACTATTACTACTACTACTACTAACACCACTACTAGTATTACTACTATTACTACTAACACCACTACTACCCTTAATATTACTACTACTAACACCACTACTACCCCTAATATTACTACTACTAACACTACTACTATTACTACTGCTAACACCACTATTACCACTACTATTACTACTACTACTAACACCACTGCTACTACTACAATTACTACTACTAACACCACTACCATTACTACTGCTAACACCACTACTACCACAACCATTACTACTACTACTACTAACACCACTACTCCCACTATTATTTATCCTCCTAACACCACTACTACCACTACAATGACTACTACTACCACTACAATTACTACTACTAACACCACAACTATTACTACTGCTAACACCACTATTACCACTACTATTACTACTACGACTAACACCACTGCTACTACTACAATTACTACTACTAACACCACTACCATTACTACTGCTAACACCACTACTACTACAACTAACTCCACTACTACCACTACTATTAGTTTTACTAACACCACTATTACTACTACTATTACTACTATTAACACCACTACCACCACAACTATTACTACTACTAACACCACTACTATTACTATTGCTACCACCGTTGTAACCATGACAGCCTAGTGAAACTGACCACCATTCTTCATTTCATTGTAATGGTCCTCCTGACTCCTACCCCAGTTTTAGAATAATTCCTGGCGGAGTACCATTTGCAGAAGCGCTACTTTGATCCCCTGGTGAAGAAGGAGGCGATGGAGGAGAAGATGCGGAAATTCTGAGAGCAGAAGTGTCGAGCGGTCACCTGTAAAAAGGTCAGTTAACCCCCTGGTTCTTGAGTGGAGTTATTATTTTATTAAATCGGCATTTACAATACACCAGTTCATTACAGATGGAGTGAGTCTTGAGTGGAGATTAAAGCTTATGTTATTTCTTAGCGACACCATTAAGCAGATGGGAAACATTGTCTTCCCAATTGCGTTCAGTGCTTATGCTGACTTTCATTGTACTATGATACATTAGTGTAATAGTAAATACTGTCCACTTGAGCTTAAGATATTTTTCTGTTTTTTTTCTCTGTTTTATACAGTCATTTCCCTCTTTAAAGGGGGTCAGTTACTTTTGTCTTTGCTGTAAATTAGCATGAGTCAACATACCACCGACTCCCATCTCTGTCTAACCACCCGGGATTTCAAGGGCCAACGTTCACATTTCCATAACTGCTGAGCTGCAGTAGTAGACAGATTTGATCAGACTATTTTTCGTTGCTCTGACGTGGTTGCTAAGTGGACGCTGTTGACCATGTCTCCAGTGTAAGTACACCTACTTCAAGCCTGCTGATGGCCGTGTTGAGGAGACGCGTGAGCTGTTTTTGTACTTCTTCAAATGTCCCTGTGGACAGAAAGCCATTGTGCTGGACCGCCTGCCACACAAACTATTTAGGTGAGAGACACTGTACACACTCTCTCTCACACACACACACATCTAACAGTTTAGACACCCAAACATATTATAACGCTGTGTTCTCTGTTGCAGTAACTGTGGCATTCAAATGGGAAAGAGATGGCATGCTGAAGGGAAGCGTCGTGTTTTTGTGGATTTGTAGTTCAGCTGGACCGTAAGCATCTCCTCCAATCCGATTGATCCTCGGTCCCACTACTTCCTGTAACTGTTCCTTGTCTGTGTCTACAGGAGAAGTCGGGGCCCAAGATTCTCAACCGCATGAAGAAGTCCTCCCCTCTGATCATCACCGTCTTAGTTTTTATCCTATACAGCTCTTTATTTTTAGGTCATGCAACCATTTTAAAGTCATTAATAGTTGATTGTGGGTTTTAAATTACTGTATTGTTAATGAATTGGATTGTTGCTTTGAGTAGTGTTTCCACCCCTGTTACAAATGTGCTTATTAAATCCAGTGATTTTCCAACAATCTCATCTGCCTTTTTGTCTGACTTGACTCACTTGAAGGAATTGTCTCCTGTTCCTTATTTGGTACTTGATCTTAGAAGGACCAAGATGGTTAGAGGAACTAGATTAAGACAGGATAAGAAAGTGAATGTGTGCTCACTGTTGTGCAGCTCCTAAATGTGATTTAAAACCGCTTGAAGTTTTGTAGTGGTCTAAGTGGGTTGTATAGAACACATCCTGTATTCAGAGGCCACCAGGACAGGTAATGACTGTAGTACGCCTTTAGTACAAACTGGCGTTGCTCTCCTAAGGTACAGGCCTGTCTGCTAGTGTCCTGGTACTTAAAAACAGGGAAAGAAGCATGTTTTTGGTCCTTGTGGGGTTTGGGAATGTAACAAAAAAGTGAAATAAGTAGGTTTCTGGTCCTGGTGGTGTGAGGGAGTAGAACTAAACAGTGAAAGAAGCATGTTTCTGGTCCTGGTTGGATGTGGGATTGCTTTGGAAATAATTCACATTTTAGTCCATTTTTGAGTAGGTGAGGGGGAGGGAGGAGGAGAGAGGAGGGGTGAGGGAAGAGGAAGAAGAGGAGGGAAGAGGAGAGGTGGGAGCAGGGTCGCCGCTAATAATTCTTTTGAGGTAGGAGCAGGGCCGGGTTGTCACTAACGATCTCTTCACACCTCAGTCAAACAGGTAAGATTTATCTGATATGTGCTTAAATCTGCACAGATGAAATTGTCTTTGCTCTTTTACCTTTCATCAGCCTCTATCACATCTTTTCGCTCACTACCCTTTACAAGCATGAAGCATAAAGTACTGTCAATCGTAGATTAAAATAAACCATTTAACCTGCTTATAGCCTAACATACAATACAACAGGCAAGTTGATGTTAGTGTTACTAAGCTGCTTTCAGTTGAAACTTCTACAAATGATTGCTTGGAATAACTTTTAGTTGTTGCTACATGAGCTCACCTTGTCTCACGTCTTTAGTAACACCATCAGGAGCTACTGAAGTACCTGATGCTGCTCCACTCCCTCTGACTGTTTCTGAGACTAAGGATCATGTGTTTCATGATGTTTAGCTTTTCTAGGTGTGGAAAATGGAAAATGTTAGCAATTTATCAAGAAAACACTCTTCAGTCGTTAGCATAACAGTTTATTATTTCAGGCCTAATCGTATATACGGGAACAAGTATCCTGACAAAAAAAGTACCAGTACAGAGGCTAACACAGAGTAGTGTCATGACAGTTGTTTTCATTTTACATGGCTAAGTTTCAAACTTAAACCAATCTGCCACAACATGATGACCACCTGCCTAATATTGTGTATGTCCCCCTTTTACCACCATAACGGCCCTAACCCATTGAGGCATGGACTCCACTAGACCTCTGAAGGTGTGCTGTGGTGTCTGGCACCAAGGCGTTAGCAGCAGATCCTTTAAGTCCTGTAAGTTGCGAGGTGGGGCCTCCATGGATCAGACTTTTTTGTCCAGCACATCCCACAGATTGGACTGATATCTGGGGAATTTGGATGCCAAGTCAACACTTTAACTCATTTTTGAGTTCCTCAAACCATTCCTGAAACATTTTAGCTTTGTGGCAGGGCGCATTGTCCTGCTTAAAGAGGCCAATGCCATCAGGGAATACCGTTGCCATGAAAGTGTGCACATGGTCTGCAACAATGCTTAGGTAGGTGGTACGTGTAAAGTAACATCCACATGAATGGCAGGACCCAATGTGTCCCAGCAGAACATTTCCCAAAGAGTCACACTGCCTCCACCGACATGCCTACTTCCCATAGTGCATCCTGGTGCCATGTGTTCTCCAGCTAAGCTATGCACACGCACCCGGCCTTCCACGTGATGTAAAAGGAAACGTGATTCATCAGACCAGGCCACCTTCTTCCATTGCTCAATGGTCCAGTTCTGATGGTCACGTTTCTATTGTAGGCACTTTCTGCAGTGGACAGGGGTCAGTATGGGCACCCCTGACTGGTCTGCGGCTACGCTGCCCAATACGCAACAAACTGTGATTCACTGTGTGTTCTGACATCTTTCTATCAGGACCAGCATTAGCTTTTTCAGCAATTTGAGCTACAGTAGCTCGTCTGTTGATTCCGACCACACAGGCCATCATTCGCTCCCCCGTGCATCAGTGAGCTTGGACCGCCCATGACCCTGTCGCCGGATCAACGCTTTTCCTTCTTCAGACCACTTTTGACCACTGCAGACCGGGAACACCCCACGAGGGATGCAGTTTTGGAGATTCTCTGACCCAGTCTTCTAGAGTCAAAGTCGCTCAGATCCTTACACTTGGCCATTTTTCCTGTTTCTACCACATCAACTTTGACAACAGAATATTAACTTGCTGCCTAATATATCCCACCCACTGACAGGTGCCATGATAACGAGATTATCAGTGTAATTCTCTTCACCTGTCAGTGGTCATAATGTTATGGCTGATGGGTGTATATTCCTTCCCAACTGTACAGGTGACGACATCAGCACTTGCAGAATGTACATACAAGGAATAGTTGTTGCCATGATGTAACCTAGGGAATTCAAGGTTGCATAGAGACATTGATCCAGGAGACATACATAATCATAGAATCTTGGTTGCCCAGACAACTTGGCAAAAGCTAACACATGACAGCTGGGGCATGTTACTATTGGTGGTTTACTAACTCAGCTCTCCCAATAAGGAATAGAGTCCTGTTCACCTTTACAGTACAAGGAGCTGGAGCTCTCCTCCTGCTATTAAGACGTACCCCCAAAAAGGAGACGACTTCTAATGGTTTCTGCTAGGCCCAAGGCCTAGTTTTTCACACATACAGTTGTGCTCATAAGTTTTCATACCCTGGCAGAAATTGTGACATTTTGGCATTGATATTGAAAATATGACTGATCATGCAACAAAAACAATATTTTATTGGAGGATAGTGATCATATGAAGCCATTTATTATCACAGTTTTTGGTTCCTTATGAAGTCATAATGATAACAGAAATCACCCAAACGGCCCTGATCAAACCAAAATAGAGCATTATGGTCAAAAACATAAGCGCTATTTTTGGAGAGGGGTACTTTGGTACTCTGTGGCACCAACACAGGTTCTTAACAGCATCTGGTAAGACAATCTGTTGTTAGTTGCTAATCTACTGGACACTATCCTACTACCAGACTCCATTTCTGTGTGCAAGTGTCAGGCTCATTCTAACGCCTCTGATCCCATCCTCGACTCCAAATTGTAGTGGAAATCACTCACATACAAAGGCCTTACTAAATGACTGGATTATACTTAGAATAAGCAATATGATGTCATTGTACTAAGGAATAGCAACATTTCTACAACAGATCTTAAAGGTTTTTGGCACTAACGAGCCAGACTAGTATACCAACAT
This sequence comes from Esox lucius, assembly GCF_011004845.1. Lineage (NCBI taxonomy): Eukaryota > Metazoa > Chordata > Actinopteri > Esociformes > Esocidae > Esox > Esox lucius. The sequence goes on from NC_047582.1 coordinate 9,866,959, forward strand.
TTCCACCAGAATGGCTAAAATGTTGCCAGCCCTCTTTGCAACTGTATTTACAGAGGAACAGGGCTAGTAATTCATAAACAAATGTTTTCTCTATATATTTTCCCAGTATTCATGTTAAGGTAGTCTGATCACAATGTTATAAATCCACTAGAATGACAACTATTTTGTGAACTGAAAGTAACCCAAGAATAAGTGTAAATAGGCAATGTATAATGCAAACATTTAGATTGTAACACATAACTACAGTGAAAGCACATAACTAAAGTGAACAAAACATCATTGGAGCTGACTTCACTACTCGCCCGAAATGTGAACTACTCGCATTAGGTGAGCGAAGAGAGAGCAAACTTAATTTCCAGCCCTGCATATGACATTGTATTCATGCTGATTCATTTATAATACTGATTAATTAATGTTAAACAATGCAAAGATGCACCAAGCTAGATACCTGGCTGACTGCCTTCAATCTAAACAACTGCTGATATTAGCTTAAAACATTCTTAAACTGTGTCAGTTGTGCTCACCTTTCTTTTCAAAGAAATTAATTAGCAGTTGTTTTCCCTCAGTTTGCACTCTTTCTTTTCTTTTTGGTACCCCATTTCCCTTTTCTTGCGGAAAGGCATGAGTCTATAATAGTAGCAGACACTCTGCTCGATTAGCTGCATTTAGAGATTTATTCTGGTGCCGGGTTGACTAAACCAATTTGAGCCTTTTGTAAGGGCTGAGAGTGACCTCAGAGCCTCCACTATATTTTTGGGATAACAAATCCAGTCAATCAACCGATTTATTCAGCAAATGTAAATGTATTTATGACACTAATAACTTAGAAATAAAAAAATGTCAAACAAATACACATTTTCATTCCAAGATTTTCGTGGGCCCTCCTCCCATTGGGGCCCTGGGTAGTCAGTCCCACTTTCCCCTCACTTCGACTCTCCTGGATGGGAGGAGTGGAGGAGGCCTGGAGGGAGGTGGAAGAAAGGAAGGAGTGGAGGGTGGAGGAGTGTAGGGAGGATGTGTAGAGGGGGGAGTAGTGGAGGGAGGATGAGTGGAGGGAGGAGCCGAGGGAAGGAGGAGAAAAAGACATAGAAGAGGAGAGGCAGCAAAGGATTGTGGAGACAGAGGATGGGATTATACAAAGAGCAGGATTTTAGAAGGGAAATGTAGTTTTCAACATTTGCAATGGAAAAGAACCCTCCCAGCATATTCTTTTTTATAACAAACAAAGAAATATCTTAAAAGGTAAAAACTGTTGTATTTCTCAATAGGCTAAGCTGTCAAAGGGTTTCTTACCGTTTATATTAAATTTCACAGGTGTAATAAGATTTTATGTTGAGTTATTATAGGAAGAAAATGCTGAAAAAATAGGCTAAAATATCAGTGCAGTGTTGCTATTATATTCTCCCACTTAGAACTCCAGTGTCTTCAGGTACTTTCCTGTCGTTGCCACAGTTCTCCACTGGGTGTCACCCTGCAGGGAAGTGGTTCAGGAATAAGCTGGATGGATTCCAAATTCTTCAGCAGTAAGTCATCTGTACTTAATAGTTGAGGTGATGTAATGTTTACACTTATGACTGGTTCATATTAAAAAACATGACTTACATAACCACATTTTGTTATGTCATAATGATGTAATTACACCCGAATAGCCGTTATTTCTTAACAGAGGTGGGGGACTCGAGTCACATGACTTGACTCGAGTCTGACTCGAGTCACAATTTTCAGGACTTGTGACTTGCTTGATTAAAGTATGAAAATTACTTGACTTGACTTTGACTTAAGAACAAGTTACTTGAGACTTGACTTGACTTGAAGTGGAAGACTCGACAATGACTTGAACTTATAATAAACAAACAGCAATAACATTATTTTATATGTTGTGACATCAGCACCACTAATCAGCGTATGTTCCTTTAACGCTGCTCAATTCAAACCGCGCCAAACATGGCAAACAGTAACGTTAGTCGAGCTCCACAAATAGTATCGTTTGGATACAAGGACTTTGAACTGGACCATGTGAATAAAAAAAATATTTGCCCGATGCAAAATATGCAACAACGTCAAATTTCATTCGTCATTTTAAGAACCACAAGGAAAGGTAAGAAAGTAATCTCTTTATATTCAGTTTCATTAAGATCTATAACGATTAAGTTACTAATGTAATGAATTAATCTTTTGTTTGTCATAATTTGGCCTTGGTTGCATATTATGTTTTTTTTTTCTTGTTAGAAATGTGACCATTATCATAACTGAATACGTCTGGTAAATAGATGTAAGGGAATTTGACTATAACAGTGGCATAGCCTGAATTTTAATGTTGATGGGCATCTTAAAATGAGCGGGCATGTATATTATTACACGTAGGCTATAATGTCTGTATTAAATGTGCGCATTTTCAAGTGTTTGTGGACTGCGCGTGGAAACTAAAAAGCATTGTGCTTACACCATAACAGTTAACTTTACTGCATGAAAGGCTAACATGGAGGCGCCGATGTGATTACTAGCACCTAAACATTTCGAAGAGTTTTTTTTTTACTCATACAGACAAGAATAATTACAGCGTAATTACATAGGCAGTTTTTCAGTCACAATAATTAGTTCATAAGGTTGTTATTATTAGCCCTTATTACGTCGATTGGCTGAATTCCAGTGCAGAATGCGTGTTATTTCTTGATAACAGACCGTTGCCATGAAAAACAGCGCGTTGCTATGGACGCAGCAGGATTCTAACCAGAGACGGAACGGACTATTTTCTTTAGAGGAAGCAATACAATCGTTTTTAAATCAATAAATTCCTTTTGAAATCAATATTTTGTGTCAAATTATTGATTTATTTGGTAGGTAGCCATGTAATAAGCGGAAAAAGGTATAGCGAGGCGGTTGTTATAGCGAATACAAACCTTCAGGCTGATTCAATATCCCTCCGCTTCGTCCCCCCAAAAAATTGTTCCGCGGAGGAGAAAAATATTTGATTTTGAAATCGAGCTTCGCACCTAGCGCACGTCAGAAACAGAGGATAGTGTGTGTGTGTGTTCATCTCTTTAGTACTGTGACTTGACTTGACTTGAAACTTATAAGGACTCGACTCGACTTGACTTGCTTGATTTATCTGAACTGTGACTTGAGACTTGACTCGAGACTTGATGGTTAAGACTTGAGACTTGCTTGGACTTGTGTGACTTGTCCCCATCTCTGTTTCTTAATGTCAATTTAGATGGAAATCAACATTTTTGCCATTACATTTATTATCCAGTGGATTGTTGTTCACTGCAAAGAATATAATACCAAAAAATATGTAAATAGTTTCCAGACAATTCCCCACATTTTCTCAAGCATTCAGTAATGGTGTCTGTTCTTAACTACTGCCAAGAGTAGTCATGGAAATGATGAATTCCTACAGATCTGAAAACTGATTAGGCATTTTTCTAGAAAAAAATAAGTATTTTTCCCAGAATTGTCTACATAAAAGTACTCATTAAAAGATGAACTGTCATAAATGAATCTTTCAATGACAGAAAGATGCTCTGAATAATAAGAGCATCTCCTAAATGAATAAAATGTTGATGTAAATGATGAGCAGACAAGAAGAAACTGAAAATTAAATCACGCTTCCCCAATGTGGACCAAAGTGCTGCAAAACGTGACAAGAGATGAAGCAAGGCACCACAAGGAGTCACTAGAGCACAATGAGACAAGGTGATCCTATTCATTTACTAACCCAGCAAACCTGAACTGTGCAGGCCAATTGTCCCGCCCTCTGTGGGACCACTGGGCTAATCTGTGAGCTTGATACTCCAACCCTGGTCTCACAGCTAACTGCCTGGCAGTGACTTTACCATTGCTAATTTTTATCGATAGGAATGTGACAATATCATTAAATTACAGGTAAAACATTTGAATTTGATACAACAAAGGTGATTTTGAATTTGTTCTTGTGTAATGAATGAATGACAACATGCTCACCATTCAAACAAAATAGAGTCCTGAATCCTTGTAGTAATGCTTGTGGACAACACACTAGTTTATTTGATCTTGAATACAAATTAAGAAAATCATGTTCCAGAACCACATGGCACCTTTCAGTTGATTTCAGCATCCAGGGAATCTACGGTGCAGTTCATTTACACTGAAATATTGAAAAATCTGAAAGAGAAAATATTGAAAATGGATATAAGATTTGTACCCTAAATCTAGCTCAACAACACCTATGTGCATACCTGTGCAGTCGTAGCTTAACTCACTATAATCAGCTGAGTGTAAACATAGTATATATATATTGTTGCAACAGATGAACTGTCAGTTCTACACAGTCAATTATTCAATTTTTTCTTAGTTGTGTACCCTCACCCTCTCTCCACATTCCTCCTGTACTCACCCTGGCATTTGACCCATTTTCTAGGCTTCTTTTTGGCATGTATGTTTAATGCCACATCTAATACTTCATGAGTGGTCAATGCTTCTTGAAGGAATTGAAGATTTTTTTGTTTCTGTTTTTCCTTCTTTTGGGTTCTGTGTTGGTCGATTTTATTGCGTATCTTGTCAAGAATTGACTTTGGCATCTCGGTTTGGATTTCTTTCTTGTAGGTTGCGTCGGTCTCTTCTATGACTTGTGTGTCCTTTGTCTTTCTGTTGTTACTTCCTTTGGCATTTTGTTCAATTTGTCTTTCTTTTAGTGCTTTTCTTTGTTTGTCTTCCTTTTTGGGATTTGATCTCATGTTCTTCATTCCTCCATCTGTGTCTTTTTCCATTAGTGCTACCTTTTCAATAGAATAATTCACTTTGGTTTCTTTTTTTACTTGTGTCTCGAATCTTTTAGCCTGTTCTTCATTTGGACTTTCTTTTGTCACATTAAGTTTGTCTTCCATTTTAGTATTTGATCTCTTGAGCTTCAATCCCCCATCATTCCCACTTTCCAGCAGTTCAAGGTCTTCAATTACCAAATCCATGGTAGTCTCTTCAACTTGTTTGCCTATATTTTTCACATGTTCTTTGGCAGTTTTTTCATCTTGAATGAGTTCATTTTCTTTTCTTTTTTTGTCATCCTCTCTAGCATGTTTGTCCATGGAACTTTCTTTTGCATCTTTAAGTGCATCTACCTTTTTGGAATTTGATCCCCAGTGCTTCATTCCCCAGGCACTTGACAAATTCCCTTCGGTTTCGTCTTCTGCTTGTTTCTCTAACTTCATATCATGTTGTTGCTTTGCATTTTCTTTGACAACTTTGCTTTGTTTGTCATCCTCTGTAGAATGTTGTTCATTAAGACTTTCATCCATAAATCTTAGCTTGTCTGCGTTTTTTGGATTTGATGTTCTGTGCTTTACGCCCACATCCAATTCCTTTTCCAGTTGCTCCAATTCTTCTAGAAAAAAATCCATGTCAGTCTCTTCTTGAACTTGTTTCTTTACATTTACAACATGTCCTTTGGCATTTTGTTCATTTGGACTTCCTTTTATTACTTTTATTTGTTTGTCATTATCTGTAGCATGTTGTACGTTTGAACTTTTTTTCATGACTTTCAGTTTGTCTTCCTTTTTGGGATTTGTTGTCCTGTTCTTTATTCCCACATCCAAGTCATTTTCCAGTTGCTCTAATTCTGCAAGAAAAAAATCCATGTCAGTCTCTTCTTGAACATGTTTCCTTACAATTTTAACATGTCCTTTGGCATTTTGTTCATTTGGACTTCCTTTTATTACTTTTATTTGTTTGTCATTATCTGTAGCATGTTGTACGTTTGAACTTTTTTTCATGACTTTCAGTTTGTCTTCCTTTTTGGGATTTGTTGTCCTGTTCTTTATTCCCACATCCAAGTCATTTTCCAGTTGCTCTAATTCTGCAAGAAAAAAATCCATGTCAGTCTCTTCTTGAACATGTTTCCTTACAATTTTAACATGTCTTTTGGAATTTTGTTCATTTGGACTTCCTTTTATTACTTTTCTTTGTTTGTCATTATCTGTAGCATGTTGTACGTTTGAACTTTTTTTCATGACTTTCAGTTTGTCTTCCTTTTTGGGATTTGTTGTCCTGTGCTTTATTCCCACATCCAAGTCATTTTGCAGTTGATCTAGTTCTTCAACAAAGAAATCCATGTCAGTCTCTTCTTGAACTTGTTTCTTTACATATTCAACATGTCCTTTGGTATTTTCTTCATTTGGGACAATGCCTAATATATCTACTCTCTCTTGCTTCATTTCCACATCTGTGTCAATTGCCCGGCACACTACGTCTTGCATTAAAACAATCACTTCAGTTGGTTTCACTCTTGTGTCTGGCTTTTTAGAATCGTTTTCCTTGGGACCTTCTTTCATAACTTTGAGTTTACATCTTGTTTTAACAACTCTTTCTTTCTTCATTCCTCCATCCATTCCACTTCCCAGTAGCTCAGGCCCTTGAATGTCCATGTCATTCTTTTCTTTGACTTGTGGGTCTTCCTTTTTAATGTGATCTTTGGGATGTTGTTGCTTTGGACGTACTTCTTTGATTTCCGTTTGACCTTTATCCATTTTAACTCTCCCCCTCCTCAATTCCCTCAGATGGTCAGTGTCACCATTGATGTGTTCTTTCTTTCTCCGTTTAATCTCCCTTTTCCTTCTCTCTGCCTCCATCTCATTCTGCCTTTCTTCAAGCATGTCTTCTCTCTTTCTCAGATCACTCTCCATTTTCTTTCCCACTGCCTCCATTTCTCTCTGCCTCTTTTCAAGCCTGTCTTGTCTGCTTTTCAGTTCACTCTCCATTTGCATCCTCTCTGCCTCCATCTCTCTCTGCCTTTCTTCAAGCATCTCTTCTGTCTTTCCCTGTTCATTCTCCCTTTTCCTTCTCTCTGCCTCCACCTCTCTCTGTCTTTCTTGAAGCATCTCTTCTCTCTTTCTCAGATCACTCTCCATTTTCCTTCTCTCTGCCTCCATTTCTCTCTGCCTTTCTTCAAGCATCTCTTCTCTCTTTCTCAGGTCACTCTCCATTTTCGTTCTCTCTGCCTCCATGTCTCTCTGCCTCTTTTCAAGCCTGTCTTGTCTGCTTTTCTGTTCACTCTCCATTTGCATCCTGTCTGCCTCCATTTCTCTCTGTCCCTTTTCAAGCCTGTCTTGTCTGCTTTTCTGTACACTCTCCATTTGCATCCTCTCTGCCTCCACCTCTCTCTGTCTTTCTTGAAGCGTCTCTTCTGTCTTTCTCTGCTCATTCTCCCTTTTCCTTTTCTCTGCCTCCATCTCTCTCTGCCTTTCTTGAAGCATCTCTTCTCTCTTTCTCAGGTCACTCTCCATTTTCGTTCTCTCTGCCTCCATGTCTCTCTGCCTCTTTTCAAGCCTGTCTTGTCTGCTTTTCTGTTCACTCTCCATTTGCATCTGGTCTGCCTCCATCTCACTCTGCCTCTCTTTAAAGCACCTTTCTCTCTTTCTCTGTTCATTCTCAATTCTCCTCATCTCTGCCTCCATCTCTCTCTGTCCCTCTTCAAGGATGTCTTCTCTGATGTTCTGTTCATTTCTCCTCTTCTCTCTCTCCACTTCAGTCTGAACCTTCTCTTTTCTCAAAAATCGTACCTCATCCTTTTCCATTGCACTCCATCCTGTCCCTTCATCCACGACTTTTGTCTCCCCTTTCTGATCTTCAATGTCACTTAACACATTTCTTGGCATCTCCATTTTAATCCTCTCACTTTTCTCCCTCAGGTTTTCCTTGTCCGTTTCCAGAACACCTTTCAGGTCTATTCCCATCTTTCTTTTCATTTGAATCATTTTAATGTATTCTTCCATCTCTCTCTCCCACTCACGCAATTCCTGCTTTGTCAATCTTGGTCCAATATTCATGTTCTTACTCTTTGTCTCTAAATTCATCTTTATCAGAGGAAAATCACTCTTTCTTTCAAAGATTCTTTCCTGACTCACAGGAATTCTCCTCTCTTTCTCTCGCCCATAATCCTTGAATATATCTCCCTCTGTTTGAGTTTGTTTGTTACTCTGTTCGGTTTTAGTCCGTCCAGTCTCTTTCTTGAGCCATTCCTTTTCAAATCTACAGACCCTTCGATCAAGTTCTGTCATCACAAGGGCCTGAAGTTTATGCATTCGCTCCTCAATCCAAACTCTCTCCTTTAAAAACATGATCTCCACCTTCTCCCTGTCCAAATGACTTCTCATTATGAATGTATTCTATAAATGAAAACAATTTGATTAGTCTCCAATGTGTTCATTGACTGGGCTCTATTGATGCACAGGTCAGGAAATACTGTACTATATTTCAAATCGGGATGGGTAGGTGGAGATTAGCTGTTTGAAGGTAAAAATAAAGAAAAACAGCCACTACCCAAATAAAACGATAATCAATCTTGTGCAAATATACCAAGCCTTCATTATTCTTATATGTATTTCATAAAAGGTGAGAGTGGGATATTTCTAGCAGGAGCAAAAAACATTACATAAACACATTTTTCATCAATCGATCAGCCACCACGCTCTGTGGACATCTTATTGACTTATTTTCATTTTTCTTTTTGTAGCATGTTAACAATGAAGTACATGTTCTGAGATTATTTTGATGACTGGGAAGGTGGTAGCAGCGTAATTCTTTTGTATTTGGGTGGCTGTGAATTGTAAAATAACTAACCCACGCATCACTATTATGCACTAATATTTTTATCTGATTGTAATCTAGGTAATACATTTTTTTCATAGAAAATCTTTTTATAACTTTGGCTCATAATGGATTATGGTAGTCAGTGATTTAGATGAACTGATCATACATCATACTTATGTATGTATACTATAGACAATAAGCACACCTATTAACACATCCTAATCATCAAAATAACAGCTATTAAGAATGATGAATGAACCCCATAAAAACAAATCCATGTAGGAGCAGAACTAATCCATATTTTTGACATAACTCCACCTTATCAAGCTCAACCAACTCAGAACATTACTGTTTAACACAACTTACAAAATACAACTGCTAACCATTCTGAACATGAACAATTCACTTACCATTGCGCCAGTGCTGTCTAACCTTTGTTTTCAGTCACTGTCAAAGATTCTTACAAGAATACTGTTGTCATATACATCGTTGTTCTATTACCCAGGAGAAATGTTGTCAGTCTGAAGATAACAACATTAAGCGGATTGTTTCTTTAACCTTTTCACACGTTCTGTAGGCTACGTTTCAAATATGTGTAAGGGCGTCCCAGCGTGAGTTCTTAAATGCACGTGTCAGTATGCGATGACAATTCGATCATTATGACGCAACAATGCATTTCACCCCCAGCTGTCCAGAAACACCACGCTACAAACGTATTATGTAGGCAATTTCTGATTTCGACAGGTTAAAATGATATTTGGCAACTACTACAAGCAGTAATACAGTTTAATTGTATACAGAATATTTTATGAGCAACCGTGAAAAATATTGAGCTATTCCTAAGTATACCGAATCTCCGCTCGAGGATTCGTCCAAGTGAATAACTTTTGCACCAGAGAAAAATCATGGAGATTTAAGCTGCTGTGAATTAAGCCGGAATGAAAACTCTTTCATCACTAATGTTTAACAGTTGTCAGTTTGTTCAATGCCTTTCCCCTGAATAACATTTAATTTCGCTATGTATGCCTCATCTTAAGCTCTTATAGAGATCTTCATTGGAACCGAAATGTATTTTGAGCGAACTGTTTCCGTGAAATTCTTATCTGACACCCACAAGGTCTGACATTATTTGTAATATCAACCCAGTCCGAGTTATATCCGAGGCCGGCCGTATCCGGAAGAAAATGCCAGCTCTGTTCCCACCCAAGCCTGCCCAATTGTGTGTATTTGTCTGGCAGTGAACGTAAACTTTCCACATGGTTTTGTCATAGTTCGGCGTGTCAAATACATTACTCATCTTATAAAGATTCGTGTTTTTAGGAAGTTGTCTCAAATGTAAAACGTAGTGAAGTGGTCTGTTGTTAGAACGCACTTTGCATCTCTCTCCAAAACCCTAAATCTAGCTCAACAACACCTATGTGCATACCTGTGCAGTCGTAGCTTAACCCACTATAATCAGCTGAGTGTAAACATAGTGTATATATATATATTGTTGCACCAGATGAACTGTCAATTCTACACAGTCAATTATTCAAGTTTTTCTTAGTTGTGTACCCTCACCCTCTCTCCACATTCCTCCTGTACTCACCCTGGCATTTGACCCGTTTTGTAGGCTTCTTTTTGGCATGTATGTTTAATGCCACATCTAATACCTCATGAGTGGTCAATGCTTCTTGAAGGAATTAAAGATTTTTTTGTTTCTGTTTTTCCTTCTTTTGGATTCTGTGTTGGTCGATTTTATTGCGTATCTTGTCAAGAATTGACTTCGGCATCTCTGTTTGGATTTCTTTCTTGTAGGTTGCGGCGGTCTCTTCTATGACTTGTGTGTCCTTTGTCTTTCTGTTGTTACTTCCTTTGGCATTTTGTTCTTTTTGTCTTTCTTTTAGTGCTTTTCTTTGTTTGTCTTCCTTTTTGGGATTTGATCTCATGTTCTTCATTCCCCCATCTGTGTCTTTTTCCATTAGTGCTAGCTTTTCAATAGACAAAATTCACTTTGGTTTCTTTTTTTACTTGTGTCTCGAACCTTTTAGCTTGTTCTTCATTTGGACTTTCTTTTTTCACTTTAAGTTTGTCTTCCATTTTAGTATTTGATCTCTTGAGCTTCAAGCCTCCATCATTCCCACTTTCCAGCAGTTCAAGGTCTTCAATTACCAAATCCATGTTAGTCTCTTCAACTTGTTTGCCGATATTTTTCCCATGTCCTTTGGCAGTATTTTCTTCTTGAATTGGTTTCTTTTCTTCGTTTGTCATCCTCTCTAGCATGTTTGTCCTTGGAACTTTCTTTTGCAACTTTAAGTGTGTCTACCTTTTTGGAATTTGATCTCCAGTGCTTCATTCCCAAGGCACTTGACAAATTCCCTTTGGTTTTGTCTTTTGCTTGTTTCTCTTAACTTCTTATCAAGTTGTTGCTTTGGACTTTTTTTTTTACATCTTAGTTTGCGTTGTTTGTCATCCTCTCTAGCATGTTGTTCTTTAAGACTTTCCTTCACAACCTTTAGCTTGCCTTTGTTTTTTGGATTTGATGTTCTGTGCTTCACTCCCACATCCAATTCATTTTCCAGTTGCTCCAATTCTTCAAGACAAAAATCCCTGTCAGTCTTTTGAAATTGTTTCTGTTAAGTTAGCTGACTTAGGCAGGCTTAACTTGATGTGAAAGTATAAACAAAGTATATTTTCTATATAGTTATTTATTCCATACATGTACACGGCTCTGTTCATCCGTCCTCATCATTGCATACAAGTGAACTCAACTGGCATACATTGCATACACACAGGTATGACAGAACGTAATACCTCAAATATAACAACCAACACTATTACCGTAATGTATTGATAAGAGCGTTATCCAAAAATGATATTTAATACCCCCACTTGCTCTTATCCCCTTGGGTTACATGAAAACAAAATAACAGAATGAGGCTCCCTCATTATCTTAAAGCAGTAAACACTTTTTGCCAAACATATCTCGTGCAAATCTCAGCTTAGTAGCTGGTCAGAACATCAGCAATCATTTTCTTGGTAGGGCAATATTCCAAAATAAACTTTCCATTGTTCACATTTTCCCTAATAAAGTGATATTTGATATCAATGTGTTTGCATCGCTGTCTGTGAACTGGGTTTTTGGCTAGTGCTATGGCACCTTGGTTGTCTTCATACACCTTTGTTTGTGCGTATTGGTATTTGTCTATACCCCTGAGCAGTTGTTCTAAGTAAATGCATTCCTGTATGGCTGATGCTTAGGACATGTACTCAGCCTCACAAGTTGACAGTGCTGCTGTCAGTTGTTTTCTTGTTTTCCAGGATATCAAAGAGCTTCCTCTATTTAGACTGGCACAAAACCCTGATGTACGTCTTCTATCCGCTGCATCTGATGCCCATTTAGCATCGCTGTAGACCCTTAGACCTAGTTTTTCTGTGTCATTTCTCCTGAAGAATAACCCCTGTTCTGTTGTACCTTTGAGGTACCTGAACACATGTTTTACTGTGTTCCAGTGTTCTACTGTTGGTTCAGCAAAGTGCTGGGAGAGTTTACTGACCACAAAACTTATGTCTGGTCGGGTCCATGTGGACAAGTAAATTAAACTTCCTACTGCCTCCCTGCACTTTCTTGGCACATTCATTTTTTCAGCATCTTCTGTGTATTCGAGTTTTGGTACACATGGAGTTTCTCTAGACCTGCAATCCTGCATTTCAAATCGATCTAGAATTTTTCTCACATATCTCTCCTGAGACATTTTGACTACACCATCTGCTTGTTCAACATCTATCCCCAAGAAATGTCTCAGCTTTCCCATGCCTTTCATTTTGAACCTTTCAGTAAGCATCCTCTTCACATTTTTCATAACACTCTCTTTATTAACTGCAATGATCAGATCATCAACCCATATTATTAGGATTACTTTCTCGTTATGCTTTTCTCTTGTATACACACAGGTATCAGCTGGGTTCTGTACAAAATCATTCTCAATTAAGCATGTATGCAACATAGTGTTCCAATTTCTCCCTGATTGTTTTAGACCATAGAGAGATTTGTGTAACTTGCACACAAGTTTTTCACCTGTGTTTGACTTTTTCTCATGACCCTCAGGTTGCTCCATGTAAATCTCACAGTCTATTGGAGCATGCAAATAAGCAGTTTAAACTTCCATCTGGTGTAAGACTAGGTTATCCTGCACTGCCTATTGCATGACTACTCTCACACTTGTCATATCAGCTGTGGGTGAGAAAGTCTCCTCATAATCAGTGCCTGGTTTCTGGTTGTAGCCTTTTGCTACGAATCTCGCCTTGTATTTGTCAGATCCATCAATTTCTGTCTTAAGTGCATAAACCCATCTGCCCCCCACTGTCTGTTTGCCTGGTGGTAACTGAGTAAGGGTGAAGGTCTCATTCTCCTCCAGAGATCGCATCTCCTCTTTCATGGCATTCCTCCACTATGTTGCTTTGGTTGATGCAATGGCGTCCTGGTAAATTTGAGGAATATCACACACTGCTCTGTAACAAGAGTCCATGCATATGTGCAGTTTGTCCTTCGTATCCTCTGTCTCAAAATGAGCTGGTCTCTTTTAAGTTCTCTGTGGGTTTCTTCTGATCAAAGTCTCTGTGGCTTCACCTGGCTGTGTGTCTTTTCAGGTAAAGTCTCAGTAGCATCACTTTGAACACCCTGACCTGGTAAATTTTACACATTTTCATCAACAACATTCTCTTCACTGTTGTCAACCCTAGGATGTACATCCTCGTATTCTATGTGTGACTCAGATCTTTGTGTTTCCCTTTCTTTGGTTGTTTTAGTGGTGAATTTTACCAGCCTGTGTTTATGGACCCTCTGTGTCTGGATAATAAATTAGATTGGCTGGGCTGTTATTTTCATAGCCAATGAAAACACCTTGCTCACATCTAGAATCCAATTTGCCTTTCTCTTGCTTGTAAGCAAAACACACTGATCCACATTTTTGTAATTTGGATATGTTTGGTACCTTGCCTGTGAAAAACTTGTATGGCGTTTTGCTTTGTGCGTCTGCTGTAGCACCTTTTCCTCACATAAAATGAGATCTGCATAGCGTAGTTCCATAGCTTATCTGGTAACCCGCTCTCTATCAGTAGGCATCTGCTCATATCATAGTGTTCTCCAACCTCCCTCCGCTGTGCCATTTTGGTGGGGTGAATAAGATGTTTCATGTCTAATCCTATCTTTTGTTAACAGTGCCTGGAAATCCCAACTTGTAAACTCAGTGCCATTATCTGAGCGGATACACTTGATTTCTCCATAAGGTGCTATATCTGCTAAGAAGCTTTCTGTGGCCCGCACTGTATCACTCTTGGACTTAAGAAAGTATACAAACATAGTACCAGAGTAGTCATCTGTAAATGACTGCGCATATCTGTGTCATTCCATGCTCGGTATTGGCATGGGACCGTCTAAATCAGTGTGGACTAGTTCTAGAGGCTTCTTTGCCTTCCTATCTAGCTCCTTATTTCTTGTCTGAGTGAACTTTTCCTGTGTACACACCTCACACAATCGATCCAACCCAACTACACCTCCTTTAATTTCCATGTCTTCACAACACCTTGCAACATTTTCACATCTTCATAATTACAATGACTCAATATTTCATGCCACGTCTGCATATCATGACATGCTTTACATTGATCAACATTTGTTTCAACAGTTGGCAAGTAATACACATTTTCATTCTCATGAATGTCAAACCTGCTACCATCCTTGGTGACCATGTGACTTTCCCCCTTTTGAAGGTGATTGTTGCTCCTCCATTTGTTGCTCTTGCCACTGAGAAGATGTGTGTGGGTAAGATGGCATGTAGAGCGTATCTCGTAGCTGCGCTGTTTGTTGTCGTCCAGCATTGTCTAGAAGATGTATCACCGCTGTTCCTCTCCATTGTGCCATTCCACTGTTCTCTCCTGCATCTCTTAATGCTGTAATGATGTTCTCTGCACTTATTAAGTAGTCTGTAACCGTCTCGTTGTCTGCCAAGCGCAACTTTGTCAATGAAGTGTACGGCTTGATTTTTCCCGAATAATGTTCTTTAAGTTTACGCAGGGCTTTCCTGCCATCATCAGCAGATTCATGTCTAATTAGTGATAGGCTCTTATATTAGCCTTACCAGCTCGGCATAGCAGTCAGCATTTTTCCATCTGTCTTCAGCTAGCTGATCTTCGTTTGCATAAGTGGGCTCTCTTTAGATAGTGTCCTTTAACTTCAGAGTGTGTAGGCAGCCTAGGAACCGCGTTTCCCAAAGGTCATATTTCTCCCCAGACCCGTAGAATAAAAGCTGCGGTGCTGGAACTCCTGTTGCTCGGTGGGCCATCTTGTCATTCCGCCGATTTTCCTAGCTTCTTCTTCTGCTAGCTAATTACCGCGTAATACGTCGTCTCAAACTTATTCACGCTCGCTTATCTTCAACCCTGGGCCCATAACCTGTTAAGTTAGCTGACTTTTCTATATAGTTATTTATTCCATACATGTACACAGCTCTGATCATCTGTCCTCATTATTGCATCCAAGTGAACTCAATTGGCATACATTGTATACACACTGGTATGAGAGAACGTAATACCTCAAATATAGCAACCAACACTATTACCATAATGTATTGATAAAAGCGTTATCCAAAAAAGAGATTTAACAGTTTCCTTACATTTTTTATGTCCTTATGGCATTTTCTTCATTTGGGACAATGCCTCATTTATCTACTCTCTCTTGCTTCATTTCCACATGTTTTTAGTCCTTGTGGGGTGTGTGAGTAGAACTAAACAGTGAAAGGAGCACGTTTGTGGTCCTGGTAGGGTGTGTGAATATAACTAAACAGTTAAAGAAGCATGTTTTTGGTCCTGCTGGGGTGTGGGATTGCTTTGGAAATAATTTGCATTTTTGTCAATATTTTTAAACCGATCAGCCACAACATGATGACCACCTGCCTAATATTGTGTAGGTCCCCCTTTTACCGCCATAACAGCCCAAACCCATTGAGGCATGGACTCCACTAGACCTCTGAAGGTGTGCTGTGGTATCAGGCACCAAGACGTTAGCAGCAGATACTTTAAGTTGCAAGGTGGGGCCTCCATGGATCAGACTTTTTTGTCCAGCACATCCCACAGATGCTCGATTGGACTGAGATCTGGGGAATTTGGATGGCAACTTAACACTTGAACTAATATTTGTGTTCCTCAAACCATTCCTGAAACATTTTTGCTTTGTGGCAGGGCGCATTGTCCTGCTGAAAGAGGCCAGTGCCATCAGGGAATACCGTTGCCATGAAAGGATGCACTTGGTCTGCAACAATGCTTAGGTAGGTGGTACGTGTAAAGTAACATCCACATGAATGGCAGGACCCAAGGTGTCCCAGCAGAACATTTCCCAAAGAGTCACACTGCCTCCGCCGGCTTGCCTACTTCCCATAGTGCATCCTGTGCCATGCGTTCTTCAGGTAAGCGATGCACACGGTGTAAAAGGAAACGTGATTCATCAGGCCACCTTTATCATGCCACCTTCTTCCATTGCTCTGTAGTCCAGTTCAGATGCTCAAGTTCCCATTGTAGGCACTTTCGGCAGTGTACAGGGGTCAGCATGGGCACCCTGACTGGTCTGGTGCAACGCAGCCCCATACGCAAAAAACTGTGATTCACTGTGTGTTCTGACACCTTTCTATCAGGACCAGCATTAGCTTTTTCAGCAATTTGAGCTACAGTTGCACGTCTGTTGATTCGGACAACAGGGGCCATCATTCGCTCCCCTGCCGCCGGCTCACCACTTTTCCTTCTTTAGACCACTTTTGATAGATACTGACCACTGCAGACCGGGAACACCCCACAAGGGCTGCAGTTTTGGAGATTCTCTGACCCAGTTGTCTAGAGTCAAAGTCGCTCAGATCCTTACACTTGGTCATTTTTCTTGTTTCTACCACATCAAACTGTGACGACAGAATGTTCACTTGCTGCCTAATATATCCCACCCACTGACAGGTGCCATGATAACGAGATTATCAGTGTCATTCAATTCACCTGTCAGTGGTCATAATGTTATGGCTGATGGGTGTATATTCCTTTCCAACTGTACAGGTGACGACATCAGCACTTGCAGAATGTACATACAAGGAATAGTTGTTGCCATGATGTAACCTAGGAAATGCAAGGTTGCATTGAGACATTGATCCAGGAGACATACGTAAGCATAGAATCTTGGTTGCCCAGACAACTTGGCGAAAGCTCACACATGACAGCTGGGGCATGTTACTATTGGTGGTTTACTTACTCAGCTCTCCCAATAAGGAATAGAGTCCTGTTCACCTTTACAGTACAAGGAGCTGGAGCCCTCCTCCTGCTATTAAGACGTACCCCCAAAAAGGAGACGACTTCTAATGGTTTCTGCTAGGCCCAAGGCCTAGTTTTCCACACATACAGTTGTGCTCATAAGTTTGCATACCCTGGCAGAAATTGTGATATTTTGGCATTGATATTGAAAATGACTGATCATGCAATAAAAACAATATTTTCTTGGAGGATAGTGATCATATGAAGCCATTTATTATCACAGTTTTTGGTTCCTTATGAAGTCATAATGATAACAGAAATCACCCAAACGGCCCTGATCAAACCAAAATAGAGCATTATGGTCAAAAACATAAGCGCTATTTTTGGAGAGGGGTACTTTGGTACTCTTTGGCACCAACGCAGGTTCTTAACAGCATCTGGTAAGACAATCTGTTGTTAGTTGCTAATCTACTGGACACTATCCTACTACCAGACTCCATTTCTGTGTGCAAGTGTCAGGCTCATTCTAACGCCTCTGATCCCATCCTCAACGCCAAATTGTCGTGGAAATCCCTCAACTACAAAGGCCTTACTAAATGACTGGATTATACTTAGAATAAGCAATATGATTTCATTGTACTAAGGAATAGCAACATTTCTACCACAGATCCTAAAGATTTTTGGCACTAATGAGCCAGACTAGTATACCAACATTTCCACCAGAACGGCTAAAATGTTACCAGCCCTCTTTGCAACTGTATTTACAGAGGAACTGGGCTAGTAATTTATAAACAAATGTTTTCTCTATATATTTTCCCAGTATTCATGTTAAGGTAGTCTGATCACAATATTATATATCCACTAGAATGACAACTATTTTGTGAACTGAAAGTAACCCAAGAATAAGTGTAAATAGGCAATGTATAATGCAAACATTTAGATTGTAACACATAACTACAGTGAAAGCACATAACTAAAGTGAACAAAACATCATTGGAGCTGACTTTACTACTCGCCCGAAATGTGAACTACTCGCATTAGGTGAGCGAAGAGAGAGCAAACTTAATTTCCAGCCCTGCATATGACATTGTATTCATGCTGATTCATTTATAATACTGATTGATTAATGTTAAACAATGCAAAGATGCACCAAGCTAGATACCTGGCTGACTGCCTTCAATCTAAACAACTGCTGATATTAGCTTAAAACATTCTTAAACTGTGTCAGTTGTGCTCACCTTTCTTTTCAAAGAAATTAATTAGCAGTTGTTTTCCCTCAGTTTGCACTCTTTCTTTTCTTTTTGGTACCCCATTTCCCTTTTCTTGCGGAAAGGCATGAGTCTATAATAGTAGCAGACACTCTGCTCGATTAGCTGCATTTAGAGATTTATTCTGGTGCCGGGTTGAGAGTGACCTCAGAGCCTCCACTATATTTTTGGGATAAAAAATACAGTCAATCAACCGATTTATTCAGCAAATGTAAATGTATTTATGACACTAATAACTTAGAAATAAAAAAATGTCAAACAAATACACATTTTCATTCCAAGATTTTCGTGGGCCCTCCTCCCATTGGGGCCCTGGGTAGTCAGTCCCACTTTCCCCTCACTTCGACTCTCCTGGATGGGAGGAGTGGAGGAGGCCTGGAGGGAGGTGGAAGAAAGGAAGGAGTGGAGGGTGGAGGAGTGTAGGGAGGATGTGTAGAGGGGGGAGTAGTGGAGGGAGGATGAGTGGAGGGAGGAGCCGAGGGAAGGAGGAGAAAAAGACATAGAAGAGGAGAGGCAGCAAAGGATTGTGGAGACAGAGGATGGGATTATACAAAGAGCAGGATTTTAGAAGGGAAATGTAGTTTTCAACATTTGCAATGGAAAAGAACCCTCCCAGCATATTCTTTTTTATAACAAACAAAGAAATATCTTAAAAGGTAAAAACTGTTGTATTTCTCAATAGGCTAAGCTGTCAAAGGGTTTCTTACCGTTTATATTAAATTTCACAAGTGTAATAAGATTTTATGTTGAGTTTTAATAGGAAGAAAATGCTGAAAAAATAGGCTAAAATATCAGTGCAGTGTTGCTATTATATTCTCCCACTTAGAACTCCAGTGTCTTCAGGTACTTTCCTGTCGTTGCCACAGTTCTCCACTGGGTGTCACCCTGCAGGGAAGTGGTTCAGGAATAAGCTGGATGGATTCCAAATTCTTCAGCAGTAAGTCATCTGTACTTAATAGTTGAGGTGATGTAATGTTTACACTTATGACTGGTTCATATTAAAAAACATGACTTACATAACCACATTTTGTTATGTCATAATGATGTAATTACACCCGAATAGCCGTTATTTCTTAACAGAGGTGGGGGACTCGAGTCACATGACTTGACTCGAGTCTGACTCGAGTCACAATTTTCAGGACTTGTGACTTGCTTGATTAAAGTATGAAAATTACTTGACTTGACTTTGACTTAAGAACAAGTTACTTGAGACTTGACTTGACTTGAAGTGGAAGACTCGACAATGACTTGAACTTATAATAAACAAACAGCAATAACATTATTTTATATGTTGTGACATCAGCACCACTAATCAGCGTATGTTCCTTTAACGCTGCTCAATTCAAACCGCGCCAAACATGGCAAACAGTAACGTTAGTCGAGCTCCACAAATAGTATCGTTTGGATACAAGGACTTTGAACTGGACCATGTGAATAAAAAAAATATTTGCCCGATGCAAAATATGCAACAACGTCAAATTTCATTCGTCATTTTAAGAACCACAAGGAAAGGTAAGAAAGTAATCTCTTTATATTCAGTTTCATTAAGATCTATAACGATTAAGTTACTAATGTAATGAATTAATCTTTTGTTTGTCATAATTTGGCCTTGGTTGCATATTATGTTTTTTTTTTCTTGTTAGAAATGTGACCATTATCATAACTGAATACGTCTGGTAAATAGATGTAAGGGAATTTGACTATAACAGTGGCATAGCCTGAATTTTAATGTTGATGGGCATCTTAAAATGAGCGGGCATGTATATTATTACACGTAGGCTATAATGTCTGTATTAAATGTGCGCATTTTCAAGTGTTTGTGGACTGCGCGTGGAAACTAAAAAGCATTGTGCTTACACCATAACAGTTAACTTTACTGCATGAAAGGCTAACATGGAGGCGCCGATGTGATTACTAGCACCTAAACATTTCGAAGAGTTTTTTTTTTACTCATACAGACAAGAATAATTACAGCGTAATTACATAGGCAGTTTTTCAGTCACAATAATTAGTTCATAAGGTTGTTATTATTAGCCCTTATTACGTCGATTGGCTGAATTCCAGTGCAGAATGCGTGTTATTTCTTGATAACAGACCGTTGCCATGAAAAACAGCGCGTTGCTATGGACGCAGCAGGATTCTAACCAGAGACGGAACGGACTATTTTCTTTAGAGGAAGCAATACAATCGTTTTTAAATCAATAAATTCCTTTTGAAATCAATATTTTGTGTCAAATTATTGATTTATTTGGTAGGTAGCCATGTAATAAGCGGAAAAAGGTATAGCGAGGCGGTTGTTATAGCGAATACAAACCTTCAGGCTGATTCAATATCCCTCCGCTTCGTCCCCCCAAAAAATTGTTCCGCGGAGGAGAAAAATATTTGATTTTGAAATCGAGCTTCGCACCTAGCGCACGTCAGAAACAGAGGATAGTGTGTGTGTGTGTTCATCTCTTTAGTACTGTGACTTGACTTGACTTGAAACTTATAAGGACTCGACTCGACTTGACTTGCTTGATTTATCTGAACTGTGACTTGAGACTTGACTCGAGACTTGATGGTTAAGACTTGAGACTTGCTTGGACTTGTGTGACTTGTCCCCATCTCTGTTTCTTAATGTCAATTTAGATGGAAATCAACATTTTTGCCATTACATTTATTATCCAGTGGATTGTTGTTCACTGCAAAGAATATAATACCAAAAATATGTAAATAGTTTCCAGACAATTCCCCACATTTTCTCAAGCATTCAGTAATGGTGTCTGTTCTTAACTACTGCCAAGAGTAGTCATGGAAATTATGAATTCCTACAGATCTGAAAACTGATTAGGCATTTTTCTAGAAAAAAATAAGTATTTTTCCCAGAATTGTCTACATAAAAGTACTCATTAAAAGATGAACTGTCATAAATGAATCTTTCAATGACAGAAAGATGCTCTGAATAATAAGAGCATCTCCTAAATGAATAAAATGTTGATGTAAATGATGAGCAGACAAGAAGAAACTGAAAATTAAATCACGCTTCCCCAATGTGGACCAAAGTGCTGCAAAACGTGACAAGAGATGAAGCAAGGCACCACAAGGAGTCACTAGAGCACAATGAGACAAGGTGATCCTATTCATTTACTAACCCAGCAAACCTGAACTGTGCAGGCCAATTGTCCCGCCCTCTGTGGGACCACTGGGCTAATCTGTGAGCTTGATACTCCAACCCTGGTCTCACAGCTAACTGCCTGGCAGTGACTTTACCATTGCTAATTTTTATCGATAGGAATGTGACAATATCATTAAATTACAGGTAAAACATTTGAATTTAATACAACAAAGGTGATTTTGAATTTGTTCTTGTGTAATGAATGAATGACAACATGCTCACCATTCAAACAAAATAGAGTCCTGAATCCTTGTAGTAATGCTTGTGGACAACACACTAGTTTATTTGATCTTGAATACAAATTAAGAAAATCATGTTCCAGAACCACATGGCACCTTTCAGTTGATTTCAGCATCCAGGGAATCTACGGTGCAGTTCATTTACACTGAAATATTGAAAAATCTGAAAGAGAAAATATTGAAAATGGATATAAGATTTGTACCCTAAATCTAGCTCAACAACACCTATGTGCATACCTGTGCAGTCGTAGCTTAACTCACTATAATCAGCTGAGTGTAAACATAGTATATATATATTGTTGCAACAGATGAACTGTCAGTTCTACACAGTCAATTATTCAATTTTTTCTTAGTTGTGTACCCTCACCCTCTCTCCACATTCCTCCTGTACTCACCCTGGCATTTGACCCATTTTCTAGGCTTCTTTTTGGCATGTATGTTTAATGCCACATCTAATACTTCATGAGTGGTCAATGCTTCTTGAAGGAATTGAAGATTTTTTTGTTTCTGTTTTTCCTTCTTTTGGGTTCTGTGTTGGTCGATTTTATTGCGTATCTTGTCAAGAATTGACTTTGGCATCTCGGTTTGGATTTCTTTCTTGTAGGTTGCGTCGGTCTCTTCTATGACTTGTGTGTCCTTTGTCTTTCCGTTGTTACTTCCTTTGGCATTTTGTTCAATTTGTCTTTCTTTTAGTGCTTTTCTTTGTTTGTCTTCCTTTTTGGGATTTGATCTCATGTTCTTCATTCCTCCATCTGTGTCTTTTTCCATTAGTGCTACCTTTTCAATAGAATAATTCACTTTGGTTTCTTTTTTTACTTGTGTCTCGAATCTTTTAGCCTGTTCTTCATTTGGACTTTCTTTTGTCACATTAAGTTTGTCTTCCATTTTAGTATTTGATCTCTTGAGCTTCAATCCCCCATCATTCCCACTTTCCAGCAGTTCAAGGTCTTCAATTACCAAATCCATGGTAGTCTCTTCAACTTGTTTGCCTATATTTTTCACATGTTCTTTGGCAGTTTTTTCATCTTGAATTAGTTCATTTTCTTTTCTTTTTTTGTCATCCTCTCTAGCATGTTTGTCCATGGAACTTTCTTTTGCATCTTTAAGTGCATCTACCTTTTTGGAATTTGATCCCCAGTGCTTCATTCCCCAGGCACTTGACAAATTCCCTTCGGTTTCGTCTTCTGCTTGTTTCTCTAACTTCATATCATGTTGTTGCTTTGCATTTTCTTTGACAACTTTGCTTTGTTTGTCATCCTCTGTAGAATGTTGTTCATTAAGACTTTCATCCATAAATCTTAGCTTGTCTGCGTTTTTTGGATTTGATGTTCTGTGCTTTACGCCCACATCCAATTCCTTTTCCAGTTGCTCCAATTCTTCTAGAAAAAAATCCATGTCAGTCTCTTCTTGAACTTGTTTCTTTACATTTACAACATGTCCTTTGGCATTTTGTTCATTTGGACTTCCTTTTATTACTTTTATTTGTTTGTCATTATCTGTAGCATGTTGTACGTTTGAACTTTTTTTCATGACTTTCAGTTTGTCTTCCTTTTTGGGATTTGTTGTCCTGTTCTTTATTCCCACATCCAAGTCATTTTCCAGTTGCTCTAATTCTGCAAGAAAAAAATCCATGTCAGTCTCTTCTTGAACATGTTTCCTTACAATTTTAACATGTCCTTTGGCATTTTGTTCATTTGGACTTCCTTTTATTACTTTTCTTTGTTTGTCATTATCTGTAGCATGTTGTACGTTTGAACTTTTTTTCATGACTTTCAGTTTGTCTTCCTTTTTGGGATTTGTTGTCCTGTTCTTTATTCCCACATCCAAGTCATTTTCCAGTTGCTCTAATTCTGCAAGAAAAAAATCCATGTCAGTCTCTTCTTGAACATGTTTCCTTACAATTTTAACATGTCTTTTGGAATTTTGTTCATTTGGACTTCCTTTTATTACTTTTCTTTGTTTGTCATTATCTGTAGCATGTTGTACGTTTGAACTTTTTTTCATGACTTTCAGTTTGTCTTCCTTTTTGGGATTTGTTGTCCTGTGCTTTATTCCCACATCCAAGTCATTTTGCAGTTGATCTAGTTCTTCAACAAAGAAATCCATGTCAGTCTCTTCTTGAACTTGTTTCTTTACATATTCAACATGTCCTTTGGTATTTTCTTCATTTGGGACAATGCCTAATATATCTACTCTCTCTTGCTTCATTTCCACATCTGTGTCAATTGCCCGGCACACTACGTCTTGCATTAAAACAATCACTTCAGTTGGTTTCACTCTTGTGTCTGGCTTTTTAGAATCGTTTTCCTTGGGACCTTCTTTCATAAATTTGAGTTTACATCTTGTTTTAACAACTCTTTCTTTCTTCATTCCTCCATCCATTCCACTTCCCAGTAGCTCAGGCCCTTGAATGTCCATGTCATTCTTTTCTTTGACTTGTGGGTCTTCCTTTTTAATGTGATCTTTGGGATGTTGTTGCTTTGGACGTACTTCTTTGATTTCCGTTTGACCTTTATCCATTTTAACTCTCCCCCTCCTCAATTCCCTCAGATGGTCAGTGTCACCA
The DNA here is from genome assembly GCF_011004845.1 of Esox lucius. Classification (NCBI taxonomy): domain Eukaryota; kingdom Metazoa; phylum Chordata; class Actinopteri; order Esociformes; family Esocidae; genus Esox; species Esox lucius. Next base: position 9,891,013 of record NC_047582.1, read on the forward strand.
TTGATGTGTTCTTTCTTTCTCCGTTTAATCTCCCTTTTCCTTCTCTCTGCCTCCATCTCATTCTGCCTTTCTTCAAGCATGTCTTCTCTCTTTCTCAGATCACTCTCCATTTTCTTTCCCACTGCCTCCATTTCTCTCTGCCTCTTTTCAAGCCTGTCTTGTCTGCTTTTCAGTTCACTCTCCATTTGCATCCTCTCTGCCTCCATCTCTCTCTGCCTTTCTTCAAGCATCTCTTCTGTCTTTCCCTGTTCATTCTCCCTTTTCCTTCTCTCTGCCTCCACCTCTCTCTGTCTTTCTTGAAGCATCTCTTCTCTCTTTCTCAGATCACTCTCCATTTTCCTTCTCTCTGCCTCCATTTCTCTCTGCCTTTCTTCAAGCATCTCTTCTCTCTTTCTCAGATCACTCTCCATTTGCATCCTGTCTGCCTCCATTTCTCTCTGTCCCTTTTCAAGCCTGTCTTGTCTGCTTTTCTGTACACTCTCCATTTGCATCCTCTCTGCCTCCACCTCTCTCTGTCTTTCTTGAAGCGTCTCTTCTGTCTTTCTCTGCTCATTCTCCCTTTTCCTTTTCTCTGCCTCCATCTCTCTCTGCCTTTCTTGAAGCATCTCTTCTCTCTTTCTCAGGTCACTCTCCATTTTCGTTCTCTCTGCCTCCATGTCTCTCTGCCTCTTTTCAAGCCTGTCTTGTCTGCTTTTCTGTTCACTCTCCATTTGCATCCGGTCTGCCTCCATCTCACTCTGCCTCTCTTTAAGGCACCTTTCTCTCTTTCTCTGTTCATTCTGAATTCTCCTCCTCTCTGCCTCAATCTCTCTCTGTCCCTCTTCAAGGATGTCTTCTCTGATGTTCTGTTCATTTCTCCTCCTCTCTCTCTCCACTTCAGTCTGAACCTTCTCTTTTCTCAAAAATCGTACCTCATCCTTTTCCATTGCACTCCATCCTGTCCCTTCATCCATGACTTTTGTCTCCCCTTTCTGATCTTCAATGTCACTTAACACATTTCTTGGCATCTCCATTTGAATCCTCTCACTTTTCTCCCTCAGGTTTTCCTTGTCCGTTTCCAGAATACCTTTCAGGTCTATTCCCATCTTTCTTTTCATTTGAATCATTTTAATGTATTCTTCCATCTCTCTCTCCCACTCACGCAATTCCTGCTTTGTCAGTCTTGGTCCAATATTCATGTTCTTACTCTTTGTCTCTAGATTCATCTTTATCAGAGGAAAATCACTCTTTCTTTCAAAGATTCTCTCCTGACTCACAGGAATTCTCCTCTCTTTCTCTCGCCCATAATCCTTGAATATATCTCCCTCTGTTTGAGTTTGTTTGTTACTCTGTTCGGTTTTAGTCCGTCCAGTCTCTTTCTTGAGCCATTCCTTTTCAAATCTACAGACCCTTCGATCAAGTTCTGTCATCACAAGGGCCTGAAGTTTATGCATTCGCTCCTCAATCCAAACTCTCTCCTTTAAAAACATGATCTCCACCTTCTCCCTGTCCAAATGACTTCTCATTATGAATGTATTCTATAAATGAAAACAATTTGATTAGTCTCCAATGTGTTCATTGACTGGGCTCTATTGATGCACAGGTCAGGAAATACTGTACTATATTTCAAATCGGGATGGGTAGGTGGAGATTAGCTGTTTGAAGGTAAAAATAAAGAAAAACAGCCACTACCCAAATAAAACGATAATCAATCTTGTGCAAATATACCAAGCCTTCATTATTCTTATATGTATTTCATAAAAGGTGAGAGTGGGATATTTCTAGCAGGAGCAAAAAACATTACATAAACACATTTTTCATCAATCGATCAGCCACCACGCTCTGTGGACATCTTATTGACTTATTTTCATTTTTCTTTTTGTAGCATGTTAACAATGAAGTACATGTTCTGAGATTATTTTGATGACTGGGAAGGTGGTAGCAGCGTCATTGTTTTGTATTTGGGTGGCTGTGAATTGTAAAATAACTAACCCACGCATCACTATTATGCACTAATATTTTTATCTGATTGTAATCTAGGTAATACATTTTTTTCATAGAAAATCTTTTTATAACTTTGGCTCATAATGGATTATGGTAGTCAGTGATTTAGATGAACTGATCATACATCATACTTATGTATGTATACTATAGACAATAAGCACACCTATTAACACATCCTAATCATCAAAATAACAGCTATTAAGAATGATGAATGAACACCATAAAAACAAATCCATGTAGGAGCAGAACTAATCCATATTTTTGACATAACTCCACCTTATCAAGCTCAACCAACTCAGAACATTACTGTTTAACACAACTTACAAAATACAACTGCTAACCATTCTGAACATGAACAATTCACTTACCATTGCGCCAGTGCTGTCTAACCTTTGTTTTCAGTCACTGTCATCTTTCTTACAAGTGCACAAGAATACTGTTGTCATATACATCGTTGTTCTATAACCCAGGAGAAATGTTGTCAGTCTGAAGATAACAAAATTAAGCGGATTGTTTCTTTAACCTTTTCACACGTTCTGTAGGCTACGTTTCAAATATGTGTAAGGGCGTCCCAGCGTGAGTTCTTAAATGCACGTGTCAGTATGCGATGACTATTCGATCATTATGACGCAACAATACATTTCACCCCCAGCTGTCCAGAAACAGCACGCTACAAACATATTATGTAGGCAATTTCTGATTTCGACAGGTTAAAATGATATTTGGCAACTACTACAAGCAGTAATACAGTTTAATTGTATACATAATATTTTATGAGCAACCGTGAAAAATATTGAGCTATTCCTAAGTATACTGAATCTCCGCTCGAGGATTCGTCCAAGTGAATAACTTTTGCACCAGAGAAAAATCATGGAGATTTAAGCTGAAATGCACGTGTCAGTATGCGATGACTATTCGATCATTATGACGCAACAATACATTTCACCCCCAGCTGTCCAGAAAAACCACGCTACAAACATATTATGTAGGCAATTTCTGATTTCGACAGGTTAAAATGACATTTGGCAACTACTACAAGCAGTAATACAGTTTAATTGTATACATAATATTTTATGAACAACCGTGAAAAATATTGAGCTATTCCTAAGTATACTGAATCTCCGCTCGAGGATTCGTCCAAGTGAATAACTTTTGCACCAGAGAAAAATCATGGAGATTTAAGCTGCTGTGAAATGTATTTTGAGCGAACTGTTTCCGTTAAATTCTTATCTGACACCCACAAGATCTGACATTATTTGTAATATCAACCCAGTCCGAGTTATATCCGAGGCCGGCCGTATCCGGAAGAAAATGCCAGCTCTGTTCCCACCCAGGCCTGCCCAATTGTGTGTATTTGTCTGGCAGTGAACGTAAACCTTTCACATGCTTTTGTCATAGTTCTGCGTGTCAAATACATTACTCATCTTATAAAGATTCGTGTTTTTAGGAAGTTGTCTCAAATGTAAAACGTAGTGGTCTGTTGTTAGAACGCACTTTGCATCTCTCTCCAAAACGCGATGTCTCCTTCCGCTAAATTCTGCACTTCGGGTAGTTTAATAGACTGCTTGGGCACATGCGTTACATGGCACGTGCCTAGGTCTGTAAAAGAATAATTACACGAATTGTCCTCCAGAGCTGCCGTCACCTTTCACAAAGAAAATCAGTCCCGTTTGACACCAAGCCTCCTAGTTTACAGTAACCTACCTAATAGCTTATCTTCTTTCAAATCGTTATAAAAGAGGCTATTGAACCGCAGAATATAGCCCACTAGGCTACATTTTTTTTACAACGTGAGTAGAATGTCAAAGCAGAGAAGCCCTGCGCAGAAGAGCGATGAAAGTTCAGATAACCTGTATTTTACCAACTACAAAGCATAGCATTAAAAATGTCATGACATTTATTTTATTTTTTTAATTTTGTTATTTTAATATATTTTCGGATGTGGTCTGTATTTCCCACACTATCACATTCTGGTTAGATGCTTGCTGCATTTCGTCGTAGTGTTCAATGACAATAAAGTTGAATCTAAACTACTCTCATCACACCGTTCCGAGATCCGTGGCCCTTGATCCCACTCGGGATCCGACGGTCAAACATATAATGCTGAATTCAGTCAGATGACGTCTACTTTTTAATTATTGTGATTTTCAGAAACAACATATGATGAGTATTTGTTCTGGAGCTTTATATATTGCAGTTTCAAATAGTAAGCACTGAAAAAAATACACCAAATATAGGCAAGTAATGAAGGTATTGTGTTTATTCTTCTTGAAGGGTACATAGCTACAGTGTTAGGTAATAGGTTACATTATATTAATTTACTCAAATTGATTAATTGTTAGATTAATTGTTCTAAGATGTGACATTTCAATGTATAACATTTCAAGAGAAAAAACATGTAAAACTAAACATTCATCAAAAGTAAACATTTCATAATACAAAGGATCACTCTACATGTGAACCCGTGTTCTGATGTTGCTTCTGGGAGTCCATAGTGGTGCCCTCTGTCTGTGAGCTGAGGGATTGCGGCGTCCTCACATCCAGACTACAGTTGATGGGAACCACTCTCTCAGAAGATAATAAAGTATTAGGTGCCTCGATGTGGAGCTTCCCGTCAGGAGTCATGGAGCAGGTGACTGTCTCAGGGTTCACGCCTTCAGGAAGATCAATCTCTTGTCTGAACTCCTGGCATCTGTAAGAGTAGGAGCCTTTCCCATCACCCTGCTTCTTCTCCGTCTTCCCACTGACTCTTAGCTTCCTGCCCACCTGTCTGACACAGATCTCCTCTGGGGAGAAGTCCTTAGTGTCCAGTGTCATGGCAAAGCCCTCTCCCTCTTTCTCCAGCTTGTAAGAAAATGGTTGGATGTCCACAGAGGCAGGAACATGGTCCATCTCTTCAGAGATACACTGCTGAAGTTTCTCCATCAGTGCCAGACTGCTCTTGATCTCCTTAATGTTTCTCTCAAGTAGACCCTGCTGCCAGAGAAGAGGTCGTACCTCCGGACAGAGACTGTGAACGGGACAGTAGAAGTCCATCAATGGGTTGATGGAAGATTGGAATTCTGGGGAGCACAGCATCTTCATTCAATGTTGAGTGTTGATTAGTCTTGCTCTGAGATGACACTACTGTGTTCAGTGTTGGTTGTGTTGTTGACTGTCTCTTCAGTGGGAGTGTCACAGCTTTTATGTTCTCCCACTTAGAACTCCAGTGTCTTCAGGAACTTTCCTGTCGTTGCCACAGTTCTCCACTGGGTGTCACCCTGCAGGGAAGTGGTTCAGGAATGAGCTGGATGGATTCCAAATTCTTCAGCAGTAAGTCAGCTGTACTTAATAGTTGAGGTGATTTAATGTTTACACTTATGACTTCTTCATTTTAAAATACATTACTTTAAAAATGTTTTTGCAACCATTATCCTTTAGATTTTAAATATGACACTACAGTATTGATGACATCATCAACAATTTTACTGTGCCGTTAAGTACTGTGAGCAAATCAGATGAGATTTGATATCAATAACACTAGCTCAATTAAAAAAATAGTTTCAACCACAGAACCAACAGAAACGGTTAGGTCACAATGTATTTCAACCCACTGTAAAATAATTCACAAGAAAAATGAATGCTGGAAAAAATGTCAGTATCTGTAAGAGCGTAATAAAATTGTGAATGTCTTTGGGGCCTAAAGCTACCTCACAACCATTACAAGTTCCCCATTCACGGTGAGCACCACCATCCAGCACACATGCCATTTTACAAAGCACAGAGAAATACTGGGAAAGTACTGCTTCAAAAACATTCACAACATGCAGTAGCTATGATGAAAGTGAAATTTAAAAACATACACTTTGGATGTAAAATGTACACGAATGCCATTCTAAATATTTCAGCCAATTTTCCTTTTTTATTGTGATTTGACCCCACAAACACCAATGTCACTAGTAATTTGGACAGGTTGAAACAATATCTAGATGTCCCCTGTATGTCTCCATACATCAACCTAATGTTTGAGAAATGTTGATATGGTAGACATTTTCTATTTTCATCAGCAAATAGAATTTAGGCATTTCAAATGTCTTATACAGACTTGTGGCACTTTGTAGAGATTGAGGGACTATTATTATATAAATATTAAATATTTGTCCCTTGACCACACCTGACAATTTGCACCTTTTGTTTATCAATCCCAGTTATATTTCTGATATTGTTGAAATTTGTGGAGGCCATCTTATGTGTTTCCAGCAATAATCAGGCTTATTTGACTGATAGCTTGTCTATTAAAGGCAAAATAACTGGTTATTTTGTGTGCTTGATCTTGTGTTTTCTAAACTGTGGAATTCCTGTCTATCTGTGGATCATTTATTCATAATCACCCCGGTGTCTTCTTTCCAATGAAACTACGTTTTGTTATGTCATAATGATTTAATTACACCTGAATAGCTGTTATTTCTTTGTGTCAATATAGATGGAAATCAACATTTTTGCCATTAAATTTATTATCCAGTGGATTGTTGTTCACTGCAAAGAAGATAATACCAAAAAATATGTCAATAGTTTGCAGAGAGTTACCCAGAAATAAAGATATTTTTTCAGAATTGTCTACAAAAAAGTACTCATTCACAGATTAACTGTCATAAATGAATCTTTCAATGACAGAAAGACGCTCCTAATAATAAGAGCATCTCTTAAATGAATAAAATGTAAATGATGAGCAGACAAGAAGAAGCTGAAAATTGAATCACACTTCCCCAATGTGGACCAAAGTGCTGCAAAACGTGACAAGAGATGAAGCAAGGCACCACAAGGAGTCACTAGAGCCCAATGAGACAAGGTGATCCTGTTCATTTTCTAACCCAGCAAACCTGAACTGTGCAGGCCAATTCTCTCACCTTCCGTGGGACCACTTGGCTAATCTGTGAGCTTGATACTCCAACCCTGGTCTCACAGCTAACTGCCTGGCAGTGACTTTACTATTGCTTATTGTTATGGATAGGAATCTAGATGTGACAATTTAATTAAATTACAGGTAAAACATTTGAATTTAATACCACAAAGATTTAAATTTGAATATATTCTTGTGTAATGAATGAATGACAAGATGCTCACCTTTCAAACAAAGTAGAGTCCTGAATCCTTGTTTTAATGCTTGTGGACAACACCCTAGTTTCTTCGATCTTGAACACAAATTAAGAAAATCTTGTTTCAGAACCACATGGCACGTTTCTGTTGTTATCAGCGTCCAGAGAATCTACGGTGCAGTTCATTTACACTGAAATAAAGAAAAAAGATTGAAAATGGAGAAAAGAATTGTACCCTAAATCTAGCTCAACAACACCTATGTGCATACCTGTGCAGTCGTAGCTTAACCCACTATAATCAGCGGAGTGTAAACATAGTATATATATATTGTTGCACCAGATGAACTTTCAGTTGTACACAGTCAATTATTCAAGTTTTTCTTAGTTGTGTACCCTCACCCTCTCTCCACATTCCTCCTGTACTCACCCTGGCATTTGACCCATTTTCTAGGCTTCTTTTTGGCATGTATGTTTAATGCCACATCTAATACTTCATGAGTGGTCAATGCTTCTTGAAGGAATTGAAGATTTTTTTGTTTCTGTTTTTCCTTCTTTTGGGTTCTGTGTTGGTCGATTTTATTGCGTATCTTGTCAGGAATTGACTTCGGCATCTCTGTTTGGATTTCTTTATTGTAGGTTGCGTCGGTCTCTTCTATGAGTTGTGTGTCCTTTGTCTTTCCGTTGTTACTTCCTTTGGCATTTTGTTCTTTTATTCTTTCTTTCAGTGCTTTTCTTTGTTTGTCTTCCTTTTTGGGATTGCATCTCATGTTCTTCATTCCCCCATCTGTGTCTTTTTCCATTAGTGCTAGCTTTTCAGTAAACAAATTCACTTTGGTTTCTTTTTTTACTTGTGTCTCGAATCTTTTAACCTGTTCTTCATTTGGAGTTTCTTTTGTCATTTTAAGTTTGTCTTCCATTTTAGTATTGGATCTCTTGAGCTTCAATCCTCCATCATTCCCACTTTCCAGCAGTTCAAGGTCTTCAATTACCAAATCCATGGTAGTCTCTTCAACTTGTTTGCCTATATTATTCCCATGTCCTTTGGCAGTGTTTTCATCTTGAATTGGTTTATTTTCTTTGTTTGACATCCTCTCTAGCATGTTTGTCCTTGGAACTTTCTACCTTTTTGGAATTTGATCCCCAGTGCTTCATTCCCCAGGCACTTGACAAATTCCCTTTGGTTTGGTCTTTTGCTTGTTTCTCTAACTTCTTATCATATTGTTGCTTTGGACTTTTTTCTACATCTTTGCTTTGTTTGTCATCCTCTCTAGTATGTTGTTCCTTAAGACTTTCATTCACAACCTTTAGCTTGCCTTTGTTTTTTGGATTTGATGTTCTGTGCTTCACTCCCTCATCCAATTCCTTTTCCAGTTGCTCTAATTCTTCAAGACAAAAATCCCTGTCAGTCTTTTGAAATTATTTCTGTTAAGTTAGCTGACTTAGGCAGGCTTAACTTGATGTGAAAGTATAAACAAAGTATATTTTCTATATAGTTATTTATTCCATACATGTACACGGCTCTGTTCATCCGTCCTCATCATTGTATTACAAGTGAACTGAACTGGCATACATTGCATACACACAGGTATGAGAGAACGTAATACCTCAAATATCGCAAGCAACACTATTACCTTAATGTATTGATAAGAGCGTTATCCAAAAATGATATTTAATACACCCACTTGCTCTTATCCCCTTGGGTTACATGAAAACAAAATAACAGAATGAGGCTCCCTCATTATCTTAAAGCAATAAACACTTTTTGCACCACTAAGTGCCAAACATATCTCGTGTAAATCTCAGCTTAGTAGCTGGTTTTGTCAGAACATCAGCAATCATTTTCTCGGTAGGGCAATATTCCAAAATAAACTTTCCATTGTTCACATTTTCCCTAATAAAGTGATATTTGATATCAATGTGTTTGCATCGCTGTCTGTGAACTGGGTTTTTGGCTAGTGCTATGGCACCTTGGTTGTCTTCATACACCTTTGTTTGTGCATATTGGTATGTGTCCATACCCCTGAGCAGTTGTTCTAAGTAAATGCATTCCTGTATGGCTGATGCTAAGGACATGTACTCAGCCTCACAAGTTGACAGTGCTGCTGTCAGTTGTTTTCTTGTTTTCCAGGATATCAAAGAGCTTCCTCTATTTAGACTGGCACAAAACCCTGATGTACACTTCTATCTGCTGCATCTGATGCCCATTAAGCATCGCTGTAGACCCTTAGACCTAGTTTTTCTGTGTCATTTCTCCTGAAGAATAACCCCTGTTCTGTTGTACCTTTGAGGTACCTGAACACATGTTTTACTGTGTTCCAGTGTTCTACTGTTGGTTCAGCAAAGTGCTGGGAGAGTTTACTGACCACAAAACTTATGTCTGGTCGGGTCCATGTGGACAAGTAAATTAAACTTCCTACTGCCTCCCTGCACTTTCTTGGAACATTCATTTTTTCAGCATCTTCTGTGTATTCGAGTTTTGGTACACATGGAGTTTCTCTAGACCTGCAATCCTGCATTTCAAATCGATCTCGAATTTTTCTCACATATCTCTCCTGAGACATTTTGACTACACCATCTGCTTGTTCAACATCTATCCCCAAGAAATGTCTCAGCTTTCCCATGCCTTTCATTTTGAACCTTTCAGTAAGCATCCTCTTCACATTTTTCATAACACTCTCTTTATTAACTGCAATGATCAGATCATCAACCCATATTATTAGGATTACTTTCTCGTTATGCTTTTCTTTTGTATACACACAGGTATCAGCTGGGTTCTGTACAAGATCATTCTCAATTAAGCATGTATGCAACATAGTGTTCCAATTCCTCCCTGATTGTTTTAGACCATAGAGAGATTTGTGTAACTTGCACACTAGTTTTTCTCCTGTGTTTGACTTTTTCTCATGACCCTCAGGTTGCTCCATGTAAATCTCACAGTCTATTGGAGCATGCAAATAAGCAGTTTAAACATCCATCTGGTGTAAGACTAGGTTATCCTGCACTGCCTATTGCATGACTACTCTCACACTTGTCATATCAGCTGTGGGTGAGAGAGTCTCCTCATAATCAGTCCCTGGTTTCTGGTTGTAGCCTTTTGCTACGAATCTCGCCTTGTATTTGTCAGATCCATCAATTTCTGTCTTAAGTGCATAAACCCATCTGCCCCTCACTGTCTGTTTGCCTGGTGGTAACTGAGTATGGGTGAAGGTCTCATTCTCCTCCAGAGATCGCATCTCCTCTTTCATGGCATTCCTCCACTATGTTGCTTTGGTTGATGCAATGGCGTCCTGGTAAGTTTGAGGAATATCACACACTGCTCTGTAACAAGAGTCCATGCATATGTGCAGTTTGTCCTTCGTATCCTCTGTCTCAAAATCCTGTAGATGAGCTGGTCTCTTTTTAGTTCTCTGTGGGTTTCTTCTGATCACAGTCTCTGTGGCTTCACCTGGCTGTGTGTACTCAGTCTTTTCAGGTAAAGTCTCAGTAGCATCACTTTTAACACCCTGACCTGGTAAATTTTCCACATTTTCATCAACAACATTCTCTTCACTGTTGTCAACCCTAGGATGTACAACCTCGTATTCTATGTGTGACTCAGATCTTTGTGTTTCCCTTTCTTTGGTTGTTTTAGTGGTGAATTTTACCAGCCTGTGTTTTTGGACCCTCTGTGTCTGGATAATAAACTAGATTGGCTGGGCTGTTCTTTTCATAGCCAATGAAAACACCTTGCTCACATCTAGAATCCAATTTGCCTTTCTCTTGCTTGTAAGCAAAACACACTGATCCACATTTTTGTAATTTGGATATGTTTGGTACCTTGCCTGTGAAAAACTTGTATGGCGTTTTGCTTTGTGCGTCTGCTGTAGCACCTTTTCCTCACATAATATGAGATCTGCATAGCGTAGTTCCATAGCTTATCTGGTAACCCGCTCTCTATCAGTAGGCAAGTGCTCATATCATAGTGTTCTCCAACCTCTGCGGTGCCATTTTGGTGGGGTGAATAAGGCGCAGATGTTTCATGTCTAATCCTATCTTTTGTTAACAGTGCCTGGAAATCCCAACTTGTAAACTCAGTGCCGTTATCTGAGCGGATACACTTGATTTCTCCATAAGGTGCAATATCTGCTAAGAATCTTTCTGTGGCCTGCACTGTATCACTCTTGGACTTAAGAAAGTATACAAACATAGTACCAGAGTAGTCATCTGTAAATGACTGCGCATATCTGTGTCATTCCATGCTCGGTATTGGCATGGGACCGTCTAAATCAGTGTGGACTAGTTCTAGAGGCTTCTTTGCCTTCCTATCTAGCTCCTTATTTCTTGTCTGAGTGAACTTTTCCTGTGTACACACCTCACATAATGGACTACTACACCTCCTTTAATTTCCATGTCCTTCACAACACCTTGCAACATTTTCACATCTTCATAATTACAATGACTCAATATTTCATGCCACGTCTGCATATCATGACTTTACATTGATCAACATTTGTTTCAACAGTTGGCAAGTAATACACATTTTCATTCTCATGAATGTCAAACCTGCTACCATCCTTGGTGACCATGTGACTTTCCCCCTTTTTGAAGGTGATTGTTGCTCCTCCATTTGTTGCTCTTGCCACTGAGAAGATGTTGTGTGGGTAAGATGGCATGTAGAGCGTATCTCGTATCTGGGCTGTTTGTTGTCGTCCAGCATTGTCTAGAAGATGTATCACCGCCGTTCCTCTCCGTTGCGCCATTCCACTGCACTTGCTTCCATCAGCTAATTCCACTGAGTGGGTCTCTGGCTGGAACAAGCTGTCGAAGTTCTATACTTTGATATCATTCACAATGTGGGAAGTTGCCCCTGCGTCCACCATGATGCCTTTCATTTTCACGTTATCCGGTGGTCTTCCACTTTTGACGTACTTGGTCTTGAAGAGGTGGTCTCGGTTGCCATCTTGTTCCTAAGCAACTTTTCTGACACCATCTTGTCCCCCCCTTTTCGTACATAGTGATTCTGCATGCGTGCATTTAGAGCGACACACAATATCCTATCTATCTAATCTATGTCTTATCTATCTTATCTATCGATCTATCTATCTATTTATCAATCATGAGCTAGCCAGCTAGAGGTTTATCACAGAGAGGCACACACACAGTGGACGAGCCGAGGTGAGTAAGTGACTGAGGCTGTGTGAGTCGAATCATGCAGACAGTGATTTATTTTAGTGCAGTGATTTATTTTAGACAAAGAACATTTACATTTTACATTACAGGCGGGAAAAGCCAGCGGGGGCTTCCCACATGCGCATGCGCGATTCATTTTCAGTCTGGACGCGGAGGAGTTAACATCTCCTGCTCTGACTGCAGCTCGGAGGAACTGCTGTGCGAGGACTGGGCCGCCTTTCAGATGGGGGAGGGGCCCACGGCGGCACCCGCTGCTCGTTGAGAAGAGTAAGAACAAGTCAATAACACCACAAAAAGTCACTAAATCTAGCAACAAAGTCGCTAAGTTGGCAACACTGGGCATACATTGCATACACACAGGTATGAGAGAAGGTAATACCTCAAACATAGCAACCAACACTATTACCATAATGTATTGATAAGAGCGTTATCCAAAAATGAAATTTAACAGTTTCCTTACATTTTTTATGTCCTTTGGCATTTTCTTCATTTGGGACAATGCCTCATTTTTCTACTCTCTCTTGCTATATTTCCACATGTTTTTGGTCCTGGTGGGGTGAGGGAGTAGAAGTAAACAGTGCAAGAAGCACGTTTTGGTCCTGGTAGGGTGTGGGAATATAACTAAACAGTGAAAGAAGCATGTTTTTGGTCCTGCTGGGGTGTGGGATTGCTTTGGAAATAATTTGCATTTTAGTCAATTTTCGTGTAGGTGTTATGGAAATGTTCAACTAAGGTGCATTTGAGAAAAATCTGTCTTTCCATTGGCTGGTATGTAAATCTTTACTTTGATTGTGACACACATGTCTGTATAATATCAGAGGATTATTAGGTATTTGGGCCATGTCCTCCTGCCTAGACAAAGAAGGGTGTCAGTCCTTTCTGTTCTTTAGGATCGTAGGAGAGAGGGATCTGGTATATGTCTTAGGGGTCATTCTTGATTGGTCACAATGGGTTGTGGGGTTAATCATCTGCCGACCTGGAGGTTGTCTAGATGCTTTAAGTTTCCCTTAAGGGTTGAGAATGTTAACCACATGAGAGAAGACACCATGTCCCTTGTGTTAAGCCCAGGACATGTGATAGAACAAAGGGCATGTGTTTGATTGACTTGAGACCGATGGGCAACAATTTACCACACCCCTTTTTCTATGTAATAAATACGGATTGTTCATGTATGGAGTTAGAGACTCCTCGGATGATTATGTCTGTAAGCGTTTGACGCGTCTCTCATATTTTGCATAATAGTTAATAAAACTGTTAGTATGTGCAAAGATAAATGTTGTCTCTGTGTCCCTTACTCCGAGTGTCGATGCATGGAATTTCCATCACAACAGCTTTACCTATTGCCACTGTGACTCGTTCCAGGTTGAGAAAAGTTAAACAAGGTAGTGCTAACAAAGACAACCTTATTAAGATAAAGCCTTTGTCCACCTCGGTCACAAATAAAAATAAAAATGACTGTATCACTTCGCATCTCAAAATGGGACTCCTAAATGTTAGATCCCTTGCTCCAAAGGCAGTTGCAGTAAATGAATTATTCTCTGATCATAAACTAGATGTTATTGGTTTATGTGAAACGTGGCTAAAGCCTAATGAATTCACTGCCTTAAATGAGGCCTCTCCTCCTGGTTATACTAGTGATCATATTCCTCGAGCATCCCGAAAAGGAGGGGGTGTTGCTAATATTTATGACAGTAAATATAAATTTACTCTGAAACATATCACTGAGTTTCATTCTTTTGAAGTTTTACTCATGAAAGTTAACCAGGCCAATAAATCGTTTTACATAGCTACTATTTATAGGCCCCCTGGGTCATACACAATGTTCCTCAATGAGTTTCCAGAATTCTTGTCTAACCTTGTAGTAATGGCAGATAGTATTCAAATTTTTGGCAATTTCAATATTCATATGGAAAAGTCCAATGATCCTCTTCAAAAAGCCTTTGAAGCCATAACTGACTCAATGGGTTTCATCCAACATGTCTCAGGTCCAACATATTGCCACAATCACACCTTAGATTTAGTCCTGTCACGAGAAATAGATATTGTAGATCTAATAATTTCCCCCCAAAATCCTGGATTATCGGATCACTGTCTTATTACATTTACCGTTAAAACAATAAATCCACTTGCTCCGCAAATAATGAGTTTCAAAAGCCGTACTATAAATTCTCGGACTACAACTAAATTCCTTGATATTCTTACAAGTTTGCTCATTAACGACAGAGTAAATAAATCTGTAAACTATCAAATCGAGGATCTAAACTCAATACTGCATTACACTACATTAAACACAGTTACACCACTAAAAACAAAAGAAATACACAACAAGAAACTCGCTCCCTGGTACACAGACAATACTAGAGCACTTAAGCAACCCTCCAGAAAATTGGAGCGAAAGTGGCACTCCACCAAGTTGGAAGTATTTAGACTAGCCTGGATAGACAGTACACTACAATACCGAAAATCACTCAAGTCTGCTCGATCAGCTTATTTCTCCAACTTGATTGAGGTGAACAAAAACAATACAAAAGGTCTCTTTGATACAGTTGCAAAGGGGGGTTTTGAGTTTTTTTAAGGAGGCTTCAAAACCCCTTAATGATGAGAAAAATTCCCCACGGGCTCAGCCCGAAGGAGCGACGCGGGGCCACCTTCCCGTGGACTCACCACCCACAGGAGGGACCATAAGGGGCCGGTGCGGAGAGGATCGGGCGGCAGTCGAAGGCGGGGGCCTAGACAACCCAATCCCTGGACACGGAAACTAGCTCTAGGGACGTGGAACGTCACCTCGCTGGCGGGGAAGGAGCCTGAGATCGTGCGTGAGGTTGAGAGGTTCCGACTAGAGGTAGTCGGGATCACCTCTATGCATGGCTTGGGCTCTGGAACCACACTCCTTGAGGGAGGATGGACTCTTCACCACTCTGGAGTTGCCCATGGTGAGAGGCGGCGGGCTGGTGTGGGTTTGCTTATAGCTCCCCAGCTCTGCCACCATGTGTTGGAGTTGACCTCGGGGAACGAGAGGGTTGTTTCCCTGCGCCAACGGGTCGGGGTAGGTCTCTCACTGTTGTTTGTGCCAACGGGCCGAACGGCAGTGCAGAGTACCCAAGCTTCTTGGAGTCTCTGGGAAGGGTGCTGGAACGTGCTCCGACTGGGGACTCTATCGTTCTATTGGGGGACTTCAACGCCCACGTGGGCAACAACAGTGACACCTGGAGGGGCGTGATTGGAAGGAACGGCCCCCCTGATCTGAACCCTAGCGGTGTTCAGTTACTGGACTTCTGTGCTAGTCACAGTTTGTCCATAACGAACACCATGTTCAAGCATAAGGGTGTCCATCAGTGCACGTGGCACCAGGACACCCTAGGCCGCAGGTCGATGATCGACTTTGTGGTCGTTTCATCTGACCTGCGGCCGTATGTCTTGGACACTCGGGTGAAGAGAGGGGCGGAGCTGTCAACTGATCACCACCTGGTGGTGAGTTGGATCCGATGGCGGGGGAGGAAGCTGGACCGACTCAGCAGGCCCAAGCATACTGTAAGGGTCTGCTGGGAACGTCTGGCCGAGTCTCCTGTCAGAGAGATCTTTAACTCCCACCTCCGGCAGAGCTTCGACTGGATCCCGAGGGAGGCTGGAGATATTGAGTCCGAGTGGACCATGTTCTCCACCGCCATTGTCGAAGCGGCCGCTCGGAGCTGTGGCCGTAATGTCTCCGGTGCCTGTCGAGGCGGCAATCCCCGAACCCGGTGGTGGACACCTGAAGTAAGGGATGCCGTCAAGCTGAAGAAGTATTCCTATCAGGCCTGGTTGGCTTGTGGGACTCCTGAGGCAGCTGACGGGTGGTTGTGGAGGCAAAAACTCAGGCATGAGAGGAGTTTGGTGAGGCCATGGAGAAGGACTATCGGCTGGCCTCGAAGAGATTCTGGTAAACTGTCCGGCGCCTCAGGAGAGGGAAACAGTCCCCTACCAACGCTGTTTACAGTAGAGGTGGGCAGCTGTTGACCTCAACTGGGGATGTCGTCGGGCGTTGGAAGGAGTACTTCGAGGATCTCCTCAATCCCGCCGTCACGTCTTCCATTGAGGAAGCAGAGGATGAGATCCACCCTGAGTACCTCAAGTCTCTGGATGTTGTGGGGCTGTCTTGGTTGACACGCCTGTGCAACATTGCGTGGCGGTCGGGGACAGTGCCTCTGGGATGGCAGACAGGAGGGTGTGTTCCAGCTATAGGGGGATCACACTTCTCAGCCTCCCCGGGAAAGTCTATGCCAGGGTTCTGGAGAGGAGAATACGCTTGATAGTAGAACTTCGGATTCAGGAGGAACAGTGTGGTTTTCGTCCGGGCCGTGGAACACTGGACCAGCTCTATACCCTCTACGGGTTCATGGGAGTTTGCAAAACCAATCCACATGTGTTTTGTGGATTTGGAAAAGGCATTGGACTGTGTCCCTCGCGGCATCCTGTGGAGAGTGCTTCGGGAATATGGGGTCCTGGGTCCTTTGCTAAGGGCTGTCAGGTCCCTGTACGACCGAAGCAGGAGCTTGGTCCGCATTGCCGGCAGTCAAACTTGTTCCGAGTGCATGTTGGACTCCGGCAGGGCTGCCCTTTGTCGCCGGTTCTGTTCGTAATTTTTATGGACAGAATTTCTAGGCGCAGCCAGGGGCCGGAGGGTGTCAGGTTTGGGGACCACACAATTTAATCACTGCTCTTTGCGGATGATTTTGTCGTGTTGGCCCCTTCAAACCAGGAGCTTCAGCATGCACTGGGACGGTTTTCAGCCGAGTGTGAAGCAGTGGGGATGAGAATCAGTACCTCCAATTCCGAGGCCATGGTCCTCAATCGGAAAAGGGTGGCTTGCCCACTTCAGGTTGGTGGAGAGTGCCTGCCTCAAGTGGAGGAGTTTAAGTATCTAGGGGTCTTGTTCACGAGTGAGGGAAGGATGTAACGGGAGATTGACAGACGGATCGGTGCAGCTTCTGTAGTAATGCGGTCGATGTATCGGTCTGTCGTGGTGAAGAAGTGGTGAAGAAGTCTGTCGTGGTCGATTTACCGGTCAATCTACGTTCCTACTCTCACCTAAAGCTCCTATGAGCTTTCTCCGCAGGGTGGCTGGGCGATTCCTTAGATATAGGGTGAGAAGCTCGGTCACCCGGGAGGAGCTCAGAGTAGAGCCGCTGCTCCTCCACATCGAGAGGGGTCCGCTGAGGTGGCTTGGGCATCTGTTTGGGATGCCTCCGGAACGCC
Source organism: Esox lucius (assembly GCF_011004845.1). Lineage (NCBI taxonomy): Eukaryota > Metazoa > Chordata > Actinopteri > Esociformes > Esocidae > Esox > Esox lucius. The sequence continues at coordinate 9,908,475 of NC_047582.1, forward strand.
TTCCTGGAAAGGTGTTCCGGTCCCGTCCCACCGGGAGGAGACCCCGGGGAAGACCTAGGACACGCTGGAGGGACTATGTCTCCCGGCTGGCCTGGGAACGCCTCGGTGTCCCCCCGGAAGAGCTGGAGGAAGTGTCTTGGGAGAGGGAAGTCTGGGCATCTCTGCTTAGACTGCTGCCCCCGTGACCTGGCCCCGGATAAGCGGAAGATGATGATGATGATCATGATGACAGTTGCAAAGTTAACAAAAAAGCTAAGCTTAGCAAGTGAAGTGGGTCTTCACTCTAGTTGTAATGAATACATGAACTACTTTGATGAAAAGATCATCACCATTAGAAAACAAATAACTGACTCCTCCTTATATAGTTATGGTCCTCAAAATCTCAGTTGTCCTAAACATTTCCTGAACCTCCCTTACCAGGTGTCAATGGGGACACTTGAATTTTTTGATACCGTATCGCTCAACACATTTACTACGTTTGTAATGAGTTCTAAACCCATAAACTTTCAGCTAGACCCGATTCCAACAGAATTACTTAAGGAGCTATTTCCTGTGCTAGGTCAGCCAATGCTGAACATAATAAATTGCTCCCTTTCCTCCGGATGTGTACCAAATTGTGGAATTAAGCCTTTTCTAAAAAAATCTAATCTGGATCCTGACATATTAAACAATTATAGGCCAATATCGAACCTCCCGATCCTCACAAAAATCTTAGAAAAATGTGTTTCCCAACAATTGAATGCCTTCCTAAATACAAATAACATTTATGAAATACTCCAGTCCGGTTTCAGATCCCATCATAGTACTGAGACTGCACTCATGAAGGCAACAAATGACCTTCTAATGGCCTCAGACAAAGGTTCCGCATCCGTCCTGTTGCTTCTTGATCTTAGTGCTGCTTTTGACGCTATTGATCACTCCCTTCTCTTAGAGAGACTGGAAACCCATATTGGGCTATGTGGACATGTTCTAGCCTGGTTTAAATCTTATTTATCTGAAAGATATCAGTTTGTTAGTGTCAAGTCAAAGGTATGCTTTGGTGCTCCTCAAGGCTCGGTTCTTGGCCCATTATTGTTCTCACTATATATGCTCCCTCTAGGCGATGTAATCCGAAATCACTACGTAAACTTTCATTGTAATGCTGATGAAACACAGTTATATATTTCAATGAAGCATGGTGAAGCCCCTAAATTAGCTACTTTGGAAGCATGCATTTCAGATATTAGGAAGTGGAAGACAGAGATATTCTTGCTCTTAAACTCAAGGAAAACAGAAATGCTCGTTTTAGGACCCAAAAAACAAAGAGCAGATCTCACTGTGAACCTCGATGGGTGCATGGTCGTATCCCAAAAAACTGTAAAAAACCTTGGCGTTACCCTTGACCCTGACCTCTCCTTTGAAGAACATATAAAATATGTCTCAAGAGTTGCTTATTTTCATCTTCGAAACATTGCAAAAATTAGAAACTTTCTATCAAAAACTGATGCAGAAAAATGTATCCATGCTTTCGTTACTTCTAGACTAGATTACTGCAATGCTCTTCTTTCTGGTTATCCAGACAAATTAATAAATAAACTTCAATTAGTGCTGCACACGGCTGCTAGAATCCTAACTAGAACAAAAAAATAAAAGGGCCTTTTCTCATAGAGCTCCACTACTGTGGAATGATCTGCCAATTAAGGTTAGAAATGTCAACTCAGTGGAAACTTTCAAGTGTCTACTAAAAACTCATCTCTACAGCACAGTTTATAATTAGGTGTAGCCTGGCCCGGGGGCGTGAAGGTGCCCAGTAGGCTTGATACTGTCCACCCTTGCTGTCTTGTCTGGTGGGCTCTCGTTGCCACTGGGATGCCCTCCCTCCAATGCCTTTCGGGGGAAGAGTCACTGGCTTGTTGTTGACTCTCTGTTGCGCACTTGTGCAATTGGGCTGTACGCTGCTGGCAATACTCGGCCCTCATTCAGGGGGGTTGCGGTTGGTGGGTGTCCCTTTGGTTGATGCCTGGCAATGTGGGTGGATTGATTTCCTGCCTGTTGGGCCCTGTCCGGGGCCTCCCCTGGGTAGGGCTACAGTGTCGCCGGACCCTCCGTCTCAGTTCCATGGTGTTACGCTGCTATATTATTGTGCTGGGGGATATGAGGAATGCCCTTCTAACTTTTCTCAGTTTCCTCCAGTTTTAAATTTTAGGAGGAGATGAGGTCCTGGTCCACACCTGCGGATTACCTGGTTTGGGAGGCCTGTTGCTGTACCTGTCCTTGTCCACCTGGTCATACTTCTGACCTAGTCTAAAATCAAATAGACTCTGGATTTAGCCCAGAAAAATTTATTAATTATTCCAATTGGACTCTTAATATCTCACCCAGCACAGCCACAAGAGGACTGGTCACCCCTCTGAGCCTGGGTCCTCTCTAGGTTTCTTCCTAAAATCGGCCTTCTTAGGGTTTTTTTCCTAGCCACTGAAATTCAACACTACTGTTGTTTGCTCCTTGGGGTTTAAGGCCGGGTGTCTCTGTAAAGCACTTTGTGACAACTGCTGTTGTAAAAAGGGCTTTATAAATACATTTGATTGATTGATTGATTGAACATTATGGCAGGAAGGATAAGGTGGGGGGACAGCCTGCCCTTTGGGTAAAACCCATGTGACACAAGACAAATGGGCAACAACTTACCACACCCCTTTTCTATGCAATATATACTGTTGAATGACCTGTATCGAGTTAGAGACTCTTCGGATGATTATGTTAGTAAGCGTTAGACGCGTCTCTCTTATTTGCAAATAATTAATAAACTGTTAAATTGTGCCAAGAGAATTTCGTCTCTGTTTCTTACTCCTTTAAGAGTGTCGATCGATGGAATTGCCATCACAATTTGGGAGCTCGTCCTCGGTTACTGATCCTGGGGTCTCCTACTTAAAATATGGTGGGCTATCCATGCACGGCTGTTGACTAGGTCCCGGAGCCCAATTCCTCCCCCGCTCGTGGGCTGCGAAAAGACTGAGAGTTAGGGCGCCCAGCTTCAATGATTTTTGGGATTCCTCTGTACAGGTACCCGGGCTTAAATTTCTAACTCTGGAGGTACGTGAACATTACAGTCAGCGCTTTAAAGGAAACTGTTAACAGTACAGTGGTTAGACCACTGTGTTAAACACTGGTGTAGGTTATATCTCGCGAAAGGGCTGAGGTACCAGGGTGACTGGTGGCGGCTTGACGGCCGCACCATTGTGTTTGCTCTGGATCTGGCGTTTTCGCCACTCTTGGTTTTGCTGGGTTTAATTATGGGTAAGTGCGGCAGTAAATCTTTGCTGGTGTCTCATGTTTACGCTGGACCGGCAAAAATTATGTCTGAAGTTTATGGTGTTTGGACATGTGTACAAATGTTTCTTTGAGTGTTACTAGGTTTTCCAGGTGACTGGCGTTTTCATTCGGTGACGGATGCGTGGCCTGCTGGGAAGATGGTCGTGGTAACGTATGGAAGTTGCGGACGATGACTAAAGTTGTTTGGGAGGTATAGGCTACAGTACATAGACAGTGGTTACTGGTGGAATCTTTGTGAAAGTTTGTGTGGGGTTTATTGATCTGTGTTGTAGTCCTTTTCGTTCAGGTTAGCTGGCTCGTTTCCCTCTGACTGCCCTCACCCTCCCGCGGAGTTCCTCTGGGCCGTTCGCTCTGACTTCCCACTCGGCGTAGCCAACCCCACTGGAGGCCGTTTTTCTCCACTTTGGAAGTGTTGAGCGTGTCTACGCGGGTCAAGAAAAGTTCCAAAAGTGGGGAGTAATACACACCAGATCTGTAATCTCCGGTGTTTGCAGCGACTGAGAACAAAGGAGGCAACAGACCCAGGGTTGAGGAAGAGACTTTGCTAACTGCTACGTTTGAATTAATGAAGCTACCACTAGACATTCGACTGGACATTGGATTTGGGAAGATACCAGTGGGAATCAAGACAACGGCTGTTTAGACATATTGTTCCCGCAAGAATAGAGACAGTTTCGGCTGCCTCTTTGGCCTCACCGCGGGCGATCCAACTGGAACATACAGGAACGCTGAACCGCCTGGGGGTGGTGCTGACGGTCAGAGGAGAGACGGACCAGAGGGTGTATCGACCGGTGAGATCATTCCTTAATACAGCTTTCATATGCTTTAGTAAACTATGTGGTTGGGTTTTGTATGTCAGATTTGATGGTTTTGTGGAAGTTGGTAGATGGATTTGAGAAAATATGGTAACTAGAAGTTATTTTTGAGGTGTTTTAGTTATAGCGCCTGTAGTTAGAAGAATGTTGTTTTGTTCCATGTCCTGACACCCATTCCCATGCAGCTAACTTATTGCGTTGCGATTAGTGCTGGATAATAAGCAGTTGGTCTGCGAGATGGAGTATAGCGTGCTCCTGTATATAATGGTTTTGGATGTTGAATTGTGAATATGTCTGGTTGTGGTCGACCTAGTAAATGCATTTGTCCATTTTGATATTCCTTGAGCATGAGGGATCTGATTGGCTGCATTGTGTATTCCTTGATAGACTATTTGATCTCATTTACCGAGGTTGGTGTTAACTTGGAAGTTTTGTAATCGCAATGTTTTGTCTTGTTTGGTGTAAATTTGGGTGAGCGCATTCATTGCTTTGGTAATGTGGTTCTTTGGCGAGGCCTACTTTTGCCTTAGTGCCGAATCTGCAAAATTGAAATTTGACTTCTAGTGTTGTGCTGGGGGCTGGCACACGTGGAGGTGTTAGCCTGCTAACTTAGGATTGTATGTGACAATAATTTCCTATATTTAATTAGAGGGATAGATTGGAAATTGTTATAATGATGCTTCTCTAATTTGGTAAAATATGGTCTCGTGGTTTCGTAATGAGGGGTTAAAATAGTGTTTTCTCTCTCCTTGTATGGAGTAGAATGTCCAAAGTCTTTCATATTAAGTTAACACGCTGTTTTCCATAAAGACTGAATTTGCAGCCAATATAGTCATAGCCTGCAAAAGAGGGTAAAATCGCTACAGCCAGTTTGTTCCCCGTATAAATAAACCCGTAATATTAGACGTCCTATTTACATTTTCAATTGGGTTTGGTTAATTAATGTAGTTTCACTTAGTTTGTCTTTCCAATTATACCTGGGATAATACTTGTTTTTTAGACCTACGCGTAATGCTCGTTACTGCCGTTATAAATTCTAGCCTGGTTAACTGACAAATGGGGTAGATAATGATATGCAATTTTTTTTATAATGACTGCAATAATATAAGATGGGTTGGACACTAAATCTAAATCTTCAGTTAACGAACAATGTAGGCTACCTTGATAGTTTAGTCTGAGAACCATAAACGAACATTTGGCCTTTTTACTGGCTCACCATAAATGTGTGAAGCTCAGAGCTTCAGGAGGGGTGGGCAGATCCACTGGGATGTGTTGTGGAAATTCTGAAGCCTGATGTATTCTAACTGATTAAACGACTGAGCAACTGTTTAGATGAGAAAAGGAATGTTGGTTGTGCTGTGAGAAAGGAAGTATGAGGTGTTGAGGTAAACATAAAGCTCCAGCAGGACGGGGGTAGATGCAGATCAATGGGTTTTAGGACAGGATAGGGGAAGATACACAACAGGGGGTAGGAAGGATAAGGAACATAGGTGGTTTTATGGTGCGACCATGTGGATTCCTAACCCCACCCATTTCTCTATAAGTATTGAATGTATTTCCCAATGCTTTAGAGACTCCTCGGATGATTATGTATGTAAGCGTTTGACGCGTCTCTCTTATTTGCAAATAATAAATGAACTGTTACTTTGTGCCAAGAGTATTTCGTCTCTGTACTTCCTTCTAAAAGAGTTCTGATCGATATAATTACCGTCACAATTTGGGGGCTCGTCCGGGATCCTAATCCTGCTCGGTTCGGGTCCTTTTCCAAACAGGTTAACCGTACACGCCCAGTGAACAATCTCTGGGACTCTAGTATCGTCCAGAAGAGGCTTATCCTTTGACGGGCTGAGAAAGAGTGTCTGACTGGAGCTGTGACTCGTGCCTGATCAGTACAGGTATACCCGGGCTTAAATTTCGTCTTCAGGAAGTACGTGCACATTACAGTCAGCGCTTAAAGAAAAACTGTTAACAGTACGGTGGTTGGACCACTGTGTTAAAGACTAGTGTAAGGTATATCTCCAAAAGGCTGACGAGCTTATTAACGCACGCTAGGCACGTTGATCGAGGTACCAGGGTGACTGGTGGAGGTTTGACGACCTCACCATTGTGTTCGCTCTGGATCCGGGGTTTTCGCCACGCTTGGGGTTTGCTGGGTTTAATTATGGGTAAGTGCGACAGTAAATCTTTGCCGGTCTCTCGTGTTTACGCTGGACCGGCAAAAATTATCTCTGACGTTTATGGTGTTTGGACATGTGAACTTTTGCTTCTTTGAGTGTTATTAGGTTTTTCCGGCGACTGGCATTTTCGTTCGGTGATGGATGCGCGGTCAGCCGGGGTGATTGGAGGTAGATGGACGTGGTAACGTATGGAAGTTGCAGTAGGCATAATGCGAAGTAGTTTGGAAGGCGTAGGCTACGGGGTGTAGAAAGTGTGGAGTGATGGAAGCTTTGGGAAAGTTGTGTGGAGTTTATTGATCTGTGTTGTAGTTTTTTGCTCAGGTTAGATGGCTTGTTCTCCTCTGACCTCCCGTCACCCCACCCCACGGAGTTCAGCTGGGCCGATCGGTGGGTCTCCTTGGAGGCCCGCTCGGGACACTGCATCGTTGGAGTCGTACAGTTGACGTAGACAACCCTTCTGGAGGCCGAGATTTCCCCCGTTTGGTTTCGCTCTATGGACCTTTTCGTCGTGACCGTGGTGGTGCTTGCTCTGCTTTGGAAGTGTTGAGTCTACGCAGGTCAAGAAAGGTTCTAGAAGTGAGGTGTTTGCAGCGACTGAGAACAAAGAAGATTACAGACCCAGGGTTGTTGAGGAAGAGACTGTGCTAACCGCTACGTTAAAACGTTATGAAGCTACCACTAGACATTCAACTGGACATTGGATTTGGGAAGATGCCTGTGCGAATCAAGACAACGGCTGTACAGACGTATTGTTCCCGCAAGAATAGAGACAGTTTCGGCTTCTCTTTGACCTCGCTGTGAGTGATCCCACGGGAACACGCAGGAACGCTGTACCGCCTGAGGGGGGGGGGTGCGGATGGTCAGACAGGAGACGGACCAGGGGGAGAATCGACCGGTGAGATCATTCCTTAATACAGTTTTCATATGCTTTACTAAACTATGTGGTTGGTTTTTGTATGTCGGATTTGATGGTTTTGTGGAAGTTGATAGATGGATTTGAGAAAGTTTGATAACTAGAAGTTGTCTTTGGTGTATTTTAGTTATAGAGACTGTAGTTAAAAACATGTTGTTTTTGTTTTCCGTGTCCTGACTCCCATTCCTGTGCAGCTAACCTATTGCGTTGCGATTAGTGCTGGATTATAAGCAGTTGGACTGCGGCAGTTGGACTGCGTGATGGAGTATAGCATGCTCCTGTATATAATGGTTTTGGATGTTGAATTTTGAACATGTCTGGTTGTGGTCGACATCTAATAAATGCATTTGTACATTTTGGTATTCCCTGTGCACGAGGGATCCGATTGGCTGCATTGAGTATTCCTTGATAGAATATTTGATCTGGTTTACCAAGGTTGGTGTTAACTTGGAAGTTTTGTAATCGCAATGTTTTGTCTTGTTTGGTGTACATTTGGGTGAACGCATTCATTGCGTCGTTTTTGTGGTTCTTTGGGGAGGCCTACTCTTTCGGCTTTTGCCGAAAATTGAATTGTGAAATTGAATTTGCCTTCTAGTGTTGTGCTGATGGCTGGCACACGTGGGAGTGTTAGCCTGATAACTTGAGTGTTAACTTGAGTGTTAGCCTGTTTAAGACAATATTGTCCTAAATTTAATTAGAGGGATAGCTTGGTTATTGGTATAATGAGGATTCTCTGATTTGGTGAAGTATGGTCTCTTGGTTTCGTAATGAGGGGTAAAAATAGTGTTTTCTCTCTCCTTGTATGGAGTGGGATGCAGACCATAGCGAAACTTTTTAGTATTAAGATAACACGCTGTTTCCAATGAAGACTGGATTCAGCCAATGTAGTCATAGCCTGCAAAAGAGGGTAAAATCACTACGGCCCGTTTATTCCCCAAATAGCCAAAGCCTGTTTATTCCCTGTTTAAATAAACCCGTAAAATTAGACATCCTATTTTAAATGCTAAATTGAGTTTGATTAAATAATATAGTTTCTCTTATATGTATTTACCAACGATAACTGGGATAATACTTGTGTTTTTAAAACCAACGCCTGATACTCGTTCATGGAATTTAAATTCTGGAATGGTATATTGACTAGTGAACAAATAGGGTATTGATGTAACAGTGTTTAAGGCCTACATTGAGTTTCCTTTGGATTACTTATTGTACCTTAATTATAGTGACGTCATACATCTGTTTTCTGTCTGGATTGCCATTCTTATGAGTTTCTTAATTTCCACCCTAATGTGGAGTTGTTGTATAGATATTGATAAGCACATTTTTACAAACTGCGAAAATATTAGATGGGTTGGACACTAAATCTAAAATCTCCAGTTAACAAAGGATGTTGGCTAAATTAATAGGATAGTCTGAGGACCATAAACAAACATTTGGCCTTTTTAATGGCATACCATAAATGGGTGGTGCTCAGAGTAGCAACCTTTCCCATTACATCAGAGTAGCCTATTACTAAGGGTTCAATTTGAGTGTTCAGACTGTCCTCACCCGTGGTAATTTCCCCTACATTAGTATGTTTAGTTTTGGGATGATCAAAACATTAAGTGAAGGCGAAATGCATGTTCCTCTCAATAGCTTTAATGTTTATATTTATGATTTTGAATCAAATTGTAGTAAGGGTGGAGACCTTAAGTCATCCAATATATTTAATTGCTAGAACAAATTTGATGTCTTTGCATGACATATACATGATTTTGGCAGATCGCCACTATTTTGAATGACATAGACTTCCATCTAAAATTGAGAAAATTCTCTAGACTTTAGGAGGTAAATTGAGTCATGATGTTTGTTTGGTATCAACGTAGTTTGGCCGTTGCCTGTGGAAATGCTAATTTTGATATGCTAACTTTGGGAGTTCCTTCACACGAGTGTGGTACAATTGTTTTTTGATTTCCTTTGTGGATGTTTTTATCATTTTAATTTATTTTGGTTGCATAATAGGTACTTAAAGAAGTTACGTGAATAATCTAGTTTGTCTAATTGGGTTTTTGAAAAGTTTGTTTCATGCAAAATCTAACATGATCATGGTTGAGTGGAATACATCTTACCATTTTGAAATGGTTTGGATAAGAAATAACTAATTTGATGGGAGTTTTACTGTTCAGTTTATTTGATATTTGATTAGAAGTAATCCTTTTAATCTCATGCATTATGGAATAAGTGGGTAAAAACGTGCAGGGAGCACATTTTGTTATTTCTTACATGTTTGCTAAATTTTGCCATGTTTTAATTGATACTGAGAAAGTAATTCTGAGAGGTACAGACCCCTTGGAGCACTCCACTCACTGACACAAAAAAAAAGTTTGAGATGGGTTTTAACTTGTTTGGACTCCTTAGAAGAGAAACAGACATTATCAAAATTGGGTATTCTGAATTTAATTTCTGCCCTAGTAGGCAATCATTGGAAAGTTAATGGTTAACAGAGGTTTCTTTGAGGTGAATGATGAAAAGAAAAAAAGGTTTGTTTCACTATTGTTTGGCCTGGGTTGTTTCTCAAGATAACAACAGTGTCCCTTATTGATAAGGTGAAAGAAAGACATTGGAAATATAGGGTTTGAGTGTTTGATAGTGTGTGATTCCAATGTATCAGCAAGATGCAACAAGCTAACGTAATGGACATATTTGTGATGATGTACTGTGCAGTTGCAACTAATCTTCTCAAGATTCACAGACAGGTACAGGACACTTGAAAGCGATTCGGCAATAGAGGACTTGTTGGAGCCCAGAGAGAGACTGAGCTTGGCTTAAAAGTACAACTGTGAGGTGGCTGAGATGACATGGATCTCACAGACACACAGACAGACTGTCCTACAGCTGAGAGAGGAGTCTACTCACGTCTACAGGATGCTGGGTTCCTGTGAGCTGGACTGATTCAAGTCCTGACGATTCTGCAATGTGATGGAGAAGGCAACCTCCGGCCGAGGGGATGGAGGCGAAGGTAACATCTCATCTGCTGTCCAGGTAGCTGAGAGAGGAACCTGGGGTCGACAACACACACCACAGGAGTGTGAAAGCTGCTCTACCAACTCCCATTGAAGGCCCGCTGTACGACATCAAGTCTGGAGACTGGGTAGTCATCAAGGACTGCAAGAGAAAGCACTGGAGCAAGCCACGTTGGTTGGGTCCATACCAAGTTCAACTGGTCACTCAGTCTGCGGTCAAAGTTGCTGAACACCACACACTGTAATAAGGCTCCATGATTAGAAGATACGGCGAAAGAATAGGTAAATTGAAGTTACCTAAGGGTGGCATGGGTTGTGGTGCTAGTAACTAACAACTCCAACACATCCTGTGACCATGGAGCCAGAGAGACAAGGACCATGGAACTCCTTCAGGAGGTCTGGAGGAATGAGATGCACCATTGGGTGTTTTCTTTATACATGTTGCCTTTAGGGGCTATTATAGGAAAGCACAACTTGTCTTTTCACTGTTATGCTGATGATTTGCAAATTGATTTGCCTATGAAACCAAATGACAGTGTCGCACTACACTCCTTGCTTAATTGTAGTAATGATATTAAGATGTGGCTGTCACAAAACTTTCTTAACTTGAACAAAGATAAAACAGAGTATATCATCTTCAGTACTTCAGCCACGACAAACAGTCAATCTTTGAGTTTGGGAGCACTGGCTTCATACTTAAAGCCAGCTGTCAGAAATTTGGGGGTTACTTTTGAATGCAATATGAAATTTGATAAGCAAATTAGCAATGTTGTTAGAATGAGCTTTTTCCAGCTCCGTCTCCTAGCTAAAGTTAAGCCATTCCTTAACAGGCATGATCTAGAAAAGGCGATCCATGCTTTTATTAGTTTATAAGGTTGGATTACTGTAATGCTCTCTATGTTGGTTTGAATCAAACCTCCATCTCACGCCTTCAACTTGTGCAAAATGCTGCTGCTCGGTTTTTAACAAACACATCTAGACGTGCACACATCACTCCCGTTCTTTACACCCTACATTGGCTCCCTGTGCGTTTTAGAATAGATTTTAAGATTTTATTGTTTGTTTTTAAGGCCCTAAATGGCCTGGCCCCAGAGTACTTATCTGAGATTTTAACCTTGCGTGAGCACAGCCTGTCTTTGCGGTCTTCTAACCAACTGGTTTTAGAAGTCCCAAGGTCCAGGTACAAACGATGGGGTGATCAGGCTTTTGCGGTTGCTGCCCCGAGACTCTGGAATAAGTTACCCCCTGATATTCGCACAACTACAGATGTTGCTCTTTTCAGGTCTAAACTCAAAACCTGTTTAGAATGGCTTTTAATATGCAGTAGTGGTGTGACAATTTCCTCTTCCTGTTTCTATGTAACCTTTTATGATTTTACTGTTTTCTACGTCTTATTGCAATATATGTTGATTTATTCTTGGTTCCTAATGTGAAGCACTTTGGATACCTGCTGGTTGTTGTAAAGCGCTATACAAATACATTTTGATTGATTGATTGATTGGGTGCCTGCTGATTTTTAAGTATTATCATCGTCATACCGATAATGTGGATTTCTAAACCGCACTGTGATGATTATGGACAGATCGGAAATATGACACCTAATGAAGCAAGGAAAGAGACATTTGTACACCATGAGAAGAGGCCTGAACCACAGATACAGACAGGGTCTGATTGATGTTAATCTCTTGTGACATGATGAGCTGCCCCCCGGATGGGGATTGCTATGTGCTGACAAGCCCAGTGTTGAAGGATAATGAGTGGTATTGGACTCACCTGAATACAGGAGGGAACTCTATGTTCCCCTCACACCATTTTCCCAACCATGTGAATAGGTGGAGATGTTATGATAATGTTTATTGTACTGTCAACATGTCCAAACCTCTAGGAGTAATCCAGGATAACTGATGTTTCAGTACCAATGAGGGTACCACCCCTTGCAGATCACCCGACTTCCCTAAAGGTAGACCCGCTATGAAATGTCCCTTAACAGTTGCACGTACTACTGTAGCTCCTACTCCTGCACCACGTCGTTCTGAACCAGGTAGGGTAAGGAGAGCACTGTTAGAGCCAGACAACATAGCCCTTAGGATAATGGTTGACTATGCAAAACACAAGAACATGACTAATTGTTGGACTTGCCAACACATACCAACATCTTCACGTTCTCCTATGTTAACCCCTATCCCATTTTCAGTAGCAGACTGGCAGGCACATGGTTGGGAAGATGTGGCAGCACAAATGATGCTGCCAGATAAGGACTGTTATTCCCCGTCAGCCATTCCTGACCGGCAGAGTGGGGCTAACATGGATTTGGTCTATATGGTGATAGTAGAATGTAATAACCACCGTCGTCCTATGGGGATAAACATATCCAAATTATTTAGGTTAACCTACACTGAGCAAATAGGAAAAGGTGGCTTAATTGTAAGGATACAAATGACTCTGGTGCAGACAGACTGTCGCACTAAGGAGGATAGAATCAGAACAGGGAATGGTCCAGGAGCAGAACATTTGTGATGACTTTGGAAGTACATCTAATTGGCATGAGAGGACTTTGTAACAGTGATGAATTGAAGGATGCATTCAGTGATGGGTGTTTATGATGATTTTAACATAAAAGGTTTTGCTGTACTATGTTAAGATTCTGTATAATGACAATGTGTGATCTTGGAGTTTATACGAAGGTAATCGTCTAGAAGAATGTAAAGGAGGATCCAGACATTTCAGATTGGTTCCGTTCTCTAATCCTTGGGGTAATAATATTGACTGGGTCATGTTGTTTAAGAGTACTGTTTGGTTGCAGTCTACATCCTAATGAGTGAACTGTTTAAGGTTTGATACCAAGGTTTGACATGGTATCAAGAGTGCATTTGAGAAATGTCTGTCTTTCCATTGGCTGGTATGTAAATCTTTACTTTGATTGTGACACACGTCTGTATAATATCAGAGGATTATTGGGTATTTGGGCCATGTCCTCCTGCCTAGACAAAGAAGGGTGTCAGTCTTTATGTTCCTCAGGAATGTGGTCCTTGGGGGGAAGTAAGGTCAGTTGGCCCCTTGTGGTAAACACAACAGTAAACATTATGGCAGGAAGGATAAGGTGGGGGGACAGCCCGCCCTTTGGGTAAAACCTATGTGACACAAGACAGATGGGCAACAACTTACCACACCCCTTTTCTATGTTATATATACTGCTGAATGACCTGTATCGAGTTAGAGACTCCTCGGACGATTATGTTTGTAAGAATTTGACGCGTCTCTCTTATTTGCAAATAATTAATAAACTGTAATATTGTGTCAAAAGAATTTCGTCTCTTTTTGTTACTCCTTTAAGAGTGTCGATCGATGGAATTGCCATCACATAGGTGAGGGGGAGGGAGGAGGAGAAGAGGGGTGAGGGAGGAGGAAGAGGGGGAGGGAAGAGGAGAGGTGGGAGCAGGGTCGCCGCTAAGAATTTTTTCGATGTGGGAGCAGGGCCGGGCCTCATTCACACCTCATTCAAACAAGTCATATTTATCTGTGATATGTGCTTAAATCTGCACAGATTAAATAGTTTTTGCTCTTTTACCTTTCATCAGCCTCTATCACATATTTTCACTCACTCCCTGCTACAAGGACTGATCCCTCTGCAAGCATGAAGCATAAAGTATTGTCAACCCTAAATTAAAATAAACCATTTAACCTGCTTATAGCCTAACATACAATACAACAGGCAAGTTGATGTTAATGTGGCTAAGCTGCTTTCAGTTGAAACTTCTACAAATGATTGCTTGGAATATCTTTTAGTTGTTGCTATATGAGCTCACCTTGTCTCACGTCTTTAGTAACACCATCAGGAGCTACTGAAGTACCTGATGCTGCTCCACTCTGTGACTGTTTCTGAGACTAAGGATCATGTGTTTCATGATGTTTAGCTTTTCTAGGTGAGGACAATGGATAATGTTAGCAATTTATCAAGAAAACACTCTTCAGTCGTTAGCATTACAGTTTATTATTTCAGGCCTAATCGTATATACGGGAACAAGTATCCTGACAAAAAAAGTACCAGTACAGAGACCAACACAGTTCCCATTGTAGGCAGTGGACAGGGGTCAGCATGGGCACCCTGACTGGTCTGCAGCTACGCAGCCGCATACGCAACAAACTGTGATTTACTATGTGTTCTGACACCTTTCTATCAGTAACAGCATTAGCTTTTTCAGCAATTTGAGCTACAGTTGCACGTCTGTTGATTCGGACAACAGAGACCATCATTTGCTCCCCTGCCGCCAGCTCACCGCTTTTCCTTCTTTAGACCACTTTTGATAGATACTGACCACTGCAGACCGGGAACACCCCACGAGGGATGCAGTTTTGGAGATTCTCTGACCCAGTCGTCTAGAGTCAAAGTCGCTCAGATCCTTATGCTTGGCCAATTTTCCTGTTTCTACCACATCAACTTTGACAACAGAATGTTCACTTGCTGCCTATTATATCCCACCCACTGACAGGTGCCATGATAACGAGATTATCAGTGTCATTCAATTCACCTGTCAGTGGTCATAATGTTATGGCTGATGGGTGTATATTCCTTTCCAACTGTACAGGTGACGACATCAGCACTTGCAGAATGTACATACAAGGAATAGTTGTTGCCATGATGTAACCTAGGGAATGCAAGGTTGCATAGAGACATTGATCCAGGAGACATACGTAATCATATAATTTTGGTTGCCCAGACAACTTGGCGAAAGCTAACACATGACAGCTGGGGCATGTTACTATTGGTGGTTTACTAACTCAGCTCTCCCAATAAGGAATAGAGTCCTGTTCACCTTTACAGTACAAGGAGCTGGAGCCCTCCTCCTGCTATTAAGACGTACCCCCAAAAAGGAGACGACTTCTAGTGGTTTCTGCTAGGCCCAAGGCCTAGTTTTCCACACATACAGTTGTGCTCATAAGTTTGTGAAGTTTTTGGCATTGTTTTTGAAAATATGACTGATCATGCAAAAAGACAATCTTTTTTTGGAGGATAGTGATCACATAAAGCCATGTATTATCACATAGTTTTTTGGCTCCTGTTTAAATCATAATAATAACAGAAATCACCCAAATGGCCCTGATCAATAGTTTACATACCCTTGAATGTTTGGCCTTTTTACAGACACACAAGGTGACACACACAGGTGAAAATGGCAATTAAAGGTGAATTTTCCCACACCTTTAAATTGCAGTTAGTGTCTGTGTAGAAATAGTCAATGAGTTTGTTAGCTTTCACGTGGATGCACTTAGCAGGCTAGAGACTGAACCATGGGGAGCAGAAAAGAACTGTAAAATGACCTACGTAACAAGGTAATGGAACTTTATAAAGGTGGAAAAGAATGCAAAAAGATTTTCAAACCCTTGCAAATGCCAGTCAGTACTGTTCAATCACTTATTAAGAAGCGGAAAAATTGGGGATCTCTTGATACCAAGCCAAGGTCATGTAGATCTTGACAAATTTCAGCCAAAACCTCCAGAAGAATTGTTCGGGATACAAAGAAAAACCTACAGATAACCTCAGGAGAAATACAGGCTGCTCTGGAAAAAGACAGCGTGGTTGTTTCAAGGAGCACAATACGACGATACTTGAACAATAATGAACTGCATGGTCGAGTTGCCAGAAAGAAGGCTTTACCTCGCCAATGCCACAATAAAGCCTGGTTACAATATGCCCGACAACACCAAGACATGCCTCACAGCATCTGGCACACTGTAATTCAGAGTGACAAGACCAAAATAGAGCTTTATGGTCACAAACATAAGCGCTATGTTTGGAGAGGGGTCAACAAGGCCTATAGTAAACAGACTACCATCCCCACTTTGAACAATGGTGGTGGCTTACTGATGTTTTGGGGGGTGTGAGCTCTAAAGGCACAGGGAATCTTGTGAAAATTGATGGCAAGGTGAATTCAGCATGTTATCAGAAAGTACTGGCAGACAATTTGCATTCTTTTGCACAAAAGCTCCAGCACGACAGTGACTCTAAGCACAAGGCCAAGTTGACCCTCCAGTGGTTACAGCAGGAAAAGGTGAAGGTTCTGGAGTGGCCATCACAGTCTCCTGACCTCAATATCATTGAGCCACTCTGGGGAGATCGCAAACGTGCGGTTCATGCAAGACGACCAAAGACTTTGCATGACCTGGAGGCATTTTGCCAAGATGAATGGGCAGCATACCACCTGCAAGAATTCAGGGCCTCATCGACAACTATTACAAAAGAATGCATGCTTTCATTGATGCTAAAGGGGGAATACATAATATTAAGAACTAAGTGTATGCAGACTTTTGAACAGGGATCCATTTTTCCTTTTTGCTATGTTTTGTTTTATGAGTATGCCGTTCTGTAATGACCTACAGTTGAATGTGAATCCCATAAGAAATAAATGACGTGTTTTGCCTGCTCACTCATGTTATCTTTAAAAAGGGTGGAGACTAGCAGAGATGCATTCAATTACACTTTTTACAAAATGAGAGCCATTGTCTGATGTCCATTTTGATGGTAGGCCCCATCTGGGAATAATTTCCTGCATCCATTTTGTTTTGCAATAGCAACAATGGCTGTGTCATGTTTACATGGAAATGCTTCTACCCACTTGGAGAATGCATCCACCATTACCAGGCAATATTTGTATCCCTGGAATGGAGTCAATGTAATGAGGTCCATCATTAAGTGCTCAAATGGCCTGTCAGGCCTTGGGTGGGCCGACATTGGCATCAGTGTGCCCCTACCCACATTGTTAGTCATACAAATCACATATTTTGCAGAGAAATGTTCAGCATATAGGGAAAATCCTAGAGTAAACCAAAAGTAATGGACAATATTCACAACCCCACCCTTGGAAACATGGTTATGGCCATGTGCCAACTTAGCAACATAGGGGTAACAGGAGCGAGGAAGAACAGGGAGGTCATTAGGACCAACCCAAAGCTTCAGAGCTTTAAAGCAGTGCTGGGACTCCCCAAGCCAATAACCAAAGCCCAAATGATGAGCCTTTTGGGTATGGCCGGCTACTACAGAGCCTGGCTTCCAGACTTTGCTGAAATTACACAGCTTTTGTCTGATTTCATTCATTTACTGGATTGTCTCAAACACTCTCGGTCTACCTCTCCCCTCACCCCTTTAGGGTCGTGCATGACTTTGGTACTCTGTGGCACCAACGCGGGTTCTTAACAGCATCTGGTAAGACAATCTGTTGTTAGTTGCTAATCTACTGGACACTATCCTACTACCAGACTCCATTTCTGTGTGCAAGTGTCAGGCTCATTCTAACGCCTCTGATCCCATCCTCAACGCCAAATTGTCGTGGAAATCACTCAAATACAAAGGCCTTACTAAATGACTGGATTATACTTAGAATAAGCAATATGATTTCATTGTACTAAGGAATAGCAACATTTCTACCACAGATCCTAAAGATTTGTGGCACTAACGAGCCAGACTAGTATACCAACATTTCCACCAGAACAGCTAAAATGTTACCAGCCCTCTTTGCAACTGTATTTACAGAGGAACTGGGCAAGTAATTTATAAACAAATGTTTTCTCTATATATTTTCCCAGTATTCATGTTAAGTTAGTCTGTGCACAATGTTATAAATCCACTAGAATGACAACTCTTTTGTGAACTGAAAGTAACCCAAGAATAAGTGTAAATAAGCAATGTATAATGCAAACATTTATTTATTTATTAAAAAAGAATATATATATATATAATAACAGTGCATGCAAAAAAAAAAACACATAACTAAAGTGAACAAAACATAATTGGAGCTGACTTCACTACTCGCCCGAAATGTAAACTACTCGCATTAGGTGAGCGAAGAGGGAGCAAACTTAATTTCCAGCCCTGCATATGACATTGTACCTAAGATGCTGATTCATTTATGATACTGATTGATTCATGTTATACAATGCAAATGTGCACCAAGCTAGATACCTGGCTGACTGCCTTCAATCTAAACAACTGCTGATATTAGCTTAAAACATTCTTAAAATGTGTCAGTTGTGCTCACCTTTCTTTACAAAGAAATTAATTAGCAGTTGTTTTCCCTCAGTTTGCACTTTCTTTTCTTTTTGGTACCCCATTTCCCTTTCTTGCGGAAAGGCATGAGTCTATAATAGTAGCAGACACTCTGCTCGATTAGCTGCATTTAGAGATTTATTCTGGTGCCGGGTTGACTAAACCAATTTGAACCTTTTGTAAGGGCTGAGAGTGACCTCAGAGCCTCCACTATATTTTTGGGATAAACAATCCAGTCAATCAACCGATTTATTCAGCAAATGTAAATGTATTTATGACACGAATAACTTAGAAATAAAAAATGTGCAAACAAATACACATTTTCATTCCAAGATTTTCGTGGGCCCTCCTCCCATTGGGGCCCTGGGTAGTCAGTCCCACTTTCCCCTCACTTCGACTCTCCTGGATGGGAGGAGTGGAGGAGGCCTGGAGGGAGGTGGAAGAAAGGAAGGAGTGGAGGGTGGAGGAGTGTAGGGAGGATGTGTAGAGGGGGGAGTAGTGGAGGGAGGATGAGTGGAGGGAGGAGCCGAGGGAAGGAGGAGAAAAGGACATAGAAGAGGAGAGGCAGCAAAGGATTATGGAGACAGAGGATGGGATTATACAAAGAGCAGGATTTTAGAAGGGAAATGTAGTTTTCAACATTTGCAATGGAAAAGAACCCTCCCAGCATATTCTTTTTTATAACAAACAAAGAAATATCTTAAAAGGTAAAAACTGTTGTATTTCTTAATAGGCTAAGCTGTCAAAGGGTTTCTTACCGTTTATTTTAAATTTCACAAGTGTAATAATATTTTATGTTGAGTTATTATAGGAAGAAAATGCTGAGAAATAGGCTAAAATATCAGTGCTGGGTTGCTATTATATTCTCCCACTTAGAACTCCAGTGTCTTCAGGTACTTTCCTGTCGTTGCCACAGTTCTCCACTGGGTGTCACCCTGCAGGGAAGTGGTTCAGGAATAAGCTGGATGGATTCCAAATTCTTCAGCAGTAAGTCAGCTGTACTTAATAGTTGAGGTGATTTAATGTTTACACTTATGACTGGTTCATATTAAAAAACATGACTTACATAACCACATTTTGTTATGTCATAATGATGTATTTACACCCGAATCGCCGTTATTTCTTAATGTCAATTTAGATGGAAATCAACATTTTTGCCATTACATTTATTATCCAGTGGATTGTTGTTCACTGCAAAGAATATAATACCAAAAAATATGTAAATAGTTTGCAGACAATTCCCCACATTTTCTCAAGCATTCACTAATGGTGTCTGTTCTTAACTACAGCCAAGAGTAGTCATGGAAATGATGAATTCGTACAGATCACATCCCAAGTTCAATTTCAAATGTTCTTCTTAAGTCTAGATTCCTATTTAAACAAGTATTAGTCATGCTAAACAGAAATAGATTGCAACAACTTTGCAATTTGCTTATGATTAGTTGGTGCCTTCTGAAAACTGATTAGGCATTTTTCTAGAAAATAAGTATTTTCCCCAGAATTGTCTACATAAAAGTACTCATTAAAAGATGAACTGTCATAAATGAATCTTTCAATGACAGAAAGATGCTCTGAATAATAAGAGCATCTCCTAAATGAATAAAATGTTGATGTAAATGATGAGCAGACAAGAAGAAACTGAAAATTGAATCACGCTTCCCAAATGTGGACCAAAGTGCTGCAAAACGTGACAAGAGATGAAGCAAGGCACCACAAGGAGTCAGTAGAGCGCAATGAGACAAGGTGATCCTATTCATTTACTAACCCAGCAAACCTGAACTGTGCAGGTCAATTGTCCCGCCCTCTGTGGGACCACTGGGCTAATCTGTGAGCTTGATACTCCAACCCTGGTCTCACAGCTAACTGCCTGGCAGTGACTTTACCATTGCTAATTTTTATCGATAGGAATGTGACAATATCATTAAATTACAGGTAAAACATTTGAATTTAATACAACAAAGGTGGTTTTGAATTTGTTCTTGTGTAATGAATGAATGACAAGATGCTCACCATTCAAACAAAATAGAGTCCTGAATCCTTGTAGTAATGCTTGTGGACAACACACTAGTTTATTTGATCTTGAATACAAATGAAGAAAATCATGTTCCAGAACCACATGGCACGTTTCAGTTGATTGCAGCATCCAGGGAATCTACGGTGCAGTTCATTTACACTGAAATATTGAAAAATCTGAAAGAGAAAATATTGAAAATGGAAAAAAGATTTGTACCCTAAATCTAGCTCAACAACACCTATGTGCATACCTGTGCAGTCGTAGCTTAACCCACTATAATCAGCGGAGTGTAAACATAGTATATATATATATTGTTGCACCAGATGAACTGTCAGTTCTACACAGTCAATTATTCAAGTTTTTCTTAGTTGTGTACCCTCACCCTCTCTCCACATTCCTCCTGTACTCACCCTGGCATTTGACCCATTTTCTAGGCTTCTTTTTGGCATGTATGTTTAATGCCACATCTAATACTTCATGAGTGGTCAATGCTTCTTGAAGGAATTTAAGATTTTTTTGTTTCTGTTTTTCCTTCTTTTGGATTCTGTGTTGGTCGATTTTATTGCGTATCTTGTCAAGAATTGACTTCGGCATCTCTGTTTGGATTTCTTTCTTGTAGGTTGCGTCGGTCTCTTCTATGACTTGTGTGTCCTTTGTCTTTCCGTTGTTACTTCCTTTGGCATTTTGTTCTATTTGTCTTTCTTTCAGTGCTTTTCTTTGTTTGTTTTCCTTTTTGGGATTTGATCTCATGTTCTTCATTCCTCCATCGGTGCCTTTTTCCATTAGTGCTAGCTTTTCAATAGACAAATTCACTTTGGTTTCTTTTTTTACTTGTGTCTCGAATCTTTTAGCCTGTTCTTCATTTGGACTTTCTTTTGTCACTTTAAGTTTGTCTTCCATTTTAGTATTTGATCTCTTGAGCTTCAATCCCCCATCATTCCCACTTTCCAGCAGTTCAAGGTCTTCAATTACCAAATCCATGGTAGTCTCTTCAACTTGTTTGCCTATATTTTTCACATGTTCTTTGGCAGTTTTTTCATCTTGAATGAGTTCATTTTCTTTTCTTTTTTTGTCATCCTCTCTAGCATGTTTGTCCTTGGAACTTTCTTTTGCATCTTTAAGTGTGTCTACCTTTTTGGAATTTGATCCCCAGGCACTTGACAAATTCCCTTCGGTTTCGTCTTTTGCTTGTTTCTCTAACTTCATATCATGTTGTTGCTTTGCATTTCCTTTGACAACTTTGCTCTGTTTATCATCCTCTGTAGCATGTTGTTCCTTATGACTTTCATCCACAAATTTTAGTTTGTCTTCGTTTTGGATTTGGATTTGATGTTTTGGACTTGATGTTCTGTGCATTACTCCCACATCCAAGTCATTTTCCAGTTGCTCTAACTCTGCAAGAAAAAAATCCATGTCAGTCTCTTCTTGAACATGTTTCCTTACAATTTTAACATGTCCTTTGGCATTTTGTTCATTTGGACTTCCTTTTATTACTTTTCTTTGTTTGTCATTATCTGTAGCATGTTGTACGTTTGAACTTTTTTTCATGACTTTCAGTTTGTCTTCCTTTTTGGGATTTGTTGTCCTGTTCTTTATTCCCACATCCAAGTCATTTTCCAGTTGCTCTAACTCTGCAAGAAAAAAATCCATGTCAGTCTCTTCTTGAACTTGTTTCGTTACAATTTTAACATGTCTATTGGTATTTTGTTCATTTGGACTTCCTTTTATTACTTTTCTTTGTTTGTCATTATCTGTAGCATGTTGTACGTTTGAACTTTTTTTCATGACTTTCAGTTTGTCTTCCTTTTTGGGATTTGTTGTCCTGTTCTTTATTCCCACATCCAAGTCATTTTCCAGTTGCTCTAACTCTGCAAGAAAAAAATCCATGTCAGTCTCTTCTTGAACTTGTTTCGTTACAATTTTAACATGTCTATTGGTATTTTGTTCATTTGGACTTCCTTTTATTACTTTTCTTTGTTTGTCATTATCTGTAGCATGTTGTACGTTTGAACTTTTTTTCATGACTTTCAGTTTGTCTTCCTTTTTGGGATTTGTTGTCCTGTTTGTTCTTCCCACATCCAAGTCATTTTCCAGTTGCTCTAGTTCTTCAACAAAGAAATCCATGTCAGTCTCTTCTTGAACTTGTTTCTTTACATATTCAACATGTCTATTGGTATTTTGTTCATTTGGACTTCCTTTTATTACTTTTCTTTGTTTGTCATTATCTGTAGCATGTTGTACGTTTGAACTTTTTTTCATGACTTTCAGTTTGTCTTCCTTTTTGGGATTTGTTGTCCTGTTTGTTCTTCCCACATCCAAGTCATTTTCCAGTTGCTCTAGTTCTTCAACAAAGAAATCCATGTCAGTCTCTTCTTGAACTTGTTTCTTTACATATTCAACATGTCCTTTGGCATTTTTTTCATTTGGGACAATGCCTAATTTACCTACTCTCTCTTGCTTAATTTCCACATCTGTGTCAGTTGCCCGGCCCACTACGTCTTGCATTAAAACAATCACTTCAGTTGGTTTCACTCTTGTGTCTGGCTTTTTAGAATCGTTTTCCTTGGGACCTTCTTTCATAACTTTGAGTTTATATCTTGTTTTAACAACTCTTTGTTTCTTCATTCCTCCATCCATTCCACTTGCCAGTAGCTCAGGCCCTTGAATGTCCATGTCATTCTTTTCTTTGACTTGTGGGTCTTCCTTTTTAATGTGATCTTTGGGATGTTGTTGCTTTGGACGTACTTCTTTGATTTCCGTTTGACCTTTATCCATTTTAACTCTCCCCCTCCTCAATTCCCTCAGATGGTCAGTGTCACCATTGATGTGTTCTTTCTTTCTCTGTTTAATCTCCCTTTTCCTTCTCTCTGCCTCCATCTCATTCTGCCTTTCTTCAAGCATGTCTTCTTTCTTTCTCAGATCACTCTCTATTTTCCTTCTAACTGCCTCCATTTCTCTCTGCCTCTTTTCAAGCCTGTCTTGTCCGCTTTTCAGTTCACTCTCAATTTGCATCCTCTCTGCCTCCATCTCTCTCTGCCTTTCTTCAAGCATCTCTTCTGTCTTTCTCTGTTCATTCTCCCTTTTCCTTCTCTCTGCCTCCACCTCTCTCTGCCTTTCTTGAAGCATCTCTTCTGTCTTTCTCTGTTCATTCTCCCTTTTCCTTCTCTCTGCCTCCATCTCATTCTGCCTTTCTTCAAGCATCTCTTCTCTCTTTCTCAGATCACTCTGCATTTGCATCCTGTCTGCCTCCATTTCTCTCTGTCCCTTTTCAAGCCTGTCTTGTCTGCTTTTCTGTTCACTCTCCATTTGCATCCTCTCTGCCTCCAACTCTCTCTGTCTTTCTTCAAGCCTCTCTTCTGTCTTTCTCTGTTCATTCTCCCTTTTCCTTCTCTCTGCCTCCATCTCTCTTTGCCTTTCTTGAAGCATCTCTTCTCTCTTTCTCAGATCACTCTCCATTTTCGTTCTCTCTGCCTCCATGTCTCTCTGCCTCTTTTCAAGCCTGTCTTGTCTGCTTTTCTGTTCACTCTCCATTTGCATCCGGTCTGCCTCCATCTCACTCTGCCTCTCTTTAAGGCTCTCTTCTCTCTTTCTATGGTCCGTATCCATTTTCCTCATGTCTGCTTCCATTAATTCTTGACTTTCTCCAAGGCACCTTTCTCTCTTTCTCTGTTCATTCTCAATTCTCCTCCTCTCTGCCTCCATCTCTCTCTGTCCCTCTTCAAGGATGTCTTCTCTGATGTTCTGTTCATTTCTCCTCTTCTCTCTCTCCACTTCAGTCTGAACCTTCTCTTTTCTCAAAAATCGTACCTCATCCTTTTCCATTGCACTCCATCCTATCCCTTCATCCATGACTTTTGTCTCCCCTTTCTGATCTTCAATGTCACTTAACACATTTCTTGGCATCTCCATTTGAATCCTATCACTTTTCTCCTTCAGATTTTCCTTGTCCGTTTCCAGAACACCTTTCAGGTCTATTCCCATCTTTCTTTTCATTTGAATCATTTTAATGTATTCTTCCATCTCTCTCTCCCACTCACGCAATTCCTGCTTTGTCAATCTTGGTCCAATATCCATGTTCTTACTCTTTGTCTCTAGATTCCTCTTTATCAGAGGAAAATCACTCTTTCTTTCAAAGATTCTTTCCTGACTCACAGGAATTCTCCTCTCTTTCTCTCGCCCATAATCCTTGAATATATCTCCCTCTGTTTGAGTTTGTTTGTTACTCTGTTCGGTTTTAGTCCGTCTTGTCTCGTTCTTGAGCCATTGCTTTTCAAATCTACAGACCCTTCGATCAAGTTCTGTCATCACAAGGGCCTGAAGTTTATGCATTCGCTCCTCAATCCAAACTCTCTCCTTTAAAAACATGATCTCCACCTTCTCCCTGTCCAAATGACTTCTCATTATGAATGTATTCTATAAATGAAAACAATTTGATTAGTCTCCAATGTGTTCATTGACTGGGCTCTATTGATGCACAGGTCAGGAAATACTGTACTATATTTCAAATCGGGTTGGGTAGGTGGAGATTAGCTGTTTGAAGGTAAAAATTAAAAAAAACAGCCTCTACCCAAATAAAACGATAATCAATCTTGTGCAAATATACCAAGCCTTCATTATTCTTATATTTATTTCATAAAAGGTGAGAGTGGGATATTTCTAGCAGGAGCAAAAAACATTACATAAACACATTTTTCATGAATCGATAGCCACCATGTTCTGTGGACATCCTATTGACTTATTTTCATTTTTCTTTTTGTAGCATGTTAACAATGAAGTACATGTTCTGAGATTATTTTGATGACTGGGAAGGTGGTAGCAGCGTAATTCTTTTATATTTGGGTGGCTGTGAATTGTAAAATAACTAACCCACGCATCACTATTATGCACTAATAATTTTATCTGATTGTAATCTAGGTAATAAATAATTTTAATAGAAAATATTTTAATAACTTTGGCTCATAATGGATTATGGTAGTCAGTGATTTAGATGAACTGATCATACATCATACTTATGTATGTGACTATAGACAATAAGCATACCTATTAACACATCCTAATCATCAAAATAACAGCTATTAAGAATGATGAATGAACACCATAAAAATAAATAAATCCATGTAGGAGCAGAACTAATCAATTTTCTTGACATAACTCCACCTTATCAAGCTCAACCAACACAGAACATTACTGTTTAACACAACTTACAAAATACAACTGCTAACCATTCTGAACATGAACAATTCACTTACCATTGCGCCAGTGCTGTCTAACCTTTGTTTTCAGTCACTGTCAAAGATTCTTACAAGTGCACAAGAATACTGTTGTCATATACATCGTTGTTCTATAACCCAGGAGAAATGTTGTCAGTCTGAAGATAACAACATTAAGCGGATTGTTTCTTTAACCTTTTCACACGTTCTGTAGGCTACGTTTCAAATATGTGTAAGGGCGTCCCAGCGTGAGTTCTTAAATGCACGTGTCAGTATGCGATGACAATTCGATCATTATGACGCAACAATGCATTTCACCCCCAGCTGTCCAGAAACACCACGCTACAAACGTATTATGTAGGCAATTTCTGATTTCGACAGGTTAAAATGATATTTGGCAACTACTACAAGCAGTAATACAGTTTAATTGTATACAGAATATTTTATGATAACCGTGAAAAATATTGAGCTATTCCTAAGTATACTGAATCTCCGCTCGAGGATTCGTCCAAGTGAATAACTTTTGCACCAGAGAAAAATCATGGAGATTTAAGCTGCTGTGAATTAAGCCGGAATGAAAACTCTTTCCTCACTAATGTTTAACAGTTGCCAGTTGTCTCAGTGCCTTGCCCCAATAACATTTAATTTCGTTATGTATGCCTCCTCAAGCTCTTATAGGTCTTCCTTAGAACCGAAATGTATTTTGAGCGAACTGTTTCATTGAAATTCTTATCTGACACCCACAAGGTCTGAAAGTACTTGTAATATAAACCCAGTCCGAGTTATATCCGAGGCAGGCCGTATCCGGAAGAAAATGCCAGCTCTGTTCCCACCCAGGCCTGCCCAATTGTGTGTATTTGTCTGGCAGTGAACGTAAACTTTCCACATGCTTTTGTCATAGTTCGGCGTGTCAAATACATTACTCATCTTATAAAAATTCGTGTTTTTAGGAAGTTGTCTCAAATGTAAAACGTAGTGAAGTGGTCAGTTGCATCTCTCTCCAAAATGCGATGTCTCCTTCCGCTAAATTCTGCACTTCGGGTAGTTTAATAGACTGCTTGGGCACATGCGTTACATGGCACGTGCCTAGGTCTGTAAAATAATAATTACACGAATTGTCCTCCAGAGCTGCGGTCACCTTTCACAAAGAAAATCAGTCCCGTTTGACACCAAGCCTCCTAGTTTACAGTAACCTACCTAATAGCTTATCTTCTTTCAAATCGTTATAAAAGAGAATTGAACCGCAGAATATAGCCCATTAGGCTACATATTGTTCTGAGTAGAATGTCAAAGCAGAGAAGCCCTGTGCAGAAGAGCTCAATTAACCAGTACTTTACCAACTGCAAAGCATAGCAATGTTATGTTATGACATTTATTTTAATGTTCACGAAATATTCTTTTTATTTATTTTCGGATGTGGTCTGTATTTCCCACATTATCACATTCTGGTTAAATGCTTGCTGCATTTCGTCGTACTGTTCAATTACAACGTTTAATCTAAACTAATCTCATCACACCGATCCGAGATCCGTGGCCCTTGATCCCACTCGGGATCCGACGGTCAAACATATAATGCTGAATTCGACCCAGTCAGATGACGTCTAATTTTTAATTATGTGATTTTCACAAACAACAAATAATGAGTATTTGTTCTGGAGCTTTTAATATTGCAGTTACAAATAGTAAGCACTGAAAAAGATCCACCAAATGTAGGCAAGTAATGAAGGCATTGTGTTTATTTTTCTTGATGGGTACATAGCTACAGTGTTAGGTAATAGGTTACATTATATTAATTTACTCAAATTGCATCTTAGATTAATTGTTCTAAGATGTGACATTTCAATGTATAACATTTCCAGAGAAAAAACATGTAAAACAAAACATTCATCAAAAGTAAACATTTCATAATACAAAGGATCACTCTACATGTGAACCCGTGTTCTGATGTTGCTTCTGGGAGTCCATAGTGGTGCCCTCTGTCTGTGAGCTGAGGGATTGCGGCGTCCTCACATCCAGACTACAGTTGATGGGAACCACTCTCTCAGAAGATAATAAAGTATTAGGTGCCTCGATGTGGAGCTTCCCGTCAGGAGTCATGGAGCAGGTGACTGTCTCAGGGTTCAACCCTTCAGGAAGACCAATCTCTTGTCTGAACTCTTGGCATCTGTAAGAGTAGGAGCCTTTCCCATCACCCTGCTTCTTCTCCGTCTTCCCACTGACTCTTAGCTTCCTGCCCACCTGTCTGACACAGATCTCCTCTGGGGAGAAGTCCTTAGTGTCCAGTGTCATGGCAAAGCCCTCTCCCTCTTTCTCCAGCTTGTAAGAAAATGGTTGGAAGTCCACAGAGGCAGGAACATGGTCCATCTCCTCAGAGATACACTGCTGAAGTTTCTCCATCAGTGCCAGACTGCTCTTGATCTCCTTAATGTTTCTCTCAAGTAGACCCTGCTGCCAGAGAAGAGGTCGTACCTCCGGACAGAGACTGTGAACGGGACAGTAGAAGTCCATCAATGGGTTGATGGAAGATTGGAATCCTGGGGAGCACAGCATCTTCATTCAATGTTGAGTGTTGATTAGTCTTGCTCTGAGATGACATTACTGTGTTCAGTGTTGATTGTGTTGTTGTCTGTCTCTTCAGTGGGAGTGTCACAGCTTTTATGTTCTCCCACTTAGAACTCCAGTGTCTTCAGGAACTTTCCTGTCGTTGCCACAGTTCTCCACTGGGTGTCACCCTGCAGGGAAGTGGTTCAGTAAAGTAACATCCACATGAATGGCAGGACCCAAGGTGTCCCAGCAGAACATTTCCCAAAGAGTCACACTGCCTCTGCCGGCTTGCCTACTTCCCATAGTGCATCCTGTGCCATGCATTCTTCAGGTAAGTGATGCACACGCACCCGGCCTTCCACTTGTTGTAAAAGGAAACGTGATTCATCAGGCCACCTTCATCAAGCCACCTTCTTCCATTGCTCCGTAGTCCAGTTCAGATGCTCAAGTTCCCATTGTAGGCCCTTTCGGCAGTGGACAGGGGTCAGCATGGGCACCCTGACTGGTCTGCAGCTACGCAGCCCCATACGCAAAAAACTGTGATTTACTATGTTTTCTGACACCTTTCTATCAGTTACAGCATTAGCTTTTTCAGCAATTTGAGCTACAGTTGCACGTCTGTTGATTCGGACAACAGGGGCCATCATTTGCTCCCCTGCCGCCAGCTCACCGCTTTTCCTTCTTTAGACCACTTTTGATAGATACTGACCACTGCAGACCGGGAACACCCCACGAGGGATGCAGTTTTGGAGATTCTCTGACCCAGTCGTCTAGAGTCAGAGTCGCTCAGATCCTTACGCTTGGCCAATTTTCCTGTTTCTACCACATCAACTTTGACAACAGAATGTTCACTTGCTGCCTAATATATCCCACCCACTGACAGGTGCCATGATAACGAGTATATCAGTATTATTCACTTCACCTATCAGTGGTCATAATGTTATGGCTGATGGGTGTATATTCCTTCCCAACTGTACAGGTGACGACATCAGCACTTGCAGAATGTACATACAAGGAATAGTTGTTGCCATGATGTAACCTAGGGAATGCAAGGTTGCATAGAGACATTGATCCAGGAGACATAACGTAATCATAGAATCTTGGTTGCCCAGACAACTTGGCGAAAGCTCACACATGACAGCTGGGGCATGTTACTATTGGTGGTTTACTTAACTCAGCTCTTCCAATAAGGAATAGAGTCCTGTTCACCTTTACAATACAAGGAGCATGGAGCCCCCCTTCTACTATTAAGACATACCCCCAAAAAGGAGACAGACTTCTAGTGGTTTCTGCTAGGTCCATGGCCTAGTTTTACACACATACAGTTGTGCTCATAGGTTTGTGAAGTTTTTGGCATTGTTTTTGAAAATATGACTGATCATGCAAAAAGACAATCTTTTTTTGGAGGATAGTGATCATATAAAGCCATGTATTATCACATAGTTTTTTGGCTCCTGTTTAAATCATAATGATAACAGAAATCACCCAAATGGCCCTGATCAATAGTTTACATACCCTTGAATGTTTGGCCTTTTTACAGACACACAAGGTGACACACACAGGTGAAAATGGCAATTAAAGGTGAATTTTCCCACACCTTTAAATTGCAGTTAGTGTCTGTGTAGAAATAGTCAATGAGTTTGTTAGCTTTCACGTGGATGCACTTAGCAGGCTAGAGACTGAGCCATGGGGAGCAGAAAAGAACTGTAAAATGACCTGCGTAACAAGGTAATGGAACTTTATAAAGGTGGAAAAGAATACAAAAAGATTTTCAAAGCCTTGCAAATGCCAGTCAGTACTGTTCAATCACTTATTAAGAAGTGGAAAATTCAGGGATCTCTTGATACCAAGCCAAGGTCATGTAGTCCATGACAAATTTCAGCCAAAACCTCCAGAAGAATTGTTCGGGATACAAAGAAAAACCCACAGATAACCTCAGGAGAATTACAGGCTGCTCTGGAAAAAGACTGCGTGGTTGTTTCAAGGAGCACAATATGACGATTTTTGAACAATAATGAACTGCATTGTCGAGTTGCCAGAAAGAAGGCTTTACCTCGCCAATGCCACAAAACAGCCCGGTTACAATATGCCGGACAACACCAAGACATGCCTCACAGCATCTGGCACACTGTAATTCAGAGTGACAAGACCAAAATAGAGCTTTTTGGTCACAAACATAAGCGCTATGTTTGGAGAGGGGTCAACAAGGCCTATAGTGAACAGAATACCATCCCCACTGTGAACAATGGTGGTGGCTTACTGATGTTTTGGGGGTGTGTGAGCTCTAAAGGCACAGGGAATCTTGTGAAAATTTATGGCAAGATGAATGCAGCATGTTATCAGAAAATACTGGCAGACAATTTGCATTCTTTTGCACAAAAGCTGGACTTTCCAGCACGACAGTGACTCTAAGCACAAGGCCAAGTTGACCCTCCAGTGGTTACAGCAGGAAAAGGTAAAGGTTCTAGAGTGGCCATCACAGTCTCCTGACCTCAATATCATTGAGCCACTCTGGGGAGATCGCAAACGTGCGGTTCATGCAAGACGACCAAAGACTTTGCATGACCTGGAGGCATTTTGCCAAGATGAATGGGCAGCATACCACCTGCAAGAATTCAGGGCCTCATAGACAACTATTACAAAAGACTGCATGCTTTCATTGATGCTAAAGGGGGAAATACATAATATTAAGAACTAAGGGTATGCAGACTTTTGAACAGGGATACATTTTTCCTTGTTGCCATGTTTTGTTTTATGAATATGCCGTTCTGTAATGACCTACAGTTGAATGTGAATCCTATAAGAAATAAATGATGTGTTTTGCCTGCTCACTCATGTTTTCTTTAAAAAGGGTGGAGACTAGCAGAGATGCATTCAATTACACTTTTTACAAAATGAGAGCCATTGTCTGATGTCCATTTTGATGGTAGGCCCCATCTGGGAATAATTTCCTGCATCCATTTTGTTTTGCAATAGCAACAATGGCTGTGACATGTTTACATGGAAATGCTTCTACCCACTTGGAGAATGCATCCACCATTACCAGGCAATATTTGTATCCCTGGAATGGAGTCAATGTAATGAGGTCCATCATTAAGTGCTCAAATGGCCTGTCAGGCCTTGGGTGGGCCGACATTGGCATCAGTGTGCCCCTACCCACATTGTTAGTCATACAAATCACATATTTTGCAGAGAAATGTTCAGCATATAGGGAAAATCCTAGAGTAAACCAAAAGTAATGGACAATATTCACAACCCCACCCTTGGAAACATGGTTATGGCCATGTGCCAACTTAGCAACATAGGGGTAACAGGAGCGAGGAAGAACAGGGAGGTCATTAGGACCAACCCAAAGCTTCAGAGCTTTAAAGCAGTGCTGGGACTCCCCAAGCCAATAACCAAAGCCCAAATGATGAGCCTTTTGGGTATGGCCGGCTACTACAGAGCCTGGCTTCCAGACTTTGCTGAAATTACACAGCTTTTGTCTGATTTCATTCATTTACTGGATTGTCTCAAACACTCTCGGTCTACCTCTCCCCTCACCCCTTTAGGGTCGTGCATGACTTTGGTACTCTGTGGCACCAACGCGGGTTCTTAACAGCATCTGGTAAGACAATCTGTTGTTAGTTGCTAATCTACTGGACACTATCCTACTACCAGACTCCATTTCTGTGTGCAAGTGTCAGGCTCATTCTAACGCCTCTGATCCCATCCTCAACGCCAAATTGTCGTGGAAATCACTCAAATACAAAGGCCTTACTAAATGACTGGATTATACTTAGAATAAGCAATATGATTTCATTGTACTAAGGAATAGCAACATTTCTACCACAGATCCTAAAGATTTGTGGCACTAATGAGCCAGACTAGTATACCAACATTTCCACCAGAACGGCTAAAATGTTACCAGCCCTCTTTGCAACTGTATTTACAGAGGAACTGGGCAAGTAATTTATAAACAAATGTTTTCTCTATATATTTTCCCAGTATTCATGTTAAGTTAGTCTGTGCACAATGTTATAAATCCACTAGAATGACAACTCTTTTGTGAACTGAAAGTAACCCAAGAATAAGTGTAAATAAGCAATGTATAATGCAAACATTTAGATTGTAACACATAACTACAGTGAAAGCACATAACTAAAGTGAACAAAACATCATTGGAACTGACTTTACTACTCGCCCGAAATGTGAACTACTCGCATTAGGTGAGCGAAGAGAGAGCAAACTTAATTTCCAGCCCTGCATATGACATTGTATTCATGCTGATTCATTTATAATACTGATTGATTAATGTTAAACAATGCAAAGATGCACCAAGCTAGATACCTGGCTGACTGCCTTCAATCTAAACAACTGCTGATATTAGCTTAAAACATTCTTAAACTGTGTCAGTTGTGCTCACCTTTCTTTTCAAAGAAATTAATTAGCAGTTGTTTTCCCTCAGTTTGCACTCTTTCTTTTCTTTTTGGTACCCCATTTCCCTTTTCTTGCGGAAAGGCATGAGTCTATAATAGTAGCAGACACTGCTCGATTAGCTGCATTTAGAGATTTATTCTGGTCCCGGGTTGACTAAACCAATTTGAGCCTTTTGTAAGGGCTGAGAGTGACCTCAGAGCCTCCACTATATTTTTGGGATAAAAAATACAGTCAATCAACCGATTTATTCAGCAAATGTAAATGTATTTATGACACTAATAACTTAGAAATAAAAAAATGTCAAACAAATACACATTTTCATTCCAAGATTTTTGTGGGCCCTCCTCCCATTGGGGCCCTGGGTAGTCAGTCCCACTTTCCCCTCACTTCGACTCTCCTGGATGGGAGGAGTGGAGGAGGCCTGGAGGGAGGTGGAAGAAAGGAAGGAGTGGAGGGTGGAGGAGTGTAGGGAGGATGTGTAGAGGGGGGAGTAGTGGAGGGAGGATGAGTGGAGGGAGGAGCCGAGGGAAGGAGGAGAAAAGGACATAGAAGAGGAGAGGCAGCAAAGGATTGTGGAGACAGAGGATGGGATTATACAAAGAGCAGGATTTTAGAAGGGAAATGTAGTTTTCAACATTTGCAATGGAAAAGAACCCTCCCAGCATATTCTTTTTTATAACAAACAAAGAAATATCTTAAAAGGTAAAAACTGTTGTATTTCTTAATAGGCTAAGCTTTCAAAGGGTTTCTTACCGTTTATATTAAATTTCACAAGTGTAATAAGATTTTATGTTGAGTTATTATAGGAAGAAAATGCTGAGAAATAGGCTAAAATTCAGTGCAGTGTTGCTATTATATTCTCCCACTTAGAACTCCAGTGTCTTCAGGAACTTCCCTGTCGTTGCCACAGTTCTCCACTGGGTGTCACCCTGCAGGGAAGTGGTTCAGGAATAAGCTGGATGGATTCCAAATTCTTCAGCAGTAAGTCAGCTGTACATAATAGTTGAGGTGATGTAATGTTTACACTTATGACTGGTTCATATTAAAAAACATGACTTACATAACCACATTTTGTTATGTCATAATGATGTAATTACACCCGAATAGACGTTATTTCTTAATGTCAATTTAGATGGAAATCAACATTTTTGCCATTACATTTATTATCCAGTGGATTGTTGTTCACTGCAAAGAATATAATACCAAAAAATATGTAAATAGTTTGCAGACAATTCCCCACATTTTCTCAAGCATTCACTAATGGTGTCTGTTCTTAACTACTGCCAAGAGTAGTCATGGAAATTATGAATTCCTACAGATCACATCCCAAGTTCAATTTCAAATGTTCTTCTTAAGTCTAGATTCCTATTTAAACAAGTATTAGTCATGCTAAACAGAAATAGATTGCAACAACTTTGCAATTTGCTTATGATTAGTTGGTGCCTTCTGAAAACTGATTAGGCATTTTTCTAGAAAATAAGTATTTTCCCCAGAATTGTCTACATAAAAGTACTCATTAAAAGATGAACTGTCATAAATGAATCTTTCAATGACAGAAAGATGCTCTGAATAATAAGAGCATCTCCTAAATGAATAAAATGTTGATGTAAATGATGAGCAGACAAGAAGAAACTGAAAATTAAATCACGCTTCCCAAATGTGGACCAAAGTGCTGCAAAACATGACAAGAGATGAAGCAAGGCACCACAAGGAGTCACTAGAGCGCAATGAGACAAGGTGATCCTGTTCATTTACTAACCCAGCAAACCTGAACTGTGCAGGTCAATTGTCCCGCCCTCTGTGGGACCACTGGGCTAATCTGTGAGCTTGATACTCCAACCCTGGTCTCACAGCTAACTGCCTGGCAGTGACTTTACCATTGCTAATTTTTATCGATAGGAATGTGACAATATCATTAAATTACAGGTAAAACATTTGAATTTAATACAACAAAGGTGATTTTGAATTTGTTCTTGTGTAATGAATGAATGAAAAGATGCTCACCATTCAAACAAAATAGAGTCCTGAATCCTTGTAGTAATGCTTGTGGACAACACACTAGTTTATTTGATCTTGAATACAAATGAAGAAAATCATGTTCCAGAACCACATGGCACGTTTCAGTTGATTTCAGCATCCAGGGAATCTACGGTGCAGTTCATTTACACTGAAATATTGAAAAATCTGAAAGAGAAAATATTGAAAATGGAAAAAAGATTTGTACCCTAAATCTAGCTCAACAACACCTATGTGCATACCTGTGCAGTCGTAGCTTAACCCACTATAATCAGCTGAGTGTAAACATAGTATATATATATTGTTGCACCAGAGGAACTGTCAGTTCTACACAGTCAATTATTCAAGTTTTTCTTAGTTGTGTACCCTCACCCTCTCTCCACATTCCTCCTGTACTCACCCTGGCATTTGACCCATTTTCTAGGCTTCTTTTTGGCATGTATGTTTAATGCCACATCTAATACTTCATGAGTGGTCAATGCTTCTTGAAGGAATTTAAGATTTTTTTGTTTCTGTTTTTCCTTCTTTTGGATTCTGTGTTGGTC
Source organism: Esox lucius (assembly GCF_011004845.1). Classification (NCBI taxonomy): domain Eukaryota; kingdom Metazoa; phylum Chordata; class Actinopteri; order Esociformes; family Esocidae; genus Esox; species Esox lucius. The sequence continues at coordinate 9,943,483 of NC_047582.1, forward strand.
GATTTTATTGCGTATTTTGTCAAGAATTGACTTCGGCATCTCTGTTTGGATTTCTTTCTTGTAGGTTGCGTCGGTCTCTTCTATGACTTGTGTGTCCTTTGTCTTTCCGTTGTTACTTCCTTTGGCATTTTGTTCTATTTGTCTTTCTTTCAGTGCTTTTCTTTGTTTGTCTTCCTTTTTGGGATTTGATCTCATGTTCTTCATTCCTCCATCGGTGCCTTTTTCCATTAGTGCTACCTTTTCAATAGACAAATTCACTTTGGTTTCTTTTTTTACTTGTGTCTCGAATCTTTTAGCCTGTTCTTCATTTGGTCTTTCTTTTGTCACTTTAAGTTTGTCTTCCATTTTAGTATTTGATCTCTTGAGCTTCAATCCCCCATCATTCCCACTTTCCAGCAGTTCAAGGTCTTCAATTACCAAATCCATGGTAGTCTCTTCAACTTGTTTGCCTATATTGTTCACATGTTCTTTGGCAGTTTTTTCATCTTGAATTAGTTCATTTTCTTTTCTTTTTTTGTCATCCTCTCTAGCATGTTTGTCCTTGGAACTTTCTTTTGCATCTTTAAGTGTGTCTACCTTTTTGGAATTTGATCCCCAGGCACTTGACAAATTCCCTTCGGTTTCGTCTTTTGCTTGTTTCTCTAACTTCATATCATGTTGTTGCTTTGCATTTCCTTTGACAACTTTGCTCTGTTTGTCATCCTCTGTAGCATGTTGTTCCTTATGACTTTCATCCACAAATTTTAGTTTGTCTTCGTTTTGGATTTGGATTTGATGTTTTGGATTTGATGTTCTGTGCATTACTCCCACATCCAAGTCATTTTCCAGTTGCTCTAATTCTGCAAGAAAAAAATCCATGTCAGTATCTTCTTGAACTTGTTTACTTACAATTTTAACATGTCCTTTGGCATTTTGTTCATTTGGACTTCCTTTTATTACTTTTCTTTGTTTGTCATTATCTGTAGCATTTTGCACGTTTGAACTTTTTTTCATGACTTTCAGTTTGTCTTCCTTTTTGGGATTTGTTGTTCTGTTCTTTATTCCCACATCCAAGTTATTTTCCAGTTGCTCTAATTCTGCAAGAAAAAAATCCATGTCAGTCTCTTCTTGAACATGTTTCCTTACAATTTTAACATGTCCTTTGGCATTTTGTTCATTTGGACTTCCTTTTATTACTTTTCTTTGTTTGTCATTATCTGTAGCATGTTGTACGTTTGAACTTTTTTCCATGACTTTCAGTTTGTCTTCCTTTTTGGGATTTGTTGTCCTGTTCTTTATTCCCACATCCAAGTCATTTTCCAGTTGCTCTAACTCTGCAAGAAAAAAATCCATGTCAATCTCTTCTTGAACTTGTTTCGTTACAATTTTAACATCTCTATTGGTATTTTGTTCATTTGGACTTCCTTTTATTACTTTTCTTTGTTTGTCATTATCTGTAGCATGTTGTACGTTTGAACTTTTTTTCATGACTTTCAGTTTGTCTTCCTTTTTGGGATTTGTTGTCCTGTTTGTTCTTCCCACATCCAAGTCATTTTCCAATTGCTCTAGTTCTTCAACAAAGAAATCCATGTCAGTCTCTTCTTGAACTTGTTTCTTTACATATTCAACATGTCCTTTGGCATTTTTTTCATTTGGGACAATGCCTAATTTATCTACTCTCTCTTGCTTAATTTCCACATCTGTGTCAGTTGCCCGGCCCACTACGTCTTGCATTAAAACAATCACTTCAGTTGGTTTCACTCTTGTGTCTGGCTTTTTAGAATCGTTTTCCTTGGGACCTTCTTTCATAACTTTGAGTTTATATCTTGTTTTAACAACTCTTTCTTTCTTCGTTCCTCCATCCATTCCACTTCCCAGTAGCTCAGGCCCTTGAATGTCCATGTCATTCTTTTCTTTGACTTGTGGGTCTTCCTTTTTAATGTGATCTTTGGGATGTTGTTGCTTTGGACGTACTTCTTTGATTTCCGTTTGACCTTTATCCATTTTAACTCTCCCCCTCCTCAATTCCCTCAGATGGTCAGTGTCACCATTGATGTGTTCTTTCTTTCTCTGTTTAATCTCACTTTTCCTTCTCTCTGCCTCCATCTCATTCTGCCTTTCTTCAAGCATGTCTTCTCTCTTTCTCAGATCACTCTCTATTTTCCTTCTAACTGCCTCCATTTCTCTCTGCCTCTTTTCAAGCCTGTCTTGTCCGCTTTTCAGTTCACTCTCAATTTGCATCCTCTCTGCCTCCATCTCTCTCTGCCTTTCTTCAAGCATCTCTTCTGTCTTTCTCTGTTCATTCTCCCTTTTCCATCTCTCTGCCTCCACCTCTCTCTGCCTTTCTTCAAGGATGTCTTCTCTCTTTCTCAGATCACTCTCCATTTGCATCCTGTCTGCCTCCATTTCTCTCTGCCACTTTTCAAGCCTGTCTTGTCTGCTTTTCTGTTCACTCTCCATTTGCATCCTCTCTGCCTCCAACTCCCTCTGTCTTTCTTCAAGCATCTCTTCTGTCTTTCTCTGTTCATTCTCCCTTTTCCTTCTCTCTGCCTCCATCTCTCTTTGCCTTTCTTGAAGCATCTCTTCTCTCTTTCTCAGATCACTCTCCATTTTCGTTCTCTCTGCCTCCATGTCTCTCTGCCTCTTTTCAAGCCTGTCTTGTCTGCTTTTCTGTTCACTCTCCATTTGCATCCGGTCTGCCTCCATCTCACTCTGCCTCTCTTTAAGGCACCTTTCTCTCTTTCTCTGTTCATTCTGAATTCTCCTCCTCTCTGCCTCCATCTCTCTCTGTCCCTCTTCAAGGATGTCTTCTCTGATGTTCTGTTCATTTCTCCTCCTCTCTCTCTCCACTTCAGTCTGAACCTTCACTTTTCTCAAAAATCGTACCTCATCCTTTTCCATTGCACTCCATCCTGTCCCTTCATCCATGACTTTTGTCTCCCCTTTCTGATCTTCAATGTCACTTAACACATTTCTTGGCATCTCCATTTGAATCCTCTCACTTTTCTCCCTCAGGTTTTCCTTGTCCGTTTCCAGAACACCTTTCAGGTCTATTCCCATCTTTCTTTTCATTTGAATCATTTTAATGTATTCTTCCATCTCTCTCTCCCACTCACGCAATTCCTGCTTTGTCAATCTTGGTCCAATATTCATGTTCTTACTCTTTGTCTCTAGATTCATCTTTATCAGAGGAAAATCACTCTTTCTTTCAAAGATTCTTTCCTGACTCACAGGAATTCTCCTCTCTTTCTCTCGCCCATAATCCTTGAATATATCTCCCTCTGTTTGAGTTTGTTTGTTACTCTGTTCGGTTTTAGTCTGTCCAGTCTCTTTCTTAAGCCATTGCTTTTCAAATCTACAGACCCTTCGATCAAGTTCTGTCATCACAAGGGCCTGAAGTTTATGCATTCGCTCCTCAATCCAAACTCTCTCCTTTAAAAACATGATCTCCACCTTCTCCCTGTCCAAATGACTTCTCATTATGAATGTATTCTATAAATGAAAACAATTTGATTAGTCTCCAATGTGTTCCTTGACTGGGCTCTATTGATGCACAGGTCAGGAAATACTGTACTATATTTCAAATCGGGTTGGGTAGGTGGAGATTAGCTGTTTGAAGGTAAAAATAAAAAAAAACAGCCTCTACCAAAATAAAATGATAATCAATCTTGTGCAAATATACCAAGCCGTCATTATTCTTATATTTATTTCATAAAAGGTGAGAGTGGGATATTTCTAGCAGGAGCAAAAAACATTACATAAACACATTTTTTAATGAATCGATAGCCACCATGTTCTGTGGACATCCTATTGACTTATTTTCATTTTTCTTTTTGTAGCATGTTAACAATGAAGTACATGTTCTGAGATTATTTTGATGACTGGGAAGGTGGTAGCAGCGTCATTGTTTTGTATTTGGGTGGCTGTGAATTGTAAAATAACTAACCCACGCATCACTATTATGCACTAATATTTTTATCTGATTATAATATAGGTAATAAATAATTTTAATAGAAAATATTTGTATAACTTTGGCTCATAATGGATCATGGTAGTCAGTGATTTAGATGAACTGATCATACATCATACTTATGTATGTATACTATAGACAATAAGCACACCTATTAACACATCCTAATCATCAAAATAACAGCTATTAAGAATGATGAATGAACACCATAAAAACAAATCCATGTAGGAGCAGAACTAATCAATTTTTTTGACATAACTCCACCTTATCAAGCTCAACCAACTCAGAACATTACTGTTTAACACAACTTACAAAATACAACTGCTAACCATTCTGAACATGAACAATTCACTTACCATTGCGCCAGTGCTGTCTAACCTTTGTTTTCAGTCACTGTCAAAGATTCTTACAAGTGCACAAGAATACTGTTGTCATATACATCGTTGTTCTATAACCCAGGAGAAATGTTGTCAGTCTGAAGATAACAACATTAAGCGGATTGTTTCTTTAACCTTTTCACACGTTCTGTAGGCTACGTTTCAAATATGTGTAAGGGCGTCCCAGCGTGAGTTCTTAAATGCACGTGTCAGTATGCGATGACTATTCGATCATTATGACGCAACAATACATTTCACCCCCAGCTGTCCAGAAACACCACGCTACAAACATATTATGTAGGCAATTTCTGATTTCGACAGGTTAAAATGATATTTGGCAACTACTACAAGCAGTAATACAGTTTAATTGTATACAGAATATTTTATGAGTAACCGTGAAAAATATTGAGCTATTCCTACTGAATCTCCGCTCGAGGATTCGTCCAAGTGAATAACTTTTGCACCAGAGAAAAATCATGGAGATTTAAGCTGCTGTGAAGCCGGAATGAAAACTCTTTCATCACTAATGTTTAACAGTTGTCAGTTGTCTCAGTGCCTTGCCCCAATAACATTTAATTTCGTTATGTATGCCTCCTCAAGCTCTTATAGGTCTTCATTGGAACCGAAATGTATTTTGAGCGAACTGTTTCATTGAAATTCTTATCTGACACCGACATTATTTGTTATATCAACCCAGTCCGAGTTATATCCGAGGCCGGCCGTATCCGGAAGAAAATGCCAGCTGTTCCCACCCAGGCCTGCCCAATTGTGTGTATTTGTCTGGCAGTGAACGTAAACTTTCCACATGGTTTTGTCATAGTTCAGCGTGTCAAATACATTACTCATCTTATAAAGATTTGTGTTTTTAGGAAGTTGTCTCAAATGTAAAACGTAGTGAAGTGGTCTGTTGTTAGAACGCACTTTGCATCTCTCTCCAAAATACGATGTCTCCTTCCGCTAAATTCTGCACTTTCGGTAGTTTAATAGACTGCTTGGGCACATGCGTTACATGGCACGTGCCTAGGTCTGTAAAAGATTTAACTACACGAATTGTCCTCCAGAGCTGCCGTCACCTTTCACAAAGAAAATCAGTCCCGTTTGACACCAAACCTCCTAGTTTACAGTACCCTACCTAATAGCTTATCTTCTTTCAAATCGTTATAAAAGAGGCTATTGAACCGCAGAATATAGCCCACTAGGCTACATTTTTTTTTTACAACGTTAGTAGAATGTCAAAGCAGAGAAGCCCTGCGCAGAAGAGCGATGAAAATTCAGTTAACCTGTAATTTACCAACTACAAAGCATAGCATTTAAAAATGTTATGACATTTATTTTATTATTTTAATTTTGTTATTTTAATATATTTTCGGATGTGGTCTGTATTTCCCACATTATCACATTCTGGTTATATGCTTGCTGCATTTCGTCGTAGTGTTCAATGACAATAAAGTTGAATCTAAACTACTCTCATCACACTGATCCGAGATCCGTGGCCCTTGATCCCACTCGGGATCCGACGGTCAAACATATAATGCTGAATTCGACCCAGTCAGATGACGTCTACTTTGTAATTATTTTCATAGGTGATTTTCAGAAACATGATGAGTATTTGTTCTGGAGCTTTATATATTGCAGTTTCAAATAGTAAGCACTGAAAAAAATACACCAAATATAGGCAAGTAATGAAGGTATTGTGTTTATTCTTCTTGAAGGGTACATAGCTACAGTGTTAGGTAATAGATTACATTATATTAATTTACTCAAATTGCATCTTAGATTAATTGTTCTAAGATGTGACATTTCAATGTATAACATTTCCAGAGAAAAAACATGTAAAACAAAACATTCATCAAAAGTAAACATTTCATAATACAAAGGATCACTCTACATGTGAACCCGTGTTCTGATGTTGCTTCTGGGAGTCCATAGTGGTGCCCTCTGTCTGTGAGCTGAGGGATTGCGGCGTCCTCACATCCAGACTACAGTTGATGGAAACCACTCTCTCAGAAGATAATGAAGTATTAGGTGCCTCGATGTGGAGCTTCCCGTCAGGAGTCATGGAGCAGGTGACTGTCTCAGGGTTCAACCCTTCAGGAAGATCAATCTCTTGTCTGAACTCCTGGCATCTGTAAGAGTAGGAGCCTTTCCCATCACCCTGCTTCTTCTCCGTCTTCCCACTGACTCTTAGCTTCCTGCCCACCTGTCTGACACAGATCTCCTCTGGGGAGAAGTCCTTAGTGTTCAGTGTCATGGCAAAGCCCTCTCCCTCTTTCTCCAGCTTGTAAGAAAATGGTTGGAAGTCCACAGAGGCAGGAACATGGTCCATCTCCTCAGAGATACACTGCTGAAGTTTCTCCATCAGTGCCAGACTGCTCTTGATCTCCTTAATGTTTCTCTCAAGTAGACCCTGCTGCCAGAGAAGAGGTCGTACCTCCGGACAGAGACTGTGAACGGGACAGTAGAAGTCCATCAATGGGTTGATGGAAGATTGGAATCCTGGGGAGCACAGCACCTTCATTCAATGTTGAGTGTTGATTAGTCTTGCTCTGAGATGACACTGCTGTGTTCAGTGTTGGTTGTGTTGTTGTCTGTCTCTTCAGTGGGAGTGTCACAGCTTTTATGTTCTCCCACTTAGAACTCCAGTGTCTTCAGGAACTTTCTCTGTAGTTGCCACAGTTCTCCACTGGGTGTCACCCTGCAGGGAAGTGGTTCAGGAATAAGCTGGATGGATTCCAAATTCTTCAGCAGTAAGTCAGCTGTACTTAATAGTTGAGGTGATTTAATGTTTACACTTATGACTGGTTCATTTTAAAATACATGACTTTAAAAAACATTTAGCAACCATTATCCTTTAGATTTTAAATATGACACTACAGTATTGATGACATCATTCAGTACTGTGAGCAAATCAGATGAGATTTGATACATATAACACTAGCTCAATTAAAAAAATAGTTTCAACCACAGAACCTACAGAAATGGTTAGGTCACAATGTATTTCAACCCACTGTAAAATAATTCACAAGAAAATTGAATACTGGAAAAAATGTCAGTATCTGTAAGAGCGTAATAAAATTGTGAATGTCTTTGGGTCCCAAAGCTACCTCACAACCATTACAAGTTCCCCATTCACGGTGAGCACCACCATCCAGCACACAATTGCCAAATATAAAAGGAAGCACTGCACCATTTTACAAAGCACAGAGAAATACTGGGAAAGTACTGCTTCAAAAACTTTCACAACATGCAGTAGCTATGATGAAAGGGACATTTTACAAGGAGTCAAACAACAACCAAGCCAGTTCTGGATGGAAAAGGAACTTTGACATAGACTTTTTTGGAAACTTGTCTGAACAGTGTGTACGCTTCACTCTGATAATGGAACTTCTGAGATCCACAGGATTTCAAGAATGATCTATTGTCTTCATTGTTGGGAGTTGACGGAACCATACCCAGTGGATGAAAGTCCGATGGACCCATTAATCGTTGTTTTGCAGTTATAATTTCAACAAATCAGGACATCACAACCCCTTTTCTGGTTGAATCTCTTTCAAATCTTCCTGACCACTCACATGGCAGAACGATGCCAGGGTCAGATCACTTGGCTTCACAGCGAGATTAGCAAGATTAGTGGAGGATCCACATGAGTCCTAAAGGGCTCCACATACGACAGGTCAGACTACCACGGGCCAGTTGACTGGAAAGGTCACATGGTCCCAACACAGTGGAAGACACTCTTGTGGTGTTAGTCTTGAATTAGTGAAGTGTTGGAAACTCACTGTTCCATTATACACCTACACTGACTTGTTAGGACAACTAGGCAATTTGCTGGGTCCACATCACACTGACTGCATTAACTGATACTGGAACTTTCATTACTGTTGCAAGACAAATAAAAATGAAGACAAGAACTAAAGGACACTTGATTGGAAACTTCTTTACTTACAATCTAAAATGTTCCAAAATCAACTGATATGGTGATTTCATATGTATGAAGATTTGTTTATTGCAAGACAGGTGGGAAACTCCCAGTATTGGACTTCTGCATATTTTTTGATGATGCTTAATGATATACATTATGACGGCTATCATGGTATGTTTGGACAGTGAATTGATCCCAATTATAGGTGGTTCCTGTCAAAGGTACATGTTTTCCATATTTTAAAGTTAGAATCTTTCACAGGTGCAACAGTATATGCATAAGTCTTTTGTATGATATTGTAGCATGGATCATGATACGGACAAGGGGGGGTTTGATTGTTCAGTGGACTTGGGGGAACGTTTCATCATGATGTCATGTTTTCTGCTGGTTTTCTGCTGATAATAGACACTGATAATGGCCTGTTGGTGTCAAAATGTTTTCTCGACCCTTATAATCTCAGGTGGGGACGGGATTGATGACTGTCATACATTGAGTTGTGTGTCGGAGTGTGGTGTGTCAATTCTCTTGTTTACATTCATTTTCATTAGAGGAACAATGAGACCTGATTGGTCAGATACTCCTTCTGTTGTTTCATCTTAGTCATTTGTAATACAAGTGTATGGGCCTTTTCTTTTCAGTAGGAATTCAATTGTACTTGTAATGTTTTATCAAACATGTAATGTTTTTCTTTTTGATAGGATAGAGTGTGGAATCTGAGCATTAACAATTACAATGTGAATGTACGTTTCATTTGAAGTGAATGTGCCTAGATAATGAGAACAACAGAAACCTTTCTGTTTAGTTTATCTCTCTGTAGGTTGCACTCTGATAACCACAGGAATGTTTACATTGACCATCTGGCATGCGGGTTGACTACTGGAAACATGATCTGTGCTAGGTTGAAAAATGCTCTTAATGTATAGGCTAGCTGGCAACTATCTTTACAGTGAGAAGATAATGGAACGTTCACCAAATGACATCTGTGCTGCAATTTTCCAATGAACTTCTCCCTGGATTTGATACAGGTTCTACATTATTTCACCACTATACGTAGCCGCTGATTTCTAACAGCATGCAGTATGTGCGTTTGTGTTTTTCCCCTCCTGCTGTTTCCCCAGGTGTCCTTTATGTTCTTGATTGTGCTCGTTGATGATTCCCACCTGGCAGTCATGAATGCATCGCCTGACTGCTGAGGTGGACCAATCAGTGGACACTCCTCCTAATTGCACCACCTGTTCCTTTTATCCTTTACCCAATCACATCACACATCCCTAGTTTAAAAAACCAGTCAGTTGGTTCTCCCAGAGAGACTGTTTTGCATTCCCCCACATGGACATAGAGAGACTTTTGCTTTCCCCCACATGGACATGGACACTCTTGAGATACATACCCTTTTGATAGACAGACACTTTGTTCATTCATACATCACTTAGTTTAGCACATACAGTATCTCACAAAGGTGAGTACACCCCTCACATTTTTGTAAATATTTGATTAGATCTTTTCATGCGACAACACTGAAGAAATGACACTTTGCTACAATGGAAAGTAGTGAGTGTACAGCTTGTATAACAGTGTAAATCTGCTGTCCCCTCAAAATAACACAACAGACAGCCATCATGTCTAAACCGCTGGCAACAAAAGTGAGTACACACCTAAGTGAAAATGTCCAAATTGGGCCCAAAGTGTCAATATTTTGTGTGGCCACCATAATATTCCTGCACTGCCTTAACCTTATTGGGTATGGAGTTCACTAGAACTTCATAGGTTGCCACTGGAGTCCTCTTTCACTCCTCCATGACATCACAGAGCTGGTGGATGTTAGAGACCCTGCGCTCCTCCAACTTCCATTTGAGGATGCCCCACAGATGCTCAATAGGGTTTAGGTCTGGAGACATGCTAAGCCATTCCATCACCTTACCCTCAGCTTCTTTTGCAAGGCAGTGGTTGTCTTGGAGGTGTGTTTGGGGTCGTTACCATGTTGGAATACTGCCCTGTGGCCCAGTCTCCGAAGGGAGGGGATCATGCTCTGCTTCAGTATGTCACAGTACATGTTGGCATTCATGGTTCCCTCAATTAACTGTAGCTCCCCAGTGCTGGCAGCACTCATGCAGCCCCAGACAATGACACTCCCACCACCATGCTTGACTGTAGGCAAAACAAACTTGTCTTTGTATTCCTCACCTGGTTGCCGCCACACACGATTGACACCATCTGAACCAAATACATTTATCTTGGTTTCATCAGACCACAGGACTTGGTTCCAATAATCCATGTTCTTAGTTTGCATGTCTTCAGCAAACTGTTTGCGGGCTTTCTTGTGCATCATCTTTAGAAGAGGCTTCCTTCTGGGACGACAACCATGCAGACCAATTTGATGCAGTGTGCGGCGTATGGTCTGAGCACTGACAGGCTGACCCCTCACCCCTTCAACCTCTGCAGCAATGCTGGTAGCACTCATATGTCTATTTCCCAAAGGCAACCTCTGGATATGACACTGAGCATATGCACTCAACTTCTTTGGTCGACCATAACGAGGCCTGTTCTGAGTGGAACCTGTCCTGTTAAACCGCTGTATGGTCTTGGCCACCCTGCTGCAGCTCAGTTTCAGGGTCTTGGCAATCTTCTTATAGCCTAGGCCATCTTTATATAGAGCAACAATTCTTTTTTTCAGATCCTCAGAGAGTTCTTTGCCATGAGGTGCCATGTTGAATTCCAGTGACCAGTATGAGGGAGTGTGAGAGCGATGACACCAAATTTAACACACCTGCTCCCCATTCACACCTGAGACTTGTAACACTAACGAGTCACATGACACTGGGGAGGGGAAATGGCAGTGGTGTACTCACTTTTGTTGCTAGCGGTTTAGACATGAATGTCTGTGTGTTGTGTTACTTTGAGGGGACAGCAAATTTACACTGTTATACAACTGCTGTACACACACAACTTTACATTGTAGCAAAGTGTAATTTCTTCAGTGTTGTCACATGAAAAGATATACTCAAATATATACAAAAGTGTGAGGGTGTACTCACTTTGTGAGATACTGTACATCTTACTTTGTCCTGTTACATATGAGTATGTATTGCTGTGACGTTTTGTTTGGTGTTGTCTAGTCAATTGTTTGCTGTTTAGTCCTTGTTCAACCTGTGTGTTTTTGTTTGTCCCAGTGTCCCTGGGAAAAGGGTTTTTCAGCAAGTCACCCTTGGGCATACACAACCCGTAGGAAAACTTTGTCTAAAAACACTAATTAGAACTGAGCGGACCAACCTCTGTATTTTTGTATTGGTTAGTAGTCAGCCAAGCGGTTCTTGAGGCAGGCAGGTTCAGTTTAAGCGTGTTTGGACTATATTATGTCATTTCTTGGGTCCAGCTCAGCCCCTTTTCCCTAACCCCTTTACCGTGTGTTTATAATAAATGTTTTATGTTTGACGGTAGCTTTGGTTGTCTGTGTCGTTTGTTCCCACTGTTCATGTACACTACACCACTTTGCATTAGTTTTATGTTACGGGTCTCTGTACCATCCACCCTGGACTGCTAGAGCCACAGGGTTTGTAACAGTCCAAGGTAAGGTAAGTCATCCTGTCACGATTAGCGCTGAAGCAGGATCCAAGCGTTGATACTAAGTGCAACAAAAAGTTGCTTTTAATTGGGAAAACAGGGGCAGGAACAAACAGGAATATCGCAGGAAAACGGGCTGGTGGCTGGGACTGACAAACGATGTATAACACAATAACACAATGACTAACAAAGGGCTAACAGAAGAGGACAAACTAAATAGGGAGCTAACAAGGACAAACAAGACACTGGTACAAACAATAAGGACAGGCTACGGAAAAGAACACAAGCAAAAACAAAACAACTAACGGAATAGCAAATTGTTGTTTTAATTTACATATTTACAAGTACACTTGGGTGGGCAGCAGGAGCATCTGCGCTTCCTCTCCTCTGGTCCTATATTCTCCTCACCTCTCCAGCCCTCTCTCTTCCTGTTCTTTGGTCCTCTATTCTCCTCACTTCTCCACCCTCTCCTCTGGTCCTATATTCTCCTCACCTCTCCAGCACACTCTCTTCCTGTCCTCTGGTCCTCTATTCTCCTCTCTTTAATTGGTAAAAACAAAGTGTATCTATGAAAATAGAAGCCTACCCATATATGTGATTTAGTTATCGACTCGATGCATCTTTCTCAATGATAGGCGATATGCCTACCTGGTGTTATATATTTTTCAAGTTTCAAGGTTTATTTTTCAAATGCACCCGAACAACAAAGCCAGGAAGAGTTGCACTGAACAACTCAGACAGGAATTGTTTAGAAGATTAGACAACTATTTGTAAGATAGCTGTAACGTGGCGCTACCTTCAAGAAAACACATTATATGGAATTGATCAAGATATTTGAGGAGAAAAGGTGTTGGGAAGCACTCTGCTAAAGGATGATGATTTGCCGCAGGCACCTCAACTCCGTCCATACAAGGTCGGCCATGTGATCCTGCTTTTGCTTTGCATCTCAGAAAATGGTGTTCTTTGGTTAACATTGGCTGCTGACCGCATTTAATTTAAGCTAAGAGTGCAGGTGTACAATCACAGTTTATTTCTTTCATTTGCGTTTTTGAAAATCCATCACAGGTTACGTTTACGCAGGTAAAATGTATTTGTGTGCGGGTGTTCACGTTTGCAAACGTGCATTCACGTGCCTGGGGCTTTTGCAACGTTTTGACAACTTGGTGGTTGTGTAGCAAAACATCAGATTACAGCAGATTTAGTGTACGCGCGAAAAGCTATGGATATCTTAATTTATAAATACCATAATGTCAATACCTTGTTTGATAAATTGACAGTTAATGTTTTGATGCAATTAAAAACATGAATAAAACAAAAACAGAATAGGCTAACATCCTTTGATTTTGGGTTATGTTTAGATAAACAGCCAGATTCTGGAAGATCGTGGGTTACTGGATTAATTGTAATGACCGAATATTTAACAGACCTTTAGCGTATGCAGAGATGTAGCCTAATCATATTGAAATAGTAAGCAATGGTTTAGAAACCCTTTCCAAATGCACTGTATATAACCCATAAGGTAAAATGCAAATTCTGTTTTTGGCCAGCTATGTAACTCTAACATTGATTGATGCCGCAAAATGTGGTCACTTGGTTATAGGCTCTTCCTATTTGTTTTCTAATGCCTCTTAATATTAAAGTAATCTGAAAGTAATTCAAAGTAATCGGATTATGTTACTGAGTGATCAAAAAGTAACATTACTGATAAAAAATGTGGACAGGTAACTTTTTACTGTAACTGATTACATTTAAAAAGTAACTTACCCAACCCAGGTAGCAGCACATTTTCAAGCTGTTGCAACTTGTTTCAGTTTAAGCTTGACCAAACCTCTCTATGAATTGGGTGTTGACTGTGTCCAAGGCGTTGTAGATTTGGGATCTTTAGAAAGACTGGGAATCTGGATGGATATGGGCTGCAACCTGACCAGTGTAACGCCTTGTAGGTTTGCGGATATGAGGTGTCTGAATAGATTGTAGGTCAAAAGTTTTTTTACCTGCATGCCTGTTTTGGCAGCCTCCAACATGCCTGAAACAGTCTGTTTGCTAAGCTGCAGGGAGGTGTTCAGGCACTCCAACTCCCCATCAGGTATTCAGCCATTACCAGGTCTAGCACAGTGTTCAGCCATTACAACGCTTAGCACAGTGTTCAGCCATTACAAGGCCTAGCACAGTGTTCAGCAATTACAAGGCCTAGCACAGTGTTCAGCCATTACAACGCCTAGCACAGTGTTCAGCCATTACAAGGCCTTACACAGTGTTCAGCCATTACAAGGCCTAGCACAGTGTTTAGCCATTACAAGGCCTAGCACAGTGTTTAGCCATTACAAGTCCAAGCACAGTGTTCAGCCATTACAAGGCCTTGCACAGTGTTCAGCCATTACAAGGCCTTGCACAGTGTTCAGCCATTACAAGGCCTTGCACAGTGTTCAGCCATTACAAGGCCTTACACAGTGTTCAGCCATTACAAGGCCTTGCACAGTGTTCCCTTTTAAAAATGTTCCATGAAGACCATTAGCCTTAGTTGATGTGTCAGATGAGCTGCATGATGCCATTTCTTCAAGGGCTGTCAGAACTCATACTGGCTGAGTATTACGTGGATGGCAGGGGAGCAGACAGTCCACCTGGTGGGACAGAGGTTTCAACGAGGTGAAACCACGCTTTGAATTTGCGATTTCCTGGAAAATCACTTTGAACTTGCCAGATTGATTAAAGAAGCCTCCCAATTCATGCACCAGACCCATTGAATCTCTTACTAGTGGAGAGGCTACCAGGCAGCCTGCGTAACTATGTTCACACAGGGTGGACCACAATGGCTGTTCTTTCCTTAATGGCTTTCACCCCTTGATACCGTCCAGCCATGTTTGTGGCACTGTCATAGGTTCATCCCAGAAGTTGGGAGACCTAGCCGCATCATCACATCACAGGCCATATTTTGCCTTGTCGTTGATAACACTTTGTAGAGTCTCAGGAATTCTTCCTTTGGTTGTAGATCTGCATCTACATAGCGCAAACATATTGAATCCTCCTCACCTCCTGATATATCTAGAGTGCCATCAATGATATATGCGAACTGGACCACTGGCACTGATGTTATTTCCGACCCAATTTCTTTGACGATTGTATTGCCCATCAGCTTCAACATTTTCTTTTGCATTTGTGGACCTTGGAGAGGGTGGAGAAGTGAGGAGAATAGAGGACCAGAGGACAGGAAGAGAGAGGGCTGGAGAGGTGATTAGAATATAGGACCAGCGTTAACATTAGGATTAGACTATTAACTGTTACCCACCAATGTTTGCTCCTTTTCTCACTCACCTGCATGTCACTTGCTCTCACTGCTCTGTCGGTACTCCGAACGCACCAGAGTCAACATAAAAGAACTAGAATCAGTAAACAAGTGGTGTTTCTTGCCACAATGTTCAGGAATGCATTACTAACCATTTTTTATCTGAATGGCAATGATTATTCTGTCAAAGAACATTTACTCATCTCTTGTACTACTTTATACTTCCATAATCTGACTGGTACTCATTTACAAGCTGCTCTCAACTTATTTTGTTATATTCTCAGGCTGCCCAAAAAACATACAAATGTCACTGCCAACCTTTCTCTTGCTCATGATGACACTGAATGTGAATGAAAGCTGACTGTAATAAAACTGCTAGAACTTTAATTAAACAAACACTAATAGTGCTATTTATCATAAGGAAGTACAGCTATACAGTACACAAATATGCAATAGTTAAAATATACTACTGTCTACACAAATTGCACAAGCAGCGCAACTTAAATGATTGACAGTTTACTCAGACTTCACGTGGGCTTTCTGACAAATGTAACGTAATAAACACATTAACATTAGTTGAATACGCCTGTGAACACCATTGTTGGTCACTGCCTGAATGTATTTAACTAACTTTCCAGGTAACACAACAGTACTTGTGATGGTTGATAGATCAGAACTGGCTTGTTTCCAATCCATGCAGTTACTGACATTTAATCAAAATTTACTTAACACTTATATTACATTCTAGTTTTCCACTTTTTAATACATTTGAACGTAGAGACATTACAGTGTTTGACATTGGTTGAGCTACGGCTGCACCTGGGGAACAGCGTCACCACTTGGACAAACCACACGCAGAATTCCCGTACACCGTAATACTAGAACCAGTAGATATAATAATGGTAATTTAAGTTCATTTATGATTATGATTACATTTCATAATGATTATTTCGGACAGTTGCCTAGCACGTAGCAGCACATTTTATTTATATTTTTTATTTCAACAGTATTCGGGGGACATTTTGAGCATAGCTGAATATTCGGGGGATGTGCCCCCCCCCCCCCCCAATTTGTATTATTATTGCAGCCTTGAAATACTGAATATTCAACCAATTGGGCAAAACCCACATATGTATTGCAACTTCAACTGCTTTCAGAGCGCTCCCAGGAATAGGCTATAATGGTATATAATTCATATACCATCAGCTGTGTATATGAGGAACCAAAACCGGGGGGGCACGGGTTTCAATCTGAGGGGGCAATACCACCTAATGACCCCCCCACCCCCGCCCCGTGGTGCCGGCCCTGTAAAGATAACTTCAGTAAATAGCTAGTGGATCACTTAAACATGGAAAACCTTGGAAATGCATGTAAATACCTTTAAAGCCACTGCAAACAATACATTTAACCTTTGAGTTAAATGGTTTAAACTCTTAAGTGACAATAAACGGAAATAGATACAAATAATATAGAATTTTTAAGTAATGGCTAATAACAGATTAAATATATACGTGAATGTTCTGTTCTGTGTTTAAAGGCAGGTTGATCAACTAAACTTGGAGTGGATTCCACAGTGGGTCACATACAGGTAATGTGAAAAGAGATGGTGCCACCTAATCTTTTACTAATGTAATGTACTGTGTGTTTGTATTTTTTAGAGTGATGGGCAATTGTTTGGAATGAGAAAGATCTTAGGATTCAACAGAAGGCAGCAATGTTGTTTTATAAATCTTAGTTGTTCGAAACATTTAGAATTGTTGGTCAAAGTTAATTTGCTTTGGCCTAGTGTGTCCAGGGGTCTAGCTGCTAACTTTGATACACATATACTGCTGACATGCGGGCTCAAATCCAGCTTACCGCCCTTTCAGAAAAAAAAACTCTACAACTTTTTCTTTCCTTTCAACCACTTTTCTATCCAAATAAAGCATAAAATGCTTGAAAATTTTCTTTAAAATACTAACATTTGATCTGCGAGCCAGAGAAATGCTGCTATTAAAACATGTATAGGTCTGTTATCATGTGTACATACTTTTGATCTGTTTGAGCTGTTTAAAAGTGGGCTTCATTTTATACTCAGTGAACTCCCTGGTTTAAAGGCTTCTTATATGCTCTCTGTATCAAATGGCATACAGATGAATTCCTCTCAAGAACCCAAGGCAGTATTTTGCCTACTCCCATGGGTTCTCCATTCTGCCTACTCCCATGGGTTCTCCATTCTGCCTATTCCCATGGCTTCTCCATTCTGCCTATTCCCATGGGTTCTCCATTCTGCCTATTCCCATGGGTTCTCCATTCTGCCTACTCCCATGGGTTCTCCATTCTGCCTATTCCCATGGCTTCTCCATTCTGCCTATTCCCATGGGTTCTCCATTCTGCCTATTCCCATGGGTTCTCCATTCTGCCTACTCCCATGGGTTCTCCATTCTGCCTATTCCCATGGGTTCTCCATTCTGCCTATTCCCATGGGTTCTCCATTCTGCCTATTCCCATGGGTTCTCCATTCTGCCTACTCCCATGGGTTCTCCATTCTGCCTACTCCCATGGGTTCTCCATTCTGCCTATTCCCATGGGTTCTCCATTCTGCCTACTCCCATGGGTTCTCCATTCTGCCTATTCCCATGGGTTCTCCATTCTGCCTACTCCCATGGGTACTCCATTTTGCCTACACCCTTGGGTACTCAGAGGCTACATCGCACACCCTTGATAGCATCAAACTAACACCCAAATAATGGATATTTTAATCTTTTGTGATTATGAAGTTATTTCTTACAGATCTATTTGTTTTTTAAACCTTGCAGAAAGTGTAATGTTCTACACAGAGATAGATACGGGCCTTCTGTGTCAGACACAATCTATTTTCAAGTGGTGTAATGGTGGAACATCCTATTGGTTAAGGAAGCATGATTGCATCAGGAGGGATATTACAGTGAATTACAGAAAAATGCAAATTACCATATACTGCAGTAAATCATTATTGGGATGGTTCAGAGCAGTGGTATTCAAATCTGGCTCTCAAAGCCAGTTCCACTATCCTTTCATTGAATCCCCCTAAACAAGGACTTATTTAAACATGGGACACCAGAATGGGGCAATTAATGATGAGGTAGTACAGAAAACCCAAAGGCTCCGGCCATTATAGGGTAAGATTTGAATACCCCTGGTTTAGAGGACATAACTGGGAGAAAAAATGTAATAGTGTCTTCCATTTTTATGTAGTCAACTGAAACCCCATTAATATTTGTGGGGTGAGCTGAATATCATTGTTTACCGACATCCGATCCAATATGACGGCGCTCGAGAGGATCTAGAGACCTTAAACTTAACTCTGGACCTTGAAGCCAGTTCCACTCCATTTTTTCATTGCAACCCTCTAATCATTGACTTAATTAGGGATACCATGTGGGTTAATGATGAGAACATAAAACCAGAAGGCTCCGGACCTAGCAGAGTGAGAGTTGAGTACCCCTGATCTAGAGTGGGAGAGAAAGAAAGGGAGAAACTGCTCAAATTCAGGTGTGCAAAGTTGGTAGAGGGACACACAAGAGAACTTGCAGCTATGACCAAGTACTGAATCAAGGGTGTGAAAACCTACACACATCCAATATTTCTGTTTTATTTTCATAATGTTTTTCGAATTGTCGTTATGGGGGTATTGTCTGAAGATTTATGGAGAAAGAACGTGAAATCAGTTATAAATTAAGTCTATAAAACAACGTGTAGAAAGTGACGGAGTTTGAATACTCAGCAGGCCTAGTGTTGTCAAAGATTTGGTACATCCATGCTCTCTGTCATGCACTTGCGTACTATTACACGGAGTGAGAGTGGACCAATTCGATATCGCTGTGTATTCTGGGTACGAACAGTTATTCCACGATGGCGGCGAGCAGGAGGCTGCACAAGGTACATTTCCTGATGAATCAATTAGGGGTTTCGTTTGTTAGATTACTGAAAATAAAACATTCCGAATAACAGATGTCTGTCAAACATGAAAAGTAGTGTAACACTGGTTTCATTTATCGTTACATTAAAAACCTTACGAAAGTCAGTACGGTACAGTGTGCGAAAATGAAGCTAGCTAGCGTTAGCTAACTAAACGTTGCGTTAGCATGCTAAGTTAACCAGCAAGCGTTTGTTTTCTGGTCGCCAGCTAGTATGTTACCGGCTTACGTTTTGGCAATATTTGAATTAAACGTTTTGTTGGACACAAACTAGTTATGCGTGGCATGATACATTCATTGAGTTTGAATACACTATTGCCATCAGCTGGGTGATGACTGCGATTCAACATGAATGATTGAACATCGTCTCAGGAAAACTTAGCTACACTGGCTAGCTGCGTAGCTAGCGTAGTAGGCAGTTAATTGTGCTAGCTACTGAAGCTAGGTAGTTATATGTACTTAGCAGTTAACGTCAGCTAGCTAGTTAACAGAGTTTGCGCTATCTAGTGAATTTACTAACGTGGAACCAAGGAAGTTGATAGGTTAGTCAAATTAATATTGCCTACTAACCTTACATAGTACTTAAAATCCGAGATAGCCAGTCAGTGTCTTCTATATAATTTGCTTTCTCGGCTTTCAATTGTTTGGTATAGTCATCGAGTAAATCGAAAGCGAAATTCTCTCTGCCAATTAACGTAAACTAAGTTACATTTCATAAACTCGGCCACAATAAATTATTTGACATTTACTGACCAACACTGTGTGTAAACAATCATGTTTCTAACAATGAGCAACTTGACCCTGTCATAATTATTAGCTTGGATTTGAATTACTATCTTAAAGTTAGTAAGCACTATTAATGGCCCTTGTTTCTTCATCTGATAAACCTTCTTGTTTATTTGTGACACTTATTAGCCTACATTGGCTTTGAAACCCATTTGTTCAAACCAACTGCTGGCATTTTCATTTTTCCATTGCATTTGTCAGGCACCATTCATAGTAAACAGCCTCCTATCAAGTCAACAATAAGGATAACGTCTTTAACTTCACACATTCCATTTGTATGGCTTATCCAGATGAACATAGAATAATGTTTCAAGCTCCAGTTTGTAAGAAATGAAACCAGGAAGCAGTGTGCCCATTTTATTGTTTTGGGTGTGTAGTGTAACTGTCACTATAAATAGAGCCTAACATTAACCCCAGTCTCACCAGATTTTAGTGAACAACCTGGGGATTATTTTGATTTGGCAGAGAGAAGTGTTTTATAGTGAGTAGGAGAATGTACTTCCTGGTTATGAAGGGGTGTGTCTGCACAGGGATGAGACCCAGTTGAAGTATCAGACAAGCTAATCCCTAGTACTTTTCCTCACCCGGTCTGTGTTTTTGCGTGTCTGCTGTTATTCAGGACAGATCTTGTTTGGTGGTTACTAGGATTCCGCCAACACAGGAACTTTTTTATTAGTCCTTTGCCATACACCTGTGTGCCTCATATTTAACAATGACCTGTACAGGAAAACCTGATTATGGTGAATTCTCTCTTCTGTTGTTGTTGTTTTACATTTATTTGTATTTTTATAGGAACTTGATGAAATCCGCAAGTCTGGAATGAAAAACTTCCGTAACATTCAAGTGGATGAATCAAATATTTTGACTTGGCAAGGCCTCATTGTTCCAGTAAGTAGCATACACTACCTTAATACTCTCTTCTCTGGGCAACATGAACGTGACCGGAATAACACAGAGATCTGCAATGTTCCCCTGTTGCATTACATTGTTTTTGACACTGTGGCATGTTCAGTAGGACAACAGCAGGACTTTTAATCGAACCTCAATATGTCTTTCTCCATTGTGAAAGGATAACCCTCCGTACGATAAAGGTGCATTCAGAATTGAGATAATCTTCCCAGCGGAGTACCCATTTAAGCCCCCCAAGATCACATTCAAGACCAAGATCTACCACCCCAACATCGACGAGAAGGGACAGGTGTGTCTGCCTGTGATCAGTGCGGAGAACTGGAAACCAGCCACTAAAACTGACCAAGGTAAGCCAGACAGGCCTACACACCAAGGGAAGAGATATCTCTGACTTATCATTTCAGGTAGCAGTTATTTTAAGTAGTAGATTTTGCACTTCTTAATTCTAAATTGAAATTCTCTGACCCTTTCTCGGGACTCCTCCCTACTTATTTCCCTGGAAAGGTTGTCATCCTGTGGCCTCTGCCAGGTTATGGGTTTCAATGGTGTTGTCATGCTTGTTTCCCTGCAGTGATCCAGTCCCTGATTGCCCTGGTCAATGACCCCCAGCCGGAGCATCCCCTGAGGGCAGACCTAGCAGAGGAATACTCTAAGGACCGTAAAAAATTCTTTAAGAACGCAGAAGAGTTTACAAAGAAACATGGAGAAAAACGGCCTGTGGACTGAGAACACCTGAGTGTGACTCCCTCCTTCCCCAAGGGCCTTCTTCCTTTTTCTCCCTTTCCAATTTTCCTGTACACCCCCCTCTGCTCTTTCCCCCTCTCCTGAAAAATGCCCCCCCCCCAACATGTACACACATCCTTCTAGGCCCCCCCCCCCCTCTCCTACTGGGGAAGTATATCTCAGCTCCACTTTGCCCTGGCTACAGGACTGTGTTGTGAATCAGGCAGGTTGTTCACTCTTGGGTGTCAGCTTGTGGCTGTTACTAACTTTCTACTGATTTCTTAAATTATAAAAATGCCGGAATTGGGCACAAGAGAGCAAAAGGGAAGAAAAAAAGACAACTGAAAGAAAGATGTGATAAAAATGTTGTTTTTGCTCAACTCATTCATGATTTGTTCACAGAAGTGATTTGATTGCTGGTGTAGACCTCTGTATAAAGATTGTCAACTGTTTTGAAACCTATTTGCTAATGCTCATCTTGTGGTCTGATTGTTAACCCTTTCCTTCTAATTCTTCCCTCTCACTAAAATATGTAACTGAAAAAACAACAAACCCCAAAGGAACAAAATGACAAAACACTTAAAGCATCAAGGTTCAGGAGGCATATGGCGAAATATTTCTTTTATATTTCTTTTTTTTTTTTTTTTTTTGCATTAGTTGCACTTTAATCTGTGGAACTGGCTTTTAAGTTCACCATACAATTTCAGTTTGTCACCAATACAATGTTCCAGATGTTATAAAAAGTAGAAAAAAATGTGTGTGCGATCTAACTTGCTTTTAATATCTTTGATAATCTTAAAGTTTTGTTGAATGTTTGTATTATTTGCCCCACACACACCAGAGCCTTTAGGAGACTAGTGAGTTTGATTGGGCAGAGCTAAGTGAAAATGTGTTCTAGCACGTATTTTTTTTTTACTGTTAGGGAGTTACTACTCTCAAATGGTATGTGCAATAACTTTGCCTATGCACTCTGACATTATGCATTTTCTGGGTGGGAACTTGTCTACAAAATGCAGTCCACTTTGTCACAAATTGTAGTTATAGGAACATGGTGTGTCTAGTCTCGCTTCGTCTTATACTGGGTGTTACCGGGTTTCCTCTCATCACGATTGTTAGAAGTGATTTGGAGACGTTTCAGATTTGAAACATCCGATGAACAGTCTGGGTATTTGTTACTCTGGTGGAGACGGTATAAAAAAAAAAAAACCCCAAACCTGAGACAACCTTATTGTTTGATCTGAGTGAGGGCACTGGCCACATCTCACTGGCTAACATCTCTGATTAAGTGAATATATGGCACTTCCTGTACATGTTTGTACAGGAAGTACCACTGGAATTGCCAGCATGCCTCTGTCAAAAAGCCAAATTCTCATATAACCAGCTTTCGTAAGATTTCGTTGCCCTGGAGACAGTCTTCCTTTGTGACTGTAAGGATTGTTTCCACTTCAAATCTTTCAGGGGCATTGAGGGGGGCAGCTCTATCAAGCCTCTGTACAAAGTACTTCATCTTAATCACATGAGTAGTTCTTTGGAATAGAAAGGTTAGGGTCATTTAAGAATAAGATTGTAGAAGTTTAGTCACTTACAAATGCATGCCACTTCAGCCACAATGCCCAGTTCCAGTATAAGAACAATAGCAGCCAGTGGGCGTGTTGTGACGACATTGCACTCTAATGTGAATACTACTTTTAAGTGGTCCATTTATGTAAATGTAAGTTAACACTAGTTATTAAACCATAAGGAATTGATCAACCTGATTTGGTAAGACCTTATGGTTGGGCTGGAGAAATGTAACCACTCAATTATATAGACAAGGACTGCCTGCCAACACGTTTTTTTGCCATATTTTACAGCTAAACAGTTTTTGCTTACATTTGGCTTGTTTATAAGTATTTAGAACATGCTTGCGTTTTTCGGTTGACATGGGCTATGAAAGTTCTAACTTGTGAGGCATTTATATTGATCTTAAATGTATTAGACTGAAATATATGTTTAAGAGTTATCACTTTTACCAGTGACCATTTCGGGACCAGTGAGAGACCTGGCCAATAGTGGAGATGGAAAACCCTTATGCAGGATAACTTTAGAAACAAGAAGTGTGAAATGCATGAACATGTTACTTCAGAGGGCCAACTGTTTTGCGTACTAACACTGGGGTAAAGGGTTGTGTCATTGTCCCATGTAGCTATTCTAAGATGTATGTTGTAACTAATGCTCTGTGTAAGAGTGTCTGCCAAATGAATGAAATTAAAAAAGATCCAAAGCACCAATGGAAACGTGGTGTTAGAGGAAAGTGGCAGGTACCAGAACAGTCTATGGAAGTGTCAGGACCAATGAGTTTCAATGTGAGTCACTTTTGCACCACAAGAGGGTGATACTTCTCTACAAAAGAAATGGAAGTCCTTATCTAAAAGGGTTTTGGGTCTTTGCCAGAGTTTGATTCTGTTTATATTACAGAATTTCCAAATAAGATGGGTTTTTTTTTACCTATAAAACCAGTGATGCAATTATAAAAAACAGAAATGCAATTGAATTTCCTTATGTAGAAAATGTTAGTACACTCCTACCTTTCACGTAAAATGGGAAAAATTTGAATCAGGTGCACCAAAACAATTGCAAATGATGGCAAAATCAATACAGAATAACTTTCCAGCCTTCCATAAAGATTTCTAAATGTGGTCTGGTTTTCTCTGAGACATGTTTGTGTGGTAGAACTTGCCAAAATCAAAACACCTATCCTAGGCACACCTATCCAAGGAAATAGTGTTAATGCCCATGAATCTGGGAGGGGTTACAAAGTCAATTCCAAGCAATATGAAGTACATCATTCAGGCGAGTCATCTCCAAATGGAGAAAAATTCAGACCACTAGCATTCTACGTAGGACAAGTCCCTCCATATTTAGGCCAAGAGGTAATCGAAAGATGCTCTTAGAAGTCTCAAAGAACCCCAGAGTAACATTGAGGGATCTACATGTCTATGTGCATGACCCAACTGTCAAAAAGAGACTGCACAAAACATGCCCACATGGGAGTTTAGAAAAGACTGCAGCCCATTCAGGTTACACAGGTAGTCCAGCTCCTCCAGGATGGCACATCCATGCATATCGTCACAAGAAGGTTTGCTGTCTCCCAGTACAGTCTCAAGAGCATGGAGGAGATACCAGGAGATGGGCCGTTACAAGAGAAGAGCTGGACAGGGCCATAGATGGCCATCAATCCAGCAGCAGGACCAGTTTCTTCTCCTTTGTACAAAGAGGAACAGGAGGAGCACTGCCAGAGTCCTACAAAATGATCTCCAGCGGGCTACTGGTGTGCATGTTTCTGACCAAATTGTCAGAAACAGACACCATGAGGGACATCCTCTAGTGGGACCTGTGCTCACAGCCCAGCACCGTGCAGATCGACTGGCATTCACCAGAGAACACCAGAATTGGCAGGTCCGCCATTGGCTCACTGTTCTCTTTATAGAGCATGTTCACACTGAGCACATGACGGACGTGAAAGAGTCTGGAGACCCCGTGGTGAACGTTATGCTGCCTGCAACATCATCCACCATGACCGGTTTGGCAACCGGCCTCATGTGGCCAGAGTGTCTAGGCAGTTCCAGGATGATGAAGGCATTGATGCCATTGACTGGCCCTCACGTTCCCCAGACCTGAATCCAATTGAGAACCTCTGGGATGTTATGTATCGGTGCATCCGATGTCGCCAGGTAGCACCACAGACTGTCCAGGAGCTCACTGATGCCCTGATCCAGGTCTGGGAGGAGATCCCCCAGGACATCAATCAAATTTATTTCAATCAATCAAATTTCTTTATAAAGCCCTTTATAGAACAGCAGTTGTCACAAAGTGCTTTACAGAGACACCCGGCCTTAAAGGAGCGAACAACAGTAGTGTTGGATTTTGATCTGCCGTCTCATCAGGAGCATGCCCAGATGTTGTCAGGAGTACATACAGGTATGTGGGGGCCATACACACTACTGAGTCACATTATGAGTTGGAACAGCCAGTGAATTGTTTACTTTATTTTTTCAGTGTGAATTTGAATCCAGCCCTCAATCGGTTGGTGATTTTGTTTTCCATTGACCGTTGTTACATAATTTTGTTCACAACGAATTACACAATGTACATTAAAGATTTTGACCTTTAACATATTTCCTTCTTTGAGACCCAATGTGTGACATTGATTCACAATTGGTTTTGATTCCTAACTGGACAGATTGACATCCCATGAAATTCAATTGAATTTGGTGTTATACTGTGACATATACGTGTTCCCTTAATTCTTTTGAGCAGTGTATTTTAAAATTGTTTTTGGTGTGTGATTTGGTAAATAAGGTAACCTTTTTCAGTGAGTCTGGTTTCCAGTGGGTGAACTTAGCTTTTCACATGACAGTATCTGGCCAGAGTGGGAGTGCACTTTTAGTACAGCCATGTAGTGAGCATTTTGAAAGTGTCTTGATATTGTGAGTAGTCTTACTGGTCTCTGTCAGACGGATCGCCTGTTGCTGATTCTTGTGGCATGATTTATTGGGTTCCGATTGACCCAGACTGACCGGAGGATACTGTTCAGAACGAGTCGGAAGCGGCCTGCGGATAGTTGGAATCCAAGAAGATTTGGAGATCAGTAGTTCTGCGCAGGGCCTTGCTCAGGCCCACTTCCTAATACACGTTCACTAGAAACTATGTAGCATTGGATGTGGCTTTGCAGTGAGTATGACTTAGTTCTCAGGGTTGTTTACACCTTTCTAATAGGTCTGGTAGGAGCTGGAGCACAGAGGTTAGTGACTTAGAGGGTGATCAGTGAGGTACCTCCTCATTCCTGTTGCTGACCGTAACTGGCTTCTGTGACCCGTAATGTGGTTGGAGAAAAGTATATTCCTTAAAAACAGCAAAACATTGTCTTTACTGATGTTATCTTAGTGAGTGTTTAGTGAAATATACACATTTTCCGAAGGGCAAATGGCTGTTCTGATATGATTAAAATAATTTATTTAACTCTTTAGGGAAATCAAGGCCTAGAGTTGATGAGTATGTGACGTTGCATGTAAAGTCTATCCTGTTGCTTGTCTAAATTGTACCAAATCCCATTTACTCCTGTGAGACAAACCTACAAAGTCTTCTCTCCTGTCTGTCTTTTTTGGCATTAGACGGAAGACCGGTGATCAACTCGTACATGCCACATTTAAAAATACACAGACCAAATTTGATTAGTGGTCACACCTGTACACACAGCCACACACAGTCTGATGGCCAAAGCACAGGAACCGGACCTCTAGAGCAGATCATTCTGCTGGTCTTTCCCACACAGAAGAAGCATGTTCGATCTGTGGTCCCCTGGCACTGCACTCACTAACCCTCTCAGGAGTGTAAATATAGCAGGCAGACACTCCAGCAGGGAGTGATTAGCTGATTACCTGATTAGCTAAACGTCACTAAGCTCTAAACAGTCCTTTTATCCTCTAGACAGACAGAATTGACTTTATAAGGCAGACAGGGTTGACCCTAGGAGATAGTGTTGACCCAGAGACTGTCAGATGTTTTTGGCACTGAGTCCGATCTCTTGATTATAAAATGTTAGGGTTAAGGTTAATACTGATTAGGTTGTATGTATGCCTTCTTCCTCATCCACACCAGCATTGGGATCTGTATCTCACTGAGACTTAACCTGGCTGAATAGAGGTTAAATAAGAGACGTCTGTGTGAAGTCTGCTGGTAGTTTTCCATTGGTGGAATTGGGATTACTGCATGCTTGTCTTCTCCACTCTCACTGACCTCTAAAAGTGCTTACCTGTGCGTTAAACTCTGTTACTGCAGTAAACCTATTATTGCAGATCATCTGCTGGATGACAGTAGCCCTCCGGTGCATGCACAATATATTTCTCTGTAGCAGGTTGCAGCCTACTGCAAATAAAGAACACTCCTCTGCCAATAAAGCATAAGAAATGAGAACACTATTTGGAGAGTCCAAAAAGTCTATTAATAGATACTGTACAGGCTATCGGTAACACTTGAACTATCTACTAACCCCAACCTTAACCTTTATCATAACCTTAATTTATCAAGCAATAGATAGTAACACTATCAGCCAACTATCAGATAAGTATCTAAGGAGCATGTGCAATGGAAATCAGAACTTTCAAACATAGAAACTTGACAATAATCCCTACTATATGTATAACATTTTCACTTCAGCCATGTAAAGTCCAAGTCAGTTATTTATTTAAAAGGTATTTCCTCTGAGAAGAGTTGAAGAAAAAAGACACAAGGTGTAATGTAGGCTTAGAAATCATGCAGAGTGAAATATTTGATAAATCAGAGATCAGTGACTTTATTGAGGTTATTGTTACAGGTAAGACATTTGTTCCAGGTAGAAGACTCCTAACCACAGGTCTAGGTCCAGAATTGGATACTCCTAACCTTAACCATCAGGGGATACAACCACTATCAGCTGCTGGACCAATGGAAAGACATTCTACTTCTACTTAACTCCAAATGGCTCAGTTTGGGGAAAAGTGGAGAGAACATGCATAGTTCTTCATCCCTGGTACATAACTTCTTGGCCTCTCTAACCCCGGGTCACTTCCTGTCAGGGTTGTGATTCAGGTGTTTTACTTCCTGAACTGGCCGATAGGGGCGGGGACCTTGATGTCTTGGCCCCTTTCCAGCTTCTTCTCACATTCGATCAGATAGTTCACTCCATCAATCACCAACTGGACCAACTCAACCTGTACACGTTTGAATTTACACATTTATCAGGGGTCAGGGCAAATTCTCTTAATAATTTAAAACAGGCTCCAATCCTATTCAGTCATTCATTCATGGAACAGTGGTTGTATTTGTACCTCAGATTTCCCCAAACGGTCATTGTTGGAGATATCGAAGGTATCTCCAGTTGCGGCCGTGTCGACTCCACCTGTTCCTCTTTTCTGCAGACGCAGGTTTTCCAGGATCTTCCCAAAGCGATTGTCCTGCAGGATTAGTCACCTTAATCAATGTTCTGCCTCGAGAATGTGGGTCAGTGAACAGGGACCACCCAAGTGAAACCATTAGGGAAGAGATGGGCTCATTATCTGTGGAAAATAACCACCCTTTCCCTCTGCCCTCCACTGCTCATTGGCAAACGCCTACGCCACTTGTGTCCCAAAGCTGAGGGAATGAATGTTTTCGACGGAGTGAGGCCTTATTATGTATTTAATTAGATATTGGAATTTTCAGGCTAGCAACTTTCAAGTCATGACTGTGTCTCAAAGTTAATGGGTTTATTGATTTACCAACCATTCACTGGAAGTTACCCTTTAATATTTTTCTGAAACATGTGACAATTAAGAACTTTCGGAGCTAGGGGAAAAGGATTGTTCTGACATTCTTACATATTTGTTTTCATTATTTACTTACATCCTGTTCCAAATGTCCAGATATCCAATTTGTGATTAAGGTGCCACAACTCGCAGTGGCCTCGGGGAAGCCAAGAGATTAATCCTCCAAAGCACATCTGATGCTGTTCTGGTTCTTATCACCCTTCTTGCTCAACCAGGAAGTGTTTACCATAATCCTTATGCACTGGAGCTAACGCACCCTCTGTTCATCTACCTTCATTGAGCTCACAGACGCCCAAGCAGACACGAAGAGTTGCTAGAGCACTACATGTCAACCATATGTAATAACTAAACCCCAAAACCCTGATCTTGCTGTGACAAAGCTAATGAGGTAGTGAATTTACAGCTGTGTCATTCAGAGGCCTTGAGTTTCAGATTCACAGTTTTGTGTGACTATGTTACCCTGCTGAGGTTGGGCAGTTTGACGTGCACTCCCGCCCTGAGTCCGGTCCCCAGGTTGGAGGGGCACGTCAGGATGTAACCCAGGTGCTCGTTCCACATGAATTCCCAGCCCCTCTCCTTGATCAGTTTCTCCACCTAGAGGATGGAGGACCCATTAAAGTCACAATTATATCCAACAGATGCATGTCAGTTGCACGAAAACACACAGTTTCACACGGAACGTCCCAGTTAAGCAGAGTGTAGAAGAGAATCAGTTAATGGAAAATATGGAAAGTACCTGCTGGAGTCCTCTACAGAACCTCTCGAAGACTCTCTTCATGTTGCCTCCCTTCTCCATGGAGATGACCCTGGTGTGGTCTTCCTCGTTGATCCAGATCAGGAAGGTCTTCTCATTGTTGTGCCTGGAGAGAGAGAACATTCTATGGAACGCAGAAAAATGTATTGGTTGCCCCAATGATGTAAACATTCATCATGTAAATGGTGTATCACAGCACACGCATGCTGGTGAGAGGGGTTTTCTAATGAGAGCCATTTAGACCCTACCAGATGCCCCTGCCATCGGGCCAATCACGAGCCATGAAAGCACACGTCAACAAGGGGGAGACGGGCTTGTCAAACAGGAAGTGGTCCTACAGGCAGAGGAGGGGAGAGGGAGGAGGAGGTGGTAGTGTTCAAGGAATAGGGAAGGACAGGTTCACAAGGATAGAGATGTCAGGACCCTCTGTGGAAGGGAGGAGGAATGTATCTTCTCCTCTTAATGCTATGGGAACCTGAGTCTGCTTTCTACTCCACATGTCTAACAAGATACCCTACTCACAGAGAGCCCTACAGATATGGTCACAAAGACACCAACACACAAAGATAGTGCTACGGTCTTTTAAAGCTACAGAACTCGCCACCACTCTGGTCTTACCAGTTTGATACTATGACTCTACTTGTAGTTTTGGGTACAGGGTTGGACTCAACTGCCCTGGTCTTACCAGAATGACAGTACTATGACTCTAATTGTAGTTTTGAGGACAGGGCTGGACTCTACTGCTCTGGTCTTACCAGATGCCCCTGGCATCAGGCCAGTCTCGGGCCATGAAGGCAGAGGTCAGTAGAGGAGACACAGGCTTGTCGAACAGGAAATGCTCCTGATACAGCATGAGGGTCAGAGGACACAGGTCAATAAGGCTGAAGGTTAAAGGTCAAGACTATTCTAAACTCTCTCAACAGCCAGCTAGTTACCAAATACAGTATTTTCTATAATTCTAATCTTTATCATAGGCATTAGAATTCAACACAATGTGATGTCATTGTGCGTCTGGGCTGAATGGATGAACTTGGTAACAACATTTTGTTCCATTGTGCTAATGAATTGACTTTGTGTATGTTTTCGATTGTAGTGGGAGAAAGACAAAAGCAAAGATAGAATGGGATACAGAAACCAATGGAAACACAGACAGAGGAAAGACAGACACCTGACAGAGGACTGACAGACAAATGTCCTGTGTCTCACATCAATGAGCTGCTGCTGTTCCTTCTCAGTCATGTCTCCCAGGCTGTAGTAGCGTCCAGCCAGGTCACCCTTCAGACCGGCCAGGGCCTGGACGGCCACCCGCTCCACCTCACGGCGCTCAGAGCGGGAGCAGCACGGAGGCAGACTCAGCCCACGGATACTACGGCCTGTACGCACGCGAGATGACAGGACGTATTTCTCGTCAAACACCCCGTTGGTGATCTGAGGAGGAAGACGGACGGTCGTCTGGTATGCGTTGAAGAACAATGACACGTGTGGGGTTAGTGGAGGCGTGTGTTACCTTGGACGCGTCCAGGTCAGTGGGGTGTTTCATTGTCCTGGGGTCATAGCCGTTGTGTCGGTCTTTGATGACGGGGTCAAAGATATCAGCGAACACCTTGAGAGGACCGCACGAATAGGATAGTTACCAGGTAAATATTCAAAATGGAGGACAAATACAGCTCTGGAAAAAATGAAGCGACTACTGCACCTTTTTCTTTCCTTTCCAAATTCGTAATTTATTCCGGAGCTGTAAAAACACACACACGCACACACTCACCTCATAGCTCTCCTCGTCCCCAGCCACCATGCCAACGGTCTTGATGAAGGGGTGACCAGGGTTGTCCACTCCGGTCTGGATGCACTGGTCCAGGGTCCAGTTGTTAGGAGTCACTTTGTCTCTCAGCTTGGCATAGATAGCAGGTGTCAGGGCGTGCGCCATGCAGTTGTTGTGCTTCCTCAAGTCAGGGAAGTCAGCGCTGGAGATGAATGGGAAAAGTAGTTTTCATTTGCACCAGAGAGCTGTCAAGGCGACTTCCATTTCGAGGTGATTATGGACACAGTCCCGGCCCAAAGGGCAGCTCATGAATGTGATGTGGGTCTTCAGTAGTAGAATGAAATAATAGAAGAGGAGACTGGCCAACCAAGACAGCACAAATGTAATGTAATGTAAGAGGCTGAGTACTGAACTAACAGTGTCTCATCGATGTATTTGTATTCAAAAGGTGCAGATATCCCATGTTCATAACCTGTATTTAAATGTCTTTCTCTGAACTTCGCAAGTTGTTTGTATATGGTTATTGCTAATGTTTGTCGTCCATTTTTTACTGGGAGGCCATGTTGATTGTAGTCCTACCTGGGTGGGTACAGCTTCCTCCTCTGCTCAGCAGACACAGTGTTGCTGTCAGTCATCAGGTAGGCAGTTGCCATGGTGCCAGCTCCCAGACTGGCCAACAGCATGGCTGTGTTACGGCCGGACAGCATTTTGGTAAAGGAGGTTGTCATTTTGGACTGAGGTCAAAATCAGGATTAACTTGTGCTAGGGAATAGAGAGAAAAACAGAGGAGGTAAAAGACCACTGGCACCTTTATGCTTTTACTGGTACCTCGTTGCAGAACGTCGTAATCAACCTGGCAGCCTTGCAGCCACTAACTACTGCCAACAAAATATAGATTCTGGACTCCGCAATTTATGCTAATGTTGAGTCATATTTCACATCCAGTTTCTTGACAGTGCTGTATTTTATTGTTTCATATTAAGTCAATTCTTTGTTTTCCTGCCTTAGTGTAGATTGTTGAGGCTAAATGTATTATGAGAGAGATGTATCAACAGATCAGATTGTTAACAAGATTGACTTGTTAATTCAGGTGAGCTACTTCAGGGAAACAACAAAACTGTGAAACATATGGTGGTCCCCAGGAAAGGTTTGAGGACCACTGATTGCTTCAGAGGTATATGCCGCTGACTTTGTCCTTCACCGGAGAGAGCGAAGGACAGAGAAAGCTGGCTTAATTCAGAGAGGTCTATATAGATCTGTAGAAGTCTAGTCGCTAATCCTTGTCAGAGCCGAAGCACAAGGGATTGACTTACTGTCTCAACAATCATTCTACACACCTATCAGCCTACATGTTATGTGCCAGTCATTTTGTAGGCGCTCTTCTCCATGGTAGCGGGCGCATGTATCCCCATTCTTTTGTACTCGCCTCCCATGAGAATCAAACCCAACGCTGGCATTGCAAACACCATGCTCAGCCCGCTAAGCTACTCTGGATGATTAACTGCAGTGGGCGGCCGACTCAGTTCCATTATGGGTTTTCTTTACTTAGTAAACCAGGACTGATCTTCGCAGCACAATTCGGCCTGCTCGTCAGATCCTCAGCAGGCGTCGGAACGTCCGCAGTCACTCCGCGTGAAGGAAGCCAACGCGCCTGAAGGTTAGTGCCTGTTCGTCAGGCCGACCCCTTTGACCTTCACACTGTGGCCTTGTTTTTCCCCAAGGTGAATTACAGTAGATCCCTGCCCAGCATGCGGCTCAGAGAGGGAGGCTGTTAGCACTGCACACATGATTATTTATAGACATGGTGCCGGACACGTCTAATGCCAAGACCTCTGTAATAAAACCACCGCCGGCCTCGTGCTCTGTTCTGACATTCTAAACCGGTCAAGGGGGGTGGGGGGCACAACAAGAGGGGAGAGAGGGGGAGACACACAGAGGCAAGAGAACCATGACAGCTCTAATGTGAGACCCCACTGGATCAGTGATAAGGTTACGCAGGAAACGATGGTGGTCAAGGTTAGTAATCAAGTGGTTTGAGCTCCTCCATCAGTCTCTCTGTGTTAGAAGCATTAAAGCCAGGATTACATCCTAACCAGCTCTGGGGGCCACAGACCCAGGATCATCGTAACCTTCCCCAATAATGATCTAAACCATCTGGGGAAGAGACGTGAAACTGAGCTTAGATGGGTGTTGGGAAAGCAGCTTGATGCCACAGACCATATGATTAGTAGTGTTAACAATTCCACACTGATTTAGTATGAACAAATGGCGACTGCATTAAGACACATGACTACGTATTTGTGAAGCTCTTGAAAAGGATGCATTTCATCGTGACAGTTAATAATGCATATGAGAACAAACCATTCCTGTGACCACGACTGGTTGTCCTTCACAAACATTCCAACACAAAGACCACTGTTCTGTCACTCAACCAGAATAGTCACCTTAAAATGTGATTCAACTTAAATTTCTAACTTTTTCGAACGTCTCAGCCAATCCATTTAGAACTGAATCCCCCTGCTGCAGCAGTGACTTCACAGGGTTAATATTGAAATTGTTAATAACATACTGAATGTGACATAAAGCTTTAGAGAGAAAACAGAAAATCAGAGAGAAAGTACATTACCTTTTTCACTGCCGGTATCCCTCTGCTAAAGTATCTCTCTGTCAGGATCCTCTTCCTCTCTTTCTTATCCTCCACTCCACCCACTAACGTGGGATTAGGACCTGTGCCTTAGACCAATGAAAAGTTCAGCATTTACTCTGTAGACCAATGCCAAGATAAGAATTTGTGCTGCTGACCAATCGTATGTATTCCTGGTACAAGACCGTGCAGGCTATGCTACCGTTTTGACCTTGTTCATTGCTTGATCTTTACTCCACCCCCCCCAAACACACACACATACACATGTAATCACACACACACACACCCTCTCTCTTCCAACTCTTGACTGAGACGTCATTCACTATAAAACTGACATTGAAAATGTTTATTTTATTTACATGCCAGGAGTGTAAATATGTACATTCTCTAAAGAAGTGCATGGAAAAATACAATGGTAAAAGAGCAGGTTTTCATAACATATACATGGCCATATATAAAAGCAGTGATGTAGATATTATCAGGGCGTGAGACAGACTTTTTGCCAATTAAGACTGTAAAAATGGAAGCAGTCTGATAGGTGGTTCTGCTACAGTGCTCAGCCAATCAGCTTCACAAGAAAAACAACAGTAAAAAAGAAGAAACATGCTCTACCTCTTTAACAATCAAAACGTTCCAATAATTTAAAAATCTATTGACATATTTTAAAAATCAATAGTGCAGATTTGTCAATAACACTGTTTAAAATGTAATCTGATTAAAATCAAAGTAATATCATTAAATAAACACATGCAGAGAACTACAGCACTATCGATATATATTCAGACAAAAGATGTTAACAAACTTTTAATGACTGTACTTCTAGCTGTGCGAAACCTCTGGGTCAAATCCCTTTATTTGAATGTGATCATTCTCTAAACAGAGCCTTAAATTGACAATATTTTTTAAACCGCAATTTGGGTGAGGACTGGGAAAGGTCAATTCATATTTGTTATTCTATACTATGGATCTGTGGGGGAAGTTGCTATGAAGTTTGGCTCTGGAGGGGAGAAACTAATCTACACGTCATTACATTGTGCAATATTTTAGGTTTGAAAAAGATGTTGGTTCATGAGTTCCCCTCTTCATACAATGTTTAAAAACCTTTATACACAGAACAGAACAATATTACAGGAGTAGCACAGCAGAAAGAAGCTCAATAAGTTAGTAAAAATGCTAAAGGATGTAGTCCATGCTTACATCATCATTGTGCGTCAACAGGAACGAGGCAGGAATCAATCTGGTTACTGTTTCACAACCACATATTCACCACTTCATGCTCTCTGAGATAGAGACAGAGCGCATGAAGTGGGGAATAGACAGATCTTAAAGGTAGAAATGCCTAACCCTCTGAGGAAGGTTTCTGTATTGAATATAAGGCTGACCCACTGGTTTACCA
Source organism: Esox lucius (assembly GCF_011004845.1). NCBI lineage: Eukaryota > Metazoa > Chordata > Actinopteri > Esociformes > Esocidae > Esox > Esox lucius. The sequence continues at coordinate 9,978,812 of NC_047582.1, forward strand.
ATAGAGGGAAATGCAGTGAGACTGTGCCTCGCCCACTGTTCTCTCCTCACACTGCTCTCTCCTCACACTGCTCTCTCCTCACAGCTGCCAGTAAGTGGTAGAGATCATCACAGACATTGTGCTTTTCTTTTTGCTTTTCTCATTCCCAGTTCTTTCTATGACCACAAGCATGACAGTACATCCAAACCCACAGCCACAGAAAACCAGTGAAACATTTTATCCTTTATTTATTTCTTCTGACACTGACCGGGGTTCAGGTTTTTGCTATCGCTAGCAAATTAATTCCCTCAAGTCTTCTTGACTAGTCTTCTTCCGTCTAGATTCATCTGGATCATTTTCTATTCCTATAGATAGCCTTTTCCATCCTAGGCACAGCCAGACCTCAGTCTATCAGGGTTTAACATTGGAATGTAAGATCATGCGGAAAACCTTTCTAACAGTGATTACTGCGCTAACCCAGTTTTTAACTGTCCACTGATATGTACATATTTACAAGCAAGGCACATCTTCACCTGAGTTCCTACGCATAATCATTGGCAATGCTGATAAAGTAACGAGAACCCTTAATGTTGGAATCTGCAGGAGGGAGAAACAGTGCCACTGTCAGCCAAGCATATGTTGGTATTTTTATTGTTTTGTTGATCAAGGAAAAACATTTCTAGCATGCGTGTGAGGGGGAGAAAGAAGAAATTCTTGTTGGCAGAAATGTCTTTGTGGTCGTTACATTGCAAACGGCCGTGGCAGTTTCACCATTAGGGATTCCGGCTTTAAGCGCGCAACTCTCCCATTTTACCAAGGCCCTCTCGTCCATCGGTTCCATGGTTACCACGGTTACCACGGTTACCAAGCGGATAATAACATGAATGCTAATCACTAAGAGTCTGACGCAGCTGGAAGGAGACCAACTGTATGGCGTGTTTAGACAGAAGGGATGCGAGGTTCGATTTTCAAGGACAGTTCATACAAAGTGTCTTCATCCATCACCAGAGTCTTATCCATCAGGAACTGAGTTACCTGGTAGACAGAGACAGACAGAAAGCACGCTGTGGTAAACTAGGTGGTTAAAGAAGTTGAAGCTATGAACAAGTCCACTGATTTGACCGAAGGGGGGTACCTTGGGCTGGTGCTCTATCTTGTAGGGTGCCCCCTGAAACTGACGGATCTCTCTGATGATGTGAGAAATCTGGAA